>NC_143221.1:6892840-8092840 GCF_030267445.1 Bombyx mandarina
GCACGGCTCTTGCTAGGGTTCGTGTTAGCAACGTCGTCAGGTTTGAGCCCCGTGAGCTCACCTACTAGTTAAGGTTATGCTGAAATAGCCTCTCAAGGCTCTCAGCTCAAGTAGGAAAAAAAAGGGAGGGTGCCTTGTGACGTATGAATAGGCATCGCTTTACCTATTTCTGCCGCGATGCAGTAATGCTTTCCGGTTTGAAAGGAGGGGCAGCCGGAGGGGCAGCCGTTATACAATACAATTGAGTCTTAAGCTTCATACCTCAAGATCTCATGTCTCAAGGCGGTATTCACGTGGTAATGTCTATGGCTCGGGTAGACACTTAGTAGCCGATGGGTCATGAAGTTAATCATCCATACAATTAAGTTTAATGTGACAAGCAACAAAATAATAACAAAGACAAATTCAAACTAAATACAGCCAGTACAATGTGCGATCTTATTGTTATGCGATGTCTTTTACAAACCATCATTTACAGTTTTACATGAAATACTTGTTTTACATAAAATAAATGAATTGTAATCTACATACACACGTAATGTATACCGTATTTAGATAAATATTAAATTCACATATACACATTCAAAAATAAATAAAATAAAACATGAAGGACAACTAGACAAGACCTAAGCGGCAAAAAAAAAAGTAATTAGGCATTCAAAAGATGTCTACAAATATGTACACATGTAGAGGCTCTTTTAATAAATTAGTTACAACTGAACTGCCTTATCTCTTTTATGATATATTATTATATGTAATGAATGATTGAATGTCAATCTGTCATATGACAATTGATAGTTGCTTAAATAATTTTTCGGTTAATGGACGTTGTGAAATGTGTGTTAAAGAATTATTGAAGAAAGGGCATTAAATGTTGTTTCTTGTTGTTTAGAAGAACGCAATTTCGTCTTTTCTTATTTAAACACCGTAATTACCATTATAAAACAACATTTTTGCTAATATATGAGAAAATGGAGAAATTAAGATTGATTTTACAATGAAATCAATGGCGGATGGAAAAACAAACGTCATATGCATAACTTCCATTGCTACACCAAGTGGACAAGTTTTTGGAATTCCAGTCGAATATCAACCCGTAAATCTTCATAAGGTGATCACAACTACTCCTAACTACACCAGAGTAAAAAACTCTTTAGTAAAAGGCATCAAACGAGGAAAATATGGATAACTGTGACGGAGGAAATTTCAAAAACATATTTGGATGAAGAACAAAATTTGCAATTCAATGATTGTTATTGGAAGAGATTTCAGAACAACCTGTTAGTTATGAATCGACATCTAGTGATTCTAATCACATGCTTGAAAAACTGTTAGAAAAACTACAAGAACAAAAACAGCAGAAACCAGAAAAACAAAATTTAGGGAAAATTGCAAAGGATTTTATTATAGAAAAATTCAACGGCCGTAATTCAAATGCATTACAGTGGATCAAAGATTTTAATAAAGAATGTGAACGTTTTCAAATAAACGAGGATAAACAAAAATTTAAATTTTGAAGAACTTCTTACAAAATGCTAGTGTAGATTGGTACAGTTGTATGCTGATGAAGCTTACAGTACAATCAGAATGGAGCAAATGGGAGAAAAATTTTTGTGAGACATTTGCGAACAAAGGATGGTCCTCCACTAGATATGCTCTTGCCTTTAAATATCAATCGGGATCCTTACTTGAGTATGCTTTAAAGAAGGAGAATTATTGTTGGAAGTCAGAAAGACAGTGGATACCGGAACAATTATTGATCTCATAGCATTTGGTTTACCCAATTATGTGGCGGACAAGATTGACAAAGAACATTACAAAGAACGGAAAACCTTTACAATGAGATAAGAAAATTGGAACATCTGGTGATGAAAAATAAATATGAAAAAAGGAACAGCTCATATAATTTAGATAATAAAGGGAAAAAGATTGACGAAAAGAAACCATGCCCAATCTGTTTAAATGAGAAAAAAGGGAAACGGTTCCACCCAGAGGACAGCTGTTGGTTCAAAGAAAAAAATTAAAAAGCTGTGGTAAAAACAGTAAATAATTCAGAATTGGAAATAGAACTGAATGAGAAAAACCCAAAAAACTAGAAATACCACCATTAATAAAAATAAGTTTACAAATAAATGACACTTTGAAGGTTTCTGGAATCTATGACTCTGGATCTAATGTTTCTTTAATTAATGCAAGATTATTGAAAATACAAGAGAACAGAAGACAAATGATATGCAAGTTGTAAACTTAAAAACTATTAATGGTGAGAAAAAAAACGAAAGGTATGGTAACGCTAAAATAAAAATCTACAATATTGAAAGAAATATGGATATTTTTGTGGTGGATAATGAAAATTTAACTATGACTTCTTAATTGGTTTGGATTGTATAAAAAATTCAAATTAATACAAAATGAAGAACTTAACATCATACAATATCCCGAAAAGAAAAGAATAATCTCAAATGAACATTGTTCTAATGATAATAATGTAACAAATGTCGGAATTCCTGATGTACTAGGTGACAAAAATAAAGAACAAACATTTAAAGAGAGAATAGAAGAGAAAGAGAAGATAGAGATGGAACTATACTCTGAGATAGTAAAAAAGGGTACTACTATAAATACCAACAAATTGTGTGAAATTAATTTCAATGAACATGTAAACATTGATGAATTTCAAATGTCTGTAAATCATCTAGATTTATATCAGCAATAAAAATTGAGAAGTTAGTAGATAAATACAAATCTGTTTTTGCTAAGGACAAATATGATGTTGGCTCTGTGCAGGATTATGAAGCCCATATAGACTTGATGGTAGATAAATACTGCTATAAGCGTCCGTACAGATGCACAATTGAAGACAGAACAGAAATTGAAAGTCAAATATCGAAGCTAATACAGAAAAATTGATAGAGGAATCTTACAGCCCGTTTGCTGCTCCTGTAACTCTAGCATATAAGAAAGAAGATGATAAAAAAACAAGATTATGCATAGATTTCAGAGATTTAAACAAAATAGTAGTTCCACAATCACAACCTTTCCCACTTATAGAGGACTTAATGACCAAACAGTAAACTGTAAGTATTATTCTACATTAGACATAAACTCAGCATTTTGGTCGATCCCATTGAAAATTCAAGATAGACATAAGACTGCTTTTGTGACACAAGAAGGACATTTTCAATGGACTTGTCTCCCATTTGGGTTAAAGACTGCACCAGCGATTTTCCAAAGAATATTGAGCAATATTATAAGAAAACACAGACTATCTAACTTTGCAGTAAACTTTATTGACGACATCTTAATTTTTCTAAAACTTTTGAGGAACATATACAACACATATCGAGACTACTGGAAGCAATACAAAAGGAAGGGTTTAGACTGAAGTTTTCAAAATGTACATTTGCAAGTCACCATGCTAAATACTTGGGTCATATAATAGAAGACAATTCATTTAGACCTCTGAAAGATTATTTAACTGCTGTTAAAAGCTTCCCAATTCCAGAAACAAGGAAAATATACGGCAGTTTTTGGGAAAAGTAAATTTCATCATAAGTTTGTACCACATAGTGCAATTATCCTCGATCCATTACATAACTTATTAAGGAAAGATGTGAAATTGTATGGACGGCAGAATGCCAGGAAGCATTTGATAAAATTAGAGCATTGCTTTGCTCAGAACCAATCCTAAAAATATTTGACCCAGATTCACCGATAAGAATTTACACAGATGCTAGTATCAAAGGAGTTGGAGCAGTGTTGAAACAAGACGATGAAAACGGCGTGAGTAAACCGGTTGCTTATTTTTCGAAGAAATTAACAGAAGCACAGAAAAAGAAGAAGGCAATATACTTAGAATGTCTGGCGATAAAAGAAGCAGTCAAATACTGGCAACATTGGCTTATGGAAAAGAATTTATGGTATACATGTTGGAGTATTCCACTTTCGGGTAGCGACATGGTAAGCGGGTGGTCTTCGTAAGTCAATAAAACCAGAAATGTTAACTCAGAGCGTATATTACGCAGGAGCGTTCTGTCTGATACGGTGACTCGCTCGCTTCTTTTTTTTTTTTTTTTTTCGGGTAGAGGGCCGAACCTCCTACGAGGTCCCCGCGCAAAAGGGCGCGCGGGGTATGTGAGACTCAACGATCTGCATGGTGTTGTGAGCAGACCGCGGGCCCAAGGATTTTAGAGCCCACCCACTAAACGACTCCCCTGCACTCTTACACCCGACGTCCGATCCCCTCCGAGGTCATAACCCGGATGAGGTAGGGGGGCTACCGCGGTCAACACTACAACCAGACAGCGCGGCTCACCCCAAGGACGCCCGGCCGACGGAGCCTTCGAGGCGAATCGAAGGCTCTGAAACATCGGCCGTCTCGGTACGGCAGCCCGTCGGGCCGCCCAGACGGTGCCGCTGGTGTCCCGGAATACCCCGCTGGACCAGAACCAGCCTGCCGGGTCGGGACGCGATACACCGTCGACCGGTCGCTCTATTCACTCCACGGCAGCGCGCTAGAGTGCTGGTAGCGCGCCGCGCGGCCTCACCCCCTCAGGTCGCCCCTTGACCTTCACCGGGGGGAGGCCGCCACCTACAGGGCCGGGACGTACGGGCGTATTCCCGCCTCCGGCCCCCGGCTCGACGGCGACGGATCGGTGCGGAAAGGGAAGAGCTCTCCCTCTCTCGCTCCACCGCCTCCTTCTGCGATATGGTGGACTCGCAGAAGTCGAGCATCGCCTTCCAGGACTCGTCGCTGCCGAGCATCGTAGCCACGACGCGCGGCAGCGAGAGGTCCTCTCCAATGACCGCGACGAGGGCGGCGCGTTGCTCGTCAAATCCAGAGCGACGCGCCAATGTGTGTTCCGCTGTGTCTTCCTCGTCGCGGTCCGCGCAGTGGTGGCACTGCGCCGTCGGTTCCCTTCCGGCTATCTTAAAGAGGTACCGGCCAAAACACCCATGGCCGGTCAACATCTGCGTCAGCCGGAAGGTGAGGCATCCGCGGTCGCGGCCCACCCAGTCCGCGAGAACCGGGCGGACCGCCTCGACGGTACGGATGCCGGCCGACGGGTCCGCCAGGCGGCGAGACCACGCCTCCAGCACGGACCGCCGAGATTGGAGCCTCCGCGCTCGAACTACTCCTTCGCCGGGGCGCCCTTCCCCCCTAGAGCGGAGGTCGCTACGCCACCGGTAATCGGCAGCGAGCGCCTCCGCCTCCAGGTCTCAGGGTGGCGCCCCGGCGAGCAAGCACGCCGCCTCGAAGGAGACGGTGCGGTATCCTCGGATCGCCCTGACCGCGATCGCGCGCTGCGGACGTCTCAGCGCGGCGACGTTCTGGCGGGTCAGGGCGTGGCACCATACGGGCGCGCCGTATAGTGCCATCGACCGCACCACCCCCATGTAGAGGCGGCGCGCCACCTGATCGGGACCCCCGACGTTTGGAAGCAGCCGGCTCAAAGAGCCGGCCGTCGCCATCAGTCGAGGGCCCAACTTCTCAAAGTGAGCGCGGAAGTTCCACCGACCATCCAGTTCGAGGCCGAGGTACCGAAGACCGGTCACCCCGACCCCGACGCGGACGCCTCCGATCACGAGGTGGGCACCCAGAGGCGGCGCTCGTCCCGGCCCGTGAAAGAGCAGGGCCTGGGTTTTGTCGAGCGCCACCTCGAGCCCCAACCGTCGGATCCTGGTGACGACGTGTGCCACGCCTGCGCACGCCAGACGGGCAGACTCCCGGTAGTCCCTCCCCGGAGCTACGACCAACGTGTCGTCAGCGTAACAAATTACGCTGAGCCCGGGGAGGGGTCCCCGAATGACGCCCCGCAGGACCCAGTCGTAGCCGATGTTCCACAGCAGGGGGCCCAGGACGGACCCCTGCGGAACACCGCGCTCGACGGGGAAGCGGTACATCGCCCCACCGTGTCCGATGCACTGGATCGACCTGCCCTCGAGGTAGGAGCCGATCAGTCGGCGGAGGTATGCGGGGACGCCGTGATACTCCAGCGCCCCCGCGATCACCGACCAGGGCAGGGTGTTGAAGGCGTTCCTTACATCTAAGGATAACGCCATCGCCACCCCGCCCCGGGATACGGCTTCGTCGGAGAGGGCACGCACGCGCAAAATCGCGTCGATCGTCGAGCGGCCCTCTCTGAAGCCGTATTGCTCCGCCGAAAGATCGGGACCCGTCTCGGTCAGGTGCCGGACGATGCGGGCCGCGACGATCCTCTCGAGCATCTTGCCCGCTTCGTCCAGCAACACGATGGGGCGATATCCCGCAGGTGAGTCCGCGGGGCGCCCGTCCTTCCGCAGAAGGACCAGTCTGCCCGTCTTCCATTTCGACGGGAACCGTCCCGACTCGAGGCACGCTTCGAAAAGCCCCCCGAGCCGGTCCCCTAGGGCCTCGAAGGCCAAGCTCCAGACCCGGCCGTGAACGCTGTCAGGGCCGGGGGCCGCGTCCTTCGCTCTCATTCTGGACACGGCCGCATGGATCTCCGCCCCCGTGATAGGGGGAGGGGGCTCCTCGGCAGCGGGAACGCTGGGGCGACGCGGAGGCGTGCCCCACGTGGCGTCCATCTGGGGGGGCTCAAAGTCCCCCCCCACTGCCGGCGGGAAAAGCGCGGAAACTATTTCCCGCAGCTGCCGAGGCTGGAGCCGCTCGGTCACCGGGAGCGCCCACGGCTGCAGTTTCCTGCGAACCATCTTGTATGGGCGCCCCCAGGGATCTTCGTCGAGCGACTCCAGGAGAGTCTTCATGCTCTGTTTCTTGGCCTCGCCGATGGCCAGCTGCAGCGCCGTCTGCTTTTGACGACAGTCAGCGTGCAGCTGGGCCGCCGTCTCCGCGAACGCAGCGTCGCGACGACGGCGGCGGCGGTGGCGTGCGCTCCGGCGGCGCGCCCTCACGCACTCCTCTCGGAGTCTTGCGATCTCGGGCGACCACCAGAACGCACCCCCACGTGGTGCTCGGGGGCCGACCCGGGGCATGGCGGCATCGCAAATGTTTGCCATGGTGCCCCGGAACCAGTCGACCTCCGCATCCACGTCCGCGAGCCGCGCGGGTTTTGGCGCCCACGCAGCAACAGCGGCCGCCTCCATCAGCAACTCCTTGTTCATTCGTTTCAAGGCCCACCTGGGGAACGAACGGGGCGCACCTTGCGGGAGCTCCTCCTCGCCGCGGGCGCCCGCGGCTGACGACGACGACAAGGAGGAGGCGGAGAGCTCGAATCGGACGTATCTGTGGTCCGAGAGCGTCTCCGCCCCCTCGAGTACGCGCCAGCCGCGGGTGCGGCGCACGGCGGACGGGGACGCGAACGTCACGTCCACGTGAGATTCCCCATTCCACCGCACGCAAGTCGCGACCGTGCCTCTGTTTAGGATACAGAGGCCGGTCGCGATCGCCCACTCCGAAAGGGCCTCGCCTCGCGCATCCGTGCGGGGGGAACCCCAAGCCGTGCACTTGGCATTGAAGTCCCCCGCGACGATGACAGGGCGGGACCCGAGGCGGTGTAAAAGCGCCTCGAGCCCGCCCAGAAACCGCTCGAACTCGGCGAGGCTCCTGTTCGGAGAGAAGTACGCCCCGATCACGACGGTCCCGTCGATCCTAGCCGCGACGTACCCGGGTCCCCTGGCCACCATTTCCAAGGGGGGTAACGCCGCGGACTGTCTCAACACAATGGCCACGGAGCCGTCGACGTCCCCCATCCAGCAGTCCTGGTCGGTGGGGACGAAGTACGGCTCCGCGGCGACAGCGACGTCGATTGACCACTCCGCCATGGTGTGGACGAGGAGATCCTGTGCCCTGGCGGAGTGGTTCAAATTGCACTGGAGGAAGCGGTGGACGCAACCCATTACGGGGCTACGTCCATCGCTCCCTCGTCTGTCCCGCCCTGCGGCTCGTCTGGTGCCGCGGCGGGAACTGACTCGCCGGCTGCCCTTATTGCAGCCGGCCTCTCCTTCTTTTTATTTTTCTTGCCGCCCCTCCTCGTTTTGGTAGAGGAGGGGGCGGACTTACACGCCGGGCCCCCGGCCCGGTGGTCGGCCTTCCTTTTAGCCGCGTCGCACAAGACGCAGTGCGGCGCGGCTGTGGTGCAGGAGGCTGCCTTGTGCCCCGGTTCGCCGCAGCGGAAACACAGATCGCTGCGGTCCACGGTCGAGGGGCACTTGGCGAGGCCGTGGCCGGTGCCGAAGCACCGAAGACAACGCCACGGCCTGCTCTCCTGCAGTTGCACGTGGGCCACTACCCAGCCCACGCGCAGCCATCCAGGGCTGTCCGAAGGCCGACCCTGTGGAGGGGTGGCCAGGAGGTTCGCCGTTACTACCGGGCAACGCGCCCACGCCGTCCGGGTTCCGGAGTACGTCGCCCGGAGCTCCCCGACTTTGACGTCGGCGAGGGCGCAGTTGCCCTGCGACGCGATGGCCGCGGCGACCTCCTCTTTCGTGGCGCACTCGTCGAGGCCCGTGATTTTTACTTCCCCCATCTTCACGGGCCGCGCGATGCGCACCACCTCGGGGTCCGGCAGGATCTCCCTCAGCCGGGCCGCCAATTTTTCGGCCGCGGCGTTTGTGTTGGGGCCGGGGCACTCTATAAGACGAGCCCCGTTGGCCGTCTGCCGGACCTTGATGCCCCCCTCCACGCCGAGGGCGTCCACATTCACGCCGCCGCGCGCCTGGGTCATCACCTCGTGGTAGGTGATGCCCTTTTCTTTGCCGGCCGGCAGCAGCTCCACTACCACTGCAGCCGACCGCGGGGCGCGCGGCCTCCTTCTACCAGTTCGGCCCCTCGGCTCCGCTCGACCCTCTTGGCGGGGAGCGGCGGCCGCAGGGGCAGGCTTGGGGCGTGGCGCAGGAGGCGCCGCCACCTTTTTGGGCCCACGCCGCACTACCGTCGTCCAGGCCTCTTCCATATTGGCCGGGGCAGGGGGCAGTGGGCGGGGCTGGGGGGTCGGGGCCGGTTTGGCGGCGTTGACGCCCCCCTTCTTCTTATTTCGGCTCCTGCCGGGCCCCGCCTTCGCAGGCTGGGACGGGGCAGGAGCATTCTTCATAGTCTTCCGCTGGCCGGTGACTGGTGCTCCTGAGGGAGCGGGTTTTAGTGCCCCCGTATTTTGTTGGTTCCGCGGGTCCGTTGGTCCAGGCTTGGCCGGAACAGCAGCCGAGGCGACCGGGCGTGCCGCAGGTGTCGCGCCCTTTGTAGGGCCGCCATAAGTTCTGACGGCCACTGTTTTCCGGGGCGCTGGCACGGGCGCACTGCCTTTCGCCTCATGGGCGAGGGGCGGCCTCGCACGCTCCACCCTGGAGCTGCGTGCTTCCTGTATGAGGAGCTGCCGCCTCAGCTCCTCGACCTCAGTGAGGCCTTCTGCTTCGGGCGGAGGAAGGACAGGGGCCGAGCTGCGTTGCCGCTCGATGAGATCGGCAACCATTGTTCGCAGCTCGGCCATGTCGACGCGGAGCTGACCGTTCTCCGCCCGAAGCAGGCCATTCTCGGCCGATACTTGCTCGAGGCGGGTGTGCAGCAGAGCCACTTCCTGCCGCAAGCCCGCCGTTTCCGTCGTCGTGGTGCGGTCCACGACATCCTGCAGCCTTTCCTCAAGTGTGGCGGCCGCAGATTTCATGGCCGACACTTCGGTCCCCTTGAGGCCTCCAGTCGTTTTGGCCGCCATGGTTGCAACTATTTTGCCAACTATCTGACAAGATCGGAGGGGGTCAGAGGGACCCACCAACGTCAGGGCTCTCTGTAGGCGCTCAATCTCTCCTATTTTGTCGTTTTTTGTATATTTTGCCTCACGGCAGGCGGCCCTGGACTGCGCCGAGGAGGCAGCGTCCAGTCCGCAAGACGACGGCCTGTCAAAATCAGTGGCGGGCGGCGCCGCAGCAGCCGCCGGCCCTTCTGCCAACGCCATGTACTTGGCGCTGGCAGGCTCTCCTTCCGAGGAGTCGGACGGAGGAACAGATGCCGGCTGACGAGCCGATTTCCTCTTCCGCCGAGTCCGCTTTTGCACGCTGTCTGCGAACAGCACTGGCGTCTCCCGCCCACTAGACGCGTCGCCCCTCGCGGAGCTCCGCGCCGAGTACAGCGAGATTAAGCTCTCGCAGCGCTCTATGACTACGGTTGGGACTCTGTCCCTTACGCGACCCGTGTTGTCGCCCCCTTCCGCGTGACAGTGTGTGCCCCCCCAGAAACGGTGGGGCAGCGTGCGGCCGATTGCTCGACCGCACGGAGGGATTCTCCCCCCGCGGAGCGGGAGGTACCCTCCTGGGGTAATACTTTTCGCACAGATGTCATTATACATTTTTTCCTTTTTTATTAACCAGGGGTCGGTCCCCTGGGGTCTGGTTGGTACCCTCGGGACTGGACTCCCTCCAGCCATTCATCCCATCGCCGGGCACCAGAGCTTAGGATTGGGGCATTTTTTAAAGAGGTTTACGTCCTCGCGGCCCCGTGCCTCGCGGCAGCGGCCCCCGTCCCCCACGCGGTGAGGATTACGGGTTGGCCGGCGGCCCGCCGAGTGAAACGAGCAACACGGCAGACCACCGCCCGACGCTCAAAAGAGCAGCAACGACGAAGCCACGCCGGTATACCGGTACCCCCCTCTGGAGGGCGTGCCCCTGTAGCCGAAGCCGGGGACATGGCGACCAGCGGCCGGAAGATGCGTAAGCAACGCCGGCTCACTTCTCCATCAAAGGGCAGGCCAAAAGTGGCCCACCACCACCCGTGGGTTACGTCCGAATCGGGTCGGACGTGACCCGAAGAAAAAAGAAAAAGGGGGAAGAAAGGGGAAAAGAGAGGGAGCCCGAGCGTCTCCAGGAGGAGCACCCTTCAGCGAGTGAAGGGCGTGGAGAGCCCGCAACTCCCCCTGCTGGTTTTGGTCCGCGTCATCCGATCTCTTTCGTTGCAAAGCCTAACTAGGCTACCCTACTCCTACACCTAGCCTACCTACCTAACACCTAGAAATCCTTGCAACGAAGAAGACCGGACGATACCCCTGGGAGTGGGACTGTTCCCAGAGGATCCCGTTATCCGCCACCTACGGACGCGCCCGGTGGAAGTCCAGCAAAACTCCCCCACAGACGGAGCCCCCGGCCACGCAGAGTGCGCGCCGGGGGGCCCGCCCAGGTCCCTCGGGAACTCGCTCGCTTCTTTTTTTTTTTTTCGGGTAGAGGGCCGAACCTCCTACGAGGTCCCCGCGCAAAAGGGGCGCGCGGGGTATGTGAGACTCAACGATCTGCATGGTGTTGTGAGCAGACCGCGGGCCCAAGGATTTTAGAGCCCACCCACTAAACGACTCCCCTGCACTCTTACACCCGACGTCCGATCCCCTCCGAGGTCAGAACCCGGATGAGGTAGGGGGGCTACCGCGGTCAACACTACAACCAGACGGCGCGGCTCACCCCAAGGACGCCCAGCCGACGGAGCCTTCGAGGCGAATCGAAGGCTCTGAAACGTCGGCCGTCTCGGTACGGCAGCCCGTCGGGCCGCCCAGACAGTGCCGCTGGTGTCCCGGAATACCCCGCTGGACCAGAACCAGCCTGCCGGGTCGGGACGCGATACACCGTCGACCGGTCGCTCTAATCACTCCACGGCAGCGCGCTAGAGTGCTGGTAGCGCGCCGCGCGGCCTCACCCCCTCAGGTCGCCCCTTGACCTTCACCGGGGGGAGGCCGCCACCTACAGGGGCCGGGACGTACGGGCGTATTCCCGCCTCCGGCCCCCGGCTCGACGGCGACGGATCGGTGCGGAAAGGGAAGAGCTCTCCCTCTCTCGCTCCGCCGCCTCCTTCTGCGAGATGGTGGACTCGCAGAAGTCGAGCATCGCCTTCCAGGACGCGTCGCTGCCGAGCATCGTAGCCACGACGCGCGGCAGCGAGAGGTCCTCTCCAATGACCGCGACGAGGGCGGCGCGTTGCTCGTCAAATCCAGAGCAACGCGCCAGCGTGTGTTCCGCTGTGTCTTCCTCGTCGCGGTCCGCGCAGTGGTGGCACTGCGCCGTCGGTTCCCTTCCGGCTATTTTGAAAAGATACCGGCCAAAACAACCATGGCCGGTCAACATTTGCGTCAGCCGGAAGGTGAGGCATCCGCGGTCGCGGCCCACCCAGTCCGCGAGAACCGGGCGGACCGCCTCGACGGTACGGAGGCCGGCCGACGGGTCCGCCAAGCGGCGAGACCACGCCTCCAGCACGGACCGCCGAGATTGGAGCCTCCGCGCTCGAACTACTCCTTCGCCGGGGCGCCCTTCCCCCTAGAACGAAGGTCGCTACGCCACCGGTAATCGGCAGCGAGCGCCTCCGCCTCCAGGTCCCAGGGTGGCGCCCCGGCGAGCAAACACGCCGCCTCGAAGGAGACGGTGCGGTATCCTCGGATCGCCCTGACCGCGATCGCGCGCTGCGGACGTCGCAGCGCGGCGACGTTCTGGCGGGTCAGGGCGTGGCACCATACGGGCGCGCCGTATAGTGCCATCGACCGCACCACCCCCATGTAGAGGCGGCGCGCCACCTGATCGGGACCCCCGACAACTCGCTCGCTTCTGAGCTAAGGATTTTTTTTTTTTTTTTTTTTCCCTACCTATGCTGATAGCCTTGAGAGGCTATTTCAGCTTCACCCTAACGTTTGTAGGTGAGCTCGCGGGGCTCAACTGGAGAGTTGCTAACACTGACCCTAGCAAGAGCAGTGCTTCGCAGAATCTACCACCGGATCGGAAACGCGACCCACTGAGAAGATCCGGCGAGAAACTCAGTGGGCTGTGTCTGTGGGTTAGTTCGCTCGTCGAGCCCTTCGTCGCAAGCGACGGGTTCGACGAGGACGGTGACCGGTGCTTGTGGTGCCTAAGAGCACCGTTAATGGATCAGGAGGATCCGTAATGACGTGCTTTGGGCGACGTCGACGGTTTACCATTTGGTCTACTGGGTCGGGTATGTAATTTCCAGCGGCTACGATGAGAGGGTTCTCATGTCGTGCCGCCTTCTCAAAATGGCGCAGCGATGCCGACTGTAGATACTTACTAAATGAGTCGAGCTCCAGGTCATCATGGAGATCCACATTCCTAAGGAACCATGGCGCTCCGACGGCTATCCTGCAGAATTGTGATTGAATAACCTGAAGGGATTTCAAGTGGGTGCGGGCTGCGTGAGCGAACACTACGCTTGCATACGTCATGACGGGGCGTATACAAGTTTTGTAGAGAGTTACCTTATTGCGGAGGGACAGTTTGCTTCGACTACAAAGCATTGGATAGAGTCGTCCTAGAATAAACGCGGCGCGGTCGCGTACCGTTTTTATATGGGGACGGAATGTCATCCCTCTGTCGAGGGTGACGCCTAGATATTTGACCTTCGAGACCCACGGTATGGGCTGGCCAAAGAGAGTGATGGGACTAACGGCGGAGGTGTTTGCGCGCCTACTACGGAGTGGGATGCTCGAAGTGATGTTCGGAGGGCGACCCCTTTTGAAGAGCACCGCTGCGCTTTTCGTGGGGTTGATATCAATTCGCCACTTCCGGAACCACTGTCCCATGGTGGCTACTGCGATCTGGAGTCGCCGATGAAGCAGCGACATCTTCCTACGCGAGTAGTAGATAGCCGTGTCATCGGCGAAGAGCGCTAGATGGGTCTCCGGAGACCGGGGTATATCATTGATATACAAACTAAATAATAACGGGAAGAGCGCGGAGCCTTGCGGGACTCCGGCAGTCAGTTGACGGGGACGAGAACGAGTTCCCTCTACTCGATATCGAAACGAACGGTTCGACAAGAAGTCTCGTATGATGAGCACAAGTCTGTCTGGCACTCCCATGTTGTACAGTTTGTAAATTAAACCGTTGTGCCAGACTTTGTCGAACGCCTTCGCGATGTCGAAGAAGAGGGCGCCGGTCGGGATTTGTTTACGCCTATTTAGTCCTATCAGGATGTGCTCCGTGAGGCGGTGCACTTGTTGTACGCACGAGTGTTTAGAGCGGAATCCGAACTGTTCGTCTATGAGAATTTTGTTCGCGGTAACAAAATCCCAGAGGCGTTTCCTAAGGAGCCGTTCGTAAATTTTTCCTATCGTCGGGAGGAGACTAATCGGACGGTAACTAGATGTTTCGTTTGTCGGTTTGCCCGGCTTATGTATACCGATAACGTCCGCTTCTTTCCACACCGCGGGAAAGATGCAGTGCGTCATAGCGGCATTTAAAATTGTAGCCAACATTGCTATCAGTTGGACTGGCAAGAGTTTTAGCGCGCGGTTGCGAATGCCGTCGGAGCCGGATGCCTTCCTAGGTTGGAGATTGTGGATCGCGTCTCTAACTTCGTCAGTGGTAATGGGGGGTAACGCGTAAAGTATGAATGGAATGAATGAAAGTACGAGAGGAATAAATGCGAGAACTGGTATGATTAAGAGGCTCGGAATGAATGCGTGACCTAGTTTTTAAGCCCGTTATGGGCAGGAGTATAAACTATAATTAAAATTAAAACAAAACAAAAAATGTAAATATGAATCTCTGGCTTTGTTGTTTGCTAGAGAAATAGTAATTAAAAAAAAAAAAAAAAAAAAAAAAAAAATGGGGGGTAACGCGTCTGAGGGCGGCAGGGAAGCTCTGCGCTCGACCTCCCTGTCGACTAACTCGGTGTGTTCGGGGTCCGCGTGTTGAGTGCTGGTGGTGCACTGCTCTTGCAGTGCATCGGCCAGCAGCTCAGCCTTGTCATCGTCATCGAATGCCGGTGGTTGGCCTGAAGGGCGTACGAGGGGAGGCATAGTAGCGGTAGTTTCGGATTTGAGAGTCCTAGCTAGTCGCCAGTATGCTTGGTGGGAGGGCGCGAGTTGTTCTAAATAACTATGCCAATTATCGTTACGCGCGTCGCTTAGGCGGGAGTGGACTTCGCGTTGTAGACGACGTATCCGAATCCGGTTTGAATGCGTGGGAAGCCGATCGTAGGCCCGGATTGCCGCGTTCCTAACTCTTAAGAGATTCCTAAGTTCGGAGGATAGTCTGATGCGGTGGAAGCTGTCCTCCACATCGACTTCTTTTGAAGATCTAATGATCGCGGAAGAGATGTGATCGGTAATGATGTTTATGGATTCGACGGTGTCCTCGGGGGATAGATTCGAATCCAGGCCGTAAGGGAGGATTGGCGGAGCGGCTTCGGCTAGGCACGTGCCCAGCTTATTCCAATCCACCATGGTCCTCGTAACAGTGACTGGGTTGTGAGGGCGACCGAGCTGCATAAGGACAGGTCGGTGGTCTGAGTCGAGCTCTGACAGTGCTTCGATGGAACGTAAGCGCAGAGTTACGTTCCTAAGCAATGCCAGGTCTATAGTGCTCGGACGGAGCGCGATGTTATACGGATAACATGTTGGAGTTGGGGGACCGACTACTTCAAAAGTGAGGTCGTCTATAAACGCGTCGAGACGCCTACCGTTAACGTTCGTACGATGGCAGTTCCACCTAGTGTGGTGGCAATTTAAATCGCCTGCCAGGATGACGGAGTCTCCCATGCCGAACAGTGACTCGATGTCACTGCTCAGGAGGGGCTTGTCCGGGGGGAGATAAACGGATGCGATGACGATCGGCTGGTGTCCCGTCAGCGAGATACGGCACACTGACGCCTCGATATGTAAGAGCGAGGGAGTATCGAGAGGGACAACGTGCAGGGCCCGCCTATAGTAAATGGCAGTCCCGCCTTTGGAGGCGGTGAGTCTGTCATTCCTAACCATGACGTAATTCGCGACTTTCGGGTCACGACGCGAGGGCTTCAAACAGGTCTCCTGCACTAACAAAATATCTACAAGATTGTCGCGGAGGAATTCGAAAATTTGATCGCGTTGCCGCGCGAGTCCGTTAGCATTGTAGAATGTTAACGTAAGGGAATACGGTTTTTCTCTACCTTTTTGCGCCATTGATTACCGGTAAAGAATTTTTATAACGTGCGAGACACGGACTCGTAGACGTCCATGTGATCGAAAGCGGCCGCGAGCCGCTGTTCGGGGGTTACCGACCTACGGATAGCATCTGCGAACGATCGCAGACGGTCAAAGTTTACCGCGGTGACGAAGTCGCGCACGAGCGCGAAGTCGTTGACGACTGAGGGTTGCGGGGGGCGGTACGCGGGCGCGGGGCGAGGTGCGAGCAGGGGCTGAGGCGCATGACGTGTCGCAGGCGGGAGCTGGGGTACGTTTTGTGTTCCCTCCTTCGTATACGGCAGCGGTTTTTTCCACGCCGAGACGGTGGGAACCGCAGCCGGTACGAAGGCTGGTTTCGGCACTGAAGGCGCCGAAGTCTTTGGGTCGACGGTTCGGGGGCCTGGGTGGTTCGGGCGTTTACGCGGAGCCCTAGGACATCCGCGGTAGTTTGCCGGGTGCCCTTGCTTAAGGCATAGGACACAGCTGGGGGGTTCCGTCGCGGTTTCCCTAACACGCGAACATTCTGTGGTTGCGTGATCGCCGAGGCATTTCACGCAGCCCGGGCGCGCGTGGCAATTACGCGCTGAGTGGCCATAGAGCTGGCACCTGTGGCACTGCCCGGGAGTACCACGTTTATGGGGGGCTTCGATGGTGACCCCGGAGAGGCCGCATATCGTTTTGAGACATGAGATTCTTTTCTTTGCCTCCGGGGTTGATTCTAGCGCGACGAGAATCATATTGTACGGCTGTCTGCCGCGTCCGCTGTGCATCCGGTGCACACTAATTATTGGGAGGGACTGACCGATCAGATCCTCCTTTACGTAGTTATGGGCGCAAACGCCACTGTTGGCAATAATTAACATAATAATATATAGTTTAGTTTATTATATGTTAATATTTATTAATTATTAGCAACAAAACTGTTAATCTACCATATTTAATAATTAGCAGACACTGTTTTGATGTGAAAATGTTCAGAATATGTTTAATGTTTATATTATTGTTTAAAAACACAAATGACTGTATAAATGATTAAATATGAATAAAGTATAAATATTAATAATAATTTATATTATAATTAACAGTACTAATAATTTAATTAAGTATTGTAATTGTTATGCAATGATGTTGTTGGCGCCATCTATTATTAGGCTGGATAATAACAATGTTAGTTAATATTGCTTAAAAGTAATTCATGTACAGTAAATTAAATGTGAGTCATGTAAAATCACTAAAATATGTATTTTGAATATTAAGCTATGTTTTGTGAATTGTTTCGCAGTAATTACATTTGTTTGTATAAAAGAAGTTGTAGTTGCTATAACCAACAAAATGGCTAATTGTGTAAAAACCACTGAATAACTCAGGCGTGGCTTTTTGTTGTAAACAAGTAATGTTAAAGTTTTATAGAATTGTATTGTATTTTCATTGTAAAAGAACTTATGTGTGTAAATCGTGGCTTAACGCCGACATCAGAAGTGGGATCACAGCCCCAAAATCAATCGTAAGCCCCCGAATGAAGCAATCCACTGTTGAACAAGTGATGGGTCTCTCAACCTGTATTAAAAAGGCGAAAAGTGATGATAGCTGCAAATGCTGTACCCTTGCGGTGGCATTATAACTTTTATTTGCCGCCGTTCAACTCTGATGAGGGCGTGACATCAAGACCGATGCGGAAATGTGGAAACTATCATGAAGCTAATTGTTTCATCGCATGAACATCGAGTTCAAAAGAACAAGCAAGACATAAGCCGATATCTGGTCTTTGTATTGAACCGCATTGGAGCAAGTGAGGGACGAACTGATCCATGCATTCAGTAAGGATGTGGATATTTAAAATGAGTTCTAGACCGTGGATGTTTTGGAAAAGCTACTGACGCTGAGATGGTAAAAATACTGATTTCAGGTATTTATCTTAAATTTATTCGATCCAAGTTATTAAGAAATACGCTGTGGTATGTATTTCGCTTCCTAAATAATATCGATTCTAAAAACGTTCCGAAAGCGTCAAATTGAAAATATTCTGTAAATATAATGTTAATAATCTAAACATAACTCAGTTTTATCACAATCACATAATGATTCCTTCAGTTTTCGTGGCACTTTTAGTAACACTAAGGTTTTAAATGTGGTTACTGCGTCACTTGCGTCATTTCGAGACAACTTGTTACCGCCGTCAAGATGACAAACGTATCACCACAAATAAGACTTAAATCATTGCAGATCTAGTTTAGTAAGCTAAACAACTTCATGTAAAGTTTTTGAGCATAAGGGGTCAACTGATTTCAAAACAAAGCATTGTGACTTTTAATGGAGAAAAATATTAGAACTATTATAGAATTTCATATGGTAATCATAATCATATGGTAATACTGACAGTCTTGCTGACTTCCTAATAGGTTTTAATCTTTTAAAAAATAACTTCTCAGTGTTGCACTCTTTGAGGAGAACTTATCTATTTTTATAAGTTTCTATCCAGTGAACGCTCAAGTTTGGAGTCATTATTCAATCATCATGTAACTTTTGCAAATCATGTTTCATAGATGGTGATCAGGCAGATAAAAGTTGGATTTGAAATAATTAATTTGGATAGGATAGTACAACGCTGTACATACTGTATGTCTCCTGTTTATTGTGAGGAGTTAAGCATATTACAATAAAAATAAAAATAAACTTTTAATAATATGCCATAATAAGAGACAGCTCATCCCTGTTCAGCAGCTCCATATTATTACTTTTCCTTTCATAATTATTTATTTTTGGATGAGTGATTAACTCTCTGCACCCTAGGTTTCTAGTGGGGGTGCTGCTTTATTATTAGTCAAGAAAAAGTATGGCACAGATCTCTATGTGATTTCTGTTTTTAAAACCTTAGTTACATTATTGGAACCCTGTCACTTTTCACTGTTCACCAAGATAAAAGATAATTCAGGAGTTTCAAAAACTTGTGAACAGTATGAAATTCAGTACCACATTATTGCAAAGAGAACGAGCATGGTCAACAGGCATGCTGAACTATTGATGGGTCATAAATGTCACATGTTTGTAAAATATAATTTAATAAGCTCTAACAGGCAGCTATATGAATTACAGTTGATTAAAAGCTACAGCACAAAAATAAAACAAAAAATGCAGAGGCATTAGGAGGATGATGTTCCCTACCTGCCATTAAAATAAAGCAAATTGGAAATGGTCCGCTGAATGATGTATTAGGGGAAGTTGAATCAGCTGGTGAGAAATGGATGGACGAGCGGTCTCTGCCATCCAATGTGTTTTGGTAAAGGTAAAGGTAAAGGTTTGGTAATGGTAAAGGTTTGATACAGGTAAATCTATCCTCTTAATGTCAGAGGATTCTGATAACTGAAAAATTGACCGTATGGGCAGAGAGATTTGTTCTGCTGTAAAATGATTGATAATTTGTTAAAGTGGCTACTTTTATTTTCCTATCCAATTATCCTTCCTAAAACGCTGGCGGGCCACCATGCGAATCCTTAATCCTGGTCTTGTTGGCTAGATCCCGTATGGGTGATGCCTTATGAGTTGGCTAGATCTCGTATGGGTGATGCCTTGAGAGTTGGCTAGATCCCGTATGGGTGATGCCTTATGAGTTGGCTAGATCCCGAATGGGTGATGCCTTATGAGTTGGCTAGATCCCGCATGGGTGATGCCTTATGAGTTGGCTAGATCCCGAATGGGTGATGCCTTATGAGTTGGCTAGATCCCGAATGGGTGATGCCTTGTGGGTTGGCTAGATCCCGAGAGGGTGATGCCTTGTGGGTTGGCTAGATCCCAAGTGGGTGATGCCTTGTGAGTTGGCTAGATCCCAAGTGGGTGATGCCTTGTGAGTTGGCTAGATCCCGAATGGGTGATGCCGAGTGTGTTGGCTAGATCCCGTAAGGGTGATACCTGGTAAGTTGGCTAGATCCCGTAAGGGTGATGGCTTGCGAGTTAACTAGACCCGTATGGGTGATGCTTTGTGTGTTGGGTAATCCTCTTGTGTGTTAGCTAGATCTCGTAAGGGTGAATAGTGCCTTGTGTGTTGGGTAGATCCCAGTAGGGGATATGCCTTGTTTACTGTTATGTGAAATGCTAAAACAGCGCAAGGGACGCGCTGGAATCAGTATGGCCGTATGGGCGCAAACGCCACTGTTGGCAATAATTAACATAATAATATATAGTTTAGTTTATTATATGTTAATATTTATTAATTATTAGCAACAAAACTGTTAATCTACCATATTTAATAATTAGCAGACACTGTTTTGATGTGAAAATGTTCAGAATATGTTTAATGTTTATATTATTGTTTAAAAACACAAATGACTGTATAAATGATTAAATATGAATAAAGTATAAATATTAATAATAATTTATATTATAATTAACAGTACTAATAATTTAATTAAGTATTGTAATTGTTATGCAATGATGTTGTTGGCGCCATCTATTATTAGGCTGGATAATAACAATGTTAGTTAATATTGCTTAAAAGTAATTCATGTACAGTAAATTAAATGTGAGTCATGTAAAATCACTAAAATATGTATTTTGAATATTAAGCTATGTTTTGTGAATTGTTTCGCAGTAATTACATTTGTTTGTATAAAAGAAGTTGTAGTTGCTATAACCAACAAAATGGCTAATTGTGTAAAAACCACTGAATAACTCAGGCGTGGCTTTTTGTTGTAAACAAGTAATGTTAAAGTTTTATAGAATTGTATTGTATTTTCATTGTAAAAGAACTTATGTGTGTAAATCGTGGCTTAACGCCGACATAGTCTATGTCGAGTTCCTTGGGGACTCCACGTATCACTACGCGGAGTTCGCGGTCCTCCTGAAGAGCATAGGTGTGATAACCTATGTTCTCCTTTCGGAGGTAAGCAGAGAGGGCCCTATGGTCGCCCGGCGTTGCGACCTTAATCTGAATCCCATGCGCGACGTTACGCGCATGGGTATAATTAATTTTGTTGGCCTGAAGGGCCTGGGATACGCGATTCCACGCTGACTTCTCCTGGAGTATCAGCGGGGGCGGGACAACTGTTTTAGGCGCGGGCGCGGTTTTTGGGCGCGGCGGTGGGATTACGCGGCGGGCGGAGTCCGACTCCGGCGTTACGACTACCTGCGGTCGGGAGGCGGTCGCGGACTTGGTTTGCTTCGTCATGGAGCTCCGGGACTCCACGACGCGAGTACGCTTTTTACCGCGCGTTACAGTTTGGAACCCATCCGAGGTTCCGGGTTGAGGGCTAGTCGCGGACTCGAAGTCCATCTCCGATTCGGTATCGGAGCCTGAACTAGACGCTATTGAGGTCGCGACGGACGAAACTGACGTGATTGACGCGGGCGCGGGGGTAGCGGGGGCGGGGGCGTTAGACGCTACGGCGGCGGCGTGCGTACGTGCGCTTGAACACGGACCGGCGGCGGGGCACGCGAGGCATGCCTGCGAGGCATGTTTGGCGACGGCGGCGAGAGATGCGGGGGGAGAATATTTACCAAATGAGGCCCTATAGGCTTCGAATTCGGGCGCGATTGACGGATATTTTTCCCGAATGAAGTCGATGAAAAGTTTTTCCTCCATCTTTACGTGATTTTCGCCCGGGGGGGGGGGGGCGGCCCCGGGACTTAAACACGCGCTCGCCTTGCGGCGAGGCCCCTGCGTCGGTAACACTAAATTGGCCGAAGCGATTCTAGGAATTTTAGAAATTTTAGTGAATAGAATAAATAGAATAGAATTAGAGTGAATAGAACCACTGTACAGTTCCCGGGCGGCAATGCCTTGCAATTAGGCGCAGGTACAAATTCCGAGAAACACTTGGGCCACAGATGTGCCACGAACAATGATCTATTATCACCGGTAGTCACTTCCGACAAAACAATGAGCACGTCCACGCGCGTCGGTTGCTCAAATCGGAATGAGAGCTAAGGATTGTACAGCAGCTCTTTTTATAGTCAGCAAGTATGCCGGCAACTCGCGCCATCAAAGGGTGCCGCTGCGGTGTGTGATCCGAGCCGCCCGCCACGAACGTTGAAGTGTGCCGGCGACCCGCACCATCAAAGGGTGCCGCTGCGGTGTGTGTTCTAAGCCGACCGCCACGAACGTTGCAAGTGTACCGGTGACCGGACCGTCCGATTAGTCTCCTCCCGACGATAGGCAAAATTTACGAACGGCTCCTTCGGAAACGCCTCTGGGACTTCGTTACCGCGAATAAAATTCTAATAGACGAGCAGTTTGGATTCCGCGCTAAGCACTCGTGCGTACAACAAGTGCACCGCCTCACGGAGCACATCTTAATAGGGCTAAATAGGCGTAAACAAATCCCGACCGGCGCCCTCTTCTTCGATATCGCGAAGGCGTTCGACAAAGTCTGGCACAACGGTTTGATCTACAAACTGTACAACATGGGAGTGCCAGACAGACTCGTGCTCATCATACGAGACTTCTTGTCGAACCGTTTGTTTCGATATCGAGTAGAGGGAACTCGCTCTCGCCCCCGTCATCTGACTGCCGGAGTCCCGCAAGGCTCCGCGCTCTCCCCGTTATTATTTAGTTTGTATATCAATGATATACCCCGGTCTCCGGAGACCCATCTAGCGCTCTTCGCCGATGACACGGCTATCTACTACTCGTGTAGGAAGATGTCGTTGCTACATCGGCAACTCCAGATCGCAGTAGCCACCATGGGACGGTGGTTCCGGAAGTGGCGCATCGACATCAACCCCACGAAAAGCACAGCGGTGCTCTTCAAAAGGGGTCGCCCTCCGAATACCACTTCGAGCATCCCACTCCCTAATAGGCGCGCAAACACCTCCGCCGTTAGCCCCGTTACTCTCTTTGGCCAGCCCATACCGTGGGCCTCGCAGGTCAAATACCTAGGCGTCACCCTCGACAGAGGGATGACATTCCGTCCCCATATTAAAACGGTACGCGACCGTGCCGCCTTCATATTAGGACGTCTCTACCCTATGCTTTGCAAGCGAAGCAAACTGTCCCTCCGTAATAAGGTAACTCTCTACAAAACTTGCATACGCCCCGTTATGACGTATGCAAGCGTAGTGTTCGCTCACGCAGCCCGCACCAACTTGAAGCCCCTTCAGGTTATTCAATCCCGATTCTGCAGGATAGCCGTCGGAGCACCATGGTTCCTGAGGAACGTGGATCTCCACGATGACCTGGAGCTCGACTCTGTCAGTAAGTATCTACAGTCGGCATCATTGCGCCATTTCGAGAAGGCGGCACGACATGAGAACCCTCTTGTCGTGGCCGCTGGAAACTACATACCCGATCCTGTAGATCGAATGGTAAACAGTCGACGTCGCCCAAAGCACGTCATTACGGATCCTCCCGATCCATTAACGGTGCTTTTAGGCACCACAAGCACCGGTCACCGTCCTCGTCGAACCCGTCGCTTGCGACGAAGGGCTCGACGATGGCGGTCACTGACAAAGGGTGCGGATGTGCTTTGTGACCTAAGCCGCGCGCCGACATACACAGATCATAAACCCCTGGAAAATATGAACATTAAAGCTGGAACTGATGAGGAACTAGGTGATTTAACATATTATCTATCACAATATAATTTTGAAATTAAATACAACCCAGGAAAATCAAATCAAGAAGCGGACTGCTTAAGCCGAAATCCAGTCTTAGAAGCAAATGATAATAACGACGATTTTTTAAAGGTCGTAAATTTAATCGACCTACAAGAAATAAAGAATGACCAGCTAACAAATCCAGACCTACAAAAAGAAAAGAATAAGCACATGTTAGAGAATGAAGTTTATTACAAGAAAAATAAAAGAAGAAATAAGATTATACTGTCAGAAAAACTTAGCAAAGCTCTAATAAAAAAAGTCCATGACACATACTGCCACATTGGAAGAACCCAGATGACAAATAAAATAACACCATTCTTTTCAGCCAAAAATATTACAGCAAACATTAATAAAATGTGTGATGCGTGTGAAACCTGCATTAAAAACAAGTCCAGGAGGAAGTCGAAATATGGTTTAATGTCACATTTGGGACCAGCCACACACCCGTTTGAAATTGTATCCATCGATACTATTGGGGGCTTTGGAGGATCCCGATCAACCAAAAGGTATTTGCATCTTCTAGTGGATCATTTCACACGGCATGCATATATTTGTACATCAAAAACTCAAGGCTCCAATGATTTCATTAAGCTAATGCAAAAGGTAACAAAAAATTATGACGTTAATATGGTATTATCAGACCAATACCCTGGCATAAATTCAAAAGAATTTAAAGAATTTCTAAAGAATAATAATATCAAAATAGTTTTCACAGCTGTTGATGCGCCTTTTTCGAATGGGCTTAACGAAAGATTAAATCAAACACTAACAAATAAGATAAGATGTAAAATAAACGAAAGCGATAAGAAGACATCTTGGACAACAATTGCACAAGAATGCGTAGAAAAATATAATGAAACAGAACAAAGTTACAAAGTTTGCTCCCAAGTACCTTCTAGAGGGTGAAAATGTGAGTATTCTACCACTACATTTGAAAACAAGCTGTACAAGATTTGAGAAGAGATCGAAAATTAGCCTTAGAAAACAATAAAATCTCTCAATTATAATAAAAATATATTTGACCAGTACAGAGAAGGGTATAAATTGGAAGAAGGAGATAGTGTTTATGTGGAGAATGGAAATAAACTAAACAGGAAGAAAATGGATGAATTGAGAACAGGGCCATACAAAATACTAAAGAAGATTTCAGAATCGATCTATGAAGTTGACAACGGACACAAAAAAGCAGAATCAAACCTCTACCATATAACAAAGTTGTCTCCAGTGTCTATCTGATATGATAAACAATTGTAATTATTAGTAATTTAAATATTAAATAACCAAGGTCACAGTAATTCGTCTGGATTCATTTTGTGAATGTTGTCATATTTCAATGAGTAGTAGCTATAATGTCATCGGTAATTCTACTAAGTTTTCCTGTTGTGCGTTCTTTATGCTCCATAGGCGGTAAAATGTAGCTTTATGTTGGAAATTTGTTAACGGTGTTCGTTCAAAAGACTTTTCCCTATTTCGCTTCATCAGCCGTTTCAAAACGATGAATAAATTTCGTGAATTTAAGAGAAACAGTTTCTCTTATTTATTCATTCCACTTCAGTGGTTTTTCTTCCTCAACTGATTTAAAGTATATTTTGTTGTTTACAATTTTTCCTGCCTGTTTATAATTGCTTGATGCTTATTATTAACTTTGTCTCGTTGACACAATTTATCATTTGGATATCTCCAGGTGGAGAAACAAGCTCTTCGTACATCTGGTATCAAGTGATTATTGGAGTCCATCCACATCGGGATATGACGTCGCAGCATCAATTGTAATATATGACGGTTGAAATTTGGAAATGGAAGGCATCATTGCTTCACGGCAGAATTAGGTAAAACGTGAGTTGCCTTGGAGGCTCACAGTATATCTTATCACCAGTAATTAAGGACCAGTGAGGAAGAAATCGGTGAGCAAGGTAGACAAATAGATGAGGATACTTTTGCGAACTTATAATAGGGTCCCGGAACACCCGGTCGTGGAAGAGCTCACAGCGCGCACTCTGCGTGCTGTGGGTCTCGTCTGCGGGGGAGTTGCGGGACTTTCACCGGGCGCGTCCGAAGGTGGCGGATCTCGGGCTTCTGGGCAATAGTCCCAGGGGTATCGCTCCTTCTCTCTCGTTGCGTTATGGCGGGAGAGATTGAGCGACGCGGACCAAATCCAGCATCGGAGGTTACACGCTCTCCTCCCACTTCACCTGCTGAAGGGTTGTTCTCCTGGAGATGCGAGGGCCTCCACTTTTCCCTCTTTTCCTTGTTGTTTTATTGTTTTGTTTACACTGGCCTTTGGTTATTTTTGGCTACTATTTTACTGGTGGTAGGACCTCTTGTGATTCCGCACGGGTAGGTGTCACCACCCCGCCTATTTCTGCACTTCTTCTAGGGTGGGGCAGCCGTTGTAACCATACTGAAACCTTAAAACTTATATTTCAAGGTGGGTGGTGCATTTACGTCGTAGATGTCTATGGGCTCCAGTAACCACTTAATACCAGGTGGGCTGTGAGCTCGTCCACCCATCTAAGCAATAAAAAAAAAACTCAGAAGAGGTCCTACCACCAGTAATTACGCAAATTATAATTTTGCAGGTTTGATTTTTATAACACGACTAGCTGACCCGGAAGATTTCGTAGTGCCTCAGTCAATAAATAAAAAACCTAAACTTTTGTGTAAAATAAATTTAAAAGAAACAAAAGGAATCCGTCCGACGGGGGACACATCAAAGGGAAAACAAAATTGTTATTTTTATTTAATTCCGAGCATTTTCATATTTATCTACCTTTTAAACATTCTTTTTTTTTATGATTGAAGGATTACTTGTGGCCCGGAGGCCTTTCCAGTTTCACTAGGACAGGTGGGCGAGCAAAGGCTCAGCCAGGAGGGGTGGGATTTGCTAACAGCTACCCGAGCGCCTCCGAAGGAGACCTAACAGCTCAAGAGCAGCTGCTTCGCGAATTAATCTACTACCGGATCTAAATCGCGACCCGCTGAGAAGATCCGGCGAGAAACTCAGCGAGCTGATTCATGGGTTAGGTTGCACGGCGAACTCTTTGTCGAGTTCGACGAGTACGGTTACCGGGGTCCCTAAGCCTGCTCCTAGTGTTAGAGCTGAAGGCGTTTAATGCAAAGGTTATTGGATCTGATGGATCCGTAAGGACGTGTCTAGGGCGTCGACGGTGACTGGCTTCTGCGTGATCAGGATTCGGGGAGTAGTCAGCGGCGGCAACGATAAGGCGATTATCATGACGCATAGCCTTATCGAAGTACCGTTCCGACGCTGACTTCATGTATTTCTGGATAGATTCGAGGCCCAGGTCGTCGTGTAGGTCAACGTTCCTCACGAACCACGGAGCTCCGACGGCTAACCTGCAAAAGCGGGATTGTAGAGATTGGAGGGTGTCTATGTGTGTGCGGGCCGCGTGAGCGAACACCACACTCGCGTAAGTCATGACGGGCCTTATGCAAGTTTTGTAAAGTGTCACCTTGTTCCGAAGGGACATTTTACTCCGCTTACAGATCATGGGGTAGAGTCTACCGAGAATAAACGCGACACGGTCACAGACTGATTTTATATGCGGGCGGAATGTCATCGATGCATCCAGGGTAACGCCCAGGTACTTGACCTTCCTGGCCCAGGGTATGGGTTGTCTAAAGAGAGTAATCGGGGGTGTGAAATTCCTCCTCCTAATCCGGGAGGAAATCCGTGTGGAGCTTCCCCTCTGAAATAGCACCGCAGTACTTTTCGCTGGGTTGATGTCTATGCGCCATTTTCGGAACCACTATTCTAGGGCTAGGGCTGCGCTCTGAAGCTTCTTCGCGATTAGGGACTTGTTTCTACTGGAATAGTAAACAGTCGTGTCGTCGGCGAATAAAGCTAAATGGGTCGGCGGCGACCGGGGAATATCGTTAACGAATAAGCTAAATAGGAGGGGTGAGAGGACAGAGCCTTGCGGGACTCCAGCTGTGAGAGGTCGTGGGGAGGAGCGGGTTCCCTCGACTCGATATTGAAAAGAGCGGTTCGACAAGAAGTCCCGTATGATGAGCACGAGACTATCCGGCACGCCCATGTTGAATAGTTTGAAAATCAAACCGTTGTGCCAGACTTTGTCGAACGCTTTTGCGACGTCGAAGAAGAGAGCTCCCGTGTATAACGGTTTTGGTCGATTAAGCCCCACAAGAATGTGCTCCGTGAGGCGGTGCACCTGTTGAACGCATGAGTGATTTGTACGGAATCCGAATTGTTCATCGATGAGAATGCCCTTGGATGAGACGAAGTCTCTGAAGGGTTTGTAGAGCAGACGCTCATACAGTTTGCCTAGAGACATGAGGAGGCTAATCGGGCCGTAGCTCGTCGGATGATTCTTTGGTTTACCGGGTTTATGTATGCCGATAACGTCCACTTCTTTCCACACCGCGGGAAAGATACAGTTCGCCATAGCGGCATTGAAAATAGATGCCAACATCACGATGAGTTGGACGGGTAGAAGTTTAATAACGCGGTTGGATATACCGTCGGAACCGGGAGCCTTGCGAGGACGTAGGTCTTTGATCAAGTCTTTAACTTCCATCGGGGTGACGGGTGGTAACGCATCCGAGGGTGGCAAGGAGACTCTGCGTTCTACCTCACTGTCTACTAATTCTACATGAACAGGGTCCACGGATTGAGTGCTGGGCGTGCACTGGGTTTGCAATGTATCGGCCAGCAGCTCTGCTTTTTCGTCATCATCAAACGCCGCGAGTCGGCCTGAGGGGCCTACGAGGGGGGGCATAGTTACTACCGTATCCGATTTGAGAGGACGAGCTAAGCGGTAGTAAGACCTTTGGGAGGGCGCGAGTCCTTCTAAGAAATCAGAGCATCTGGTATCTCGGACTTCGGCGATGCGAGACTTTACGTCGCGTTGTAGGGCACGCATTCGAATACGATTTTCCGCGGTAGGATACCTGTCGTAGGCGCGTATCGAGGCGTTCTTAGCTCTAAGGAGTTCCCTAATATCGTCGGACAATTTGAAGCGGTGAAGAAAGTCCTCCGCTACAACTTGTTTCAATGATCTATCTAATGTCGAGGTGATGTGTGACGTTAAGATGTCTATGGCTTCAGCGGTATCCTGAGGAGACGGGGTAGAGTCCGGGTTAAACGGGAGCGATGGTGAATCAGATTCAGCCAGGCTGATGCCCAACGTGTGCCAATCCACCACAGTCCTCGTGACGGGAACGGAATCGGGAGCGCGACCGAGCTTTATAACGACGGGACGGTGGTCTGAATCTAACTCTGAAACTACTTCAATCGAGTGTAAGCGCAGAGTTACGTTTTTTAATAACGCTATGTCGAGTATATCCGGGCGATGCGCGATATTTAGCGGGTAGTGAGTCGGGGTTAGCGGAGCGACTATATCGAAGGCGAGATCATCGACTAACGCGTCAAGCCGCCTGCCATTCGGGGTTGTGGTGTGTGAGTTCCACCTGATGTGCTTACAATTTAGGTCGCCCGCCAGAATGACAGAGCTCCCCATGCCGAGCAGCGCCTCGATATCACTGCTTAGAACGATCTTATCCGGTGGAAGATAAACGGAAGCGATAACGATCGGCGCGTGTCCCGTCAGTGAGATTCGGCACACTGATGCTTCGATATTAGCGAGCGCGGGAGGATCGAGCGGGACGCAATGCAGGGCTCTTCTATAGTAAATGACGGTACCACCACCACGAGCAGAGAGCCTGTCGTTCCTGACCATGTTATAGTTCGCGATTTTAGGGTCACGGCGCGCGGGCTTAAGTAGGGTCTCCTGCACTAAAAATATATCAATTTGATGGTTACGCAAAAAGTCAGAAACCTAATAACGTTTCTGACTTTTTGCGTGACCATCTTAAACATTCTCTGGACTTCCACAAATAATTCAAGACGAAAATTAGCCAAATCTGTCCAGCCGTTCTCGAGTTTTAGTGACACAAACAAACAGCAATTCATTTTTATATATACATATATAGATGTTATTCCTTAGATAGTAATCGCTTAAAATCAAATTAATTCGCCTTTTACTTCATAAAGAACAAAGCATCTGTGCACTATATACCTATGTAGTTTAGATTTTCTGTTAAAATCCTAGAAAGGTTTCAAATAGATTAAGCTAGTAGAGCGAGAAAATAGCAAAGATTCCGTTTTGTGGCGTCTACGGTTATAAATGTCCAACGCGCCGCCGGCTGCAATTCCCACATTTATTCTGAAAATACATTTTTGTGCTCGAGAGCGATATTAAAAATAAGAGGATCCTTGTAATTAGAGTTGTAGCGTATTGAAATTATATTTTATTTCTTGTTTATTGTAATTTATAATTGTAATTTAGGTGCTTTTAATTTATTTCTTACTAGCTGAACCGGCAGACTTCGTAGTGCGACGATCGATAAATAAAATACCTAAACTTTTGTATAAAATAAACTTAAAACAAACAAAAGGGATCCGTCCGACGGAGGACACATCAAAGGAAAAACAAAATTGTTATTTTTATTTAATTCCGAGCATTTTCATATTTATTTACTTTTTAAGCCTTCTCTGGACTTCCACAAATAATTTAAGACCAAAATTAGCCACGGTTCAGCCGTTCTCGAGTTTTAGCGAGACTAACGAACAGGAATTCATTTTTATATACATATATATAATTAGATTGAAAAAAGGAAACCATTTATTTGTTCTTGGTTACGGTTTGTTGCGAATTTCGCCAAATATAGTCGTTTGAACGTTTTGAACATTTGCATGTCGTGAGGTGAGCGTCTCCGAATAAGATCTAACAACTCAAGAACAGTGACTTCGCGAATGGATCTATCACCGGATCTAAATCGCAAACCGCTTAGAAGAACCGGCGAGATAATCAGCGGACTGATGCTAAGTTTCACTTCGAAGATTAGTCACCAGCGTTTTTGTTATTGTTGTTGTTGTTAGCTTTAGTAATTATTAGCATCCAACAAAGACCAATCAAGAAGATCCAACATCCGAAAAGTTCAGGTAGATACATCGGGACGTATTTATGAAAATGGTTTCACCGTTTGCCGTATTTATACAGTTCGAGTTTGTTTACAATTTAACTAAGTGAATTACATTTGGTATTTACAAGCTTGTACAATTGTTCGTATTTGTAATAAACATTAAAACAATATTTAAGAAGGAATTCCCACGCATTTGATTATTAATTTTCATTATATCACCCTGCAGAACGTTAGTTATGCAATAACAAAGAATTGTAAAATAAACTTTTTTTTTATTGCTTAGATGGATGGACAAGCTCACAGCCCACCTGGTGTTAAGTGGTTACTGAAGCCCATAGACATCTACAACGTAAATGCGCCACCCGCCTTTAGATAGTTCTAAGGTCTCAGTATAGATCGTAGGTATAGATACAACGGCTGCCCCACCCTTCAAACCGAAACGCATTACTGCTTCACGGCAGAAATAGGTGGGTGGTGGTACCCACCCGTGCGGACTCACAAGAGGTCCTACCACCAGTAAACAGTACGCTATATAGTATATTACTATAAAGTATAATATCTCATAAACGTTACGTACAATAAAAAATAAGCATTGTAATCAATTACTGTATTATTAATGAAAACGTTAATAAGCTTCATCGAAACTGGGTGTTGTGTACATTCGCAGTGAATAGATTACTATTTTAATATACATAATACACTATATTGAAGACGTAACGTAGCTACCAGCGGACTGGATGTATGTATGAAGTAGTTGATACACATTAGGAGCAACGCATAACATTTGTTCCTTAAAGTTGAGTAGGTATATATGAGGATAAGATATTAATATGGATATCATATATGTTTGGGAACTGACTACATAAACAGGTTAGAGGATCTTACACGAGTGGAATATGTTCTGTTATTAATCTGAAGAAAATAATTATATTATTTGTATGCAACCCCCGCCTCATCGAGCTACTTTGCCACCATTCGACCGTAGCCCTCACCTTACCCCTCCTATCAAACCCCTCTCCGCCTCCGCCTAATTCATATCATGAGTACTGATAGTACGTGTCGTCAGTGTCCGGATCGCTTAGAACTCCCTGCCTGGAAACGTTTTAAAGATAACCTTTTTTTTTTAATGGAACACTAAAACAAATGTACATGCCGGTTTGAAGGGTGGAGCAGCCGTTGTAACTATACTGATAACTTATATCTCATGGTAGGTGGCGGCATTTAAGTTGTAGATGTATATGGGCTCCGGTAACCGCTTAATACCAGGTAGCGCGTGAGCTCGTCCACCCACCTAAGCAATATAAAATAAAATACAAAAAACATATTAAACCAACACGGCTGTAGTCTTGGATAACAAATAGATCGAAGTAAACTAGTTTCAAGCAAATACACGTCCCACTTCAGGTCGTAATAAAACTCGGTGACGTTGCACGACTGTATTTGTGTAGGTAATATTGGAAATCTGGGAGGCTCAACATTTGCACAGTAGTTAAGGGACCGCGGTATTGACAAAAACTTTTCACATGTCGTTGTACGGGACTTGACCCAGATAAACATGGCCGAAAAATTCGGATGCTTCATTCCGAGGATCATACTTTGGAAATTGAATTCGGTGCTGATCTCCTGTTTCTCGTTTGGGTTGACCACGTTTTTTTTTATTTCATTTACAGATGAATTCGTTTACGGGCTATCTGATGTTAAGTGGTTTACGTAACGTAGATTCACATTGAGATATGAATTCTGTCACAAACTTCAATTGTTTTGTTCCATCTTTCGATTCGGAGTGTATTACGGCATCGTGGCCGAAATAGGCAGGGTGGTGGTATTCCCGTATGGAAAGGAATATTAAGGCTTTTAAATTTATTTTTGTCTCGGGCTGCTACTGCAAAATATTGTTGTCATATTCTTAGTTTATTTCACTATTTGTGTTCACTTGATTTTCTTTTATGCTTTTTCGGGCCATTCGTTCGGCTAACCGTCTGATATGTACAAATAGAATTTCATACCCCTTTTCGACTTACGGATGAGATAGACAATTTATTGAACCAATTCGGGACGACTATCTAAATCTGTCGGATGCCACGGGCCGTAATTTAAATGTAAAATAAGGAAGAAACGGAAACGTTACTTTAGGAGACTGAAACATAAACATTTTTCAATTCCGGTTTCTTTGTGTTTTTTTTTTGTTCGTTCGGTACTGATTGAAACTTTAAGTAAATACCGACCTTTGCGGGTAAGGGATCGGAGTTAAAATACATTACAATTCGAAAGGCCACCGACAAATAAAAGCCTTTATTGGGATCACCTGCGAGGGTATGCTGCGTTGTCTACATATTTAATGTACGGATTGGACTAAGGTTTTATATTTTAGCGGTCTACGGAGCGAAATCAATTTCAATAGTTTTTATTGTGTTTAAAATTCACCTACTCCAAAAAGAAGGCAGGCTATGTGATTAGACATAGACAATAGACATTTTGTACCCACCGGTGTCAATAACATAAAAAAAATGAAATTAATTGTTAGTTCAGTTTGCTATCTAAGCGTGTTATTTTTTTGTTTAAATACACATTATATTTTTATAAAAAATATCAAAAACATAAGAGAGAATGCATTTCATTTGGTTCTTTTTTTGATGGTTGGTAGGCAAAACCTATCGCATTACCAATAAAAATAAAAAAAAATAAAAAAAAAAGACTATCGTCGACCGCACCGCGCGCATTTTACACGCACCCACTGCTTGTTTTTCATCTCAATATTTTTTTGGAATTTTGCTACTTTTCTCTTACGAACTCCTACGGACGATCATCCTCGTCGTTTTACGAGTGTTATGCCCGTTTTGTGAACACAAATAGTTTAGAGGAGTGCTGTTAAGCCGTCAAGCCGAGCGCCGCCATTACGTGTCGTCCACCAGTCATGCTCCTTGGATTCTGCAGCCTGTAAGAAGTCAGGGACGGGTTGGCAGGTACGTCTACTACTGATTTTAAAATTACCTAGCCTCGGCTTGCCCCTCTTTTTATTCACCTTTTGGCGATACTTGCCCCTGCAGGAACCTCCAATAATATAGAACCAGCGCACCGACGTGGTGAAATTTTCTAAAGATTTAGTTATTTCCCTCTGTCATTAATCAGAATTTTGAACCATTTGAAATTATCGATCACCTAATTATTTACTTAGTAATTGAATAAACATTTTGATTTGCATTATTAGGGCTGTAATTTATTGATATGCTAACTTGGGTAAAGATTCGCTTAAATGCTGTTTAATATGAATATTTCTAGGTTTGTTTGAGTGTTCGTGGTCTATATATTGTCACTTCATTTAACCGATTTAGTTGAAACATCGTGTGGTTGTTGTTGGAATTCCAGTAAATTGTTAACATTAAAGTGAAATAGTATTAATAGTGCTATTAAAATAAAACAGGCAGCATGAAATTTGTTTCAAAGGTGTCTCTTTTTCTCCACCTTATCCCACTAAGTGGGGTCGGCACAGCTAATTTTTCTCTTCCATTCTCTTCTATCAGCCGTCATCTCAATACTCATTCCTCTCTCTCTCTCATATCGTCATTCACACACTCCATCCATGTCTTCTTCGGTCGACCTCTTCCCCCGCTATCTTGCACTACCATTTCCATACATCTCCTAGTTACATGCATCTTCTCTCTACGAATCACATGTCCATACCACGCTAACCGTCCGCTCTTTAATTTGTTGCTTACCGGAGCTACTTTCACACTTCCTTGTTTCAAAGGTGTGTTTTATGAATTTTGCGACAGTGTATGGCTTTATTGGTGTCAAGTCAAAGATTATAATTCATTTTAGAAGCAGGAGACCAACTAATAAATAAGTAAATAAACCTCGGATGCAAGTGTAAGTATAGAGTGATATTTGTATAGTATTATATACACTAAAATTATAATGATCTTTACGAAACTAGAAATAAAATCGATGAGCAATATCTAGCCGACTCGTTATCTGACCATAGGTTACGTGACACGCTGGAAAAAACCGATACTAACTCGGATCCGGCTGAATTCAGTGCATGTTTTTTTTTAATCCATGCCGCTTAATAGCTAAAGCTCTAGTGGATATATTGTTGTTGCTTGTTGTAATGGTTTATTTACGATGTTTTGTTATTCTAGAATTACTTTATCCTTTTATGGTTTAAAATAGAAATACAAAATATAAGATTTTTATTTTACTAAAGTATTTGTGGCTATTTAGTTGTATGCGCTTATTTCGAATTAATTCCTTTTAACGGAATTTTACAGTCAATAACAATTTTATTGTTAGCATAATATCACTAAATGCTAACGATACTAGGGTTTTTTTTAAAGTAAGTTTTTTACTTGTGGTAAAACCTCTTGTGAGTCCACACGGGTAGGTACCACCACCCCGCCTATTTCTGATGTGAAACAGTAATGCGTTTGAAGGATGGGGCAGCCATTGTAAATATACTGAGACCTTAGAACTTATATTTCAAGGTGGGTGGCACATTTACGTTGTAGATGTCGATAGGCTCCAGTAACCCCTTAACAACCAAGTGAGCTGTGAGCTCGTCCACCCATTCAAGCTATAAAAAAAAGTAATCCATCAAATGTAACAAACATATTTTTATCATATGTGTACACAACATACATCGCTACACATGCAAGCAAAATTAGTGGAATAATAAAGTTAATTATTTATATAATATTTTACGATCACGAATTGATTCCATATATAATTTAACGATCAAACTGTAGATGTTTGATTGAAAGGAATTAGAATGTTTAAGAGTTTGTGTATATCCGAAATTTAATTCCTCAATTCAGTCAAACGGAAGTCTCAGTAAAAAGGTTTAATTGTTGTCATCGTGCGAATTTCCTTAAAACTTTTAAATGAGGGCCTCTCTTTGCTTCTTTAAAGTGTAATTTAATTTAGAGCATCTTTATGCTGAATCGAGGCGTGAATTATTTTTACAAAAAGCCCACCCTCAAACGAAGAGCCCGCGCGAGGACTTATTTGTAATTCTAATACTGTTATCTGTATTTTGGTCGTATGGCTGACGTTGACTCTCAGATTAATGTTATAGACAGATATTTTATCTTAGATATCTCTGAAAGTAATGCTTCGCCAGACTGATTACCTACGTAACAGATATATTTTCCATTTCTCCATAAGTCACAAGCTGATGCAAAGATATCAGTGTAAATATACGTAGGAAGAAAGCCTTAGTCATTGCTTTAAGCTGCTTTCAGACTACGCTATAATATAATAGCATATAGTATATAGCTCATAGCACAACAATATCGCGCACCATACATTGTTATGGATACGTTCACAATGTGCTGTACTATATATTATTGGTTTACTATACGGCTTACTTACTATTCTATACTATATGGAAATATAGTATAGCTTAGTCTGAAAGTAGCATTAGAGCGGGCCCTTTATACGTAGTAGCATGAAAAAAAACTGCGTAGTAAAATTCCAATTAGGTTTTGAATACAAACGAAGGGCACATTTGAAATTTTGAAAAGAAAAAAAAAATATCTGAAAAATGAAAACAAATGCTTCAGTTGATCTATATTAAGAACAAAATTAACAATACTTAAACGATAAAAAAAAAACCATCGAAATGAGTTAGAGAAAAGCGAAATTGATGCTTAAGTTTTCCTATTACACATCTCGGCAGTCTTTGAATATTTCAATACGTAGTTCTCAATCCATTGAGGTGATAGAAATTCCTTAGCCGCATCTTGCCCCAGCAAAACACGTCATGTCTTTTTCACACACCTTTGAAATGAGAGGGTGACCCCAAAACTCTCAGTACATTTGTTTGCCTTTCATATATCAACTCGCTTACTAAGCGGATCTCGGACTACTTATCGTATTTATGTACAAATTTAGATGTTTGTTCACGAGATATTAGATTATAAAGATAAAATAAATAATACCAAGAATTTTGTCCCACGCATTTCGCCTTAAAATAAACCTTAACATTGTTAGGTATTGCTTACAAAAACCCTCTGATTGAATTTGTGTTTTTTAAATATAAGTAGTATATGTAATTAGTTGTGCATCGATGGAACACGTGTACCTCATGAAGGAGGTCGCGGCGTGTAGGAATGAGATACGTAGAAGTATGTTTGAGGTTATTTTTAGAATCCAAGATTTAGGTCAAAACGGCTGATCTCAAAATTCTAGTCGGCTTTTATCAACATAATATTACTTCTGTAAGAACTATTGCCGTTAGTAGATAATGTTCTGCCGCTAGTATCCTACCTAATAAAATTTGTTGAATACCTAGCTGTTTTGAGTAATTCAAATCAAAATCAAAAGGAAATAAAATAAAACATTAAATAGGTTTTCATTGGCGCTTTGGTCATCATCTGTCATCGACCTTACTATGGATTCCAAATGTAGTTTCACCACTGATGAGGTTCGGAAAGAGCCTCAAGGCTTGTACTATTCCAATATAATGTATAAATCACACAATATTTACAAAGTATCATTGCACATACCTTTACTATTAAAGAAGTAGTTTTAATTTTGAAATGGTTTTTAATGGTATGATTTATGATATTACCATCTTGCTTATTTAGTAAAGATTCCTCGTAAGCATGGTAAGAATATGGGGAATTGACGTTAGAATCCTATTCCATTTCAGTAAAAAAGCGTAATATGTATTGATACACGACCATTTATTTAGCTTAGGTAGCTAGCTTAGTACTGAGTTCGATATTCTCAATGCAGTCGAGGTCAATTATTTCCTTGTCTGACAGCAAATCGATTTTATAATTTTCTTTAGGGTAGTATATCTTCGATTTACTTTTATTTCATTCTGTATTATGCACAAAAATGAAAATTGATTAAATTTTAGTTAAAAGAAAAATTTAATATAATAAATTTTAAAGACAAAATGGATAGAGGATTTATGGCAATCAGCTAGATGCAGGAAATGTACGGCCGGTCGTTGTGGCGAGGCTTGGGGAAGATCTATGTCCAGCAATGGACGTCTGTGGGCTGAAAGATAGAAGACATAAAAAGACAAGCTTTCCATTTTTCACAAAACTGCTTTGATATGCTGCTCTGAACTGATGTGATAGTGTTTAATCAAGAAAATATATTAAAACAGAAATTAACTATAAATAGTTAAGGTATGTAAAATTTTTAATTGATAAATTATATTTAGAACCCAGTAGAATTAACACTTAAACATTAAAAAAACCTTACACTTGTTTCAAAACGCAAATTTTATATTAGATATAAAAAAATCCCAAATAACGTCTGAGAAAGATCAATTGTAAAGTAATTTTTCATTTTAACAAATTAGGAGCCATTACGTACACGAAAAAAAATGTTATTCCATTTGCGAAATCATAATTGGATTATTATCTGAGTCACGTCCATTAGGTGGATGAAACGAGAATTGAATTGCAAAATATGACGAGTCTACGAGCATTGTAAAGTTACGAATACGTTGTAGACGTAATGCGATTATAATGATGTCATTTCATTTCTTTTATACTTGAAAGTGATTCTTTTGGAAATAACCCGACCTTTCTTTTGATAATAATTATAATTCTTCAATTCTGGTTGTCGTAGTAACAAATAGTTTCGTTGTCACTTTATCTAAAAGCTACATGCATAGATTAATTTATTTGAAATTCTTACGCGTTATCTATCCTTTGTTAATTAGGTGATTATATTGCAGAATAATTACTTTAAAATTGTTAAACTATTAGAAAACACAAAGTACATTGAATCGTAATCGTAATTAATATTAAATTAATTTTTTCTCTATTTTCGAGATTAAACGTAAAAGTTTCTCGTAAAAATTACGTCTGATATTTTTTTTATCAGATGACTATGATCCATGCTGTCGTAGTGTTGGTAGGTGCCTCATACGTCTTTTGTCTACGTCATGTGTATTGAAGGATAGACGGTCTCCAATGGTGTATTGTTTATCAAATCAGTTCATTGAACAATCGCCTCTGCTGATTCGAGATTCATCCATTGATTATCGACTGGATGTTCGGATCGGATAGCTGGTACTGTGGGAAGAATTGCTGAATGCTAGAACAGAATAAGTTACGTCGAATTGCTTTGTGTTTAGAGCCGCTTTCGGGCTTATGTAGTGAAAACGCTGAGATATGCGATCGAAGTTTATACATCGGCTATTGTACTCTTCCATCTGAAAAACGTCTTTTTTACGACAGATGCAGGTAGGATTGTTGTGCCCACTCGCGTGGGCTTGCGCTATATTCTACTACTACTATGTAGGATACGAATTTAGAAGAAAGTTAGATATGAACATAATCGGATCTCCTTTTTCTTGTCCTTATCCTGCTATGTGGGGTTGACGCAGCATGACCACTTTTTCCATTCAGGGCTCTCTCTTGTAGCTATTCATCCCACATGATGGTGGGGTCAGCTTTCCTAATTGTTTCCCTCCATTTCGCTCCGTCTTCGACATCTTCGTCAGTAACACTGCATTACCTCTTGTCCTTCAGCACTACATCTTTCCACTTTCTCTTGGGTATTCCGCTAGGTCTCTGACTGGGAAGGTTGAGCTGTAGTACCATTAACCATATAGGCCTGTCATACGTAATCTCTGAACTCACACCCTTTTCATGCATATCTTCTTTCAAACTGTCCATCCAAGTCTTTTTAGGACGACCCCTACTTAGATACGTTTACGTCTAAAACTATTATCATTGAAAAATTATAAGGAACTAGCAATCGGAGCTCGTGCAGACCATGGTCTTATAAACGACTAGCTGTACCCGTCCGCTTCGCTGGGTTTTTAAAATTAACATTATTATTTCTCACCCCCACAAAGATTCTCATCATTAACGCCCCCGCAACTGGTGTAAGGAGTCCAACGCTCATATAAATATTAGCCTATCCATTAAGTACATGTATTTTCTACATGAATACCAAGTTACAAGTCAATCGGATGCATGGTTCGGTAGTTATAACGGAACATCCGTAAAAAACACTGTAGATTTATATATTAGTATAGAGTATAGATAATAAACAACCCGATAATCTGTTAATATCTAATTGTAGGTATTAAAATAAAACGCATTTCACATTGAAATCATTCGATGACTGTTTATTTACACAATAATGACACAGTGACGGTTAACAACCAAAGGTATCAATCACAGGAGAATAGCCGTAAACAACAATGCAGTTTACATTTGAATTGACGACAGCTAACTAACTATACTAGCACATGATTATCGAAATATGAAGAATTAATCGAATCAAATTTGGACAGTAGGGCTCTGATGGGCTTACTTATAAATATCATTTAAAATATTTTAGTTTAATAAAATTTGGAATATCAACGACACTGTATTGTAGGTATGTTATGTTTCGAAAACTATAACGTACAATATAATAATTTTATATGATAACACACGTACTAATTCTATGCAGTCAAATCTTTTATGAAGGCCGAAAAGTGTTCTGAAAGAGAAACTATAAAAAAGATTCCCTGGCGAGTTCTCAAATGAGAATTTTAGTGCATACTTTATTCATGTATTTAATTTCATAAAGCAATCTTGTTCAGATCAAACATTCAACAGCCAAGAGAGCAGATGGAATTTCAAACCTCCTTAGATACTATTTAAATTAAAATTGAGTTCGTTGTACTTATTTATTTGAGCATGATGTTATACGTTTTATTATTAAGAATTTCATTTAAATAAGAAACAATTTCATGTATTCAAACACAAATTTTATAACCGAACTAGCGACCCGCCCTCGCTTCGCTTCGGAAACATTAAAACACACATGAAACCAAAAAAAATAAAAAAATAAAAAAAGTAGCCTATGTTCATCAGGGACAATGTCGGCTTCTAATGGAAAAATAATTTTTCAAATCGGTCCAGTAGTTTCGGAGCCTATTCGAAACAAACAAACAAACAAATCTTTCCTCTTTATAATATTAGTATAGATAATATCTGAAGTGAACGGAGTATAATATCTTATTTTAAACGCACTGAAATAATTAATTTCGTTCTAATTACTACCGAACTATATCCGATGATAAAAATGATTAAGGCAACTAAAATATTTCCGTAGCATAAATCACGAGAGCGTGAGGTTGTTTAAAATAAAACTGGGACACGAAAGCAAGCCAAAAGACAGACGGAAGCGGTCGGTCTGAATGCACATAGATTTCCTTTATGCTCAAAGCTACGGACATGTGTTATTGTTAGTCTAGACAAAATATTAAATAAGTAAATGCTAAGTTAAGCGTATTCAGAGAACACAGAATGTAAAAAAAAAAACACGAGTGGCACTCGGGGACTGCCGCGGTAAAGCTATTGCATAGCATTTTTTTATTAACTTATGCGATTATAATTAGACAATAGTAATTTAATATTAAAACAATAATAATAAAACAAGACCACGCTATATTTATAAATATTAACAAAAGTAAAACATTAACTGTCACCTTCACACTCATAAGCTAGAGCGCGCGAAAGAGAGATGCGCAGACTTTTCATAATACGCATGAAGTGCGATGTCACGCCGCACGCTTATTCACAAACACTTCACATGCGCAACGTGTGAATGTGTTGGGTTTTATTTTCGTTACGGAATTTCTTGATTCGGTTGCCGCGCTCAAACCCCGCGATAAAAGCTACGCAATAGCTTAAAAAAAGGACTATATCGTCGTTGCATTCGCTCATTTACATTTTTTTTTTAATGATTAGTGTAGAAGTATAATGTTTAAATAAGATAGAACTTTTCACTCTAATACTGTCCGAATATTATGTGAGTATCTACACGAAATTTGTAGTTGTTTCGTCGTAGAAGTTAGCCGTTGAATATTTTAGAAGCGCGTAGAGGAATATCTGGGCCAGAATTATCCACGGCATAGGACGTCTTCGTGTTCTCAGGGACGTTTTTGAAAAAAAATTATTGTTTTCATATTCTATTTTAACGGACTGAAATTAATAAGGCTATTTAAGTTTTCACAAGATTTAATGTGCTGTTATTATCTTCTCCCTTTATATTAACTGAAGTGATCGAACACAAATATTTTCGAACAGCTATAGCTTAAACCGGCTATTAATTATTAACCTATGTACCTCAAAAAAGGAATTAAATAATATCTCTAATCGGATCATCGAGTTCTAGAACTATATGACATATCTATGTAAAATAGTACACGTGACAGTAATCTAACCCCGCACAGTAAGTTACAACTAACAATCTATTTTTCGTGTATATTTTAAGAATAACATCTCTATGATTACATTGTAATTGGCAGTGCTGTATTTTTTGTTATTTTAAATTGTTATTTTATTATATCGGTGAACAGCATGCGCTCTAATGATAATCAAAACGAAGGGTCTGTTTTATTTAAATGCGTATCAATCTATGTTCTCGTTGTATGCAATATAATAAATAATAAATAAATAAATAAATATTTACTAACAATAACGCCACGTTAACTGGTCCCGTGATAAGGTCGTAAAGAACTTGTGTTACAGGTACCAGATAACGGAAATAAATATAAGATTTTTATTATACACATACATATATTTAATATACATCCATAACCCTGGAAAAGACGTTTATATTTATCATACAAATATCTTCCCTTGGCGGGATTCGAACCCGCGACCCTCGTATGTAGTGACCATGTCACTTACCACTACACCAGACGGCCGTTAATGAACTAAAACTCCTTTCATTGACAAACTATCAGTTCGTTACTTCGTGTAGTTTTGATTAAAACGACCATGGACGTACATAGCTTCATTGAAATGGCAACATAAATATTGGCAAAAATTGGGACCGCGTTTGTTCTATTTTATTTGCCAAAAATTTTATTTTTGACACCGAAATGTATCTGAGAGCGGAGACCGTTAACTCGCACATCGGATTTTGTTATGGTAATACATTACCGTATGGTAAATGTTGAATTCGTTCAAAATATGTACACTATGAAGTTTGAACTGTAAGTTCGTAATTCGAATAAAATACAATTATAGTATATAACGTGAGTTTTTATTTAATAGCAACCTTTGTTATTATTTTGCTAACTCTATTAGGAATAACACATAGGTTTGTAATTAACTATAAATAATATCTCATTTGAATTTGGCATCCAATATCACTGACCGTGTGTCATGTAATATACAAAATAGTTAAAGTTGTTGAAATTGTATTAAACTTTTTGTCCGTCGCGGTTTCTTTTGATATGTGAACATACGATTTCGTATTGTTAATGGTATAACACTTATCATAGCTCTATACTATATAACAACATTGAGATATCTACAACGTTTCAATAAATAACAAACTTGTTGTAACTTGAAAGCGTAAAACAACATGCACTGAAGTAATTTGAAATTAGCAACGTAACAGAGAATTAATACTAAAAAATGAGCAACAATTCATAGATTTTTAATTTCTACACCACAATAGCTCTCGAAGTTCATACAAAACGATTTGGGCTACATTTCATCGTAGCTACAATATTCTTATAAACAACGGACCATAACAATTAGAAACGCTCACGTAGATTCATGTCATCTAAACGTATAAGAACACTTTATCTCTTAAAATTATCATAAGGTGAACAACTACGGCGTCGTAAAGTACTAAATAGATTCAACATTAAATTAACATTAAACTATCACTCTCTAAGTAAATGTTTATCGAAGATAGTTTCGCGATGATCAGATGCGTTCGTCCTGCACATCTGTCAAGAGAAAAAGAACATTAAATATTTTGTTGTTTTTTGGACAATTAATATCGTTAAACAAATACCATCGTCTCTAAACTACGACTTCTACATGGCGACAACTGTGTACACTGAGTAAGCGATTATATTTAAAACAGAAAAGCAAATAAACAATAACATAATTTGCCTTTCAATCAGCATTGAAACAAACAAGGAAATAAAACAAAAACAAAATAAATATTACAATCCTTAGAACGGATTTTCTCATCATTATTTACAGTTTCTTGAATAAAACACATCGGAATAAATATTTAAACTTTAAAAATAATTTCTAAAAGCATTTAAGTAAATTTTTATATATTAATGAGTCTTAAAAGTCTGTTTTCTTGAGAATTCGTTTCCGAACCTTCTAATGTTTAGTTTAGTTTCCGATTGTTTCAGAGGGTATCCTAAATTTTATTTCTGATTTCACGTAAACTGTTATTGTGAAGCTACACGTTATAGTCGTGAGATAAATGTTGAACAAAAGTAATTGAGGTTGTTGCGGAAAATTATAATCGGTACTGGCTTCTTTCCAGTGTTCCAGGAACTGAAAGATATGTAACACAAACAAATCATTATTTAGCAAACACATCGAACATTCATGCAAGAAAATCTCGTTATTTTGCGTTTTTAACTGCTCTTCTGCTTTTTTTGCAGTACAATCTGTTAATAACTGTAACACACATTAAGCAATCAAACTCTAGAACGTGTACACGTATTTTTAGTATTTAAATCACCTTTCAGAAGACTTGCACATAAATACAAACATACAATCTTGAATAAATGGTATTTAGAATTTTATGTTTTGTTTTAAAAGGTTAATGAAGCAAATAACGCGTGCCAAACACGATTTAGTTTTCTGGGAGAGCAAAGGGGGCTTGGGGCAAAGTGCAGCGTGTGTGGGTGACATGCGGTTATAGGATGACAGCACACAAGTAACTACGGGGAACTGACGCCATACTACTTACGTCGCATTACACATTGGTCGAAATGTACCATCTTTGGCGAACAGTGAGCGCGAACACGTGACAAGAATAGAAGGAATTTAGAATTCATCCCATTCGTTTAAGAAACCAAAATGCACGAACGATTTAGACCAGCGATTCCCAATCTGTGGTACGCGTACCTCTAGGAGTATGTGGGGTGGGGTTCCTTTGGGGGTACGTGAAAATTATATTGGTAATAACAGAATCACTGTGAAGTCAAAATAGTTAACTTATTAAAATGTATTCTTTCTACCATATGTGGCTTAAAAAAGGTCCTTACAACTAATATCGAATTAACGATGGTTGGCCGATAAAGTACAGTACATTCGTTTGTTTATGACCTACCTAAGTTCATCTCTGTTAAGAGAATCGAGACGCATTTTTAGGAATAGGTATTGAGTTATCAGATGAGGGGTACTCATAAATGAAAAGTTTTATTAAATGGGTAAAGGAACGAAAAAAAGGTTGGGAAGCACTGATTTAGATTTAGGTCACGTTCGTGACTGTTCGTTCGAAAGCATTACATTGTAGACTCGAGGCCAGACGAATGTGTAAGTGCGGTACAGAGACACTAAGCTACGGGGTTCGGTCACTCACATACCTAAACAACGCCGCGGCCAATTCCGAGCTATCGTGTAACTCCAAACATTTCTCGTAATGAACTTTTCCTCCCCATTACACTTTTCGATTAAATTTAAAACACATTTAAAACTTATATAACAATCAAATATATCGATCGTATACAATCGGGTGCGTCATAACGAGATTTGACTGCATGAATTTTGAAAATAAATCACTAATATAACGGCTATAAGAGGCGGAATATCGAAATAATACAGAATATATATTATTATATTAAAAATGATTAAAACTACTTTTACATTACGAGGTTTCAAAAATCTAATAGCGATCGTGCTCTAGTCAGACCGAAGAGTTTTTTTTTATTCATCCAGAAATTTACTGGTAGGACTTCTTGTGAGTCCGCACGGGCAGGTACCACCACTCTACGTATTTCTGCCGTGAAGCAGTAATGCGTTTCGGTTTGAAGGGTGGTGCCGTTGGTAACTATACTGAGACCTTAGAACTCATATTTCAAGTGGGTGGTGGCATTTACGTTGTAGATGTCTATGGGCTCCGGTAACCAATTAACACCACCCGATGAGGTTGTCCACACATACATGAAATAAATAAAAACATAGTGGTGTTTACGTTTCTATGCATGTAGAAAGAACTAAACGCATTGAGCTATGGCAGTTCATTTAACTCATGGATTTATCTTAAAAGTAGTTTTAAACATGTATGAGACTCGCGAGAACCGAAGAAAACACTAGACGAATTACAGTTAACGCTTACGATCTACTAAATTATATACTTGATAATTTTAAAATGGCAACATTAACTTTGAGCTTAATCTACTTAATTTAGCTTGTGCCAATAAATATTAAAGTGACAATTTGAAGTAGTGATTCTTTCAAATATTTTTAAATGCAAGAAAGATCGTTGTATTAATTAGTGCCTTATGTACTCGTCAGTAGAGTATAATATAAGTTACTTCTAATACTAGGAACCTATTTTATAAAATAATATGTCTACATATTTACGAATAAATAAGTTAGATTACTAATAAGAGTATTACTAATTCAGTCTAATAGGTAAGTAATATCAAAATGTCGTGATAAGACGAAGACACGTGCAATCCTTATGTTATCTATGTATATTACAGGTAGCATTGAGTCCGTGTGAGATATAGTAAAATAATTGCTATTTTCGACGTCTAGGTATTTTGTAATTTATATATATAATATTGTAATTTAAAAATAATTTGAAATGAAAATTTAAAAATCGAATATTATTTGTGGCTCTTTCAAAGTTTATTTTTTTTATATGGTAAATGGGTATTCTGGTTACGGTCTACCTGTTTCCCTCAGGTGATTGACACAACAACGCTAATGCTGTGACCCATATTGAAGTATAAGGTCGGAATCTAAATTTAATTGTAATAACATGTAGTAACATGTAATAATAATTTTAATAACCTTCGGACTAATTATTACCAACAGTATAATAAAACAAATCATTTATACATTGGATATTATTTGCCACTAACTAAAATTAGTGCTTGGAAAAATAGTGTCATCGAATAACTGCCCACAGTGAGAAAAACGATACAAATAAATGAAGCCTTTTTGTTTTGGCGACCCACTTAAGCAGTATGACAAAGAACTTTCCAAGATGTTTTACTTATGATAAAACATTCGATGTGTTTTAGCTATTTTCTTAGGAGGTAGATAAGGTTCGATCTCATTAATAGGTGTGTTAGTTCGTATATTATAAATCTGTATTATTTAGATTTTAATTTCGTATCTTACAATGGTTGTAATGACCTAAATTCATATTCGATAAAACTTATTTTTGTTCGGTGATTAAAACCAAATTTTGCACTGAAATACAGGAGCATTATCACTCATTAATCGTGTAATAAAGAGAGTAAGATAATTAATTGATCCACTTGATTCTCTCGGTGCAGCATGGCACAGTTTCTAATTAGAAATAAAGCTGATCTTATGAGCTCTAAGGGGCTATGGTAATGTCGCTTAATCTTTATTATTATTAGGAGGAATCCCTAATTATTCCGAATGCGCTACAATCCTTTGCATGCCACTTGATATTTTGTATATGACAGAGACTAACAAGAGTTTCTCACGTTTCTGTAACTTTAAGACCACCCATTACGCATGACTTTTCGCATACCTTCAGAAATTTCATAGCAAGCCGACATTAACTTGGCTCTGTGGTTGACATATGGTCGGGATTCGTTCAGATTAAATTTTGATGAAATTGTATTCCAAGTTTAGGAATGTTTCATATTAAGTCCAAGTGTAAATTGTTAAACTAAAAGAAAAATCGATCGATAAAAGGGATCTTGAAGCGGGAAAGCGAAGAAATATGCAATATTTATGAAAGGCTTATTATTCATTGTATTAACCGAAATCGCATTTCGTCTTTTCGCATTAAAAGTGTACAATTTCCACCAATATTCGAAATTGAGTTAATATGCGGGATCATTTGGTATCGTCAGTATTTTTCTCATAATTCCGGTCAAAAGAGCGTAGTTTAGTTTTTTTTTTAATTTATTAACTAAATTAATACATAATTTTATCTTACTTTAAAAGACAAATAATGTAACTAATAAAAAATATTTGTTGAAAAGATGATTAATATTAAAAATGTCACACGTTAAACCTTTAAAAAACTCTCCTGTAAAATTAGTAAGTTTTAAGATTATACAGTTTTAATGCGAGAAGACGATTTGACATTTAAATACTTTTATTTCTGGTGTTAACTGATCTCAATAGTAAATTGGAAAAATTTCCCGTTACATTTGATGTTCCCTTACTCTAAATGGTAACTGATTTGTATGAAATCGAATTTCTATTGGAGCCCCACAGTTAATTCAAACGTGTTGAACGTGGGACTTCCGGCTTACCGGTCCGTAAGTTTTACAGTCAACCGAGGTGAAAACAAAGTAATTATGCAGACCCACTTGGCGCAATTTTACTAAAAAAAATATCTTCTAATTGTAATAATTACAGGAATTCTTTTTTATTTTCAATAAAAATTTTACGTAGCGACTTCAGATAACTTTTACGAACTGCTCGAGTGAGGGAACAGATCTGTTAAGTAATTTTGTTAGATTCAGTTCGGGGGGTTTCGTGATACCTTTAGATAATGCGCATAGAAAACTGGGACTTTAGAATTCCGGTTTTAATAAAACTCATAAGAATCCCTACTGTAGTGGATGCGATATATTAATAGTCAGAATCATAAATTATAAACATCTGATTTCGTATTGAGGATTGCCTTAAATGATGCATCTAAGTTTATGTATTTATCTTTTCCAGTATAATATATTTATTTATCATATAGGTCATTAGTTTTTTTGGGAAATTTTAGTTTTAAACATAAGTCAATACCAAATTATAGACAAGTCTTGAATGGAAGGTTTTTAGAATTATGCTAATTAATACTCGATTTAGTTAGTATTTAGTTATAAGATTTATAATATCAATACTGATAACTACACTTTTATAAAGGATGTGTATGTATATACTCCAACAACGATAAGGATTAGGTACAAATGAAGACACATGCTACATTTATTTAGTAGACACAGTTTTAGTGCTTGGAGAATTTGAGGTCGATTGAAGATTTTAACGGAGAGGGATCATTGAATGGGAACGTGCCGATGCTTGATTATAAGGGAACAATAAATTTGTAATTCATTGAAAACATTAACAAAGAGGTTGAAACGAAGACACAAAGTATTTGAAGTAGGCTTAGAGGTAGCTCTCGGAGAAGTCGAGGTCGGAGACTGAGGCTCGCGAGGAGCGGGTGTAGTTGGTAGAGGTGCCGTAGTCTGAGGTGGCGGTTGCTAAGTCGGCCATTACCGCCCCGCCGCCACCCGTACCTTGCGTCACGCCGTCCGCCGCCGCCGCCTCCCGCTCCGCTAGCTTCTGTTTCAGCACCCGAATACGTTCCTCCTTCTGTAAAAATCACTCGCTGTCATATTTAGTTAGCTAATGTTTTGTAAGTTCTAAATTGGCAGACGAGCTCATTGGCCTAATGAGGGTAACACGAACGCGTAGAAACTATAAAGAAACAGGTAAAAACCATGTTTAGCCCAGTGTGCAGCGGTGGACGTAGCGTGTCGTCTATTTAACATCTTTCGGAAAATAGTGTGTGAGTGAGTGAGTGAGTGCGTGCGTGCGTGCGTGCGTGAGTGAGTGAGTGAGTGAGTGAGTGAGTGAGTGAGTGAGTGAGTGAGTGCGTGCGTGCGTGCGTGCGTGCGTGCGTGCGTGCGTGCGTGCGTGAGTGAGTGAGTGAGTGAGTGAGTGAGTGAGTGAGTGAGTGAGTGAGTGAGTGAGTGAGTGAGTGAGTGAGTGAGTGAGTGAGTAAGTAAGTGAGTGAGTGACTGAGTGAGTGCGTGCGTGAGTGAGTGAGTGCGTGAGTGAGTGAGTGCGTGAGTGAGTGAGTGAGTGAGTGAGTGAGTGAGTGAGAGTAAGTCAGAGTGAGTGAGTGAGTGAGAGAGAGAAAGAATACTTTATTGCACACCAAAACAGAATTAACATTACAAAACAGTTAACAAAACCATCTATTGTACGTTTGTACAATATGTGGTCATATCGCTAAAAGTTCTAGACAACCGTTTAATTAATAGATATTCGGGAATACAAAGACAGCAGGTATGTTGCGGTGTGCTATAAAATAATACATTATTAAAGAGTTTTGAATAGTGAATGATGATGATTCATCCGACCGATTTCGGCCATGGCGACCACTTTGACTCCTATCCGTCGATTTGGCGCTCGTGTGCTCGAAGATGGCTTATATAGCCTATCTTTGCGGCAAAACTCCTTGCGCATTGAGGGCACATAAGCACGCCGTTCTCATAATTATAGGTTATGGCAGCAGGTAGGCGGGCCTTCAACTGGTCGCGTTTGTAATCAAGGTCAGCTTTACGCTGATCCTCGAACTCGCGTACTTTGCTGTTCACCATCCTGCGCCATTCTGGCCGCTGTGCTGCCAAGCGCTCCCATTGAGAGGGCTCTATATCACAGCTCTTCATGTGTCGTTTCACGACATCCTTGTACCGCAGGAGTTGTCCGCCATGCTTTCGCTTGCCATCCTGCAATTCAGAGAAGAAGATGCGCTTCGCCACTCTTTCCTCCGTCATGCGTGATACATGACCGCACCATCGAAGCTGCCGACGCATTAAATAGGTCTCAATGCCACCAACATTGGCACGTCGCAAGACTTCGGTATTTGGAATAGTGAATAACGTGAATAGTGAGTAGTCACTCTTTCAGTAAGTTGTCCATTACCTTTATAGTTATTTCTTGACAATAACAATTCAACGTGTTAAATAGTCATCGGTCCGGGGGCCGAACCTCCTACGAGGTCCCCGCGCCTAGGGTGCGCGCGGGGTATGTGGGACTCAACGATCTGCAGGTGTTGAGAGCAGACCGCAGGCCCAAGGAATTTTAGGGCCCACCCACTAAACGACTCCCCTGCACTCTTACACCCGACGTCCGATCTCCGTCCGGGGTCAAAACCCGGTCAGAGTAGGGGGGTACCCGCGGTCAACCATACAACCAGACAATCGGTGCTAAGCTAACATAGACATCGCAACTTGAATGCCGCAACTCACCTTGAGTTATGTAGTCGAACTCTCAATGGGTTTTCATTAGTAGAGATCACCCTTTAAATTGAAACGCATAATTGCATCGCGACTGAAATAGGTTTCAACCCACAAAACTATTCTACTAACGACTAACGATTCGACTGACGATAGTCAGACAGGCAATAAACAATATTTAGGTACTTAAATAAAGAAAAACATTGCGAAATAGCTCGGCACATATTCGACTTCAAATAACATAAGATGTGTATTTTTAGAATAAATATTATAGTACTCGATATGGATCATCGATAGTGATATGAATGAAAATATTTTCTTTGATTACTCGTGACTAGAATATTGCGGGAGTTGAAAGAAGCAATACAATGTTATCTCATAAAAAAATATCTTGATCAACATTTATGTTTGGTCGGTTTAATGAAAAGTAGACCTAGAAAAATATTTTAATTTCTCATCAATGTTTCGTTTTTATTAATAACGATCGATCGTAGTCAATCACTAACTATAATTTAACCAACAATTTAAAGAAGCTTAAAATCACTCAATGTAAACCTATCAATTTACGATTCGATACATTTACAAAGTAATTTACATTTAATGACGATAGAGGCCTATGAAGGATAATCGGATTCATTCGGTTGAATCAATCAAACGTATCGATAATTGAACTGATAAAGCCACAATCTTGCTGTTATTTGACGTATTTGTATTGAGCTGTTTTGTGCGTGTCTACTTTTTAGAGTTATTTCGGGAGTCAGCTTAGGGTTCTGCATAGAAACGGTAAACATGAATCCTATTTAAGTCTTACTATCCGTATGTTACAGCTATATTCAATTAGTAACTAAGAAAATTAAGGATTGTACTGCAAAGTTTGAAAGGATTCTTTAGCGGCAGGAGTCTGTGAGCTGGCTTTGCCTATTTCCTGACACACAACAGTAATCTTAACTTAGCATCAGGTGGTCTATACTACCAATATTAATAAAAACACATCTAACTATATACAACAGGAAACAAACACTATTCAAATGCAAACACACTGTGTCTGTCTGATTCTGTGTTTTCTTAAAATAAATCTCAAAGAAATTATTTTTGTATCTCTATAGATGAATTTATCATACATTAATGATCTTTTAAAAATGTTAGTTTGCTTAAAAGTAATATTAGTAAACTAGTTATAGAGCCACGACGGATAATATGTTTTATTTTAATCGAAATTTATCATTAATTCTAATCCTTACTACAAAACGTCGCTATTTGTTGTCCGAATCGAATATTCCTGAGGTTTATTAAATTAAAAAAATAATGAATATTACATCAACTTTTTGTAGATAAGATAGAAGTACATTATCAATTCGGAATTACATACTACGCATCTTTTATGATTGCTGATACCATATTTTTGGTTCTACCTAAGTCCAGGCTTCGCCTGAGAGGATTACCTAACATCAGTTCTAGCAAGAGCAGAGCTTCGCTGAATCTACCACCGGATCGGAACTTCGACTCACTGAGAAGATCTAGCGAGAAACTCTGGTGGGTTGATACCATCTAATGACGAGATTAAATTACATGTGATTCGAAGTGGTTATCGCCTATGGATTTGAAATGAATGAAATGCATGACAGAACTCCTGTAAAGTTTATTGTTTCAACGTTATCCTTTAGAAATGAAATATTATTGTAGTAATGTAAGATTCTGTGATTGAATAAATGAATAATTTTCATTTGACGCGTTTATTGCTCTGTAAGGTTAACATCAGCTGCCCACAGCAATGATGCTGGATGACGACCACGACCGCTCTGACAAGAGTGATACGTAATACGAATACGAAGGTTACGTGGACCCACGCAGAAATTGCATGCATTATGAAAAAAAATACTTTTTTCTTTCATCTTCTTGCTTTAAAGTTTAAAACCAACTTTCTAAACTCAATTGTGCTTGCCGTCAATGAGTAGTCGTAAATTTTAAAGCAAACCTGTTTGTGGCTGATTTCAGCACGTGATGTGGTGAAGCTGATGTTGTATTCTCAGGTTGAGCTCGTGAGCTTACCTACGGGTCCGCGCGAAGTCGAAATAGCCCCTTAGACTACCAACGATTAGGTAGGAAAAGAAGCTAATGCTGTTTTTCAGCCTATGTGATCGCATGAGACACTGACTTAGAGTACAAAGATAAGACTCGTAACGCCCGTATTATTAGTTCGCTCATAAGCGTACGTACCTGTGTAATTAATTTTTGTAATTCTTCATTTTCTTTGACTAGTTCCCGGTAGCGTTCCTCGTCGGCCGGCGCGGAGCCGGAACCAGACCCTCGACCGCTCTCCACGCGCTCGGTTGGATGACGAATCACTTCTATTACCTGTTTAGAGCGTTATTCATTTATACATATTAACATTAGAGTATTTTTTTAATTGTTAAGGCATTATATTTATATATATATTAAGATATTTTTATATATATTTTCTTATTGGCGTAGATGGATAGACGAGTATTTGGACTAATCGGTGGTAAGTGGTTACCCAAACTCATAGATACGGTAGCGTAAATGATACCATCCAACGAAGATCGAAAAGAAGGACGATATTTTTAATTCGATGGAATTTTCGATGTCTTTACTTGAACCGGACCTTTAATTGTTTTGCGCAAAATTATAGGAACCCCTATAGCGTATTTGCTACATGCCCTATATCCAGTACTTGAAACATGAAGAAAATACATAAAGATTTTCTCACCGCATATTTCGGTAGATTAGCCATACGTTATCTTTAATCATTAAAAAATGTGCCTAATTTATCGATTGATAAGCTCTTTCTGGATTGAAGATATTAATTATGAAATCCAACGAGATATCTGATGATGATCAGGCAAAAATCTGCTAGGCTAATTTGCATCCAAATTACTGGAAGAATCTCTCCAAGTTACTAATGTATTCAAATTGAAATATAGTAGAGCGGAAAAAGATAATTGATATTCGTTCACTTTCATTGTTGCGAAAGGCAAACAAACCCTTTATCGTAAACACTACTAATAAAACGATTTAATCGAATATAAATATGCTGGTAATAAAGACGATATTCTATTCCGTTAAGCTTCTAAGGATTACAACATAGTAATTTTCTAAGTAATTGCTGTAATCGGTTTAGTGAAAGAAAACTAAGTGATTGATTTATCTTCGACTAGCGACCCGCCCTCGCTTCGCTTCGGAAACATTAAAACACACATGAAACCAAATAAATAAAATAAAAATAAAATAAAAAAAAGTAGCCTATGTTCATCAGGGACAATGTCGGCTTCTAATGGAAAAATAATTTTTCAAATCGGTCCAGTAGTTTCGGAGCCTATTCGAAACAAACAAACAAACAAATCTTTCCTCTTTATAATATTAGTATAGACGATACTCAGTAGCTAAAGTTGATTGTATTGATAGTAATATGTTTTTTTAACTATTCATTACTCGTAAATGTCAGGTATGTACATGAATCTAATTTTATTACAATATGTGATTACGATAAAGGTGTTGTTTTACGTTAATTGTGAATGTGATAAAGGTCATAGTTTTCTTTACAAATATTATTGTATTGAAATGTATTTCGTATTTAATTAATATTATACTATATGATTAGATACCGCTTTGAGACGTCAAAGATTAATTATCAACAGGTCACATGGTTGGCCATGTGGCTAAATATTTTAGTTTGTTGTTAACCCGAGAAAGTGATACAAGGGGCGCGGAATGTATATTTTTTATCTATATATAGATTTTAAATCTCTAACAGAAGTATGTCGTTATGCATTGAAGATATCATAAATCGGCGATTAAGTTTTCGCGTATTTGATATCCAATATAATGATATAATTTTGTGCCATTTTGTTTGATAACTGGTTGCTATTTTGAATTATAGGTAGAGAGACAATGCCAATTTTTGTAGACTTTTGGGACTTCTTTTAAAGAAAGCGACAAACTTCAAGTTTTGAGAGTCATCTCTTGATGCTAACATAAAGCTATAATACTCCAATATTGTGGTATTAATATTATGTTACTATTACTAATGCTGCGTCAAAGAGACAAGTATCACAAAAAATCTTCGTGACTTATGTTGTTGACCTTTTCTTCTTTCTAATAGAACTTCTAAATGTATCAAATTTCTTCGTTACTCTTTTTGGCGGACAAAAAATAATAAACAAATTACGTAAAACAGTATGTTAAATATTTACTTCATGTTTTTTTTAATTAGTATTTAACGTCTCAAAACCTTTCTTTTTTATGATTAAGGGATTACTGGTAGTCCGGAAGCCTTTCCAGTTTTATCAGGTCAGGTGGGCGAGCAAGGGCTCGCAATGGGTAAGCAAGGAGGGGTGGGATTTGCTAACAGTTGTTGGAGAATCATTCGCAAAGCAACTACTCTTGAGCCTGACAACTCAAGAGTAGCTGCTTCGCGAATGATTCTACTATCGGATCGGAATCGTGACCCGCTGAGAAGATGCGGTGAGAAACTCAGCGGGCTGATGTTTGGCGTAGGTTGAGCGTCGAACTCTTTGCCGAGTTCGACGAGTATGGTTACCGACAAAACCAGTCATTTTCTAAACTACAACCAAATTATCTATCACAGTAGAACGCATACATACAAATTAAAAATTTAAATCTTCTAGACCAATATACTACGAGTACTTTAAATCATCTGTATTTATGATCCTATGAGTTGGAGATAGTACAATAACATAGTATCCAGTACAATAACATTTACAGTAAATACTGTTTTTGTTCCTTGAGGTTTTAAGTCTATGGGATAAACCATGCGCGAATGCATACATTATGAAAATACAGAGAGAAACATTTAAACAAAACATTGATTAATACAATTAGTGGCTTTTAAAAGCAGTGACTGTTAGCTAATTAGGTTTCAAGAGTCGAAACTGTAAAAAGTAAATTACCGCAAAACTCACCTTAGGTACGAATATTAGAGCCATGCTTAGGAAGCAACAGAAGACAATCGCTAGGGAAACGAAGGCGAACGCTGCGTCTTGTTGACTCGCAATGACCAACGTGACCGGCGCAGTGATAAGGCACAACACGACCACGTTGTATATGCTCATGCCGACGTAGCGAGAGTCATTAATCTGTCGAACCTTCACCGAGCGTGTCTCGTAGGCCAGGAACAGTCCGAAAACTAGCACCAGGCCTTTGTACCCGTACATTACGCCTACAAAAAAGTATATTTTTTTTTATTGCCTAGATGGGCGGACGAGCCTACAGCCCACCCGGTGCCAAGTGGTTACTGGAGCCCATAGACACCCACAACGTAAATGCGCCACCCACCCTGAGATATAAGTTCCAAGATCTCAGTATAGTTACAACGGCTGCACCACCCTTCAAACCAAAACGCCGAATTACTGCTTCACGGCAGAAACAGGCAGGGCGGTGGTACCCACCCACGCAGACTCACAAGATGTCCTACCACCAGTAAAAAATGTGTAATGTGAGTCCGCTCGGGTAGGTACCAATCACAATCCTGCTATTTCTTGCCGCGAAGTAGTCATGTATTCTGCTGGTTTGAAGCACTGGGACAGTCATTCTATTAAAAATCGCGACTGTTAAGTACTTCAGGGTAATCAGTTTTCCAGTAGTAATTACTACTATATTCACGTTGTGTTACTTTAAGCTCTGCAGGTTACCGTAGCTCATAGGTATATATCAAAATGCCGCTATTATCTTCAGACAGGAAGACTATTGTATATTCTGTCGCAATAGTCTCAATATTATTTTAAAAAGATTGTCTTCAAATCAAGACGCGTCTCTGCTACGCACCAGGAATGGGTAGATGAAATAGTGGTATCTATCCAAAGTGTTTAGAATCAAACTACTACAAATAGGTTGGGGGAAGTATTCGCATCTGAAGGTCAGGTTGACACACCCGTAAATTTTGATGGCTATTGGCTTTAGGAAATAAAATCGTCGGGCCTGAGATTATTAAATGTGCAATATTGAGTACCTATAGGTATTGTTGGATAAATGAAACATAATTATATGGACTTATTAAAATGAAGGATTATGATCCGTTTGCATCAAAGGCGGCAACCAAGAAAAATAATACATTACAGCTTGTATATGAATCCAATATTACTATCGCTTTCTGAATTTAAAAACAACGCAAATAGCTTTGACTTTATTCTTGACTAAATGACTTTTGGGGCTTATATTTTTTTTAAGTCGGTAGGTAATTCAAACAGCACTTACTCATTTAAAAAGAAAGTTAAAAAAAACGTGGACGCTCTTAACAAGTTTTACTCATCAATGCCTTTGAATTGGATTTAAAAGCATTGTGAAAACACTTGGAAACGAAGGTAAAATACTGCTGTTTACGACGTTTAAAAGTTTAAATTTAATTTGAAAAGTTAGTTGCTGTCGCAAATTAGTTACAGTAACGAGAAAACGGAAATTTTCAAAACTTAATTTACTGTTTTCTGTACTCTAGAACCCCTCATATTAGATCATCATTCATAATTATTACTGATGGTAATTGGGGACCACGAGATTTTGAGAGTTTTAATTTTTAATTAAAACTTGGTTCAGCTAAATTGCTTCAGGAACTCCCCGAAAACTGGGTCTCGTGGCAACACGTTGTTTTGTTGGCCGACTTCTCATGTGCAACATGGAGTTTGATGGATGTTTTTTTACAAGGCAAGTTGTGAATAAATTGAAAAAATTATTCATATCCACGAACGGAATAATAACAAGGAAATTCAACATAAATGCAATTTTTTTTTTTTATATTGACGGCAAAAAACCCATTGCATACTTGGTTGTAACTAATTACCGTTATCGCTAATAGATACTGACAATTCTTTGAAAAAAAAAACAGGGGAGGAGGAGAGAGGAATTCATTCAAAAGCTGTTTTGGTCGGTGATAAAAATTATCTCTGAAAATACATTGTGGTTGAATGCAGTAATTCTATGGGTAGTCGTTCATCACACATACTTTCTTTCAGACAATTCTTTAGATCATTATATCCTGTATTTGTAAGTATTGATAAAGCATTCCTTACCAAGCCACACGGTGTTATGTTTGCTCTCACAGTGTTCCAATTCGGGTCGTATGTGCACGTCGTCGTCGTGATGTCGCGGGGCTTCCAGGGGGAATGTCTCGACGCGTCGCTGCAGTGGGTCCCGGAGCTGCCAAGCTGTCAGGAGTGCAACGTCTACAACGAGCAGTCCCCCGACCATTGTATACAGTTTCCAACCATGAATGCGTTTCTGAAACCAAAGAAAATTGTAATCTTCTAACGATACATATTTTTTGGAACGAAGTTCCTTATGGGACGATGCGGAGGGGTACCCTAACCGGGAAAAAACGTCCGTAACGTAAGATTTTTATTATACGACCTAACTTTGTAATAACGTACAAAAAATAACATATTTTATTTTATCAATCATTGACCACGATCTCAGAGAGTTCGTTTGCGCAATACACTAACTCTTATGGAAACAACCGTGAATGAAGTGTACCACAATAAGTTCGCACGTTACCGAATGACTATGAATTATAAAACGCACAAAAAACAGGGCAAATCTTTGTAAATAATAAATTGAATAATAAATAAGAAATCGAATCGGTTGAATTGGGTCGATATCCTTGGAATAGTTGAAAGATGACCCCTGAAGAAGGTGAAAAGAATATATCTGTTTTGTCGAACCGGAAAACGTCTAGACGGTTAAAAATTTGTTGATTTGATGGAATTGAAAAAGATTGCGCAGGTTCAAGAGCGACAATATGTACCGGCAAAGTGCAAGAACGAAGTTATTCCTCGTATCGGAGGGTAAGATAGTTTTCGAGATGCTGAGCCCTCTCTAAAGGGCCCCATATACGGAACGATCCGTCTTCACAATCCGACGTTTCAGACCAATCAAAAGGACGGATCGATAGTGTATGTGAAGATTGTTAACGATTTACTTTAACATACACTATCTATCCGACCTTTCGATCGGTCGGAAACTACGGACCATGGAGACGGATCGTGCCGTATATGCGGGCCTTAAATGATAAACATAAAACGTATTACGTTTTGAACGGTTGGAGGAGTTGGATGCTCCTGGTACTGCAGATGTTCGTGAAAGACGATAATTAACTACGATTTGGTTTGACAATAAAATACCAAACACATCCAGCTGATACACTCTAAGGGAAGGTGTAAACAAATGAAGTTAATGAAATGTTAAATTCTTCCAGTGCGACATATCGATAAAGTTCTAACACACCCAAATCGTAATTTGATTGGCAATTACGTCGCTTGGGCACGATTCGTGTCGAGAAAATGAAACGCCCCTAAATTGGATGCGTAGGACGAGGTGAGAAATCGTTGCCTTCACTGAAATCAATTTCAATGTGACCTCGTTATGCCCTGTTTTCTTCTCACCCCAATCATTGTACATAAATTTACTTTAACGTAATTTTGAGCGTATTTCAAATATTTTCAAGGTTGTCATAAAGCGACATGAACAAAATCTTTAATATTAACATCTTAAATTCCATTAGAATTAATCATTTGAATGGAGTATCGGAATACTTTTTTGGAAACCGACAAATTTACAATTTGATAAAAGAAAATATGATGTCGCTTGATTGTCAGAAACAAAATTTAAACTAGTTAAAAATAGGTCCACCCGTTATAGATTTTCTAAAATATAAAAAGCTTTAATACTTGGGGCATAGACAATATATCATGTCTACGCCTGAAATGAAATCAAATGTATGAAAAAGTTGGTTAATTATGATTGAATTGAGTGTTTTGGTTAAGGATTGTTTGAAAATCATGTGTGATGTATTTGTTAATTTAAAAAAGGTATCGTTATTGTTAGTTAGATGTCATCTATTTTCTTTATTGGCTAATTATCCAATGAGCCAGCAAGTGATATGCACTGTCAATCATTACGTCTTAGCAATGCTAACGGAATATAGGTATGTTATGAGTGCTCTTGATCATGTTTCATTTAAGTATCTTTATGACTGATGAATCGTGGCCTAAAGGATAAGACGTCCGGTGCATTCGTGTTGAAGCGATGTGTCGATGTTCGAATCTCAGGCGGGTACCAATTTTTCTAATGAAATACGTACTCAACAAATTTTAATGTTCACGATTGACTACCACGGTGAAGGAATAACATTGTGTAATAAAAATCAAATCCGCAAAATTATAATTTGCGTAATTACTGGTGGTAGGACCTCTTGTGAGTCCGCGCGGGTAGGTACCACCACCCTGCCTATTTCTGCCGTGAAGCAGTAGTGGTTTCGGTTTGAAGGGTAGGGCAGCCGTTGTAACTATACTTGAGACCTTAGAACGTATATCTCAAGGTGGGTGGCGCATTTACGTTGCAGATGTCTATGGACTCCAGTAACCACTTAACACCAGGTGGGCTGTGAGCTCGTCCACCCATCTAAGCAAAAAAAAAAACAACGTACGTGCATTGAAATCTTGGAATTGTTGTCATTAACTTGTAAAACACTTGAGTATTACAGAAATGGTCCTTTTAGTACGAGTGCGCGCTTAAACAGTCCAAATATTGGTTTAAGATTTATTGCGGGTGAACGTTTTTTGCAATTGGTTCAGCGCCAAACTAATGTTCGTAATAAATTTTCCGTTGTTAAAATGTTTTAAACACGTTACTAGCCTTAAATGGAACCTTCTATGTCTAGTATTTGAATATTAGTGTATCTCTTTTTGATCATATCTGTAAACTGTTACTATACAGATGAACGGGAATCATTTTGGTTGTGTAATACCAAAAAACTTGTCTTTAGTTCGTCTCACTGTCATCGTAGCGAGATATATAAACTAAAGTTTTAGTTAAAATTAATAAGTGTTTTATAAATACAGTTTTTTAGATATTTTTAATGAACAAAAAAAAAACAGATGAATGCTTCCTCGATATGGGATGGGATACACTTCATCTATTACGGTAACGTCTGCTACATTATTTGGATTTCGTTTAAAATCTCTATGATGTTTGTATCGATACTTTGAAAAATAACACAATAGATAATTATATTCTCAAACAGCTTTTTTAGACCTTGTCTAATTATTTCGCTTTTACCGTCGTTATCGTGCTCATGTATTTGTTACTATTTGTGTTCAGCTGTGTTTTGCTCCATAGGGCGGTTATTCACAACATGACAATTAGCTTTGTCTTATTCGCAACGGTTGAACCACTAAACAATTTTAAAATGATGTTCAATATTCCTCACCTTATTATCAATTTTTGGTTTAGTCGTGTGTCGATGTACCCTCCATACTTTCGTAAACATTGCTCCGTATGCCATCGAGAATCCTGTAGCCAAGAGCCAAGCTCGGGCAGCGCACAATCCATTGAAGTGTTGAGGTAGGACCCATCGCCCGTCGACGCCCAAAGCTACTGCCGCACAGAGACACACGCAGCATCCACAAAGCATTACGGTGTTGCAAGCCGGGTGGGACCATTGTATTACTCTAAAAGTTAGAAAACGCAATGAAATATAAAGTAATAACGAAATGTTTTAATGATTTAGACATACATATATCAAGAAAATCCCGTAGACCTTTAGTCACAAGTGACTCTAGTGTTAGTGTTATGGTACGCTCTATCAAGGATAATACTGTTCGGTACTAACACGGACACTTGCTATAAAGAATAGCGGCGGTAAAACCATCAATGGCTTATGCAATATTGACAAATTTCAAGCAGAGTGTAAATTGTTTGCCGTTCACATAAAAATATAATGCAGGCTTATTGATACCCTAAGAATATAAAGCTGGAACAAAAACGTTACGAGAGCGCAAACTGCTAGGGTTTAATGTCTATGACGCTGTTCTCTGGCAATAAAATAAGAAGTAACAGGATTACGATTCTGATAAATGGAAGCCATTGATGGATCGCACCGATACTGTATTGAAAGCACAAGGACTGTTGCCAATTTTGCGATGATATATCACGAATTTGCAAATACAATGTTTTACAAAAACATTGCGTTGGAGCCCTTGTTTTTACGAGTAACGCAATGAAATTGAAGAGGGTAGAATTTAAATTATTTGAGTATCATGAACGACATCTGGCAATAAAATGTGGAAAGCTCGGCTTCATAGAAATGTATATTATGAATTCACGAATTTAAATACGTTATTAGTTATTTGACTGTATTAAGTCATTTTCCTAAACCTTGCTTTAATGTGATCTAAACACAATTTATGTTGACTAAATAAGTGCACTACCAACTTGCTGAGCACTTTATGTTAAAGAAAATGAGTAATTTATGATTTTAGTAATAAAACAAGCATGCTCATGATGTGAATCAAGAATTAACGCGCTGAAACATCAAACGCGTTTACGATTTAAAACCGATCCAGCGTATCATAAATTGCCCTAATTGATTTACCAGACCCCTGTCGATATCAGCGAACGTTCGGACTCGTATTCTGTCACCCGGGGCTGACGTTGACAAGGGGTCCTTTAAACAAAATATGACCTTACCTTCTGTGTCTATGCATTATATTAAATACGATAAGAGCTATGGCTGCCAATATTCCAGCGATGCAGAGGGCCGTCATACACGCGAAAAGCGGCAGAGAAACCGTTCGCAGCTCATTGACGACCACAGTTCGATCGGGCGGGACTTTTCCACCTGTCATAACATAAATCTTTGATTTTATGTATTGGTGACGAACGTAAAAGCTCGCGTAAAACTATTATTTGTCGTTTCGTGCTACGAATAAATCAATATTGCCGTTCGACTGGTCTCCTTCCAAGAGTTCTTGTTGGTTTGGTTTAAAGACGTGGTTAAATTAGTTCTTATGTGCAACCGGAACTGTATTCGCACTTTGCCCTTTAGCTACATTCTCGTAAAAAAGAAATCATATCAATTCCTTTCTAAGCTTTATTGTGTTTGGATCGTTTTCTGTTGATGTTATATTATACCTTTGAGAGTAGTTTTACGATATCGTTTTAATTTTGATGTCCAATGTCATTTCAGCACTAATATTAATATTAAAAGCACAATTTTACCTAATTACTTAGTTTACGTGGTGACTTAATGAATGAATATTTCCAGTTTGGAGGATGGGACGTTCATTATATAATACCAATGAGACTTTGACCTCATGTCTCAAAGCGGCGTTTACATAAGATGTTTATCGGCTTCGATAACGACTCATTCCTTTACTACGTCAATAGGCAAAAGAGCATTTCCAATCGATCGTTGATTTTCCGCAATTGAGACTATGGTTTCATAGTATTCATCGTTTCCGTTCATTTGTAAATTAATATTCCATAAACAAAATCCTTTTAATATTTAGCGGCTCTGTCGTAGCAAAATGCCCATTTGGACCAGTCCGTATCATAACGGGTAAGACATACAGTGTACTTGTACCGATTTATATTGGGGCTCAAATTTGTCTGGAAGCAATTTTTCCGAGTAATAATTTGTTACCCAACTAATATTCATAAATATACGCAATCATTATCCATTTTCACGATAAAAGAATAACGACGCGTAATATAATGAACCCTATTAAAAGTTACAAAACGTAACCGGTGGTAGGACATATTGTGAGGTCACGTAAGTGAAGAAGTATTTACCACCCTCCTACTTTTGCTTTGAAGCAGTAATGCGTTCTTGTTTGACGATTTTGATCTGGTAACTACTCAACCCCAGATAGTCAGAGAACTAGGCTGGAAGCATTGAACTCCGAAATCGTGCAAAAAAAAATTACAATTTAATACCTCTCCTAGAATATAGCAATTAGAAAAAAAAAACACCTCATTTTAATTTAGTCAATTATTCTTCCCCTTCCCTGCTCATGTTACCTGATTCATTAACGTGGATTAATTAAAATTTACAAAATGTTTTTAAAGGTGGATTGTTTTCATAAATAACAACAGAGTCGGCAGAGTTTGAGAGTTAAACGAAGCGGTTTTTTATTACATACCGATTACGATGATAATTTGGATTTCCTTGAAGATAAATTTAGTTAGTATTAGGTTACGTTGTAGGTACTACTGGAGATATCAGCCAAGGAAGGTTGGCGTAAAGCAAGCGGTCGGTCGTAATACTGTGCCAAATCTCCATAATAAGAGGACATGTTGCGCCGACCCCACATAGTGTGGGATAAGGGCAAGAAGAAAGTGATACCTGTACCATTGACCCATACTTGAACGCAGGAGTCACCAATACTGCCCCCTGTTTACGTTTTTCGGAACGTTCAGCTCACACCAATAATAATTAAGAAAGAGTTTACCCGTTTACAAAGACAGCGTATTCAAATATGAAACAAAATGCTTTATTCGCATCTTACAATTTATTTGAGATTTTCTTTTACCTATTCACAGTCATGTTCGTTGATGGGCGATGGCGGGAGCTTGATTTACTTTTCTTAAATTATATTGAAATAACCAATTTGGTTTGGATGACGTGACGTATATTAGATTTTTTAGGTTGTTTTTTTTTGCTATCAAAAGATTTACATGTTTGCATTCATACAAAGGGATTATGTATTATGGTAGGCTTTAGTTTTTAGAATTAGAATTGGGATTTCGCTAAACGCGGACTTTAAGAAATGTTGACGGTTTTACATTAAATAGTTTCAGACCTATTTTTAATTTTTAATACCACTTTAGAAAGTAATTTTTGGCAAAGATGCATCGGTCCAAACTTTGTATATCTTGTTGGAGTCTCAGTGAAGTAATGTTATATAACTCGCGAGTCATTTGATGAAACATCAGTATGGAGTGTGGCAATTAGGGAAAACCTATTCTAATATATGAAGACAATCGTGCGAATGTAAAGCTCTTTGTTAAACTAAAATGGAGACAGACACTTGCCGTCACTTATAATGTTACATTACGAGGCGGCATTGTGTAGTAAAATCAGTTTTTTTAAGGGATTAAAAAGAGATAATTTTCCTCGTTATTTTGATTAGGATAGTAATAGGTACGCGAGCGGTGATTACCTACCCGTGCTGGCGCAAAAGACGTCCTATCACCAGTACAATTAGTTACATTTATTTGAATTTTTAAATTATTATAATGAATGATACATGTACTTACCGACCCACCGTTCCCGATCTAGCCAAGTAAGGTTGTCTGCTTGTGTATCATAATATCCAAGTTTCACGTAATGATTGTCTGTTAATTGTTCGATTTGTGTCAGAGCTATGCGATCACCTTGAGACGAAAATGCTACCAATCCCTGTGAACAAAATCTTATTATTTAATAATCGTAATTATTATTATTATTTATTTATATTTCTTTCAAAACTTATTAATTATATAATATTTTTAAAAATATATATTAAAAATACAATTTTTTTAAAACACTATATAAAAATAGATTGCCGCTGAGGGCGGTGTCTACGACACAAGCAACCAGTGGTTAGGATTATTATTATTATTAAATGAAAATCAGTAGTACGATTTATATAGAGAACTGAATTTCTTTTTATAAAAGTCCAATTTAAATATACAGCGACTCGAGGAATCAGAATGACTTTTAAATATCCAATCATTTCACCAATCAAGAATTTGTTGGCACTTGCCAGTAATTCAAACACGCTTAGAAGGCTACAAAACAAAACTTCTAATATCCTCATTAAATTGTTTGAAGGGTGACAAGAATGTGGCTTACTTGAGGCTGAGTAGTAATAAACGCTCCAAGACGCTAATTACGATAGAGGATTCTCCTTGAATCTCGTTAGAAAGATATGATATAACGCTGAAGAAATATCTTGGATGGGAGTTAATTAAAATGGCGAGTGACGGGTGTCACGAGAGCTTTTTTTATTTTTTTATTGCTTAGATGGGTGGACGAGCTCACAGCCCACCTGGTGTAAAGTAGTTACTGGAGCCCATGGACATTTACAACGTAAATGCCGCCACCAACCTTCATATATGAGTTCTAAGTTCTCAGTATACCTATAGTTACAACGACTGCCCCACCCTTCAAACCGAAACGCATTATTGCTTCAGGCAGAAATAGGCAGGGTGGTAGTATCTATCCGTGCGGCCTCATAAGAGGTCCAACCACCTGTAAAGTAATTAAAGTGGACATAGTTGTATCATCTTAAATAATTAAATAACACCAGAGAGTCAAACCCCTTCTGTTGACTGTGGCAACTATTTTAATCTCTTATGTCGGCGAAGACAGACGACGTACATTTTGAGCAAATTACTTAAAACAAAAACTGCGTTCATAAAGAGACCACAGCTGGGCAGCATTAGAAAATTTTGTGCTTATTCAAAGTCTTAAGAGACCGTTTGCATTCTCGCGTAAATGATTGTCAGAATTTTACTAATACGGTCCTGAGATCGATGCCATCCAAACTCTTTTGTTCTATAAAAGTAAAAAAGTCTATGAAATGTGTTCACACATACTGAGTAAAATTTATAAAAAAAGTGAATATGCTCCACTATCTAAGCTGATAAAGTACTTAAATGTATAATAACATATGTAGTTTAATAACCAAAAAACACGCTTAAATAGGAAACCGAACTGACAATTAATTTCACCTTTTTTTTTAATTGTCATCGGTACAATACAAAATTAGAGCGAAGTTATAAGATTACTATATTGTCGTCGGTATTTGATAAGTGTGCAAATTTTCAAGCCATTCACACGTATTAAAGTTGGTGAAAATGTTGTTCAAAGATTCCGTTACATACAAAAAGGCTTGTTAAAAAAAGCGTCTTATTAGTTGCTATTTCGTCTCGTAATAAATATTTCTCCAAAACGGTCTCGCAGTCGCAACAAAATATTAACGGCAACAACAATTTGACGGAGAAAAAACATCTAAATATTAAATATTAAAATTCATAGATAAGAAGGTTAACAGGAATTCCATGAATTTTTAACTCGTTAAGCTCGAACAAGAAAAAGAGCTTTATTAAATTTGAGAATGTAGGGCGCTTTTTTTAATTTACTTTAGGTGAAAATACATTTCAAAGTTAAATGTTTTTTTTAACATATTACGTTTTTGTAGATAGGTACAATTCGCGGTCCATATCCCAATGTCGTTAATGACGTAGTTATTGCCATGGCACACTTAGATGCATGAGATCAAAGTTTAATTTGTACCGGAATTAAAGACTATGCTACGAGACTATGCTATATATATGTATATGTATGCACATGTATATGTATGCATATACATATATCTGTACGGAATGCACCATTGCTGTCGGTGGCTGCTTAGAAAATGGGGGGCGTGCAATCCATGTTGACTTGTAGCTGAAACAGACAAGACTAGCTAGACAAGGCTAGCTCTGTTCCATGATACGACGTGATTCATTTGATATTATATTAAAACAGAAGTTATTTGTATAGGTAATGAATGACATAGCAATGAGTATTTCAAATATATGCGTGGAGACATATTTGAAATACTTATTATAGGTACACCTAAACTTTGATGATAGTGAAACGACGAACGATGTGCTAACTACCCTAGACTAGTTTTGAGTGGTTTCTAAAGGAATTTCTGAATTGGTTAATAAATTTCAAACATAACATTTTTTTATTTTGGATAGTTTGGTAAAAACTAAATCAAATTCTTATTGCGTCGATATTCCATAATTTGTTTCGCCTAACGCTGTTTATTAATTTTGGCAAAAGTTTGACATGCACTGTATGTTTATCTTTATTAGTAAAAGTACACGCGAGAGTAGGAAGACGTAAAGAGATAACGCGGTACTCACCGAAACACCAAGGAACGACGTCGAATTTATGGCTTCGTAAATGTCATCAGCTATTTTCTTGTTTGTGTACGTGAAATTCTTCAAACTCAAACCGCTCTTCTGCAGTTTCTCCATTGTTTTATTGAAAGCTAAAATTCGATTATTTTATCACGTTTGTTAATTGATCTTTGGAGTCGTTTTTAAAGAAATGGGAGTAGGATCTTAGAGGAGTAGAAACATTTTTCATGTAGTTTCGATTAGTGATAAAAATGCATATATTACATTGTTAATGAATTCAAAATTAATACAAATTTAGAGTTAAACGTAACCATTGTGATGTTTGTTGCGATCTTAAATTGAAATATTCCTTGTACTGATACAGTCGTCCAACAAACATTTTTAATCTATTTTAAAATCTTCTGTTACATTAGCCAAATCAACTGTTATATAATCAGAACACAGTGTTGGTTCATTTACATTTTTTTCTTAAGTTGACTATAATTGATATTGTTGATATAATTGAATGACGAATGACTATAATTTTGACAAGTAAAACAGAAGAATTATTTTTCGCTTCGAATACTTATTAATTAGATTATTTAGGAGAGAGAGCTTTCTCGAAGTAATTTTGTTCCTAGAAGTTTTCTGAGTAGTATTTCATTTAATTTTACCAAGAATTTAGAATAGAATAGAATTAGAATAGAAAATATTAAACTTTATTCAGCACCACAAGCAAAAAGTTTATTATGCGATTTAATAATGAACGAGTGTTATCTTATAGCTTAAAGCGATATCTTCCAGGAAATCTTGTATTGAGTGGCCTTATTTACTGAAAATAACGGTGATTTTCTATTAATACAATGTTATTAGTAACATTGTTCGATCGGCATTTTTATTATTTACGATAGGCTAGCTCTTTCCCCACCTGAATCCTGGAGCATCCTAAATGCCGCTTTTTACTTTGAGACATGACGTAGAAATAGTAATACCTTAAAATATAGCGTAAAATGAAACGTATTATTTTTGTTCAAATATGAGCTTACATTGAGACGTTAGGTATAAATTTAATTTGTCTCATTAAAACGGTACGAATTACTGCTAGGCAGCAGAAACAGTTAGAGTGGTGGTACCTTTCTTTCGTGGTAGAAATCAAGTTCTAGTTTTGATGTAAACAATAAATATAGTAAAATTATTACCCAGAGCAACAGACCAGACTGCGTCATAAGCCAAGGGTGCCTCTTGGTAGCCTTCCGGATACCGTTCTCCATCGATGTCGTAGCCAGCTTCGCGGAGTGCCTCATTTAATCTTGACCTGACAACAATAATGGCATTAAGAAACTTAAAATTCCAGTTGCAACAAAATTCTTAAGGGAATCTGATTTTTATGAAAAATGAAAATGTGAATAATGCTTAGTACTACTCTATTACTGTTTTAGTCATCGAAAGCCCACTGAATTTCTCGCCGGATCTTCTCAGTAGGTCACGTTCCGATCCAGTGCTAGATTATGCGAAGCACTGCTCTTGCTAAGGTTAGTGTTTATAGCGTCGTCAGGTGAGCTCATTTACTAGTTCTGTGAATCTAACTAGTTTAACCCTTCGAGGTTATTAGAATAAGTAAGAAAAAAAGTCATTAAAAATAAAAATAAAAATAAAAGCGTTAATGTTAAAGTTGTAACGTTTGTTGATGGTAGTATATCGTGAGCCTACACGGCTAGGTACCAAACACCATTTTGGTTGTTTTTGGCTCCAAGCAGCTATATCTTTCCTTTAAAGGATCAGACGTCTATTAAGTAATACAATTAAGATCTCGAACTCATATCTCGAGCTAAATGTCCTCCAGTAACCATTTAATATCAGGTAAGCCGTCAGTTTACCTATTAACGTAATAAATTACCTTTTTTTTTACTAAAATTTGAATTCTTTCTTAGTCATGACGCAGTTTCGATAACATTTTGATATCCCGTTAACCTCGAATGAATGACTAGATCGGCACATTGTGTCAACCGAGGGCAATTGGCCAATAAATCACATATTAACGGTTATAAAGGCCATTTCTAGGTCGGGGTCTCTCGGGGCCCTTGAAATCACCGAAATGGCACACGAATTGTGCACTGATTACGGCACGGATAAATTACTATCTAGACAAATAAAAATTTATATTCGTTTGTATCTCTGTCTGTTCTATCATTATCATCATCATCATCATCAGCCCACAGTCGTCCACTGCTGGACGGACATATGTAGGCGTCTGTTCTATATGGGCTCGTAAATCCGGTTGTGATGTTATTTGGAACAGTTGCTGTTGGCATTACAGAAGTGTCTCTCATAGTACCATCAACTTACGGTAGATAGCGCGCTAGGCTTCAAGAAATCGACGTTCTTCTTCAGTTTAAGGCAGTTTTAAAACACAATACTTAAAAAAGGCTAAGATTCTGCTGAAGGATTTGTAAAATCACAGATACCAGCAATGTATTGTACGAGAGGAGTACCAAAGTAAGCCGAGTTGCTTAGGGATCCGAACGGATTATTCTTATCCGGGTTAACCGGGGCTCGAGATAGCCTGGCCTCAAATAGCAACCGTTTCCGCCTTATCGTTTGGACTCTCTGAATCGCGTTTGACAAATGCGGTGCGATTTTTCGTTAGTTTAATTCTGATAACATTACGCGACTTCCTCTTTTTGACATTCTTTTTTCTTTTTCTTTTTTTTTATTGCTTAGATGGGTAGCCGAGCTCACAGCCCACCTGGTGTTAAGTGGTTACTGGAGCTCATAGACATCTACAACGTAAATGCGCCACTCACCTTGAGATATAAGTTCTAAGGTCTCAGTATAGTTACAACGGCTGCCCCACCCTTCAAACCGAAACGCATTACTGCTTCACGGTAGAAATAGGCAGGGTGGTGGTACCTACCCGTGCGGACTCACAAGAGGTCCTACCACCAATAAAAAAGTTTCCTTTAGTATTGTCAAATGAGATTACAATTCAACTGGTGTGACGTGATTAGCGGAACCCATTAACATCGGCCTATAAGCATAGCGCTACAAATCACTAGTGCGGGCCAGCAGCTGTGACGACATTTTGATCGCGTTTACTGAAAAGTTTGGCCGTCTGTATTTGAACAATTAGGAATTCTATATTAAGCTTGTATTTTGTTATTCTTATTATTTCAAGTGAATACCTATCCCCTATTTTGCGACCCGAATAAGTCTAAATTTCATTGTATATAAAACTTCAAATCGGAAATCAAAATTGCTTCACAGCCGATGTGGACTGGGCAGTAAAAACTGTCAGTGGTCGATTCTAGGACTTCCTGCCAATTATTATGCAAGCTATAAATTTGGTTACACCCTGTTATTTCTTCATCACAGAAATCAGTCGGGAACACGTGTTGCTTGAGTATTTATTCAGAAAAATTGATTATAACTAAAGGATCTGAAACTAAGCATAAGTGCGCCGCGATACGAACACATCGGGTGCGTTGCCAATTACGCAACGCACACTCCGGAATGTTATTGGCATCAAATTATTTATTTGACATGGATAAGTTTTAGATATACCTCGATTTCAAGTTTGTCATACTGGATGTGTATTTTTTTGTTTAGAAGGTGAACGAGCTTATGGTCTATCCAGGGTCTACTGAAGCCCCTATGAGCTTATCTATACATCACAACGTGAATATGAATCAAGTACGTATTTCATTAGGAAGGTTGGTGCTTGTCTGCGGCATTCGAACACTGGCGCAGTCGCATAACTCGGTACGAGTACACCGGGCGTCTTAATCTTTAGGCCACGACGATGACAGTAAAAAAGTTTTTATAGCATTAGTAAGTAGACGTGCGCACGTCGTATAGAGAACTTATTACACAGGCATCTCATACTTGAATTTAATTATTTTTTTGAAGTTATACTTCTTTAGGCGCGTTATGAAAAATTGATGAGAGTGAAAGAAATTTTTCGCTTTGCGCGCACCGTGACACAAAACTAACAGAAATGAAGTTGCTCACTAAATCGCTCATTACAAATACGACCGACGTAACTTGGCGAGTCTGAATATAGCCGCAGGTGAACTGTCGCGCATGTACACTCGTAAAAAAAGTGTTATTAGCATTCATGTTTTAGTAATATAAATGACAAAATTATTATTTAACATAATTCATGATAAATATTATTAAATTATTAACGTTAAATATTTATTATTAATTATTTAATATTTAAAAAAAAAAGTATAATTTCTTACGCGCGTACATAAGTACACGCACCCTTTTTTTTATTGCTTACGTGGGTGGACAACCTCAGAGCCCACCTGGTGTTAAGATATTCTAAGGTCTCAGTATAGTTACAGAGGCTGCCCTACCCTTCAAGCCAAAACGCATTACTGCTTCACGGCAGAAATAGGCGGGGTGGTGGTACCTAACCGTGAGGACTCACAAGAGGTCTTACCACCTGCGGGCTTGATTATTATTACACGATGTTATTCCTTCACCATAGAAGTCGATCGTGAACATTTGTTAAGTAGGTATTTCAATAAAAAAATTGATACCCGCCTGCGGGATACGAACATCGTTGCATCGCTAGATACGAATGCACCGGACGTCTTATCCTTTAGGACATCACGACTTATTTCACCATCGGTATATCTTTGAAACCAGAACGCATGGCTGCTTCGCCGTTGAGGGCTTCCAATACGCTCTGCCACCATTTTGTACGTTTAAGATTATTCTTGATAATCAAAATCAAATAATAACAGTAATAAGGAAATTATAAGGTGCTTCAACAAAACCAAAAACTTACCTAAAATCTTCAGATGTCATTCCGGATATCGTAGTTTGGTTGGCATTTTGATTCCACATTAGAGCTTCGGTTGTGAGATGACCTTCGGCCGCTTCTCTCATCTGTTCCACCGTGCATTCGATGCCTTCCCGTTCTAGATTCGTCTCGAACCAATTGTCCTCATACCAACCTAAAAAAAACGATCTTTATTAAGAACTTAGGGCTTAATAACTTTCTGGTTGACTCTTGGTATTTATAAAACTCCCCAACACAGAAACGTCAATGCATATTACATTATTATGTTATAAATTTCAAATTATATTAGTAGAATAATATTATTATATATAAAAATGGCGGCACTATCTTTAATAAATAAAAATTTCGCTATAGTTTCTTTTTGGAGTCTCGACTTGAGTTTTTGGTCCAAAATTAAAATCGAAAATGTATTAATTAAAAATGTTATTAATTAGAATCTATTAAACGACTTGAAAAGTGTAAATCTGTGTGTAACCTTAGTGTGCATTGACCTTTAATCTCGAGATTTATATTCATCAAAATTAAAATCATAATAAAAAAATATGAAGGTTTTATTCATTGCCGTAGTTGCGCAAACGAACTGAGAGACGTCCTTTATTTGATAATAAAATCTGTATATGGTAATGACGATTGGTAAGGTAACCAAAAATGACTTAGATACAGCGAGGGTGATAATACTTCCTCCAGCAATTGTCCTCACATTACTCCGGACTATCACAGCGATAATCGTTCATCGTGGAAATTGTGGCCAATAATTGAACCCCATCATAGTCATATCACTCGAACCGCCGCGGACAATTCTAAAATATTTAATGATGCTTCGTATGTGAATTAACGCATTGCATGTAGGAATAGATTGCTGCGCATGTAATTGTATTAAATGGAGCGTGACATAAAACTTTATGCCCAATCTTTTTTTGTAAAACTATGAATACTAGTGGTCCCGCAGTAGTCAAAATTAGACTATAATTAATTGAAATTATAAGTTTCAACATTATTATGGTCCTATTGTTACAGATTTCGCCAAGACTACACTATAGACAAATACTTGTAATATTAAAGATTAACAATACTAACCTATTCTCAATTTGACTACAGACTTTTTAGTAATAACAAAAGTTTGACAATAAACAAAGAGTATATGTGTGTGTGTGTGTCAAATACATGGTAGTGTGTGTAATGTTTTCCTTATTGATTTAATGTATTTCTAATCCATAATTTAAAAAAAAAATTAGCATTCTGCACTTCTTCTCTATATTCTCTATAAGTGTGGAAAATTTCATACTGCTCCGTCCGAGCAATTTTTTTAAAAAGGGTTACAAAGTTTTTGTTTAACGTATTAATATATAGATATATCTTTCACACAATAATATAAAAATACATATTTCAACGAACGCCTAAATGAGGCGAACCTATAGATGAGTATCGGTGTTAACAATTTTTGCATCTCTGTAATTATATTCGCTGTTTTCTGTTTTTTATTCGATGCCACTTTCAAATCGTGAGTAATTATGGTACGTAGGTAGATACTGTCAAAAAGTAACATCAGTTAATAAGCCAATTACGTGGTAAAAGTGGAATGATTCCGTTTTATTCGTACAGCAAAGCGGCGCCTCACCCTCGACCATTATTTATCCCCTTTTCTCTATCCATTTCCTTTGTCCTGTTTGTTAGTACGACCTGAGGCGAACAAATGTGTGTTTGTTGTGTCGCTACAGCGTGCCCGAGGCTCGCGGCCACGTATTTTCACGGAACTTGAGCGAAATGTTTTTTTCTGAATAGCAATATAACTTTCATATTTTTTTCGTTCTTTGTATAAACACGGGATATAAATTGCGTAGTTTCAGTATAAGGTTAGGCGGTAAATTTCACTTTGGTGTCAATTGTTCATCGTTATTCAGCTCTTGGGATTTAGTTTTTTACCGTGTTGTGATGAATTTGGCGATATAATTTGTTCCTCCATTTATCATTGTTAAAAGAGACAATACGATAAATAATTATAATTAAAAAAGAGAATACTTGTATTGTGGAGGAAAGTTATCTTGAATTAAATCTAGTCCAATCGCCACTGCTTTAAATGAAGTAATATTCACAGAAGCAAATAATAACTTTTTGATGTGTAGGAAAAATACTTTAGTCCCAGTCAGTGAAGCCGAACAGACGTTGATAGCCTGCCGAACTCACCTTGGCAGCCAGCCAAAACTGCACAGCAAGAGTACACTCCTATCTACCGAGCTGGGTAAACCTCGAGAGCGTATCTCGAACTAATTTGAGTCCTTGTTTACGGATAATATCCAAAAGCATAACACTATTCCCCGTAATTAATTACTCAAAGCGTACTCCGTCAGACAGGAGGCGTAGTGTATTAATTGAGAATAGAATCCACATTGGAAGCAACGCAGTCTCTAAATTGCTATAGCTACATTAATTAGCGCTGGCAGACGAAGGCGGAATATAAATGCTCCTAAATTTAGAACATTAATGAGAATTGATTCAAAAGACAATCGCCATTCGTAACAATAGTCAAAGCGCGAGTCCGCACGCCTTGCACGGATTCATGAATATCCAAATCAGGCTTTATTGGCCTTCTGTTTTCGTTATTGCTTTTGAAGTAAAAGTTAGAACAAGTTCGTATTTAACGGAAGGGACTCACGGCACGCTGAGGTGCAAAATATTGTCAACCTTTCTAACGAGGGTGAGTTAACAAAATTGGGAATTCAGTAAATTGTTCTCGTCCAGGTATGCTTTTGGGCGACCCAAACACGTAAACAGCAAAATGTTTGAAGCCAAGTTATAAAGTTAATTTTAATCGTTTCCTAAATTTAGCCGGATTAATTATCGTACTTAAAATTTCGCATCAATTTTGTTTTTCTTATCTCTAAGTATAATGCCGCTACCCTTAAGATGGGATTTTGTCTCTACCGTACGGCACCTTGCACTCTTTAAGCCGGAATACTCTAATGATTTACTTCAGAAACACCGTGCCATCCTGCGTAATTTTTTTCGCAAGCTAAGTAAGATCAGCTTGTAGAATGATTATTTTTGTTTCAATTCAGTTGAATATACCACATGTTTCATGTATTCACCATACTTTCTTCTAGTGCAGTTCTTCTTCTTTCTAGTACAGAATTAACGGATATCATCATCGTCCCGCTTAATTCTGCCGCAGCTGTTGAAACTATAGTCAAATATCCCTAGATGAGTGAAAATATTTGTATTTGGGATTTGAACTCCGGTAATCATGTGTCCAGATGCACCGTGTGCTATTTTATCTTAAAAATACAAGCCCAAACAATTCATAAAGTTAATGAGCCGCTTCAATTAACGAAATAACTGCCAACCTGATAAAGCACGGTAATCAAACCACATCCATTATCGTTAACTGATAGTTCAACCGCTAATGAAAACCGCAGATCCGACCACAGCACAATGATTTGTGGCCATAAGAAGACGACTTATATAGCAAAAAAACAATCGTAACTGTCATCGTATGTATGACAATCATTTCAGAAGACGGTGACACTGACGTTTCTTACAAACGTAATCCACGATATTATTTATAAAAACGGATTTTAATATTGGATCAATGTTACAGAAAAGATCAAAGAATAGAACAAAGGTACAGATGTTTTGTGCAGGGAACCATGCCTTATCAACTATCAAAGCAATTGAACTATTTATTAAAACAAACGATTTGATAAATTGTGATGTGTAAGATTTTCCAATTCTGCGATTAGAAAAAGGTAAAATAATTAAGGTTTCTAAACTTTGTTTTCAACATCAATTATAGGTGTTTGGTCATGCTATAGAATTTTATAAGACAATTAATGACAATGCGAGGTGCGGTTCGATCGTTAGGTATTCGTCTTTTTACGTAAAGAAGACACAAGGTGGACGAAGAATACGTCGGTAGACTCTGAAGGCTCCAGCACCCCAACACCATGCTTTGTTACTAAAATAACACAAGAAATTGATGGAATGTTATAAATAATAATGAGGAAACATGCTGACGTAGCTGGTTATTAACATAACGGTACTGTAGTTGTTCACATCAATCAAAATATTTAAATGTATGATGATGAATCGAATAAACAGATTGGTTGCAGAATGAAGTGTCTGTCAGTATTTTTAAGGTCTGATATTTATTCATGTTTTGATCATTCGTGCTCAAAAATGTATAAGCCTTCAGCTAAAGGAAAAGGAAAGAAAATAATCGTGACCCGAATAATTTGTTTTTCTAACGTAATATGCTGTCTTGGTTTAAGGCCAATTTCGATATCTCGGGATACTGTAAAAGGTACAGTTGTAAAAGTCACATACGGACTTGGGGACTATCCAACTATGTATATATTAAGGAGTCCCTTAAGCGAAATCTCACGTTAATATTAATTCTCTGATAATCTTCTTGTAAATGTTTCAAATAGAATTTGCTTAAATATTCACTTTCATAAACGAAGCATTTGATTTTTAGTAATTAACTAATTAAACACATCTATGTCTCTATGATGACAGTTACCATGTCTAGAAATATTAAGTGCAAAAAGTGCCAAGGCGTACGATTCAAGGAATTTACATAAAAAACATAAAGACACAAAATTTGTAACATCTAAGCCAACTACATAGTTAATGTATGGACGAAACAATGCAAATATTTCTGCTTTTGTTTTATAAGACTCCCGAGCGTCGTTGCCGTCTCTGAACTAGAATTCCCCACTTTTTCTCAGGATTTTTTCTTTGTTCCATTACTGTCACGCGCCGTGGTTTCTCCCGGGAGAGTTCATCCGGGAAAATCATTAATAAATATCTCAGTCAGACCATTGAGACTCATTTATATAAATACAAAGAACTACGAAACAAAGTGTGAAGCCAAGTTAACAACAATTTGACTAAGTGTTGCTTGATGACTGACTGCATTTTTCTTCATTATTTTTGGCTTTTCGAAAACATTTCTTAGATAATGTTTAATTCATATTATATTATCTTTACTTATTAATATCGACATGATTCTTTGTGGTAATTGCAAGTCTTAGGTATACTTAAAGCAACTCTTACAATTTAAACTAGGGTTTAATATTTTATTTAACAAATTTTTGACGTTTCGGCTGTTAGTTTCTGAATGATAAAAATGTTGTTCCTAATAATAAAAAGTTACTATTTTTTACCTGTATTTATGTAGATCTCTCAATTTCGCGTCAATGTTTTATTTTTTCATTAAAATTCGGAAGGATGAGTGGTTTAAGCCCAGTGTGCACAATAATTTTAATAACAAACATGTCAACAATAAACGTTTCAAGCTAGCTTCATATTTCTTTACCGTTTTCCATAAATATCGGCTAAGCCTTCTTCATTTCCAAGTAGTCGCGAATGTTTTAGCCTAACGTTATTTTTTCTACAATCCTTGTTTATTTATGAAGGTTTCTTATTTCGCTCGTAATTATTCATTTGAATGGGGTTTTGTTTTAAATTGTCCTCATATGTAAGAGTTGAGCAGGCAATAAGCGGATTCATATTTCACCGTCTGCCAGCCCGATAAACGACAGCGTTTTGCAGTGTCACCGACCTCGATGAAGGGCAGATGTTTTATGAAATTACATATACGCCATTGCGGTCTACAAATTGTGTGTGCATAGGACACACCGAAAAAGGGACAATCTGTTGTTTAGGTGTCAGAAATCGAAGCTGAGATTATCGCGTACTTAGGATAATGCTATTTAGAGGGTGACCACGATCTTAGTTTTCCTTAGAGAATTCCACAAGGATTGAAAATGTGTATTAAACTTCACAGTCACGTAATAAATAAGCATAACTTTTTTCATTGTTTATTCTTTCAGAGAACAAGCGCTGACTTTTAATTTTGTTTAAAATTAAAGAGAGCCTGGAAAATGGTGTAGATTGCGTACGGTTTATATATCTCTTTAACCTGTAATGGGTCTAAATATTATTCTTCTTTGTTTTTTTTTTTTTTTTTTCTACCTTATCCTACTAGGCGGGGTCAGCACGGCAAATCTTCTTGTTCTATTCTCCTCGATCAGCCGTCATCTCAACACTCACTCCTCTTTCTCTCATATCGTTATTCACACACTCCATCCATGTCTTCTTCGGTCGACCTCATCCCCTTCTACCTTGCAATACCATTTCGATGCATCTCCTAGTCACATGCATCTCCTCTCTACGCATCACATGTCCATGCTACGCTAACCGTCCGCTTTTTAATTTATCAATCACCGCGGCTATTTTCACAATTCCTCTGATGTACACATTCCTTATTTTAATGGGTGTAAATATTATTATTACAATTACAATGCGGGATAATTTTGTGGTGTGTTATCAAAATGTTAAGCATGTCGAGTTTCACAGATTACTTGTCAATTTTACCACTCAAATATGATTTTGAAAATAAAATAGTATGAAGCTTACCTATAAAGAACCACACGTAGGATTTTCCGTATAGTCTATGCTTGTATACTTCACAGAGTACTCTCCTGGCTGCTACTACGTAGAACAGGCCGACGATCACTCTCGCATCTTGACGACGAAGATTCCTCACGGCGTCTGCTGGGTCTGATAGAAACGATTGGCGGGTTACGATTTCGATCCCGGCCTTCTTGCAGTGAGCCTCCAAATCTTCGACAGTCTGAAAAATACTCACCATTTACTAAACTTTTTTTTGCACGCCTATATAAGCGAATGAGATCATGGCGCCCTGATGTTAACTATTTACCGGAACCTATAGACATTACGGCGTAAATACCGCGGCTTAACTTGAGACATGAGGTCAAAACCTCAAACCTATGTATGTAGGCTCACAAAAGTAATTAAATCTTATTCAAATTCAAATTCAAAATCATTTATTTCAACTTAGATGTCAGTATGACACACTTATTGAATGTCAAAAAACAAATAACAATGTTAACTCTACCACCGGCTCCAAAAAAAGCCACAGTCCTGAGAAGAACCGGCGAAACAAACTCAGCGGGTTTTTTTTTTGTTTTTTGTATTTTCTCAAATATTTTCTTTTTTTTAAATAAATAAAAATATTTACACTATAAGAAAAAACAAGTCAAAAAACACAATTAAAAAAAAATTAATAATAATAAAAAATGAAAAGGCCAGGAGCGAGCGCCTCATTCCCACGTAGTGCCATCTAGTAAATAATCCTTAACTTTATAATATGCCTTGATGTACAAACGTTCCTTAACAGTTTTCTTAAATCTATGAGCAGGTAGTAATTGAACACATTCATTCTCGCTCACGACTCGGTCGTGCGCGGACGTGCTTTCCGATCCGTGGCCCGCTTGCGAGCTGCGTCTCTGAACTCACAGTTGTGCTCGACAGTGTAGTGACCGTGAATACATCGTGCGTACAATTCGGTAGTGCGGACGTGCCGATCCGTTGGTCGCTTGCGATTTGCGTCTCGGAGTCCATTTTTGTGCGCTAAAGTTTTGTAACCGCGAACCCACCCTTACCAACTGCCTTTTTCAAGGCAAAACCAATCGCTACGTTCAGGCTTCCTGGTCACTCACAGGCTAGCGATTTCCTAACCCTTCCCAAAACAACAGTCTTTTTCAAGACTAGACCCCCGCTCGCGATTCTGCCTGCTGTAGCACTATACAGCCCGAGCGGGTTCCTTTCCTTTTCCCCGCCGATTGCCGTTTTCACGGCATAGGCATTCCCCCCCCCCCTGCTCCTTGCTGTCCTGCAGCACAGGGGGGTTACAAATCCTATCCGGGGCCTCGCCTTTCGGCGAGTTCAACAAAAGTCCCGGGGCCGCCCCCCCCGGGCAAGAAGACCGAAGAAATGGAGCAAGAAGATGTTAGGGATATTGTCGGGTTCCTCCGGGATAGGTACCCGTCAATTAGGGCCGAGTACTTAGAGTATAGGGCCGCCCGTGGCAATCCCTCCCCCCCCGCGTCCGTCGCCGCGTATTTCAAACGTGCCTCGGAGGCACGCCGCGCGCCCCCCGCCGCCGCGTTAAGTTCGAGCGCACGTTCCGACGATGCGACTCATGAAGCGCCTAGCGCTACCCCCAACCCCGCGCCCGCGTCGACTACGTCATCGCGCGTCTCGTCCGTCGCGACCTCGATCGTTTCGAGTTCAGGCTCCGATACCGAATCGGAGATGGATTTCGAATCCGCGTCAAGCCCTCAGCCTGGAACTTCGGATGGGTTCCAAACCGTAACGCGCGGTAAAAAGCGTACTCGCGCCGTGGAGTCCCGGAGCTCCACGACGAAGCAGACAAAATCCGCGACCGCCTCCCGCCCGCAGGTAGTCGTGACACCGGAGTCGGACTCCGCTCGCCGCGTAACCCCGCCGCCGCGTCCCAAGCCCGCGCCCGCTCCTAAAGCAGCTGCCCCGCCCCCGCTGATTCTCCAGGAAAAAACTGCGTGGAACCGCGTTTCCCAGGCCCTTCAGGCAAATAAAATCAACTACACCCATGCGCGTAACGTCGCGCATGGGATTCAGATCAAGGTCGCAACGCCGGGCGACCATAGGGCCCTCTCAGCATACCTCCGAAAGGAGAACATAGGTTTCCACACCTATGCTCTTCAGGAGGACCGCGAGCTCCGTGTAGTAATACGCGGAGTACCGAAAGAGCTAGACATAGACTACGTTAAGGAGGACCTGATCGCTCAGGCACTCCCTATAGTTAGTGTGCATCGGATGGACAGCGGGCGGGGCAAGCAGCCCTACAACATGATACTCGTCGCGTTGGAGCCAACCCCGGAGGCCAAGAAAAAGATCTCATGCCTCTCGACAGTCTGCGGCCTATCCGGGGTCTCCATCGAAGCCCCCCATAAACGTGGCACTCCCGGGCAGTGCTACAGATGTCAGCTTTACGGCCACTCGGCTCGTAATTGCCACGCGCGCCCCCGCTGCGTAAAGTGCCTCGGCGACCACGCCACACTAGATTGCTCGCGTGTTAGGGAAACCGCGACCGAACCTCCAAGCTGTGTCCTATGCCTTAAGCAAGGGCACCCCGCGAACTACCGTGGATGTCCTAGGGCTCCGCGAAAACGTCCGACCCACCCAGCCCCCCGAACCGTCGGCCCAAAGACTTCGGCGCCTTCAGTGCCGAAACCCGCCTTCGTGCCGGCTGCAGTTCCCACGGTGTCGGCGTGGAAAAAACCGCTGCCGTATACGAAGGCGGGAACGGAAACCGCACCCCCGCCCCCGCTCGTGACACGCCCCGCGCCCCAGCCCCTGCTCGCACCTCGCCCCGCGCCCGCGTTCCGTCCCCCGCAACCCTCTGCCGTCAACGACTTCGCGCTCGTGCGTGACTTCGTCACCGCAGTCAACTTCGACCGTCTGCGATCGTTCGCAGACGCGATACGTAGGTCGGTAACCCCCGAACAGCGGCTCGCGGCCGCTTTCGATCACATGGACGTCTACGAGTCCGTGTCGCGTACGTTATAAAATCTTTACCGATAATCAATGGCGCAAAAAGGTAGAGAAAAACCGTATTCCCTTACGTTAGCATTCTATAATGCTAACGGAATCGCGCGGCAACGCGATCAAATTTTTGAATTCCTCCGCGATAATCTTGTAGATATTCTATTAGTGCAGGAAACCTGTCTGAAGCCCTCGCGTCGCGACCCGAAAGTCGCGAACTACGTCATGGTTAGGAATGACAGACTCACCGCCTCCAAAGGCGGGACTGCCATTTACTATAGACGGGCCCTGCACGTTGTCCCTCTCGATACTCCCTCGCTCTTACATATCGAGGCGTCAGTGTGCCGTATCTCGCTGACGGGACACCAGCCGATCGTCATCGCATCCGTTTATCTCCCCCCGGACAAGCCCCTTCTGAGCAGTGACATCGAGTCACTGTTCGGCATGGGAGACTGTCATCCTGGCAGGCGATCTAAATTGCCACCACACTAGGTGGAACTGCCATCGTACAAACGTCAACGGTAGGCGTCTCGACGCGTTTATAGACGACCTCACCTTTGAAATAGTCGGTCCCCCAACTCCAACATGTTATCCGTATAACATCGCGCTCCGTCCGAGCACTATAGACCTGGCATTGCTTAGGAACGTAACTCTGCGCTTACGTTCCATCGAAGCAATGTCAGAGCTCGACTCAGACCACCGACCTGTCGTTATGCAGCTCGGTCGCCCTCACAACCCAGTCACTGTTACGAGGACCATGGTGGATTGGAATAAGCTGGGCACGTGCCTAGCCGACGCCGCTCCGCCAATCCTCCCTTGCGGCCCGGATTCGAATCCATCCCCCGAGGACACCGTCGAATCCATAAACATGATTACCGATCACATCTCTTCCGCGATCATTAGATCTTCAAAAGAAGTCGATGTGGAGGACAGCTTCCACCGCATCAGACTGTCCCCCGATCTTAGGAATCTCTTAAGAGTTAGGAACGCGGCAATCCGGGCCTACGATCGTCTTCCCACGCATTCAAACCGGATTCGGATGCGTCGTCTACAACGCGAAGTCCACTCCCGCTTAAGCGACGCGCGTAACGATAATTGGCATAGTTATTTAGAACAACTCGCGCCCTCCCACCAAGTATACTGGCGACTAGCTAGGACTCTCAAATCCGAAACTACCGCTACTATGCCTCCCCTCGTACGCCCTTCAGGCCAACCACCGGCATTCGATGACGATGACAAGGCTGAGCTGCTGGCCGATGCACTGCAAGAGCAGTGCACCACCAGCACTCAACACGCGGACCCCGAACACACCGAGTTAGTCGACAGGGAGGTCGATCGCAGAGCTTCCCTGCCGCCCTCGGACGCGTTACCCCCCATTACCACTGACGAAGTTAGAGACGCGATCCACAACCTACAACCTAGGAAGGCACCCGGCTCCGACGGCATCCACAACCGCGCGCTAAAACTCTTGCCAGTCCAACTGATAGCAATGTTGGCTACAATTTTAAATGCCGCTATGACGCACTGCATCTTTCCCGCGGTGTGGAAAGAAGCGGACGTTATCGGTATACATAAGCCGGGCAAACCGACAAACGAAACTTCCAGTTACCGTCCGATTAGTCTCCTCTCGACGATAGGAAAAATTTACGAACGGCTCCTTAGGAAACGCCTCTGGGATTTTGTTACCGCGAACAAAATTCTCATAGACGAACAGTTCGGATTCCGCTCTAAACACTCGTGCGTACAACAAGTGCACCGCCTCACGGAGCACATTCTGATAGGACTAAATAGGCGTAAACAAATCCCGACCGGCGCCCTCTTCTTCGACATCGCGAAGGCGTTCGACAAAGTCTGGCACAACGGTTTAATTTATAAACTGTACAACATGGGAGTGCCAGACAGACTCGTGCTCATCATACGAGACTTCTTGTCGAACCGTTCGTTTCGATATCGAGTAGAGGGAACTCGTTCTCGTCCCCGTCAACTGACCGCCGGAGTCCCGCAAGGCTCCGCGCTCTCCCCGTTATTATTTAGTTTGTATATCAATGATATACCCCGGTCTCCGGAGACCCATCTAGCGCTCTTCGCCGATGACACGGCTATCTACTACTCGTGTAGGAAGATGTCGCTGCTTCATCGGCGACTCCAGATCCCAGTAGCCACCATGGGACAGTGGTTCCGGAAGTGGCGAATAGACATTAACCCCACGAAAAGCGCAGCGGTGCTCTTCAAAAGGGGTCGCCCTCCGAACATCACTTCGAGCATCCCACTCCGTAGTAGGCGCGCAAACACCTCCGCCGTTAGTCCCATCACTCTCTTTGGCCAGCCCATTCCGTGGGTCTCGAAGGTCAAATATCTAGACGTCACCCTCGACAGAGGGATGACATTCCGTCCCCATATAAAAACGGTACGCGACCGCGCCGCGTTTATTCTAGGACGACTCTATCCAATGCTTTGTAGTCGAAGCAAACTGTCCCTCCGTAATAAGGTAACTCTCTACAAAACTTGTATACGCCCCGTCATGACGTATGCAAGCGTAGTGTTCGCTCACGCAGCCCGCACCCACTTGAAATCCCTTCAGGTTATTCAATCACGATTCTGCAGGATAGCCGTCGGAGCGCCTTGGTTCCTTAGGAATGTGGATCTCCACGACGACCTGGAGCTCGACTCTTTTAGTAAGTATCTACAGTCGGCATCGCTGCGCCATTTTGAGAAAGCGGCACGACATGAGAACCCTCTCATCGTAGCCGCTGGAAATTACATACCCGACCCAGTAGATCGAATGGTAAACCGTCGACGTCGCCCAAAGCACGTCATTACGGATCCTCCTGATCCATTAACGGTGCTTTTAGGCACCACAAGCACCGGTCACGGTCCTCGTCGAACCCGTCGCTTGCGACGAAGGGCTCGACGAGCGAACTAACCCATAGACACAGCCCACTGAGTTTCTCGCCGGATCTTCTCAGTGGGTCGCGTTTCGGATCCGGTGGTAGATTCTGCGAAGCACTGCTCTTGCTAGGGTCAGTGTTAGCAACTCTCCGGTTGAGCCCCGCGAGCTCACCTACTAACGTAAAAAAAAAAAAAATTGAACGTTTAGTGGGATCTTGTTGAAAAGCTGTACACCCAGCCCCCTAAAAGAGTTGCTTATTTTCTTAATTCGAGCCGCCGGCAACGCAAGCCTATGTTTGTTCCTAGTGTTCACATTGTGCAAATCGCAGACTCTGGGGAATTCTTCAATGTTTTTACGCACGTACAATAAATTTTCAAAAATGTATTGGGACGCTAGAGTTAGAATTTTGATTTCCTTAAACTTGTCCCTCAAGGAATCCCTCGGGTGCATATTATGAATAGCACGAATAGCCCTCTTCTGCAGGATGAAAATCGTTTCGACATCGGCAGCATTGCCCATAGCAAAATGCCATAGGACATAGCACTATGAAAATAACTAAAATAAACCAGGCGTGCCGTATCTTAATTAGTATACGTTCGTATTTTTTTTACCGCAAACGCTGCAGAACTAAGTCTACTCGCTAACTTGCATATGTGAGGACCCCACTGCAGCTTGGAATCAACTGTTATACCAAGAAAAATTGTCGAATCCACAAGCTCCAGTGTCTCTCCACTTACAGTAATATTAGTGTCTACTTGTCTAACATTAGGTGTGGTAAATTTTATACATTTTGTTTTTTTGTTATTTAATAACAGATTATTAACACTAAACCAATGTACCACGCGCAAGATAGCATCTTAATTTCTGTTACATTTGATTTATATTACACGATGTTACTCCTTCATCGCGAAAGTCATTCGTGAATTTGTGCTCAGTACGTTTTTCAATTGAAAAATTGGGTAGGTGCATACAGGATTGGAACGTGGACGTTGTCGCTTTTCTCAACATTGGTATAGCGGGCTTTTTATCCCTAAGGCCGCGATGACTTCAAGTAACTTTAAGCACCGTATTTGCATTTTTCAAAATAGTACTTTATGTTTCAGATATGAATTCGTACGCTTTGAAGGTGGGTGGCGTATTTACATTGTGGACGTCTATTGGGCTCCAGTAACCACTTAATACCAGGTGAGCTGTGAGCTCGTCCACCCATCTGAGCAATAAAAAAAAACGTTTTTTTACGCGACGAATTCATTGTGAAAACTGTTACTGTTGTACCCACTGTTAAACTACATACGATTTATTTTAGTGAATTTCGCATTGAGGATTTTGGTACACACACACACATACGAAAAACGTAAGCTCCTAGTGTAAGGAGCTCCAATTTGTATGCGTATTATATTCATTTTATGCTTGAATAGCTTTCCTCTTGATTACATGTGCGATCCCACGCATCGACGTAAGTCACTTCCAGTTCATCTTAATACACGTTTAAATTATTCCCTCAGATGGAAAATTTAATGGGAGCCCGCGGCTTGAGCTCGGCTGCTTCGTCGAATATTTATAACTTGCACACTTCTACGAAATTGAAAAGTATGATGAATTTAAATAGGATTTATTCGACATATGTTTGTTGTTTCGACTGAATAAATTCTTAAACATCTGATTGCTCCAAGTCGCGGTGAATAAGAATTTTCCGAGAGACGAGATAGTCAGGTAAGATTTTCGAAGTTACTCGAGCCAAATGTCTGTGTTTATGCAAAACTGTTCTGGGCTCCTTTTGTGTTTCGTTCGTAACGTCGCATTCATCATTATTACATGAATATTTTCAGTGGCGGCGCGCCCTGTTTTCCACGTGTGAATTTCAGTGAGTATTTTTTTTCTGCGTCGACGAATATAAAGAACGCTTCAAAAGCACTTATGCAGAAAAACCGGGGTTGCTCTAATTACATTGAAACCAGCGTGAAAAACCCGGCCCCATTCATTGCGAGTAACTATAACACTAGACTCCTCGCTTCGCTCGCCTGCGCTACTAACAAGCGTTCTCATTATACTCATAATATGTATTCTGCTCAATAAATCACCATCGTAAAGGATGAATTTAAAGAGACTCAGTTAGAAATAATAAGGTACTCCAGCGACATTGTCGAATTTAAACTTTGTTTGCTGTCATTGATTAAATATTGATATATCAAAACAATCACAATTTTTTTTTATAAATTAGGACAAATTAAAAAACAGATTTCGTATTTTTTTAATGATAACAATATGATCTGATGGTGCTGAGTTGAAATTAAAATGAATACCTACTGATTAAAAAGAAACAAAATTAAATTTTTAGGCAGCGGCTTGGCTCTGCTCCTGGCATTGCTGAAGTCCATGGGCGACGGTAACCACTCACCATCAGGTGGGCCGTATGCTCGTCTGCCTACAAGGGCAATAAAAAATAAAAAAAAGAACAAAATGTTATTTATGTGTCTTACTTGGTATGCACGACGCACGTTGACGGAAAGGATGATGTCAACTGAAAGTATACAATGACCCTAACAAAATCTCTTGATAAATTACAACTAGCTTAATTTTTTAAGAATTTTTTCTTCTGAATTTACATAGAGCTTAAGAGCAGTCGTTAAAGTTTCTAGCTCGACGAGCAGCGAAAGACTTAAAAAAAGATTTATTTTTCGAAGAAATGTTGTAACCTATTTCGTTAAATGTCTACTTCCTTTTTAAGAGGCTTAACATAAAACGTGTCATCCTAAAAAGTGAAAAAGGATCAGTTAATTGTATCATAATAAATTCTTTGCTCGGAGAAAATGGAAATTTTCAATTAACACAATTTTTAATTTGGTTTTACTCAATAATAAAGAAACGCTTGGATAGAATGAAAACATTAAGTCATTAAAACTAAAGAGAAAAAAACAACTACACTGTGTATTGAAATAATAGTAATGATGGTGTATTGATAAAGAGCTATTAGATACATCCATTAATCATTGGAGACCGCAAATAGGAGTTCGAATCATTTTCATTTCGCACATACGTAGCTAATGCTAGTGACTAAACGTTGATTTCATACTGTTTATTGAGTCGTAATTCGGAATTTTGACCTTCAACGACTGAAAAGTAATTTTATTTTAGTTTAGTTGAAATAAATAAAGTTCAATATTAAAGTTTGTGTTATGGTTTTTCGAAAATTAACACAAATCTTTGTTTTGTTGCAATGAATAAAATAGTATTAAAGTCTTTTACTATATTAAAAGTATTTATTTGACTATATTCATACAAGAAATTGAAAAATAAAGTATAAATCTATATCTATACTCTATACTAATATTATAAAGAGGAAAGATTTGTTTGTTTGTTTGTTTCGAATAGGCTCCGAAACTACTGGACCGATTTGAAAAATTCTTTTTCCATTAGAAGCCGACATTGTCCCTGATGAACATAGGCTACTTTTTTTTATTATTTTTTTATTTTTATTTTTTTGGTTTCATGTGTGTTTTAATGTTTCCGAAGCGAAGCGAGGGCGGGTCGCTAGTAATTAATAAATCTGTAGAAATTATAAAGGGTGGTTAATCTTTAAGTAACATCTTTCAGCAGACCCGCGAGAGGAATATTAAAATAATCATTAATAGGGATGTATGTGTAGGTAGTTATAAAGAAAATATTTTTTTAGACATGCTATTCAAGGTACAAAAAGTAAATTAAGTACACTAGGGGTCCCCCGGTAGTCGAAATTCTACTGTAATTATTTGAAATTATAAGTTTGTACACTATTATGATTCTATTGTCAAAGACGTATAAACTTCTATAATCACAGATTTCGCGAAGACTGCACTTTAGACCGCATATTAATAATAAAAAATATTTAATCTTAATTTTTAGTCTAATTCTCAATTTGACAGTCTATAAGCAAAAAGAAAAGTTTGACAATAAACAAATAGTATGCATGCGTGTTTGTGTCAAATACATGGTTGTGTGTGTAATGTTTCATTGATTTAATGTATTTTTATGCATAATTTAAAAAAATATTAACATTCTGCACTCCTTCTCTATACTCTCTATTAGTGTGGGAAAGGACTACCCAACGCCCAAAAGTGGGCCAACTTTATGTCAAAACTATTTGTACTTGAAAAACTATGCCTTATTTTTTTACGTTGTTTAGTTTATGTATCAACATTTCTTTAAACCTGGCATTGTTTTACAAAAAAATAAATTACTTATTTGATAACATCCCAAAACTGAGTGCCATAGTTTTTAAATTCGCCAATAGGCAAAGGGCTTAGCCCATAAAGCCTTATAGTAAACCTTTAAGCTGCCAAACGAAAGAGTTGTCTGTGACTTGAACAACAAATTAAAAAAAATAGCTAATGGTTATAATTCACAGACTTTAGTTTATTGTTGTTCAATTCAATATTTATGTATTGTAATAATAATTATTACTTAAAACCATGAATTATTTAATATTTTTAGATATTATTGATTCCATTAGTAAAAATCTCAATGGTCTACCATTCTCTATTGTTATTATATATGATTAGAGAGTTTTGGCAGCAACCCGAGTGAAACGTCACTTGAAGTTTTATTTTAATGTTTTTTTAATAGTTTATTGTGATGTATAATATATAAATTGGGTGTTGTTTTATGTATTAAACGTCAATAATCGTTGTTCACGATTATTGAGGCATTGGAATAAAACTGTGGCTAACATAGCAGTGACTGTTTTTTTTTTTTTTCAAGATAAAAGGTCTGCGGAAATTCACGCTCACTCAATGTGCTATTCATCGAGTTGACGTCAAAACTCCCAAAAAGCAATAAAAAGAGATACACCAACTTATTATTGAAAAATATATATATATATAACTACGACAGACTTGGCTGTATAGGCTACGCTCTTTGTCTGCTTATTGGCGAATTTAAAAACAACAACAATATCGTTGCCGGCTTCCGGATTTTCATTTCATTTTATTATTATTATGCGGATATAATAATAATTGAATGTACGTAAGGGCTTATTTCGAGCAACATTAACCACAATTAACTTATTTAATACTGTAAATAATGATGAGAGCGATTATTGATTTGGAAGAAGACAATGAACAACTTAATTTTAGCTGCAGAAAAAAACAGATTTCTCTTAAACCTGGGGGAGAATATAAAAATCGTTTTCTGAATATGAAACGATATTTGTTTGTCTATCAAATTAAGTTAAAACCATAATGACCCGACAACTTTTTTTAGGGGCCCAAACGCCCTAAGAAAATGGGCATTGTCCTTTCATACTCCTCCGTCTGCGCAATTTTCGTAAAAAGGGGTACAAAGTTTTAACTTCACGTATTAATATATAGATAAACGCCTATAAGAAAATTTATACAAAATATTAATTTATCTTAAATTACAATTTAACTTGAAATGGAACATGCTTTGTTATTTAATTAGTTTGAAAACTTTTCAAGTTTCCATAACGAGGTCGATTATATTTACGGACAGCAATGAAAACGAAAGAATCGATCCAACGAAAGCCAATCACGAATGTCGTTTGTCAATCGGCAAACAAAACGCTTAGCGTGTCATAGCACTCTCGATGTCGATACTGCTGAAATGATTCGAGTCACGCGACACAGCGGCCGCAGCCGACACGATGTGGTACCCAAATGTAATCACATGCTCCGATATGGCCTATATTGTGTATTCCACAGGTTGAACAGTCCGAAGTCAATCTATACTTATATACTTAATATTACAAAGAGGAAAGATTTGTTTGTTTGTAATGAAAACGCTCCGAAACTACTGAACCGATTTGAAAAATTATTTCACTGTTTCGAAGCTACATTATTCCCGAGCGACATAGGCTATAAACTTTTTTGAAAAAAAATTGGGATCCTTACTAAAACTCCAATAATGTAACCCAAGGTGTAAAAAAATTACCTAAAATGTTCTTTATATCGCGTGCCCTGCGAAAACTATTAATGATGAATAAAATAATGTACTACGACTTTGTAGAACATATTATTGTTTACAAAAAGTTCCAGGACAGCGTATGTCTAACTATTATAGTTATGCCGCAATAAGTGTTCTTTTATTTAAAAAAAGAAATCAGCGTCAAATTACGTTGAAATTTTGGTTAAAGACCCGAGCGGAGCCGGAGCGGGCCGCTAGTGTAAAAGATAACGCTCCTCGTCTATTGTAAGATAGACGAGGAAAACATTCGCTTGAACATAAAGAATGTTTGTCGAGGAAAAACCTATGATCATTATTCAAACAAAGCTAGTGCTGTATTTTTTGTTCTATATTTGACTGGCTCGTTAATTTCGCGAAGTCAGTTATTGAATTTGCGAATTGGGGTTGATATTATTTGACAAGTATGGAAACTATTCTACCTAGGCTAAAGGTAATGGATAGTAAATATGTACATACATATATTCACAGATTCACCGACAAACCTTACGGATGTGTAAAATATCATTATTATCTTAATTTAAACAGTATTTGGTTAGAGGAGGAGTTTTTTTTTTTCTTTTACATTTTACATTGGTAGATTTAATATCTAAAGCATTAAAACTGTGAGTCAGTCAAGTGGTAGATTCGATTATCGTACATCTATACATTGATCTTGAAATGCGATGATTTATTTATAAAGAAAGAAAAGGAAACCACAAAATATACTCTTCAGTGGTTTTTCATTTCAGTGGAGAAAGTTTCCCGTTTCGCACTAAATGAAATGTCCAAATCCATTCAAGTGGTGGTAATAGAGCGGAACGAAGGAAGGTTTGGCTTACATCGACTCATATCGACAGAGACGTACTTGTCAAGATTCGAATCGAGGGGCGGCGGTAAGGCCGGATATCGATATATTTGAACTGTTTTGCTTTATATCAATTGATGTAATGTAATAGAATTTTGCGATTTGATTTCGATTACTAATTAATAACAACAATTTCAGAAAAGAACGAAAAACGGATGTGTGTTTTGTAAGGTGTTGTTGATGTACCTACACAAAAGTGTACTTTGTGTTTTGCCAGGGAGGCTATATAAAGTAAAGCAATTTTACTATCCGATTTTTTATGCCATATTGCAAAAAAAAACGTAAAATGTACACATAGAAACAAATCGTGCAAATCGATTCTTAACCTTTATCAAACCTTTTGTAGAAAAAAAATGCGCAGTATAGTTTCATAGTGTGAGTCAGTCACGAAAATGGTATGAACTTTGAAAAACGATATTGCACCGTATTCTATTATTTTCAGTTTGGGAACTTAACGGGTTCAATCACGTGAAATTAAATGACAAATACAAGTGTCTATTAGATGTGTTTCATGGCATTTAAGCCGTTTTTGTTTTATTGACTCTTTTTTTTCTACCAAACGCCTCTCTTTACGTATTCTTGTATGTTGGATTGTCCACTATTTGGATGTGTAATTTATAGTTGGCGGCGTAAAATTAATCAATTGTTAAATATTGTCAAACAACCGTCAAAACTTTCGTTAAACCACTTCACTATTTCGTGTAAGAAGTTAATTAATATTTCACTGCATGCGTTTTAATTCATTTTGACGGCCGTCTGGTGTAGTGGTAAGTGACATGGTCACTACACAAGGTGGTCGCGGGTTCGAATCCCGCCAAGGGAAGATATTTTGTATGAATGATATAAAATGTCTTTTCCAGGGTTATGGATGTATATTAAATATATGTATGTGTATAATAAAAATCTTACATTTATTTCCGTTATCTGGTACCTGTAACACAAGTTCTTTACGAACTTACCAAGGGACTAGTTAACGTGGCGTGGTTGTCTTAAAAAAAAAAACACTTTATATCCAGTTCGTTCTAAAACAAAATATTTGTATAGCTTTAAATTACTTTTTTACTGGTAGTAGGACCTGTTGTGAGTCCGCGCGGGTAGGTACCACCGCCCTGCCTATTTCTGCCGTGAAGCAGTAATGCGTTTCGGTTTGAAGGGTGGGGCAGCCGTTGTAACTATACTGAGACCTTACAACTTATATCTCAAGGTGGGTGGCGCATTTACGTTGTAGATGTCTATGGGCTCCAGTAACCACTTAACACCAGGTGGGCTGAGAGCTCGTTCAACCATCTAAGCAATAAAAAAAAAAAAAATTAACGTTTGGTACATACCGAAATAAAAACTTCCTCGGCCTGTTGCAGTATAGCGATTCGTGACCAGGCGAACTTCTGCATCAGCTTGATCCTCGTCGGGTTGTGGACTGTTGCTGACGGGTGCGTTCGGAATAACGTCGGGAAACGAGACCGATCCGACAGCGCTGGCGACGATGCTCCATAGCACAACTAAAAAACAAGACCAGCTTAAATAAAAACAAAACCTTATTGGTGAAGTTTTTTTTTCACGGTAAAGGAATAAATAACATCGTGTAATTAAAATCAAACCCGCAAAATTATAATTTGCGTAATTACTGGTGGTAGGACCTCTTGTGAGTCCGCACGGGTAAGTACCACCGACCTGCTTATTTCTGACGTGAAGCAGTAATGAATGCGTTTCGGTTTGAAGGTTTTTTTGCTTTTTTTGTATGACTGAAGTATGGTGACTGGTGGCCCGGAGGCCTTTCCAGTTTCACCAGGACAGGTGGGCGAGCAAAGGCTCAGCCAGTAGGGGTGGGATTTGCTAACAGCTACCCGAGCGCCTCCGAAGGAGACCTAACAGCTCCAGAGCAGCTGCTTCGCGAATGAATCTACTACCGAATCGGAATCGCGACCCGCTGAGAAGATCCGGCGAGAAACTCAGCGAGCTGATTCATGGGTTAGGTTGCACGGCGAACTCTTTGTCGGGTTCGACGAGTACGGTTACCGAGGTCTCTAAGCCTGCTCCTAGTGTTAGAGTTGAAGGCGTCTAATGCGAAGGTTATTGGATCTGATGGATCAGTAAGGACGTGTCTAGGGCATCGACGGTGACTGGCTCCTGCGTGATCAGGATTCGGGGAGTAGTCAGCGGCGGCAACGATAAGGCGATTATCATGACGCATAGCCTTATCGAAGTACCGTTCTGACGCTGACTTCATGTATTTCTGGATAGATTCGAGACCCAGGTCGTCGTGTAGGTCAACGTTCCTCACGAACCACGGTGCTTCGACGGCTAACCTGCAAAAGCGGGATTGTAGAGATTGGAGGATGTCTACGTGTGTGCGGGCCGCGTGAGCGAACACCACACTCGCGTAAGTCATGACGGGCCTTATGCAAGTTTTGTAAAGTGTCACCTTGTTCCGAAGGGACATTTTACTCCGCTTACAGATCATGGGGTAGAGTCTACCGAGAATAAACGCGTCACGGTCACGGGCTGATTTTATATGCGGGCGGAATGTCATCGATGCATCCAGGGTAACGCCCAGGTACTTGACCTTCCTGGCCCAGGGTATGGGTTGTCTAAAGAGAGTAATCGGGGGTGTCGGTTTGAAGGGCGGGGCAGCCGTTGTAACTATACTGAGACCTTAGAACTGATGTATCAAGGTGGGTAGCACATTTACGTCGTAGTTGTCTATGGGCTCCAGTAACCACTTAACACCATAAGTTTATCTCATCTCATAGATCCTACCACCAGTAAAACTTTATGGGGTTACTATAGGGGTACTTTAGTTAGTGAAACTTTTTGGGGTTGTGGCGGCCACGACCACTCTGCTACGCGTGTAACGACGAAGATTTGAATCATTAATGAAAACTGGCGAACTAAAACAACAAAATGTCCAAAACAATATCTGCATATTATAATGAATTTCTCGCAGTCTAAATATTGCCTGCAGTTAAATATTAGTGGATGCGGGCTATCCGCGTACAGTTTCAAGGGAGCTCGGGAGGCGTCGAGCAGTTGTCTTCTTGCCACATTGCATGTTCATGTAATAATAACTGACTAAAATGATAAATATTTTTTATTACTAGTTTTTTTTTTATTGCCCTTGTAGGCAGACGAGCATACGGCCCACCTGATGGTGTGTGGTTACCGTCGCCCATGGACTTCAGCAATGCCAGGGGTAGAGCCAAGCCGCTGCCTACCGTAAAATTTATTACTACTTACTATTATTATTATATCCTGGATGGGTGGACAAGTTCACGGCCCATCTGGTGTTAAGTGGTAACCGCAGCCCATATATATCTACAACGTAAATACCGCCACTAACCTCAAGACCTGAGTTGTAAGGCAGTAGGTTGTAGGGCATAGGACATATATTTTTGGTTGTAGCTGCCTATACGTGTGAGTACCACCGTCCTCCCCATTTATTCGACACGGCAGTCATGTCTTCCAATGAAGGGGTGGGATAGGCGTTATGCAATTAAATTATGAGACTACGACCTCATGTCTCAATGGCATGTCTCAACGGTTGGCAGAATTCACGTTGTGATATATATAGATTACACTAACGACGTTAAGCAAAGTGGATCATGATTCATGAGTTCCTTTAATATAACGTACACAATAAATAAATGAAATGATGATCATGATTTTCTTTAAGCAGTAGGTATACAATGCAGTATACGTTTTAGCATAGTATATGTCTTAATTTTGGTACAAAACTATAAATAAATTATACTTAAGGTCTTAAGACCGTTAGACGTTAGAATAGGGGGGGTTCAGATAACGAACTTGAGATATGCCGACGACACCACACTTCTTGCTTCATCTGAGGCGGAGATGAAGGAGCTTCTGGACAGATTAGAGGCTATAAGCCTAAACATGGGACTAGCAATTAACAAAAGCAAGACCAAGCTGCTAGTCGTAGACCGCTTCTCATCCACTCAGCGTACGGACCTTTTGGCAGAATACGAGGCCGTGGACCAGTTTGTCTACCTTGGTTCTGTGATCACGGATAAGGGGAGCTGTGAGCCTGAAATATGCCGACGAATTGGAATGGCTAAAACAGCTATGACGCAGTTGAGCAAAGTTTGGAAAGATCGTAATATTTCGAATAGGACCAAAATACATCTTGTGCACTCACTGGTCTTTCCAATCGCTCTCTATGGAGCAGAAACATGGACCATAAAAGCAGCTGACCGAAACAGAGTTGATGCTTTTGAAATGTGGTGCTGGCGCCGCCTATTAAGGATTCCATGGACAGCTCACCGCACGAACATCTCGGTCCTACATCAGCTTAAAATGGAGAACGCTCAACGCCTGTCTGCCACCTGTCTGCAACACATAATGCGCTACTTTGGCCACGTTGCCCGCAGAGGTGTAGACAACTTGGAACGTCTGATGGTCACTGGGAAAGTAGAAGGAAAACGTCCTAGAGGCCGGAGCCCCAAACGTTGGTCCGACCAGATCTCCGAGCAAACCAGCGGACCACTTAGCGCTGCACTACACCAGGCAACTGACCGGAACCGATGGAGGCTGACAGTAGACAAGCTAAAACGGAGTCACGATCCTCAGCAATGAGGGAGCGATGGAGAAGAAGAAGGTCTTAATATTTATCAACAACCCTTGTAACCCATTTGAAAATCATAAGCAATTCAAACACGTGTCTTGTTACCAGATTGACTTCGTTATTGAAATTTCCCTGTCGCACGACAATGATATTCAATTGCTTGTTAAGATCGGATTGCGCAAAACAATTTATATTAAAATTTTAATTAGAAACGATTAGATCAATAACGAAAATTACTCTAGTGTTTGTTTTCTGTACTGTATTTTTGCGGTTGTAGTAGACTATATCTTATAGTATGCAAGGCAAAAGTAATAACCCAAAAAGAAGCTTCGCGTTTCCTCGCTAGTATACCATTGTGTAATTTCTACCGCTACATAAAACGTTAAGGCTATTCCTAAAGCCGGCTTCACCTACACCAAAACACTTGGAAACAAATACTTTGGCACATTTCCAACCGCGTCAGTGTCAACACGGGAACTTGGATCCCTTTGACTTGACCTTGTTACTCTCTTGTAACTTCGTCTTCAATATCAAAGGCAGTTCGGTGATTATCTTGTTTGGATAATACAAGCGTCATTTGTGTATTTAATAAGCTATAAATATTAAGTTGGAGTTATTTGTGAATGAATTTTTGATTGGTAATGTTAAGTTCTGGATTGGAAATTACTACTTATAATGGAAATTATATTCAGTAAAGCTGAAGAAATTATGAAATTTAGGCGGCAATAGATAAGACTAAATAACAGGACATTAATTTTGAATATATATTGTCTAGACTAAAGCTTCGTTTATTTCGTTTTGTCCCTTGTTCTCTAATATGTTTGTGTTACATACTTTGTACCATTTGAAATCGTCAGATTTTAAAGGATATGAGTGATAAGATATCGAGTGATGCGCTCAAATTCCGTAAGCAAATTATTAATTTTCCCACTGGAATACATACTTAGCTAGGAATGCTCCCGAATTATTTTCACGATTAAGGAATAATACCATAAAATCTAAACATGCAAACATTATGATTTGGGTAATTACTCGTTACTGGTCGAATTGTGATGTGAGTTAGTTTAACCGTTTGAGCGATTAATCTATACTAATATATAAATCTACAGTGGTTTTTACGGATGTTCCGTTATAACTACTGAACCATGCATCCGATTGACTTGAAACTTGGTATCCATGTAGAAAATACATATACTTAATAGATAGGCTAATATTTATATGAGTGTTGGACTCCCTACACCAATTGCGGGGGCGTTTATGATGAGAATCTTTGTGGGGGTAAGAAATAAAATTAAATGCCCAGCGAAGCGGACGGGTACAGCTTGTAAATTAATTAAAATAAATGAAACATACATACATATAAATACATATAATTAAATAACGATAAATAAATTTAACAAATATAGTACTTACGACCATTAGGTTCCACATCTTAGCAGCTTCCGCGACTGTGGTACAGACTGTCGAACATCCTGCTAGCAGCAACAATTTTTGCGGTGGGTTATACAGTAAATTGTACATGACGCTGGCTCCCAACCCTGGTTCGCACTGAAGGGCAAAGAAAATTCCATAAAACTTTGAGATTAATATAGGAGAAATTATTTGACTTCTTTATACTTGGATTTTTTTAAAAACAAGGTACTTGAATGCTACCTGGTGCTCATAGATATCATATAGAAGTCTCTTTTGCATTGTATCAATAGTTTATAATATTGTCATTGTAGGCAGATAAGCGTACCCATCTGATGGTAGTACATATAATTAAAATCATTTTTTACAGTATAATCTCGTATTTTTGTCACTATCTTGCGCGTGAACTGAGCTAGCAGACTGAGCTAGTGAACTCAATCTGGTAGTTCAGCTAGCACAGTATTCACAGCTCAACGAATAACACTTTAGTCGTTCGCGATCACGAAAACTGTAAAGTATTTGAAACGTCAAAACGCGAAATTGAACCGTTTAAGTGGTTTTATTTATCATCACCACTCGCGAAATTTCCGTGATGTTCAGTTTTGCGTTTTGTGTGTATTCAGAACCAATGACTCAACTTAGATAAAGAGCTGCTTAACGTGGAACCTTCATTCACTTATTTTCGTCCAAGTGCGATTGAGGTCTTTAAGTCTCAGTTTGCGTAGCCGCATTTAAGTCGATGCCTATGGTCCCTAGATATCGCTTAACATTCCGTAGCTGCTCATGCTGTCGATGCCAATGGCAAAAAGTATTTTTTTAATTCAATTATTTTTCATAGTAGTAAGTGAATTAAAAATGATTGTTTATTTATTCCAGTTCATATTCATGTCTAAACTTCAAAAACACGTATGTACAGTCTTATCGTCACTTCAGATTTAATAGTCGATAATAATTGTGTCAAAAATATATTTTAATATCGATAATTTCAAAATAAGGTCCTTTTTTCGTCATCATTCATGAGAATTAGACGATACCTTAACCTAACAATAAAAGGGAGCCCGAAATGTCTTTGATCGCCGTCAATTTATCATTCAGCTCTGAAATTAAGAATTCGTTTTATTTCAGAACAGCGAAGCAAATGACTCGGATATTTTTTCTCTTACGATTATACCAGTGGGTTTCAGAAATTAATATTCAAAGGACCATTGCTGAGATAAATACGTAAATTCGAATAATGAAAACGTTGGCAATTGAATTAGATTTGTTCGAGTATTTCCGGCCGTTGCATTTGGAGAGTTATTTAATTATTACAAACGGAAATGTATTTTTTTTAACCTCACCCTTCAGATGAGTGGGGAAAAAGCCACTTTTGGTTATAACGAAATAAACGTTAATTTAACCTTTGCAATGCAAATGAGATGCAAGAACAAATATTTTTATAACATTCCGATTGTATTTTGATTGTAGAAGGGTTGTGATTTTGTAATTTTTTTTTCATATTCATTATAATTATATTAATGTCATTTGTGATATAATAGATAAAAGTGTGCTAAGAGCTATATCTTTTTTTTTTGTGAGGGTAAATGAACGGGTTTTCTGCCCACCTGTTAAATGTTGCATGAATGACGTGGAACGCTCCACTACTTTGAGCTCTATGTGTTAACTGTACAATGTAACGGCTGTTCCAGTCTTCAAAGTTAAATAAACTACTGGTTCCCGACAGAAACAAGCAGATGTCGTCGTGGCCTAAAGGATAAGACGTCCGGTGCATTCGTTTTGAGTGATGCACCGGTGTTTGAATCCCAGGCGGGTACCAATTTTTCTAATGAAATATGTACTCAACAAATAATCACGATTGACTTCCACGGTGAAGAATAAACATGAACATCTTGTGACAAAAATCAAACCCGCAAAATTATAATAGGTTGGGGAAAATTCTTTTCGCATTATAGTATGTATGAGCTTGTAATAAAATCTCTTTGGCTATATTTGTATCTGGCTGGTTTTGGTATCACTAAAAGTTTAAATTTTAAAGAAGATAATTCCAAATTCAAATTAGGAAAATGTCTGATTTTATTTATTTTTCGTACTGTCCAGATGAGTGAATCTAATGAAGAAATTCGATGCATTTTAAAATTTAACTACAAAAAAGTTAAAATGGAACGCAAGCCAAAACCAATTGTCGCGGTATTTTGAAGTCTCAAAATTTCTATACAAGATGGCAAAAATTTATCGTACAAAACGGTACCTACACACTTTAGTTAAATATAAATAAACATTATTAAAAATGTTTTGGATTTTCTTAAAAAATGCGAAGAAGCGTTTTCCCCAACCTATTATTTCATTAGAAATAATGGTACTTGGCTGTGGCGTTTGAACACCGGCATAGCTCGATACCTCGGCTTTTTAGACTTTAGGCTGTGACGACTTCAAAAATATACATATAAACTTCAAAACTCCAATCTATTAAATAAATCTATGCTGCCGTCTACATTCCGAATAATCCACCCATTGTACAATAAAACGTCCCTTACAAACAATTCCAGAGCAATCGTCGTTATCGATATCAAAATGAATTCACTTTGGCAATTTGTCATATTATAGGTATAAATCGATAGATGGGAAATTACCGTCAACCTGCTCGGAAATTTTACCCAATAAAATTTTCTTCCGTGAGCCATTCATAAATTCTCAATAATTGAATCGAACGTCAGCTTCGCCCTCTTGCGATATCATAGGCCTATGAGTTTAGTTCATTTCAGATTTATTGCCGCCCGTTATCGGATTAAGATACGGGACTCGTTTTGTTAATTACAATTCTGGCAGTGATGACGACGATGGTTTTTATCTTTATGAATTACGCGGACGTATTCCGGGAGGATTTGTGTTGTGCTGCATTGGAAAATCAATTAATAGCGTTCTTTTTTTAATTTTTTTATTGCCTTTGTAGGCACCGGATTTTCAACAAAAAAGTTATTATAATAGGCTTACATAGAAAAAGTTCAGAAGTAAGTAGGATACATAAAAAATTCGAATTGAGAACCTTGAGAATCATTTGTTCAAATTTTTTTTTCTTTTTTATTTTATTGCCCTTGTAGGCAGACGAGCATACGGACCAGCTGATGGTAAGTGGTCACCGTCGCTCATGGACGTCAGCAATGCCAGGGGCAGAGCCAAGCCGCTGCCTACCATTAAGTACTCTCCGCAAGCCTCGTTTCAAGAACGACATGTCATAGCGCTCGGAAAACACCGTGTACGACATTTTTTTATTTACAAGGCCTAAGTGGAATATCAATAAAATAGATACCTTGCTGTCGTTGCTGTGCAGACGTAGCTTAAATCCGGATAATAGGTCCGATCTGGCATTCACGTCGGCGAGCGCGAGTTCTGCGGCTGGCATACACGCTTGGCCTCCCTGCCAGCCACCTTCACCCTCCATAGGGAAAATGCCGCCGATATGCAGGTCATTGTCGCGTCTCCCTTCACTATAACCCCCACAAGCGCTCAACCATAGCAGAAACAGCAAACGGGCCACCTCGCACCGTCGCCGACACCGCGACCGCGCGACACACACCCCGCACTTGGCAACAATGAATAATTGCACTAACGTTGTCACTAAAAACGATTTAACTACACAATATACAGTTCTAGTTCTAAGGCTAAATACATTCACGGTTTCTTTTAATTTAACAAGAGGACGCTTTGATAAATTAAAGTTCACACGTAGTCGCTGGAATGACACGCTGGCCTTCCGGTGTAAGTGTGCTATCGCCTGTATTAATTGTAGATATAGCCTAATAAGCGTGATTTTTTCTAAAAAAAAAGAAATGTGGGATGTGCGTAGGGGCGCCGCCGCCGGTGCTGCGCGATCCCTGGCGCCCTGCAGGGTCATCGCTCGCGGCTGGGACATACTGTCATTGTTCAACTCTTCTCTCATTTTCCATAGTTCTCCTGTAACAATAATAACACATTTTTAATTAAGTAACTAGAAACTTTTAATCCATTAAAATATTACTTTCAGTTACCGTTAACTTAAATGTTACTAAGTATTATCTATACTAATATATAAAACTACAGTGGTTTTTACGTATGTTCCGTTATAACTACTGAACTATGCATCCGATTGACTTGAAACTTGGTATCCATGTAGAAAATACATGTGCTTAATGGATAGGCTAATATTTATATGAGCGTTAGACTCCCTACACCAGTTGCGGGGGCGTTAATGATGAGAATCTTTGTGGGGGTGAGAAATAATAATGTTAATTTTAAATTCCCAGCGAAGCGGGCGGGTATAGCTAGTTGTTTCATAAGAATGCCAATGTTAAGTTCGAGTTTATATTATTGCCTTTTAGAAGAACACCAGATGTCCCGTTTCATTTTTAATGTGATTAAAATCGAAAAATAACAATAACATAAATTTCGATTCTGCTTATTGCTCTTTGCTTCGTTTTTTTTATATGTATTCTATCAGCTGTCACTCAAAAATGTTTATGAGTAAAGTAATTTATTTTTACCTGTCCTACTTAAGTATTCTTTGTGTGTATTCCCTTTTTGCGATCCTTCTTGATCTCTAGAGGAATTAAACATCACTTGGAAAAACGTTATCTTTTACTACCATTACAACTCAACGTTGTTACATCTGTCACGAAGCAACTCGAGAAATGGTATGATAAAATATAATTTACGCAATAGAATAAGGCTTTAACTATATTTTTTTTTCCACAAAATAAATGTACTAACAAAGATAGAATTTTCCACAAAATAAACGCACTAACAAAGCTAAATTTGGAAAAATCTAGTGACTTATTCTGCTATTGTTACTAAAAAAAAACCGGACCCATTGATTCAAATCAATATCTACAAATATCATGATTCTCAGTTTAATATCCTCACCGAATTCCATCCGATTCGAGTATTACATACATAAAAGCAAGACAAAACTTGAAAAATTTCACTTCACTGCGATATAAGAAGTCGTGACGATTTTAAATGAGCGAATTCACTTGCGGCTCCGTAATAACCGATAATCGACTATCTGAAATCGAGGTGCAACGAAACGAGAATCTAATGAATCGTGGCCTTATACCTTCAGTTAGGGTAATGGTGTTGAATTAAAATGTTTGTTTAATGTTTCGATACTCGCCGCATAGCGAACAACAAAAGTAATTAAGATTAAATGTACCTAAAATAAATTAATTATTCGAAAGTTTAAATTTAATGTTGACGATTGACTTCCACGGTGAAGGAATAACATCGTGTAATAAAAATCAAACCCGCAAAATTATAATTTGCATAATTACTGGTGGTAGGACATCTTGTGAGTCCGCACCATCGCCCCGCCTATTTCTGCCGTGAAGCAGTAATGCGTTTCGGTTTGAAGGGTGAGGCAGCCGCTGTGACTATACTGAGACCTTAGAACTTATATCTCAAGGTGTGTGGCGCATTTACGTTGTAGATGTCTATGGGCTCCAGTAACCACTTAACATCAGGTGGGCTGTGAGCTCGTCCACACACATAAGCAAAAAAAAAAGTTTCAAAATTTCAATAGTATATTACGTAATATTAATTTCGTAGAAAAGAAAGAATGTGAGCTCATAGCTCCGGTAATCATCCAGGTATCTTGTGACGTCATTGGAGCATCTAATGCAATAAATATATTCAGACAGTTAATGCATTTTGTAAGAGTAATTCCTAAATTTCTCATAACAAACAGCACACATAAACAATTTTGAAGTAGCATTTTCTGCTTTCTAGTAGTTGAATACAGGTTAAAAGGTTTCGATTTAGCAGTGAGAATAAAATACATTTATTTGTGGTATAAATAAACTGAAACAGTCTATGCATTCTACATTAACGAGTATTTCAATTTTTTTTTGCTTACATGGGTAAATTAGCTCACAGCTCACCTCATGCTAAGTGGTTACTGGAGCCCATAGACATCCACAACGCAAATGCGCCACCCACCTTGAGATATAGGTTCTAAGGTCTCAAGTATACTTACAAGGCTGCCCCACTGCTTCACGGCAGAAATAGGCAGGGTGGTGGTACTTACCGCGCGGACTCACAAGAGGTCCTACCACCAATAATTACGCAAATTATAATTTTGCCGGTTTTATTTTTATTACACGATGTTATTCCTTCACCGTGGAAGTCAATCGTGAACATTTGTTGTGTACGTAATTCATTAGAAAAATTGGTACCCGCCTGAGATTAGAACTCCTGAACTCCCAAAAACATAAATTAATTAAGCAATAACAAAAAATATTTACATATAATTATTAAATTTATAATACAGACATAAATTATTTCAAAGTTAGAAGATTTCAATGCTACCTACTAGTTGAATACAGGTTTCAATTTAGCATGATTGCAAGCGAGAGTAAAAGACATTTGTGATTTACACTCACTAGAGAGATTCCATTGCTTTTCTCCATCAATGTTACTGCTCTGTTGGGGTGAGCGACAAATCAATTTCGTTGACCTATTTGTGCTGTCGAGTTCGGATTAAGTGGATCATTATAGCCTTATAAAACTCTTTATGTTTTGTTAGAAAGTTAAAGCGGTTTTTTATTGCTGTAGGAGTTTGAAACGACTTAGGTGAGGCGCCCGACGTATTAACATTGAATTATTTGACTAGGCCGTTGTCCGAATCTTGTTAAAGGTCGATTTTTTCTTTGGTTTTTTTTTTCGGGCCGGGGCCCGAACCCGCTGCGAGGTCCCCGCGCCTAGGGGCGCGCGGTGTATGTGGGCCTCGACGATCTGCAAGGTGTTGGGAGCAGACCGCGGGCCCAAGGAATTTTTGGGCCCTACCCACTAAACGACTCCCCTGCACTCTTACACCCGACGTCCGGTCTCCGTCCGGGATCAAAACCCGGTCAGAGTAGGGGGGTTCCCGCGGTCAACACTACAACCAGACACGCGGCGTCACCCCGAGGACGCCCGACCGACGGGTCATCGAGGCGATAGTCGACGACCAACGACGTCGGTCTCCGCGGTACGGCGGCCCTACCAGGCCGCCCGGGCGATGCCGCTTGTGTTCCGGGATACCCCGCTGGGCCAGAACCAGCCTGCCGGGTCGGAACGCGATACACCGCCGACCGGGTTGCTGTTCCACAGTATGTTCGGCGACGATAGCGACGACGAAAATGCGGACCGCATCGCAGTCTGCAGCCGCCGACGCGTCGTTCCGTCCTCCTGGTGCCAGCGCGCTATAGTGACGGTAGCGTGCGGCGCAGCCTCAACCCCCTTAGGTTGCCCCGTGACCATCACCGGGAGGAGACTGCCTCCTCATAGGGGAGGTCGATTTTTTCTAAGTCAACCCTACTTAACACATATTCGTGTAGTTCACGAAGGAGTAACGTCGATTGGCAAAAGTTTTAATATTTCCATAATTATTGAAAAGGCATATCTTGAGCTCGTAGAGTTGGTACCACGATTCGCTTATTGATGCCGTGGTGATTTGCGTTCCAGTCCGCAGCGCGGAAATGCCTGAAATACAATTTCAGGCTTTCGACTTTTATGACTCACGTTATATTCTACGGTAACATTTAATGTACGTAATCGATTAGCAAGGTAGAATTATCATATAAAAGTAAAATTTCATGTACTGCAAGCAATGTAAGATATACATATAACTGTTGACTCCTGAGGTCAACCACCTGGACCTTTGCCTTAGATTGTGGGTTTCTGAAATACGAATTTCTCTTAACGAAAAATTAGAAATTAATGCAAATAAATGTTGTTACATTCGACCATAATGACCGATAAAAAAATCTCTTATTTTATTGCACTTTTTGCTTGTTAAGGTGATAGATGAAAATTTTTAACCAAATTTTATTATTGGACAAACATTGGAGAAAAAGATACAGAGCTGTTTTGTCTTTACCTAATGATGTGGAGTTAAGGATATACGAAAGTATTACAGATACGACTTCGAAAGCAGTTCTCTTAAATCTTTTCTATTAAAATTACACGCAATCACGATGTGAACATTAATATAACAGTACAAGTTTCCATTGCTGAAGGGAATTATTTTCACAAGTGATAATAAGAACGTTTTATGTTCAAGGCGCTACAAACTGAAAATTACATTATCACCTATTCCACGTTGAGAACGTGATTCAGCAAACAAATGAATCCTACGGAGCCTTGTTACATTTTCTATCATCCTAATTCAATTTTGTAGAGGAAGTTTCGAGTGAAAATAAAGCGACGCTACTACCAAGTATTGAGAATTATGAGGAGTAGAAACAGGAACTTGAAGAGGCTGCATACGTATTTGCTGATTAATGGCCGGGCAGACTATCATGACGTCATCTAAGGGTACTGATGCTAGAGTGTACTGTAGACTCAAACGGGTAAGTATCGACATTCTGCCTATGTATGCCGCAAACCCTATTTCAGTACGCTCAGATTGGGACCTCATGCCCCAGGGTGAGCATTCACGCTGTGGTATTGGTAGTATATCCCTAATTTTTTCCAAAAAAGATCATAGCCTATGTCACTCGGGAATAGTGTAGCTTCCAAACAGTGAATGAATTTTTCAAATTGGTTCAGTGGTTTCGGAGCCTATTCAATACAAACAAACAAATAAATCTTTCCTCTTTATAATATTAGTATAGATGTCGTAAGCCCGTCTGTCCATATCTACCGCTAATAAGAAAGTCTCATATTAAACGCAAAGGGAATTTATATAAAGAAGACATAGAATGTCACGTCTTCAACAGATTTCCATTTATTTTTCGCGCGTTGAACGTAAAAACGCGAAGTTGTCAGGTCACCGCGGTGTCGGATCCCGCTGACATGTAGTCATGGATGTAATAAAATCAGGAAACAGAAGCGTTCGAGGGACCGACTGGGTGACCGAAATCAACCATTTATTTTTATGGAGCAGCATATATGTATCGGTTCGTTTACATTTAAGGTCACTTTTACAACTGCGCCCGAATTTTACCTACCCATACAATGAATATTTTAAGCTAGAAAAATAACATGTTTATCTTTTTATATTTGTGTACAGTTTTCGAAGATCGACGTTATTGTTCTATGAAGATAAAGTAGCTCACAGAGCACACTTTTACTGGTGGTAGGATCTCTTGTGAGTCCGCACGGGTAGGTACCACCACCCGGCCTATTTCTGCCGTGAAGCAGTATGAAGGCTGGGGTAGTCGTTGTAACTATACTGAGACCTTAGAACTTATATCTCAAGGTGGGTGGCACATTTACGTTGTAGATGTCTATGGGCTCCAGTAACCACTCAACACCAGGTGGGCTGTGAGCTCGTCTACCCATCTAAGCAATAAATAAAAAAAAGAATAATTTCAGCGAATTGGTTTTAATATTCGCATTTGAGCCTCTGTTTTTTTGAAGTTAAGACAAAATATTATGAAAGTTGCCAATCTAATAAATGTGTTTTGTTTAAAAACCGATTTACGAATAAAGTGGAGTTGGATACTTGAAAAGTCTTCACTCGAAAGTTTTCAAGTAAAGAAAAATTCTTTGTTTGAGTCGTAGTTAACAAACTTCAGTCATGCTGCCAAAGGAAGTGTCTTTAAAAGTTATCTGTAATTTTTGACGTGAATTTCCTTATTTTAAAGCAAAGCTGTTTGTTATTCTGCTTGCTCTTCAAGGGGTAAAAATTCAGAGTATTTAAATTCAGAATTTTTGCCCAGAAAAGGGCTTCTTGTTTGATGACTGTCCCAAAAATGTGTCAAGACCCCGCATTCTACACATTATCGTGCACATTTTGAGCTAGCTGTGGTTTTTTTGCTAATTTCTATTCGTTTTGAATTTTCAATGTTTGAAATTAGAATTGTATATTTGTCTTACATCATAATCTTAATATCGTTAAAAGGATTATATAGATATAGATAATGAAATAAAATGAAAATGTTATTAAAATCCATTGAACGAAATTTCAGTAATCGAGCCACACCAATTCGGTTCTCAACCGCCCGATTACGTTATTCAAGATATCTTTGCAGACGGAATGAGCTCAATGTTGCCAATATTATAATCGTTAACAAAACCAGGTTCGTTAGATAAGGAAAACTGGGTAACCCCATTGGCAGAGAGTATTGTCGAGTTTCGTCTTAATTCTTATTGCTCTTCATATAACGTCGCTCTTGGGAAATATCGGTGTATTGTCCCGTTAAAATAATTCTTTTGTCGCTTATCTGAACGTATTTGCGAGGAAACGTGTCAATTTGTATTTGTTGGGAGTGAACGTTCAGAAGGATTCCGGTATTAAAATAAAATGACAGACTTACCGCCGCTTGAGTAACTCTCGGGAAGTGGATATATTTTCCTGACGTTTAAACGATGATAATTTTTTTTTCAATGTATATCATTAAATTACGATGCCACATTAGAGAAAAATCTTTCATCTTTGGTATCTTTTACTTGCAAAAGTAACGTTATAAATGTGCACGAATTAAATTATTATAAATTTGTTTATTGCCTTTGTAGGCAGACGAAACGGCCCACCTGGTAAGTGGTTATCGTCGCTAATAGACTTCAGCAATGCCAGGGGCAGAGCCAAACCGCTGCCTACCACTAAGTACTCTCCGCAAGCCTCGTTTGAAGAAGAACATGTCATAGCGCTCGGGAAACACTGTAGAGGGGTGTTCATTCCAAAGCCGGATGGTATGTAGCGGAAAAGATCTTTGGAAACGCACTGTCGATGAAAGCAGCGGTTCCAGATAATATGGATGAGCTCTGCTCCGATGGCGGGAGGTGTGGTCATAAAAAGGAGATGAGAGGATCATCTCGAATAATTCCTCGGAGCATTCTCCATGGAACATACGGTACAAGACATAGAGAGAACCGAAGTCCCTCCGTAGACCCAGAGGTTCCAAGTGATCCGTGAGAACAGGACTATCGACGACCCAAACAGCCCGTTTCTGTATGGTGTCAAATGGAAATAGCTGGTATTTGGGAGCCCCGGCCCAGAGGTGCTAACACTAGGAGCAGGCTTAGGGATCCCGGTAACCGTACTCGGCAAAGAGTTCGACGTGCAACCTAACCCATGCATCAGCCCACTGAGTTTCTCGCCGGATGTTCTCAGCGGGTCGCGATTCCGATTCGGTGGTAGATTCATTCACGAAGCAGCTACTCTTAAGTTGTTAGGTCATCTTCGGAGGCGCTCGGGCAGCTGTTAGCAAATTCCACCCCTCCTGGCTAAGCCTTGCTCGCCCACCTGTCCTGGTGAAACTGGTGGAAAGGCTTCCGGGCCACCAGTAATACTTCAGTCATAAAAAAACCAAATGACTCCAAATCTTTAAGTAACTAACAAACAGCGAAAAGTTTTGATGGCTAGATGTTGATTAACCCAATTTAATTCGGGATCTGTGTTTAAGCTACATTAAGCTTTTACAACACGGTTTCGCGTTGGACGACAATATCGTATGGGAAACGTCGTAAAAACGTGTTATTTACTGTCGGTTTATATGTTCACGATACAGAACGTTAAGCATCGTATTGTCGCGGTCTTTAGCGCGAGAGGTGAAATGATCGTATCGGTGCAACAATGATTTGTGTGGTGCTCATCGTTTAACGTAATAGAATGAGATACAACAAAAAAAAAACAACATACGCGTGATAGACGTTAAACTTTTTAAAGAAGTACTCACCTCTCGGCCTGTAGGAGAAAAAATATACAATACTGAGACAGGTCAAGGTGGACAAAGGCATTTTGTTACATGTAGGGGCTCCGGTAGGTACTTAATCCGTGAGATATACTCATCTATAGAAAAATCATTATCCTGTTCTTATTTTGAATAATATGTATTGTAATTGTTGCCGGTACTGACCGGAGGAACTAATTCGATGTGAGCTTCTTATGTTTATGTCGACCTGGTACTTTGGAAGATATTCGGAAGTGTACTTCACAGTATTTAGAAGAGCTTATAGCTCGCCTGATAATAAGTAAGCGAGCTTTGGGTCAGAAAGCCGTGAGCTTCTGAAGGTATATAAATGGTACTCGAACTTCAAAGTAAATTTCGCCTTATTTAACAAGGAATCGACAGAATGGGAATATAGCCGCGTATGCTTAGACGATATGTAGAAGTCATATAGTGTAGAAATATAATAATGTAGACAAAGTTGGATTTGGTCGGGTGTGCTGACACATGAGTGCAATAGGCCACAGAAGCCATGGATACTATCGTTAGATGTTAAATGATAATAATTTATAATGATAAACCATATAAAAAGAAAACCGATTTCTAAAAAACAAAAAGCAGCCCAAGTTAATTAAAAATGCATTATTAATGACTAGCTCAAAAACTACTGGCCAGTTCTTCAGAAAATTTAAATAGGACCGCATGAAAAGCACCGGATTTCCAACAAAAAGTTATTAAAATAGGTTTACATAGAAAAAGTCCAGAAGTAAGTAGGATACATAAAAAAGTCGAATTGAGAACCTTGAGAATCATTTGTTCAAATCGGTTGAATATAAATATATTGTTAATTAAATTGACCGCTATTTGTCAAATACAGACAGTATTTGGAAAGCTGCAAATATTTCAAATAGCACTTTAATCGGTTGGTAGTTTGTTACCAGTCCGCATTGATGGGTGCAAACATCCAACAGGTTTGTCCACAAAGCAATCAGGTTTCAATTATTACACCGAAGTTAGATTCTACATCTAAACATAAAAAACACCCTGCCATATTGGGTTCAGAGTAATTATACTTATATCATATCTTAGAAATGGCCTGAATATTGATACAAACCGAAGTTACAGACGTTACAGTCTATTACGTCGCGGAGGAAATAGAGTGGGCTAATAAAATTTCAGAACGGGCCGTTGAGGCGGACGTCTGTACCACAAAAGCTGAACGCGTTCTGAAGACCCTCCGATTCAATCTCGGATTTTCATTTTGACAATTGGCCGGCGAAGCGATTCGTAGGATGTTAGCCAAGAACAATACGCCATTTCATACGTTGCAGGAAACTTTAGGTACAAGTTTTCATTTGACATCAGTTTAATATATTTTTGGTCTCCTTTTTTATTGCGTTAATTTTTCTTTTTTTATTGCTTAGATTGGGTGGACGAGCTCACAGACCTGGTGTTAAGTGGTTACTGGAGCCCATAGACATATACAACGTAAATGCATCACCCACCTTGAGATATAAGTTCTAAGGTCTCACGGCAGAAATAGGCAGGGTGGTGGTACCTACCCGCGCTGACTCACAAGAGGTCCTACCACCTTTATATAATATTGATGAACATAACCGTTCATGATGTCGCTGCTAGAATACCGGTAAATTAATCTGAATTTTATTGTGATATGATCGTTTCTAGTTAAGGCCTTGTGTTTCCATTTTCAGCAGATTTAACTCCTTGGGCATATTTTGAGTGTTTTGGATTTCATCCAACTTATTTCTATAAATAAAATTTAGAAAATTTTAAAAAATTTAGAAATTCTAGAATAAAATTTAGACCTTTTACACCACCACCGGCATTTTCGCACAGAAATATACCTACATAAAATAAGAAGCTTGTAAGAGACTTAGTGAAATACTTTTACAGCCGTACCTTCAATGTGAAACACATTATAGTGAAGAATCGTGATCGAAAAGAAACAAAAAGAACGTTTTTTGGGAACTTTGATTGAATTAATTTGTCTTTCGAGTTCGGGTCTTTGTTTTGTTTCACAACCGAAATCCACTGAATTATTTATTATATTATTATTTTAACATTGCTTTAGGAAAACTTTGAATATATTATGGAATAAATGAGGAAGATAAAATGAGTATAATTCAATACTTAATCGATGACATTGCAAAGCAGGTACTAAAAATAATTGATCATTTAATTCTCACGCATAGTTTGCGGCTGTGAATATTCTTAGTGTGAATGTTATCTATCTATGTTGTCAATTGTTCCGGAAAGCTTAGTCGAAGCGGTTAGCGCCTATAAGGTGTCCCGGGCACAAAGAAATAAACGAAGTTTGTTCGGGCGGCGATGAAAGGAAAAGCAATTAACTTCAATGCAAATAGCTAAATGTATTGTAGTGTTCCGTGTATTTGCATACGGAGCGACGACAGGCGACCGCTCGTAACGGTTCCGAGTTCCGAGGGATTGTGTGCATTCACCTTAGTAATTAGTGCAATTATAACTGTGTATATACATATACTGTTTGCTGTTGGAGGAGCTTATTGTGAGCTCGCATGAGTGTCTACGTATTACCTAATTCTGCGGTGAAACAATCAAACATTCTCATTTGAAGAGTGAGACGACTATTATACAATTCAATTGATTCGTTATATATGATTTCGTTATCATTTCGCAAGACGGTTTAATCTATCTAATATATAAAATTCTCGTGTCACAGTTTTCGTTGCCATACTCCTCCGAAACGGCTTGACCGATTTTGATGAAATTTTTTGTGCTTATCCAGTATCTATGAGAATCGGCCAACATCTATTTTTCATCCCCCTAAATGTTAGGGGTAGTCCACCCCTAAATTTTTATTTTTTATTTTTTAGACAAATTTTTTAATTTCTATTTTTTTATGGTACAACATACAAAAATACATACAATCCTCAATTTTCACCCTTCTACGATCAACCCTTATTTTTTATTTGCTAATTAAAAACTAAATTTTTTTACAAGAATTTTGTTTTTATTTTGTCATGACTTAGAATAAAAAAAATCATATTACTCTGAAATTTTCACCCCTCTACGATCAACCCCTATTTTTTATATGTTAATTATAAATTTTAAATTTTTTAGCAAGATTTTATTTTTTATTTTGTCATGACTTAAAATAAAAAAAATATATATTACTCTCAATTTTCACTCTTATACGATCAACCCCTATTTTACCATCCCGATTTTTATTTTTTTTATTCTATGCAAAGATCCGCAATAAGGTTGCAAGATGGCAATCAAATATTATAATTGTAGTACGATAAATTCTTATTCAGAGTTTATAATTTCAAGTTCCTTTAATTATGATTTTTTTTTAAATTCAGTCGATCAGATATGCCAGGTGTCGCCTCTCATCCAGCAAACATCACGTAGTAGGGATGAGGACGAAGCCGGTCTCCTGTCTTACTCACTATACATTTTTCAGCCATGTTTCTTTGGTTTTATTTGTGTATCAATCGTAGCTTGCCAGCCATGTTTTTTTGGTTTTATTTGTGTATCAATAGTATGTTCAGTAGGTCTGAGAATCGGCTACTATCTATATTTCATACCCTTAAGTGATAAGGGCTGTCCACCCCAAACATTTTTTATTTTTTATTTTTTTTCTTGGTTATAATGAGGTATAGTCCCCGGCACGTAACTTGGCAAGAGTCGCTAGATGCGCAGAAGTCGTTTTTTAGGTCTCTTTGGTTGTCAAGCGGGACGCGGGGAAAGACGTAGCACCGTTCCGAGCACGCGATTGGTAAGTCAGTCGACCCTCCCCTCCCGCACCGCGTCCACGTTCCGTTCGCTCCCGGTTACACATGCGCCTACTAAATTTGTAGGAACCCTTTGTTTATATTGAGTTTTTGTTACGAGTTGTTCTTACTGTTTTAAATTTAGTTTTTGTTACGAGTGTTATTGTTTTAAATTTGCTTGCAATGGCAGGACCAAATACCAATGACCATAATTATAGTCGATTCAGTCACTGAGCGTTTTATTATTTACGCCAGTGACGACAGCGACTCTTCGTTATGTCGACGATGAGGAGCCAACTCCTTCCACCAGCTCAGGTGCTACCATAAATTTAATCCAAGGGGTAGCACTATTAGAAAATGATAGTGACGACGGCGACACATAATTTTTAATATTAAGTATATTTTTTTAAATAACATTTTTAACTTTTAATTGTATTTTATTTATAACACCTAATACACTTCACGAATTCCTCTCTTTTCTTTAACTTTCTTCTAAACACACAGGCTTAAAAATAAATTATGGCAAATAAAAATTTTTATAAAATAAAATTAACATATATGCGGGCAATAAAAGTGACCATTTTTTTGTTGCAATGTACACTATGCGCGACATTACCCCCACTACACCAAAACCTTGCCAACTTACGTGCCGCTTACTATATTATGTGGTTGAATGAGGTTTGTGAGAATTTTATATATTAGACTAGAATTTCCCTAGAAATCTTATTTAAGGCAACACAACGTTTGCCGGGTCAGCTAGTACTAATATATAAATCTACAGTGGTTTTTCCGGATGTTCTGTTATAACTACTGAACCATGCATCCGATTGACTTGAAACTTGGTATCCATGGAGAGAATACATGTACTTAATGGATAGGCTAATATTTATATGAGTGTTGGACTCCCTTATAATAATTACAATAAATAATAATGTTAATTTTAAATGTCCAGCGAAGCGGGCGAGTACGGCTAGTAATTACATATAATCAGCAGGATCGCTTGCTTCTATTTGTTCATTACGCCATTTTTCTGAGAATTTTACTGAACAAGTAGATAAGTTAATAGAGTGAATTAATTAATATGACATTTTTATTGTTTAACACATAAATAGATTCAGTACTATAATGACTTTAGAATATTGTACGGTCACACGTGCTTAGGCAAGCAGTTTACTACATCAATTCATAATCTTAATTCCGCGTACCGGCTGCTTTACGATCACTATCGCCTCAACCCCGTTAAGAATTCATTTGTTTTCCGCAGAATTGTATTCCTCGGGCCATTTACGTAAGAGGCCCTTGCGATTTACGCGGCGTCATTTAGAGAAATTGTCTAATTAACCTGCCTATTGAACAATTTATTGCACGGCCCGTATACTTCCAAGTAATTTCGCTTCACGTTATTGACCGAGGCGCCGAGAATAAATCAGCAAAATGGTAATTCCGACGCCACAAAATTATAGCCTTCCCATATGTAATCGGTAAATGAAAAAGTTTCTCAGTGGCCTGATTCTGTGTGTGAATAGACGATAAGCTCGAGCTATTTATCATGTTTGTTTGCGCCATTCGTTTGATAGAAAGAATGAAAACAGAAAATCAACAACGATAACCAAAAGTAAAGAAAACAACACTAGCCGCTAGAAGATACGAATTAAAACTAAAATTACGTTTTACAAACAACTTAAATCGACGCGCGCTAATCTCGTAGCATGACGTCACGGGACACCTGCACGTTCGGGAACTCCGATCGCGACCGATGACGCCCGAGTGCAACCGAGTGTTGCACGCTACAAGTACCTCAAGAAGATTACATAGCCTTCCTGATGTTAACAGTTCCCAGGAAAGATGCCGTCTTACACGAAAGGCTGAAATTTGAAAATACAATTCATACACACAATACAATTCTTCTTTTTTCTCCCATTCACTACTAGCGCTACTATCAATCAATAATTCTTAGTATTATAAAACTCTAAAAACAGTCCTTATTGTAATAAAGATAATCATTGAAATCCGAAAACGTTTTTTCACAGGCATGTTCAAATGTTCCTTTACTTAAAGCTAACAATTGCCTACATAATTTCTCGGAAACAGTAAACTTCAAAGAAAGCAAATCGATGAAAGTAAATTATCTTTGAATACAAGATTAGTGTGAGAAATTCAAGTTGCTCAAGTGAATGTCTGTAGTTGCTTATATTCGAAATATAACCTCACCGTAGGGCGTGTAGCCGTTGTAAATATATAGAAGATATTTGTGAAATTTCTTTATGTAAGTATTAATGTTTGTTTGTCTTCTATACGTTCATAAGTCATTCATTCGGTTATGATGGAATTTGGTGCAGTTGTTGTTGGCACTCCACGGAAAGGTTTTAGACAACTACCATAGACATAGTATGTATGTAGTTTCAACAAATGTGCGTATTATATAATATATATTTGGCGAATTTCACTGCTGAGCCTGGCCTAGTTCCAGAGTTTTAAATAAATTGTCTATGAACACGGATTAATTATTTAGTGGATGATGATCAGACAACACGAGTGTGTGACGTGGCTCCTTCATGCTACCAGAATTGTCCATTATCCGTCCGGGGTATCAACGTTGTAATTTTTTTAATAGCCCTTGCAGGTAAGTGTACGGCTCAGCTTATGAGAAATAGTCATCGTCGCTCATGGACATCAGCAATTCCAAGGGCACAACAAAGCCGGTGCCTACTGATTTGCTTTTCCCTACCTGACTCTACCCCTATTCATATTTGAATGAGAACTTAACACCCAGAAGAGTTTGATGGATTTTAATAGGTTCCTCCTTCAGTCATGGTTCTTATGTCTGAATTATCGATTCTCATTTCAATCATTCGATTCTCTTCCTTCCACGAGTTATCGATAAAATGCAATTGACACTTCCGCCTCATGTTTAACGCCGACGATCACGCTGCGCTATTTCTCGTACTAATTATGAAAATCAATTGTAAAGAAAAAAACAATTCATCGAGCAGGCCATAAAATCGATCATGCTGAAATAGTTGTTAACGGAATCAATTGTTTCGCAAGCGGGACTGCGTTTTATTATACGGTTTTTGTCCGTTCCATTTCGACTCGGAGTCCGCATAATTCAAGCGACGTGATTGGTTGAATCCGAATAGATTTCGGAGCGGATAAAACGTCGTTTATTCTCTAAAATTCTTCGCAGTCTGTGGACTTTTTAAAAGTCTCGAACGATCGTTTAAAATTTATTGTCGGTGGTATTTTAATAGTACTTTCGAAGCGGAACAGTTAACAATCATTTAGAATTTGCACGTGTACGATTTTTACCGATAAATCGTGCACGTGCTATCCTTTAACCCTTTATCTCCCTTTTCCGGTTCGAGCGCCCGTCTGGAGCAATTTTGCTAAGCGACTCGTTAATTTACATGCCTCTACCAATCCAATTTATTTCAAACAGTTTTATGATTCTTTTAATTGCATAGTTTCGCAAATACAAAATGTACATTATGACCGCATTTAATTAAATAGTTTGTTGCTAAATAACGAATTCATATCGGTATAGTTTGTGGTCGCCATTTAGCATATGGTGGTAAATGGATTGGAACTAGGTCTTGACCTATATTGACCACAAAATGCATATAATTCTATTATGTCCTACATGATAGATATATATTTTATGTACTATATTCTAGTTGCTTGTATAGCAGTTGACCGAGAATACATCAAACCACATACCACACACACGCTACCTACTAATTAATGTTCAAATACTAACAATAATGTATATATTTTCCGTACAATTTTTTTGTATGCTATAGGAAAAATAAAAAGGATTGTTACGATTGAAATATTCTCAACAATGTAAATTTTTTAAACTTTAAATCTGAATTGTCTGCGATATATTATGTACCTTATATTCTTTATGATGCTAACTGCGCACGAAAGTCTTGTAAAATAACAAAGCTGAAAGTTATTTATCATTGTGAGCATATTTCGTATGTTGTTAGTTTTGTGCGGACACACTGTTTTTCTTTTATTGCTTAGTTGGGTGGACGAGCTCACAGCCCACCTGGTGTTAAGTGGTTACTGGAGCCCATGGACATCTACAACGTAAATGCGCCACCCACCTTGAGATATAAGTTCTAAGATCTCAGTATAGTTACAACGGCTGCCCCACCCTTCAAACCGAAACGCATTACTGCTTCACGGCAGAAATAAGCAGGGCGGTGGTACCTACCCGCGCGGACTCACAAGAGGTCCTACCACCAGTTAAAAATATTATATTATAATATTTTCTGGAAAATGTTGCATAGATAAAACAAACAATTTTCCGGGTTATGTTTATAGGATGAGGTACTTAGAGAGGTAAACTAATTTGGCACGCATTCAAACTAACGACCCGTATTCGAAGCAAGGATCGTTATTATCTCGAGAGTGCTCGCGGGTTCGCTTACTTTCGGCTTAATTCATTATGTATGGCGGTTCCGAAGATTTCCGAGAATAGAAATTACCATAAATACTTATACGATTTATATTAGTTCATGTTTTCTTTACGAAGCTTGGAAAATCCGTCAGCGGGTATATTGTGATGAATAATAAAAGAATAGTCATAGCTAACAAAATAAAAAATGTGTAGTTTAAACACTAAAGCAAACTGCTCCAGTAAGCCGAAATAAAAATTGAAATTGTCTACTTTTATAATTTTTCCCTGGTCAGAATATTAGGCTGAAAAAATAAAATTATTGTATTGTCATATATCTTTTGATACGTATTCCAAATTTTCAAGTTAATTGAACGACTTAACTTACTAGCAGTAATGCGTTTCGGCTTGAAGGGTGGGGCAGCCGTATAACTATGCTGAGACCTTGGAACTTGTATCTCAAGGTGGGCGGCGCGTTTACGTTGTAGATGTCTATGGGCTCCAGTAACCACTTAACACCAGGTGGGCTATGAGCTCGTTCACCCATCTATGCAATAAAATAAAATAAAGACTTGATGTTAGGTGAAATTACACTGAAAGATTCCGTTACGTATTATAGATAGATTTATATAATCAAGTTAGCGTATTAAAATAAGGCAAATTAAACTAACATTCACAAAAGATCTAAATTTATAGTTAGTTATCCGTAAAACAAGTCGAACTAATATAATTTTTATTTTCTTTTTCATGTAGATATTTTTTTTATTGCGAGTCCAATATGTTTAACGTGAATAAATTGTAAAAGGATTTGCGATTTTTAAAATTAGTTATCATCTAAATATTTTTCTAAAAAAAGTCCAATGATTGTTTTAACACCTCAAAGACGTTCTCTAATACAACTTCAGTATCTCGGCGTTCTCTTGTGCCGCAATATTAATTGAGTGGTCATCAAAATCTTCTGCTGAATAAGCATTGTTGCTAGTGCGCTTAATGCCGACTGTAGGTGGTAACACTTTCGCTATTTTGCAGCAAACTTTATAACCCCAGTTACATCCGGGAACGTTGACGTCGATGTTCAAATCGGGACAGTCTCTAATATCAATGCAAACACCACCCCGTGCCCAGCACGTTGTTCTCATGGTACCTATTAGAAAAAAATAATTAATCTATCGAAAATAATAAATCAAATCAATAAACTAAATTAAACATGTAATTCGTTTCCAAATGATTCTTGTCCATCAGAGTTGTGGTACCTACTGCGAAATAGTCGTGCGTTTTGGTTCAAAGTGTAGGCCAGCCTTATTATTATACATTATTAAAATTGACTTCATGTCTCAATATAGGTATGAGGTCTATGTTATTCACGTTGTGAAGTCTATTAGTTCTGGTAAACGCTTAACACCGAGGCTGTGACCTCGGCAGTCCATCCATACACAAGGAAAAAATAAACAATAATTAAATAGAAACCCATAGACGTCACAATTAATATGAACTACCTTAATGAAGTTAAAGTTTCAATACGCCGAATTGAATTAAGGAAGCAATAGGCATGATGATGGAACATATCTGCGTCTCACAATACATCTATATTTTTTTATTTATTGCTTAGATGGTTGGACGAGCTCACGGCCCACCTGGTGTTCAGTGGTTGCTGGAGCCCATAGACATCCAGAACGTAAATGCCACTCACCCTGAGATATAACTTGTAATGTCTCAGTATAGTTACAACGGCTGCCCCACCTTTTAAACCGAAACGCATACTGCTTAACACCAGAAATAGGCAGGTCGGTGGTACCTACCCGTGCGGACTCACAAAAGGCCTTACCGCCAGTAATTACGCAAATTATAATTTTCCGGGTTTGATTTTTACTATACGATGCCTTCACCGTGGAAGTTAATCGTGAACATTTGTTAAGTACGCATTTCATTAGAAAAATTGGTACCCGCCTGCGGGATTCGCACACCGCTACAATATGGCTAAATACGAATACACCAGACGTCTTATTCTTTAAGTCACGATGACTTCAAAATCAATATGTTTATACAATGTATGTATTAATTGTAAACATTAGAAAATTATTTGAAGTAAGTTCAAAACTTGAGTTAAACGGCTAAGGCAACAATCACAACTTTCAGGACACGGTCAATTTAATAAATAATTCAACCCATCAATGTTGCATAGCTTTTACGTCAATTTGATGGTACGTTAAGTGATTTCGACGCTGTATGGGCCTTCGGAGGCGGATCGTGAATCAGAATCCCGGGCTTATATTGTTAACTGGCCTTGAAACGTTTCCAGTTTTCTGTCTTTTAAGTTATGTTACATATATATATAGAAAGGTTGCTTTTTTTAAATAAAAATAGCCATAATCATGTTTTTTTTTCTAATTGCTTATATGGGTGGACGAGCTCACAGCCCACCTGGTGTTAAGTGGTTACTGGAGCCCATAGGCATCTATGACGTAAATGCGCCACCCACCTTGAGATATAAGTCCTAAGGTCTCAAGTATAGTTACAACGGCTGCCCTGCTCTTCAAACTGAAACGAACTACTGCTTCACGGCAGAAATAGGCAGGGTGGTGCTACCTACCCGTGCGGACTCATAAGAGATCCTACCACCAGTAAACAATCAACAGTTTAAACAATCAATAATGAATTTTTATAAATTTATTAAGATATTTTTTAAGACTTCAATTTGCCACTAAAGCAATAATTTTTTTTATGATACAAATTTATCTTCAAATTAGATGTTTACGTCTATGACCAGCAGTGGACATCTGCGGGCTGATACCTTCAAGAATTCAACAGAATGCGTGTTATTTTTCGTACGACACTAACCAAAGGTGGGCTTCGCATTCGGCTTAACAAAAATGTCCTTGTACGTATCCGGTAGTTTTGGTATCACCTTATTCATGACCATTGTGAGCTTTGCTTCACCACAATCGCTTAGTGAAATCAAACACACACACAATATTAAAAACATCACGCAAAGTACTGCGCATTTATCGTTTCCGTGATTTATATCGTAAATTGATTTATGATTGACTTTTCTAATTGTGCGTTGAAAAATGTAATAGATTTCATAGATTTCATTTGTTTTTTTTTCCTACCTAAGCTGGTAGCCTAGAGAGGCTATTCCAGCGTAACCGTAACTAGTAGGTGAGCTCACGGGGCTCAAACCTGACGACGATGCTAACACGAACCCTAGCAAGAGTCGTGCTTCGCAGAATCTACCACAGGATCGGAAACGCGACCCACTGAGAAGATCCGGCGAGAAACTCAGTGGGCTGTGTCTGAGAGTTAATTTACTCGTCGAGCCCTTCGTCGCAAGCAACGGGTTCGACGAGAACGGTGACCGGTGTTTGAAGTACCTAGAAGCACCGTTAGTGGATCGGGAGGAGACAAAACTTTCATTTGTAAAGAATTTGTCAAGACACGTATATAATAATTTTGTGCTAAATTCCTTATCCTCCTCCGTGCGTCGTGTTCCTCAGTGCTGAGGATCGTGACCTTTACGGAATGCATACGTAGAGGTTTTCTTGGGAAAATCGCTAGTAGTGGGTTCCCGCCTCCGTCCACAGCAGAATTTCAGAGGCGATTTAGTTCCTCTGGGCTACTGAAGCCCTAGTTGGGTTAGTTGACCGCCGCCCGTTGCTCGGCGTTATATTTTTACGGCCAGGTAGGTGGCATACCGATGCCAACCCTCCTCTTTTCTCATCCGGGCTTGGGACCGGCAATGGCAAATTCCTTATCAATTATTATTAAAAAAAATCGGTATTATTAGACTATGCATAGTAGGTAGCGTCATCTCTTTCGCGCATACACGGTGAATTGGCAGTTACATCATAATTTTCAAAAATAACGTTCTACCTATTATATATTTTGGGTAATTTAGTTTATTTATCTTTACAGTAGAAAATAAACATAGCCAATATCCTTTTTGAGACATTCTTAAAAATAAATAAAATTACTGTTGAAGAGCACAAGTTACATTAAGATGTTTTTGATTATTTAGAGAGATTTAGAGAGAGAGATTATATACAGAGAGACATCAAAACTTAAAGTATATTTCACTTAAGGCTTGGTAGCTGTAAGGACAATCATTATAATGAAACGACAACACCAAACATAATATCACTAATGCGGCATCAGATAATTTTTATTATTCCGAATAGTCGGACTACCTTTACAGAATACGTCTGGATTTAATTAAAATTTTTGTGACGTCGATTGGGGTAAAAATAACTAACAAACTGAGCACAGAATATAAAATAGAAAACATGATGCATTAAACATTGATTCTGGCAACGATAACTTGCATATGTTGATCGGTGATAAGGTAACTGTTGCATAAAATAATACTGTATCATAGCATTAACTTATAGGAAGATGCTTATGGAGAGGGCAATTTTAGATCTTGAAAAACTAGCTGTCAAGGCCGATTGGCAACTTAATCAGACCAAGACTTAGTATCTGACAGATTCAAAAAATCAACAAACTTTACTTCAAGGAATCAACATTAGCAATAAGGCATTCGCTAGTGTCGAACGAACGAATTTGTATACCTTGAGTTCTTAGTAGCCAATTAGAAATAATATCTTCAGAAATAAGCAGACGAATAAAGGCCGCTAACAAGTGCTACTACGGCCCGCATAGATACTTTCGCTTGAAACTTCTTTCAAGAACCGCAAGACTGTTTCTGTGCAATACTGTCTTAAGGCCCATACTCACCTACAGTTCGGAATGTTGGTAAAAAGGACGAGAATTATTTGTTGTTTTTTTAGTGTAAAATACTTAAGCGAATCTTGGAAGATGAGAGACTGCGAATGCTTTATTATTTGTAAAATTGTTGTTAAGTGCTCAAATTATTAGTTTATTTAGTCACAAAAAATAAATTCTAAAAATTACACAAAAACACACTGCCCTCCACTTGGTATCAATTAATTTATTATGGTTTTTTTATTCAATTATCACATTTGTATTATTTTGCAAATAAATAATACCATTAGTTATTATTTATTATTTATGATGGAACTTTTAATAGACAGTTCATCGGAATTTACTTGTAAAAATTTTAAAAAGGTCTCAAACTAGCAGGGGCTTTTCCCCGAATGCTGAAAATTTTTGCTTAAAAATGAAAAGCTGTTAAGGAATCATGGACACCAATAATGCTTTAGATGGACTCGTCTTAGGCTCCACTTTGTTAATTTTCTTCTTCTTTTTCTTTTTTGCTCCTATGTCTGTCATGATTACTCCTTTTCCTCCAAAATCAGTTTTTTGGCTCCATGGCATCGCAAAGGCGCCAATACCTTTGTCTCTCATATCTCTTACTTTGTAACGATTCCAAGCGAAACAGCAAACGTTCAATTTTCCTTTACAACCAGGGACTTGGGTTAGAAAACGAAACCCGGTACACAGTTTGTAATTTACGCAAATGCCTCCAATATTCCAGCACGATGTTGACGCCATTGATTCTATCAAAACAAGAATAGTGTTTAGTATTATATTTTAATGAACTGTTTCAAAATTTTGCGGTTCTACATTGTAAATGCCAGTAAATGCTATTGCCGGAACTCGATAATTAACTTCCACATGTATATCTATTGTCGGGGGAAGTTAACAAATCTATTGGTAGCATACAAAAACGTACAAGAGGGTAGATGGATTTTTTTGTTGCTAGTGTTTTATCCTCAGGCTATATATAATCTAACTTCATCATGAAGGTTACAACCACGCCAAAATATCGGGAATATTTATATTTGTTATTATTATATCGTGAAAATTGTTTTAAGAATCCGTTAAATAATATGGTTTATAATAGTATTCGTTATATTTTATAATGTTTTTTTAGTGCGCGATTTAGACTAGCGATATTAATAGGTATTCGTTGCTGACTAACCACGGGATGTACGGGATTTTCAGGTAGGTTTACGTAGTATCCAAATCGCGCTAATACAAAAAAAACATACAAAGTATGTTTATTGATATTTTAAAATCGCTTTCACGCAATATTAGATCTGGGAAAGAAAGCAGAACCAAGTTTTAGGGAAAAAAAGAGAGATTTTGAGTCGTTTCTGTTTAGGTCCTCATTACTCACTTCGAGTATCTGCTTCTGAAGCAAGCGACGCGAGTGCTGTGTGATAAGCTAGCAGATCTGCTCTCAAATCTTCGTACTCTTCATCAGCGGATAAATCTAGATTGGCGTCGTTTCTCAAATTAACGATTATATCTGATCCGGAAGCATCACCCTCAGATCTGTCCTTGTGTTTTAATTCCACAACAGAGAACAACAAAGTCACCAACAAAATTATTTGCAACATTCTCATTTTACAACGAGAAATTCCATTTTAAACTACAACAAACAGAATATAGTGAAAATTTTATTGCGAATCATAAAACGAATATGTTTTAAACCGATTTCGCTATTGGGAAATGTTTGCGCAGTTCTATTTATTGCTTTCGTGATAAGCCTTATATCCGAATGTACATAAGGAATATTTTCAAGGAATATGGCTGTGTGGTAGCGACCTAACCACTCCATCCCTTCCGTGAGTGTCATAAAATACTACTCAGGGATTCGCTGGAAACGCACTCTTTGAGTATTAAACCAGCATACTGCGAAAACTTATTGAGAATGCAAATCTGAATCGGAAGAAAGGCGGCATAGATATAAATAAGCGTTCACTAAAAATATCAGTTTTCACATCTCCTGTTTAGCATCGACCAGACCTTAATCCTTACTACCTAGTCTGGTTGTGCTCATTTACATATTTTAGAGATCTTTATAGGAGGGGCTTCACTTTTCCTGTTTTCGTGATATATTTTTCAAACAAAAGTAGTTTAAGTTCAAAAGTATAATGGTAGACATAAGCGAGATTATTCAGTCACTTTTTAAAAGTAAATATAATATATTTTATAGTTTTTAGATACTTAAAGATAGTTTAAAGGTACCTGTAATTGTGTTAGCATGAAGTCTGAGCTTATCGAATCAATCACTCAAAAATAAATGAATGGGCACCAAATAAAAATAAATTTTTCTTTTCCAATATTTATTGTCGTGTCCTTGATACTTGTGAAAATTTTCAAGTAAATTGGATTTCTTGAAGTTAATGTAAATTACGTTAAAATATTCCATAGAAACTGGTCAACCTTATGCGTATCAAATTGCTTTTTAATTTATATTGTTTATTGTAAACTGGAATGGGCGCTACATGAGCATTCAACATAATTTTTGTTTTTTCCTTGTTCATATTTAGACCCACTCGGATAGAAGCCCTACTGAGGTCTTTGAACATTGTACTGAGGTCCTCCATGGTCTCATCTTTGTGGCGAGGCTTGGGGGAGGCCTATGTCCAGCAGTGGACGTCCATGGGCTGATAGAATAGAAAATAGAAAAATTGTAAACTGTGACCAGTCTTTGTTTGGATGATTAGTTCCAATGCAAACCAATCCAATACACACTGTATTTTTTTTTTGTATATTTATAAAATACTCTTCAAAACGTGGGATTGGATTTTTGTCATCAACGTTACGTAGTTCGATATTGGGAACAGTACGCAGTTGTGACAGGCTTGAAGCGAAGCAATTTTAATTGATTCCCGTATCCAGATAGACTGATCCATCCGATATTGCTACGTGTGATGAGAGCACGTTTGCACCTAGGGCTGTGCAAACAGATTTTGTATTCAGATGATTAAATTTGTTTTAGTTAATCTGTTGAAATGTAAATCTTAATAATTACATTAATTACACCTCACATGTATTATTATTACACCTATTACACCCCATTGCCAGTTTTTACGAGATGGTGCATCTATGCATGGTTGGTGGATGGTGCTAGGGAATGGCGCTGTCTCTGTGACGCAGCTTGTCATACCACATCATTGAAACTTCGAAAGATGTGTTGCATTTACGCTGTGACATGTACGGGTTCCAGTAACTACTTAAGAATAGGTGGGCTGAAAGCCTATCTACTGGCATTGAGCAACAAAAAGAACTGATCTGACATCGTATTTCTAGGCTGACAGACGATGAAGCGTCTTAACTGTAATAGTCTTCCGTGCCATTAACAATTATTTTTTTGTCGAGCCTTTGGCCGAACCTCCTACGAGGTCTCCGCGCCTAGGGGGCGCGTGCGGTATGTGGACTTGACGATCTGCAAGGTGTTGGGAGCAGACCGCGGGCCCAAGGAATTTTAGAGCCCTACCGCACTAAGCGACTCCCCTGCACTCTTATATCCGACGTCCGTTCTCCGTCCGTAGTCAGAACCTGGTCAGAGTAGGGGGGTTCTTGCGGTCAACACTACAAGCCGTTAAAAATGTTGCCTTAACTGACAGGTTGTCAATTAGTAATATGCGTGAAAACATGTTAAATCGAATACGCATTATACTGCTTTCAGAAAAAAACTTGTATTAGACCAAATTTTCAAAGTACGCGCCACAAAACTTTTCTTAACAATGGTCCGGTTTTAAATTGAACCGGCGGTATCGATAATTTATAAATTAATAGTTTTTGAACACGCTGTATTTTTAACTAGCATTTTATTCTATCCAAAACTAGAATTGGAACTTATTCTATCGTTTCACAGTTTGAAGTTGAAAAAGTCGTGTAAAACTTGGAAGAGACGAAGTTTACCAGTAGCTCTTAAAGTTCTATAAATTTTCCGATTGACCTCAAACAGTGTTTAATTACAATCTATTCTGTCTATTTATTTTAACTTTAGGAGTGAACGAAACGATATGGATTCTTATAAATTGGAAACTGTCTAAAATTTTTCTGACAAGGTAAGGCCTACTACGTTTCGCTTCCACTATGGCTGAATATATAAACCCAAATGACGAAACTCGCAAGTCAATATTGTAAATACTGATAATGTGTTTGTTTTTCATGCGAGTAAATTTGTTAAAAATTTGTCATCAGAGGAGGGCAGTGATATCCCTTCAAAAATCAGCCTATGTTTTTAGGAGTTATGCGCGTGCTAAGCCATAAGTGGGCCAGTTCCGAGTCGGAGAGGGCGGTAAGCTTCACCGGGGTCTCTGCTGAACAACTATGAATAAGCACACGTAGCTTCGAAGGAGAAGCGTGTCGCCATTTCGCCCATTCTCGGACCAATGGGCTAAATATTAGCTCGGCCACTATATTGAACATCAACAGTTTACATCACTAATACAAAAATATTGTACTAATTTATCTTCTACGAAAGTTATGAAATTGATTGTATTAATCTTAAACTCAGATGAGCATTGTCAAAGCATAAAGAAGCGATCACACAAGCCTATTTTTTATGAAATTAATTCTACGCTAACTTAGCTAGCTTCTACGTTAAGAGAAAGTTTCATGTTAATGTCATCCTTAGAAGTTACAGTCTGCTCATGTATGTACACAACGTATATATAGAAAGCACGTATTTCGGTCATCCTGTTGAATTATTGAACTATAAGTCACGGAATCAATCGTGCCCGTATACTCGACCCGGATGCCAAGACACTGTCAGAAAAGCCTGACAGGCAGAAAAAGTCCTTAAGAAGTCAAACGCTTACCCTGGAACTTATAATGGACACAAATATGCTCACAAGTTAACCAAAAGTCTGCAGGACAACAAAAAAATATATTTCGTTTTATTTTCTTGTCTTAACACTCTTGTCAGAGCGGTCGTGATCATTCAGTATCATCGATGTGGGCAGATGTTATACGCCTCACTCATAATTGCCACTTCTCCCGGTTTGTGGTGAGCCTGGTACACTCATATATTTCGTTTAGGCTAAATTAATTCAGTCGCCTTATTAAATTTGGTATTACTTTTAAATGCGTGGGCGATAAAAACCGCCTCCTCTCATTATTTTCTCTGGTCGGTAGCGATATTATATGTTTTTTGACCTTTTTTGCAATTGAATAGACGTGAGACAGCAAAGTCCTTTGTTAAGCGTTGCAATTTCAAGGCTCGCGGTAATGGCCCAGCTCTTTGTCCTGTCAATTCTTAAGCGGTCACTCCCGTAGATAGATGTGGGGACACCGGATAGTAAGTATCCCACATACGCACGCGACTTTACGACCTCTATAAAGCAAATTGGACGTTCTATCAACGGCAGCTGACGGCAATTTCATTAACTTAAATGTACTTATTTGCTTTTGAAACTTTAATTACTATTTTGTTTTTTTGGTAAACTTGCTCTTAGTTATCGCTTTGTGAATGAACTGTTTACGAGATACTTGAATTTCTAAATACGAGTGCTTTCATTAATTTTAATTATGTGAAATAAATTATGTTACAGAAATAGTCCTGAATGAAATTTTCTCGAAAATTTAGATTTTTGTTTTTGGTTGGAATTATTGTTGAAAATATTTTTGTTTAAGGAGGAATCTACAGGGGCTTTTGAATCGTCCTGCCTTCACCAATTTGATTAATTTCATTATCTGGAAGGCAAAAACGTTCCAGCTTAAGAAAATCTTTTCTCATTTTCAAACACTGATTTATTTACGAAGCGAAAAAGATATATTCATAATACTTTAGAATCAAAATGATAAATAACAGTTACTAGTTTCTTCGGTTAAAGATTAGCAAAACTTAGCTTCCTTTAACTTCCTTTAACTTTAGCTTTCTTTAACGATGAGCAAAACAAAATCAAGGTCAATAGTATTTAAAAAAAATTAGCTAACGGTTAGAGCGATATTGAAGTTTCAAATAATGCCTTAGTTGTCCGTCCATTCCGATAGAGGCACCCGTCACGTGCGGACGTGCTCATCGACCACTCGATCGCCCGGCCTTTGTTCGCCCGGCTTTTGTTAGCCCGGCCATTGTTCGCGTGGCCTGTGTTCGTGGTACATCTGCCGACCAAGTGTTTTTCCTGGAAGTTTTTATTTGTTTTGTTTCCTTTTGTTATTTCTGTGTTCGTGGTACATCTGCCGACAAACTGTTTTCCTGGAAGTGTTTAATTGTTTTGTTTCTTTTTGTTATTTCCGTTTTGTTGTGTCTTTTCTTTGTCCTGTAGTAATAGCGCCGCATCGCCACCTGTGTTCAATAGAACCGCTCAGGTCCGAGAAGTTGGGGCCTCGCCGCAAGGCGAGTGTTTTCAAGACCCGGGGTCGCCCCACCTGGGCACTCAGCGATCATGGACGCTGTATTCGTGGAATTCCTCCGACTTCGTCACCCACAGCTCGCCTCAGAGTTTCTGGCTTTCAAGGCCTGCGAGCTCTCTCGAAGACTCCGCCGTGCTCGCTGCTCCTGCGTCGCCTGTACCTGCGTGCAAAGCGTCTACATCGAGCACCGCAGCCTCCGTCGTGCCTGCCGTTCCCGCGTCGCCTATACTGGCGAGTAAAACTACTGCGTCGTCCGCCGTGGCCACCGTTCCAGCAGCGCGATCATCCGCGGCCTCCGTCGCGCCCTCCAAAACTCCTGCTTGTAGGTCACCTGCGCCCGCCTCCTCGTCCTCCGACTCTGACTCGGAGATGGAGGTCGACCTCTCCCCTGCCTCATCGACGGATGGATTCACCCTGGTACAAAAGGGTAAGAAGCGTGCCGCGGAGTCTCGAGCTCTCGCGGCCGCTAAAATTAGCAAAGCCGCGAACGCGTCGCGCCCCCGCCCTCAGACTCCCGTTGCGCCTCCAGCCCGTGCCACTCCGTCGCCGCGACCGGTGGCGCAATCTAAAACTCAGACCCCTCCCCCGGTTATCCTTCAAGAGAAGGCAGCTTGGGACCGAGTTTCCCTGGCCCTTAAGGCCAAAAATATTAATTTTGCCAGCGCCCGTAATCTCGCCAACGGGATTCAAATAAAAGTAACGACACCCGACGACCATAGGGCCCTCTCAAGTTACCTCCGAAAGGAGCGTATAAGTTTCCACACTTATACGCTCCAGGAGGAGCGCGAACTCCGCGTTGTCATACGTGGAATCCCGAAGGAGCTAGATGCCGATCTCGTCAAGGCAGATCTGATAGAACAAGGCCTACCAGTAAATTCCGTGCACCGCATGCACACCGGCCGCGGTAGGGAGCCATACAATATGGTTTTAGTCGCCCTCCAGCCTACCCCCGAGGGTAAGCAAATTTTTAACATTCGGACCGTCTGTAGGCTCTCCGGTATTGCCGTCGAAGTCCCCCATAAAAAAGGCACTCCTAGTCAGTGCCATAACTGCCAACTGTACGGGCACTCTTCCCGTAACTGTCACGCGCGCCCCCGATGTGTTAAGTGTTTGGGCGATCACGCCACGGCCCTCTGCGCTCGCGACCAAAAAATCGCGACGGAACCGCCTAGCTGTGTCCTGTGCCGAACACAAGGTCACCCCGCGAACTACCGTGGATGCCCCCGAGCTCCAAAAATAAATCGCCGCGTCGCCCGTTAAAACCGCCTCCGAGCTTCCGGCCCAGACATCAAAGCCACGGTACCCTCTGTGCCGAAGGCTAAGCCTGCTTTCGTGCCGGCGTCGGTGCCCAGCGTCTCGGCTTGGGCTAAACCGTTGCCGTACACGAACACGGCTACAACTCTCTCCCCCGCGACTCGTCCCACCCCCGCGATACGTCCCTCCCCCGCGACCTGCCCTCCGACCGCGTCCGAAAATCTCGCTCTAGCGATCGACTTTTTTCAGTCGATCAACTTTGAGCGTGTTAACGCTTTGGGTGACGCCATTCGCGCCGCCTCCACTGCACAACATTTCATCGCCGTTGTGCAAGAATACGCTGACGTATACGCGTCGTTAAATACGTACGTCATCCCCTCACTCCGCCGGTAATCAATGGCGTACATTAGTAGAATAAAACCCTTATCCGTAACAATAGGATTTTTTAACGCTTACGGTCTCGCAAATCAACGTGATCAGGTTTGTGATTTTTTGCGTGACCATCAAATTGACATTTTCTTAGTGCAGGAGACCCTACTTAAGCCCGCGCGCCGTGACCCTAAAATCGCGAACTATAACATGGTCAGGAACGACAGGCTCTCTGCCCGTGGTGGTGGTACCGTTATTTACTATAGAAGAGCCCTGCATTGCGTCCCGCTCGATCCTCCCGCGCTCGCTAATATCGAAGCATCAGTGTGCCGAATCTCACTGACGGGACACGCGCCGATCGTTATCGCGTCCGTTTATCTTCCACCGGATAAGATCGTTCTAAGCAGTGATATCGAGGCGCTGCTCGGTATGGGGAGCTCTGTCATTCTGGCGGGCGACCTAAATTGTAAACACATCAGGTGGAACTCACACACCACAACCCCGAATGGCAGGCGGCTTGACGCGTTAGTCGATGATCTCGCCTTCGATATCGTCGCTCCGTTAACCCCGACTCACTACCCGCTAAATATCGCGCATCGCCCGGATATACTCGACATAGCGTTATTAAAAAACGTAACTCTGCGCTTACACTCGATCGAAGTAGTTTCAGAGTTAGATTCAGACCACCGTCCCGTCGTCATGAAGCTCGGTCGCGCTCCCGATTCCGTTCCCGTCACGAGGACTGTGGTGGATTGGCACACGCTGGGCATCAGCCTGGCTGAATCTGATCCACCATCGCTCCCGTTTAACCCTGACTCTACCCCGTCTCCTCAGGATACCGCTGAGGCATAGACATCTTAACATCACACATCACCTCGACATTAGATAGGTCATCGAAACAAGTTGTAGCGGAGGACTTCCTTCACCGCTTCAAATTGTCCTACGATATTAGGGAGCTCCTAAGAGCTAAGAACGCCTCAATGCGCGCCTACGACAGGTATCCTACCGCGGAAAATCGTATTCGAATGCGTGCCCTACAACGCGACGTAAAGTTTCGTATCGCCGAAGTCCGAGATGCCAGATGGTCTGATTTCTTAGAAGGACTCGCGCCCTCCCAAAGGTCTTACTACCGCTTAGCTCGTACTCTCAAATCGGATACGGTAGTAACTATGCCCCCCCTCGTAGGCCCCTCAGGCCGACTCGCGGCCTTTGATGATGACGAAAAAGCAGAGCTGCTGGCCGATACATTGCAAACCCAGTGCACGCCCAGCACTCAATCCGTGGACCCTGTTCATGTAGAATTAGTAGACAGTGAGGTAGAACGCAGAGCCTCCTTGCCACCCTCGGATGCGTTACCACCCGTCACCCCGATGGAAGTTAAAGACTTGATCAAAGACCTACGTCCTCGCAAGGCTCCCGGTTCCGACGGTATATCTAACCGCGTTATTAAACTTCTACCCATCCAACTCATCGTGATGTTGGCATCTATTTTCAATGCCGCTATGGCGAACTGTATCTTTCCCGCGGTGTGGAAAGAAGCGGACGTTATCGGCATACATAAACCCGGTAAACCAAAAAATTATCCGATGAGTTACCGCCCGATTAGCCTCCTCATGTCTCTAGGCAAGCTGTATGAGCGTCTGCTCTACAAGCGCCTCAGAGATTTCGTCTCATCCATGGGCATTCTCATCGATGAACAATTCGGATTCCGTACAAATCACTCATGCGTTCAACAGGTGCACCGCCTCACGGAGCACATTCTTGTGGGGCTTAATCGACCAAAACCGTTATACACGGGAGCTCTCTTCTTCGACGTCGCAAAAGCGTTCGACAAAGTCTGGCACAATGGTTTGATTTTCAAACTATTCAACATGGGCGTGCCGGATAGTCTCGTGCTCATCATACGGGACTTCTTGTCGAACCGCTCTTTTCGATATCGAGTCGAGGGAACCCGCTCCTCCCCACGACCTCTCACAGCTGGAGTCCCGCAAGGCTCTGTCCTCTCACCCCTCCTATTTAGCTTATTCGTCAACGATATTCCCCGGTCGCCGCCGACCCGTTTAGCTTTACTCGCCGACGACACGACTGTTTACAATTCTAGTAGAAATAAGTCCCTAATCGCGAAGAAGCTTCAGAGCGCAGCCCTAGCCCTAGGACAGTGGTTCCGAAAATGGCGCATAGACATCAACCCAGCGAAAAGTACTGCGGTGCTATTTCAGAGGGGAAGCTCCACACGGATTTCCTCCCGGATTAGGAGGAGGAATCTCACACCCCCGATTACTCTCTTTAGACAACCCATACCCTGGGCCAGGAAGGTCAAGTACCTGGGCGTTACCCTGGATGCATCGATGACATTCCGCCCGCATATAAAATCAGTCCGTGACCGTGCCGCGTTTATTCTCGGTAGACTCTATCCCATGATCTGTAAGCGGAGTAAAATGTCCCTTCGGAACAAGGTGACACTTTACAAAACTTGCATAAGGCCCGTCATGACTTACGCGAGTGTGGTGTTCGCTCACGCGGCCCGCACACACATAGACACCCTCCAATCCCTACAATCCCGCTTTTGCAGGTTAGCTGTCGGCGCTCCGTGGTTCGTGAGGAACGTTGACCTACACGACGACCTGGGCCTCGAATCAATTCGGAAATACATGAAGTCAGCGTCGGAACGATACTTCGATAAGGCTATGCGTCATGATAATCGCCTTATCGTTGCCGCCGCTGACTACTCCCCGAATCCTGATCATGCAGGAGCCAGTCACCGTCGACGCCCTAGACACGTCCTTACGGATCCATCAGATCCAATAACCTTTGCATTAGATGCCTTCAGCTCTAATACTAGGGGCAGGCTTAGGGACCCCGGTAACCGTACTCGTCGAACTCGACAAAGAGGTCGACGTGCAACCTAACCCATGCATCAGCCCGCTGAGTTTCTCGCCGGATCTTCTCAGCGGGTCGCGATTCCGATCCGGTAGTAGATTCATTCGCGAAACAATTGCTCTTGAGTTGTTAGGTTTCCTTCGGAGGCGCTCGGGCAGTTGTTAGCAAATCCCACCCCTCTTGGCTGAGCCTTTGCTCGCCCACCTGTCCTGGTGAAACTGGAAAGGCCTTCGGGCCACCAGTAAACTTACAATCATAAAAAAAAAAAAAAAAAAAGTTGTCAGTGACCACGAAACATAAGTATTCTTCGACACATCAAAAATTTGAAGTGAAAATATTAAACGCAAGATTGAATCATAACATTTTAATTTAATGTCTAGTTATATCATAAAAACACAACTATATTCTTTGTACAGCAGTCTAGCTTAACACTTGTCCCTAGTGAGCTAGTTTTGTTACATCTGAAAAGTTGTTTAGGGCGACTTAGAGAGGTTCAGTTAGGCGAGTATGTAATCACGAGTTTAACGGTGTTAGAAATTCTCAGGTTCATTAAATTATAATATTGTGTATAGCACATATATAATATTGTTACACGCTGGGGTTCGGGATAAATAAAACTTCCACAGAAGTACAAATTAAAATTCTATTTAACACTTAGAACACTTGCAGAGCATTTTACAAAATTCGTAATTCACTTCTGCCGCTTCGCTTCAAGTGATTCGTTCGCTGTTTCGCTTCGAGTAGATCTGATTAATAACCGCCTTCGTGTCATCTCTGCAACGCTTTTATAATCGATACGTCATCCCTAGAACTCGAGTAATTTCGATATGTGTTTCCGCTATTTGCTAATAGATGGCGTTGCCCTTCTCGGACGTTCTTGATTTTACTAGAACTTTAGATGTTCATTTCTGCTATTTGACGATAGATGGCATTATTATTACAGGCGTAACAATGTTACATTGTATTTTTTGTTTACTAACTTATTTATTGCCTAGATCTAGTTCAAAAATAATACTAAAAGCCTATAGATATTACAACTTGAATGCAGACGCCTGCATGTTCGTGGTTTTTAAGGATAAGTCACACCGTGTACATAGTAGTTTTGAGCAGTGCCACTATGCATATGTTTAAGTCTCGCAGGTAAGGAACATTAAAAAAAACTCACGTAGCACGTGTTCACGAACCAACATTCCGAAATAAAAATAAATAAGCCGGTATGAGTAGGATGTATGGATATAGTATGGTTGCAGGCAGCCCAGAACCGGTATTTTTTGGGGGAGACCTAAGTCCAGGAGTGGACGTTTGTGGGCTAATAAGAAGAAGAAGAGTAGACACCGTTATCCTACCTATTTTTGTTCCGGAAAAGCTTGAATGTTGCAAAAGGTTGAACTTGAGGTTATTATGTCTATGGACTCCGATAACAACTTAAGTTCAGATTGGTCGTGAGCTCGTTTACCGTCTGAGCATTTTCTCGATTATGGAACGCTTGAATGCTTTGCGGCAGAAATAAGCAGAATGATAGTGATTACCCGGGCACATCTAGAACAGCTGATGGTGACAGGAAAGGTAGATGGGAAACGTCCCAGAGGATGCAGCCCCACGAGATGGTTAACCAAATACGATCGTCTTTGAACATCAACTTCCACAATGCCCTTCATGAAGCTAAGAATCGCAGCAGACGGATGGATATCATACGTTAGAAACTGATGCAGCGGGGGAGTCACGACCCTCAGTAATGCGGAAAACGACGCGAGGAGGAGGACGCGGGTAGGCTTACAATACGCCCTACCACTGGGTATAATTGTAAGAAAGCATTGCCCATTACTCAGCGAATACCTTAGACGGCTTTCAGGACATCTACTGAAGAAACTTGGGTGGGGCTATTCTAAGCTAATTTATATTTAATTTTGAAAAAGTTATTTAACTATTAAAAAGAAAACCCTTTTGTTATAATTTCGTGATCAAGTTTTTCTTCTATAAATTTCGATTTTATCCTCATTTTTTGATTAATTTTCAATTTTCTTTTGATGTTGTAATTCGGCCATAAATTTCTAACGTTATATAACGGATAAGAATTATTAATAAACTAAAGCACAAGGTGCGTATAAGAAGAAGACCTTAATAATATTAATGAGGCGAAAACGGCAGCAGAGTGGGCCCGGTCTTTGGAGAAAATTTTCGTTCGCTTTGTCTTACTTTGTCCAGAGTATATCTTAAAAGCGTCTTGAATATTTAAATCCCTTAATTATCAACGCAGAGGACGATAAAAACGTGTGACACAAAGTGGACAAGCTCTCAAAGACTTTACAAATCTTTAAAGGTATTGTGAAGGTTCGCGGCCCTCCGAAAAATCCTTGACATTACACAGAACCAATGACTCGTTTAGTTGAAGACAATTATTTTCATAATATAACCATCGCGTATGGTTTGGTAAATGACGTGTTCATACAGTCGTTATTCCCAAATTCTTAAGTTTGATTTCTGCACATATTTGTGATACATATCATGTAACCTTTGTTGCTTTCACCTTGTTATTTGTATCAATGTTCGTCATTGAAGAATATCTATTGCATAATTTGAATTGAAATCCTAAATATCATTTTTTAATATCCATTCCACACGTATATTTCAAAATTGATTTTATTATTTCAGGGAGGATAATTTGTTTCGAATGATCGCTTCGTGAATCCAATACTAAAGGAATATTAATTTTAATCTACATCAAAACGTAATCATTTTGTGTTAAAATCAAAATGTTTATTCGTCCATTCCGTACTGGCCCGTACTAAATTTTGATGAGTGTTTACGTTTTTAAATTCAGTTTACTTCACCGCCCTCGAACGAGCTGAGACAGCTCATACAAAATGGATCCAACACCATTTGCCCCGTTTTTAGGACGAGCTCGCAGTGTGACCTGGTAAATTCGTACATGGATCTCAACCCAGACCCCTCCCCCGGTTATCCTTCAGGAGAAGGCAGCTTGGGATCGAGTTTGCCTGGCCCTTAAGGCCAAAAATATAAATTTCACGAATGCCCGTAACCTCGCGAACGGCATTCAAATTAAGGTTCAAACACCTGACGACCATAGGGCCCTCTCTTCTTACCTCCGTAAGGAACGTATAAGTTTCCATACTTATACGCTCCAGGAGGAGCGCGAACTCCGCGTTGTAATACGCGGAATCCCTAAAGAGTTAGATGTAGAGCTCGTCAAGGCCGATCTGTTAGAACAGGGCTTTCCAGTGAATTCTGTGCACCGTATGCACACCGGTCGCGGTAGGGAGCCATATAATATGGTTCTAGTCACCCTCCAGCCTACCCCCGAGGGTAAGAAAATCTTCAACTCACAGACCGTCTGTAGGCTCTCCGGTATCGCCATCGAAGCCCCCCATAAAAAAGGCACTCCTAGCCAGTGCCATAACTGTCAATTGTATGGGCACTCTTCCCGTAACTGTCACGCGCGCCCCCGATGTGTTAAGTGTTTGGGCGATCACGCCACGGCCCTCTGCGCACGCGACCAAAAAACCGCGACGGAACCGCCTAGCTGCGTCCTGTGTCGAACACAGGGTCACCCCGCGAATTATCGTGGTTGCCCCCGAGCCCCTAAAATAAATCGCCGCGTCGCCCGCCAAAACCGCCTCCGAGCTTCCGGCCCAGACATCAAAGCCTCGGCACCCTCTGCGTCGCAGGCTAAGCCAGCGTTCGTTCCGGCGGCGGTGCCCAGTGTCTCGGCCTGGGCAAAACCGCTGCCGTACACGAACACGGCTACAACTCCCTCCTCCGCGATTCGTCCCGCCCCCGCGACTCGACCCTCTCCCGCGACTTGCCCTCCGACCGCGTCCGACAATCTCGCTTTAGCGATCGACTTCTTTCAGTCGATCAACTTTGAGCGCGTTAACGCTTTGGGCGACGCCATTCGCGCTGCCTCCACTGCACAACACTTTATCGCCGTTGTGCAAGAATACGCCGACGTATACGCGTCATTAAATACGTACGTCCTCCCCTCACTCCGCCGGTAATCAATGGCGTATATAAGTAGAATAAAGCCCCTATCCGTAACGATAGGATTTTTTAACGCTTACGGTCTCGCAAATCAACGTGATCAGGTTTCTGACTTTTTGCGTGACCATCAAATTGATATCTTTTTAGTGCAGGAGACCCTACTTAAGCCCGCGCGCCGTGACCCTAAAATCGCGAACTATAACATGGTCAGGAACGACAGGCTCTCTGCCCGTGGTGGTGGTACCGTCATTTACTATAGAAGAGCCCTGCATTGCGTCCCGCTCGATCCTCCCGCGCTCGCTAATATCGAAGCATCAGTGTGCCGAATCTCACTGACGGGACACGCGCCGATCGTTATCGCGTCCGTTTATCTTCCACCGGATAAGATCGTTCTAAGCAGTGATATCGAGGCGCTGCTCGGTATGGGGAGCTCTGTCATTCTGGCGGGCGACCTAAATTGTAAACACATCAGGTGGAACTCACACACCACAACCCCGAATGGCAGGCGGCTTGACGCGTTAGTCGATGATCTCGCCTTCGATATCGTCGCTCCGCTAACCCCGACTCACTACCCGCTAAACATCGCGCATCGCCCGGATATACTCGACATAGCGTTATTAAAAAACGTAACTCTGCGCTTACACTCGATCGAAGTAGTTTCAGAGTTAGATTCAGACCACCGTCCCGTCGTTATGAAGCTCGGTCGCGCTCCCGATTCCGTTCCCGTCACGAGGACTGTGGTGGATTGGCACACGCTGGGCATCAGCCTGGCTGAATCTGATCCACCATGGCTCCCGTTTAACCCGGACTCTATCCCGTCTCCTCAGGATACCGCTGAAGCCATAGACATCTTAACGTCACACATCACCTCGACATTAGATAGGTCATCGAAACAAGTTGTAGCGGAGGACTTCCTTCACCGCTTCAAATTGTCCGACGATATTAGGGAACTCCTTAGAGCTAAGAACGCCTCGATACGCGCCTACGACAGGTTTCCTACCGCGGAAAATCGTATTCGAATGCGTGCCCTACAACGCGACGTAAAGTCTCGCATCGCCGAAGTCCGAGATGCCAGATGGTCTGATTTCTTAGAAGGACTCGCGCCCTCCCAAAGGTCTTACTACCGCTTAGCTCGTACTCTCAAATCGGATACGGTAGTAACTATGCCCCCCCTCGTAGGCCCCTCAGGCCGACTCGCGGCGTTCGATGATGACGAAAAAGCAGAGCTGCTGGCTGATACATTGCAAACCCAGTGCACGCCCAGCACTCAATCCGTGGACCCTGTTCATGTAGAATTAGTAGACAGTGAGGTAGAACGCAGAGCCTCCTTGCCACCATCGGATGCGTTACCACCCGTCACCCCGATAGAAGTTAAAGACTTGATCAAAGACCTACGTCCTCGCAAGGCTCCCGGTTCCGACGGTATATCTAACCGCGTTATTAAACTTCTACCCGTCCAACTCATCGTGATGTTGGCATCTATTTTCAATGCCGCTATGGCGAACTGTATCTTTCCCGCGGTGTGGAAAGAAGCGGACGTTATCGGCATACATAAACCCGGTAAACCAAAAAATCATCCGACGAGCTACCGCCCGATTAGCCTCCTCATGTCTCTAGGCAAACTGTATGAGCGTCTGCTCTACAAACGCCTCAGAGACTTCGTCTCATCCAAGGGCATTCTCATCGATGAACAATTCGGATTCCGTACAAATCACTCATGCGTTCAACAGGTGCACCGCCTCACGGAGCACATTCTTGTGGGGCTTAATCGACCAAAACCGTTATACACGGGAGCTCTCTTCTTCGACGTCGCAAAAGCGTTCGACAAAGTCTGGCACAATGGTTTGATTTTCAAACTATGCAACATGGGCGTGCCGGATAGTCTCGTGCTCATCATACGGGACTTCTTGTCGAACCGCTCTTTTCGATATCGAGTCGAGGGAACCCGCTCCTCCCCACGACCTCTCACAGCTGGAGTCCCGCAAGGCTCTGTCCTCTCACCCCTCCTATTTAGCTTATTCGTCAACGATATTCCCCGGTCGCCGCCGACCCATTTAGCTTTATTCGCCGATGACACGACTGTTTACTATTCTAGTAGAAATAAGTCCCTAATCGCGAAGAAGCTTCAGAGCGCAGCCCTAGCCCTAGGACAGTGGTTCCGAAAATGGCGCATAGACATCAACCCAGCGAAAAGTACTGCGGTGCTATTTCAGAGGGGAAGCTCCACACGGATTTCCTCCCGGATTAGGAGGAGGAATCTCACACCCCCGATTACTCTCTTTAGACAACCCATACCCTGGGCCAGGAAGGTCAAGTACCTGGGCGTTACCCTGGATGCATCGATGACATTCCGCCCGCATATAAAATCAGTCCGTGACCGTGCCGCGTTTATTCTCGGTAGACTCTACCCCATGATCTGTAAGCGGAGTAAAATGTCCCTTCGGAACAAGGTGACACTTTACAAAACTTGCATAAGGCCCGTCATGACTTACGCGAGTGTGGTGTTCGCTCACGCGGCCCGCACACACATAGACACCCTCCAATCCCTACAATCCCGCTTTTGCAGGTTAGCTGTCGGGGCTCCGTGGTTCGTGAGGAACGTTGACCTACACGACGACCTGGGCCTCGAATCAATTCGGAAATACATGAAGTCAGCGTCGGAACGATACTTCGATAAGGCTATGCGTCATGATAATCGCCTTATCGTTGCCGCCGCTGACTACTCCCCGAATCCTGATCATGCAGGAGCCAGTCACCGTCGACGCCCTAGACACGTCCTTACGGATCCATCAGATCCAATAACCTTTGCATTAGATGCCTTCAGCTCTAATACTAGGGGCAGGCTTAGGGACCCCGGTAACCGTACTCGTCGAACTCGACAAAGAGGTCGACGTGCAACCTAACCCATGCATCAGCCCGCTGAGTTTCTCGCCGGATCTTCTCAGCGGGTCGCGATTCCGATCCGGTAGTAGATTCATTCGCGAAACAATTGCTCTTGAGTTGTTAGGTCTCCTTCGGAGGCGCTCGGGCAGTTGTTAGCAAATCCCACCCCTCTTGGCTGAGCCTTTGCTCGCCCACCTGTCCTGGTGAAACTGGAAAGGCCTTCGGGCCACCAGTAAAGTTTCAATCATAAAAAAAAAAAAAAAAAAAAAAAACATGGATCTCCTGTTTGTGAACGTGAAGCTTAGCCGTTTAGTGCGTGAAATTTCAGTAATACAATGTTTATTAATTATTTGCATCATTAAACTAGTCTTTTTGACAATCCAACAATTACTCTCTTCGTACTTGTGGGATTACAGGACCTTTCTTACAGAGTCGGTATTTATTTAAAATGTAATTTAGCGAACAAGTTAAGAAACTTTGGTTTTTTTGATGAAAACTTATAGATGAGCTAAGTTCGTCTTTTACATACCGTTTGTTTTTGTACAAACTATTTATCTGCAATAAAGTGTAAATAGATTTTTTTTAAAGTCCAGTTGTGAAATTTACTTCTTCATTGTCATACATGTGTATTTTGGAGCAATAATAATAATTGTTTATCACTAAATTTCATTATCTGTTTTATTCTTGTTATCTCCTTCCTATACTAGCATAAAAAATTCGTTCTTATCATTCGTCAATAAAAGCTGTTGAAACAGCGAAAAAAAAAACGACATTACCAAAATCTCAAAATCAAATCTTAAATACGTAAAATGGGTAGCATTTACGAACAATTGGATATTCCGTGGTCCGTACGTTCATTACACACGTATCAAAGCCGTAAATCGGCTTGAGTTGAAAGCAAATTGGGCTTATTAATGCTTGATTGAGTATAATTACACCTTCTACGCTACGTCACGGTTCATATCAAATAAATCTCGACATTACAGATTCAATTTAAGATTTTGATTTCTTACTTACAAAGCTCTCGTCGACAACGGCGTGGTTGTTCACTTCTATTTTCACTTAGGGGTTTTTTAAACAAATGCGACTTTCGCATATACAAAACTCGATTTGTTATTTGACGGCAAATAATAATAGTGAAAGGTGGAAAATTAACGTATACTTGTGGCGGGGCGTGTTGTGAAGGTAGGTTAACTTAAAAAATACAAAATTAACGTACGATCTTCCGTATTTTTCTGTCTTGTAGCAGATATAAGTTTCAGTTTTAAGAATGGAGCAGCCGTTGTACTATATAACTGACACTTCGACCTCGTGTTCATGATACTGCCGCGACCATTCATGTTATAATAATTCAAAAATCATCTAATATTGTCTATGTGGATATAACTAATATTGTCATCACAATTATTTTAGATTGGTTTATTTAAAAATGCTTTGATTAATTGATATTAATGAAAAATCATTAGTTGCGTTTATTTTTAATTAGTTCTTCGATATAACTTAACTTACATAACTAACTTAAATTAGTTCGACGATATAAAATATTGTCGTCCCAATTATTTTAGATTGGTTTATTTAAAAATGCTTTGTTTTGTTAGTTGTTATTGATGAAAACCAGCAATTATTAAAGTGATTCGTTAAAGTTATTTTGAACATTTTATAAAGTTTTTTTTTTTTTTTAAATAAAAATCTAGGTTTCGCTTTTCGTTTGCTGGAAGAAAACTTATATCTGAGTTAAGCTTGCCTTTTTACAGTACCGTTTAAATTGTATCTTTTGACGTATTATTTCTATGTACAATAAAGAATAAATAAGTAACAAAAAGGTTTTGAGAACAGGTGAAAATAATGTATTTGATCTTTCTTGCCTGTTTGTACGGGTCTTTGTAGTGTGTACTTTGCATTAGTGTAAGATAACCTCTCACCTGTATACGGCTTAAGTGTTAAGGTAAGAGTACAATTGAAGATCAGGCCATATTTATATTTTGACTAAAAATTCTTGCATATCGCAAACAACGATGACTACACGCATATTCATTTATTAAAGTTAGTGTTCACTCTATTGTCGATATTCGAGCGTAATCACCAACAACTCATAATTTAGATTCTATTTATGTATTAAAATATATATCTTTTTTAAAATTCATATTTAGAAAAAATAATACCTTTATTGATGGCACGGTAAAACTCGTCAATGCCTACTAATAAAAAGGTATTGGTTAAAAAAAAGAGGACCAAATTGTACTTTATTGTTTTGTGGTCGTCTTTTTGTGTGGGAGTTATACAATTATTGTTTGAGACGGCGATGACTCTCAAGAAGCCTCCGTAAATAAAGACAAACATATACATTTGTAGAATTAGAAATAGAAAAAATGAGATACAAATACTTCGAAAGGTTTCCTTTTATTTGAGTAAATTCCATACACTTTTTTTACATGTCATTGTGTAGAAAGATAGACCTAATATTCTAATTTTATTCATATGTATGTAGTTATAAATCATATTAACCAACTAATCACCAACTTGCGTTACGCCGATGACACTACTCTTATTGCAGCTAATGATTTGGAAATGGTTGCGCTTCTAGACCGAATGGAGTCGATAAGCAAGGAAATTGAGCTTTCCATAAACAAGTAAAAAAACAAAGTCATGGTGGTGGATATGGCATTGGACCTAGAAATAGCGGACAACTTTAACAACCTGGGTTCCAACATCAGTGCATCAGCGATGGTTCGTGCGAGAAGGAAGTGCGCCGAAGAATTAGCATGGGCAAAAGTGTCGTGACTCAGCTCGGAAAAATTCGGAATTTTCAAATCCAGAAATCCAGAATTAGAGATCGCAATATTTCCGTAAATACCAAAACCAAACTAGTACGTATTATAATCTTATCGATTTTTTCATATGGCGCTGAGACTTGGTCACCGAAGTCTGCAGACCGTAAGCGCATTGACGTCTTTGAGATGTGGTGCTGGAAAAGATGCTCCGTATTCCGTAGACAGCATTTCGAGCTAACGTATAAACTTTGCAAGAACTCAAATTCTCCTCGCGGCTGTCATCCAAGTGTCTTCGCAGAGTCCTTGAATATTTCGGTCACATTGCAAGGAAGGCTGGTAACAATCTCGAGAGGCTCATCGTGACCGGTAAAGTGGATGGGAAGAGGCCTCGGGGACGCAACCCAATACGTTGGTCTTACCAAGTCCGCACCGCTCTTAATTCCACATTTCACAACGCCCTACACACTGCCAGAGACAAGAATAGATGGAGAAAGATCTTGCGAGCAAAGTTGATACAAAGGGGTGGTCACGACCCTCACCCGTGAGGAATACGACGTAAGGAGGAGGAGAAGGATAAATCATAAGGAAAAGTTTGCAAGCTTGGTCTTATTGAGCCGCTATTATATTCGTAATACCAATTTCTTCATTATATTTTCTCCATCTCATTTCCCGCAACCAAATAGGCAGACTTTTGAGCTAGTCTGAGGATATATTATCACAATTATGCTTTGGTAATTAATAAAGAAAATAGGCCATAGCATAAAAAATCATTCTGAAATGTAAGAAATGAGACTGAATAGTATATACATGACCTTAGTGGGAAACATCTCGGGGTATCTAATTTAGTTGTAGTTGCGTGAGTCGCTTTAGTGTCGAGGTGTTGAGGTGGGACTGCTAACAAGCAGCGCTAACTTAAAAATTTACGCTTCCACAGCTACTCTCAGAGTTCTCGTTTCCATTATGTAACTTTGTCTTGCTTCAGAACTAGCCTCGTTTTAAAGAGCTCATTATAACACATAAGTAAGTCTTGTTTTAACCTCGACTACTACGGTTGTTCACAAATTTAATGACTACTCTGATAGTCGAAGGATCGCGTTTTCCGATAAAATTGTTTCGCATTATTATTTGCCGTTAAAATTAGCTATATTAAGTTCAAACATACAGTTTCCGGATATAGCAGGATAATACGTTTATAGTTTTTAAAATCTAACAAAAGCGAACGCGTCCTACTAATACGCTATACGGTAGCGTACACTTCAGTTCTCTCACATTACTTATGTTTTATGATAGCTTTTTTCCATTGCGAGCGAGTGCGTGAAGCATGCAAAGTAATTTCACGTTACAAGTTCAACGTCCGAAGGGAAATGAAACTGGTATCTCGAGGAATGATTCTGTATTTAATCAGTTGCGCAACATTATGAAGGACATAGCTATTTAATATTTAAGGCATTTAGGACCGAGAAAGGGCTGTTTCACGCTCACTTAGGGAGAGCATCTACTCTTTATTGTATACTTATACAATAGTATACATATATATTTTGTTTGGGAGTGTCGTTCTCCACGGAGTGTCATTTGGGTCACGAAATACTTATTAGGTTTATATTCTGTACGGATATTAAGCAGAATGATAAAGTTTTAGAGCGGATGGTGTTCTAAATTATGTTTTTACTTTACGTTATACCTTCAAGTTTAATATTTAAAATTGTTTGTTTTATAATTCTGTTAAATGTTTATAATGTATTATTTTATTTACATCAAAATAAGGTTTAGCCTTTTTTTTTTCACAGGAGAAAATGCCGGATCCGGCCTAGTAAAATTATAGCATAAACTGAGTTCCTCTATAAAGAGAAACAACATTTAAAGCTATCGCTTCACCACTTTTTATGTATTTTTTTTCATATTTTTCAATATTCAAAAATGTTTTAATATTTTTAATGTTCCTTCTTTTAATGTTTTAATATTCAAGACTCCATTTAAGTCATCTATATAACATATTAACCTCTTTTAAGATTTAAGTCATAAATCGTATAAAGGTTACATGTTTTTTTTTTTTTTTTTTGTTTTAATGGTTGGACGAGCTCACGACCCACCTGGTATTAAGTGATTGCCGGAGCCCATAGACATCTACATCTGGCGTAAATGTGGCTACCCACCTTGAGACATGAGTTCTAAGGCCTCAGGTTGAACAGTATGCACTATTTTACTGGATATATCATATTTATTTCAATATACATAAATGTATCAAGTGCTTAGATAGTATGATGCAAAGTCTAAAATGGCGTGTACGAATCAATATTACATGCTATTAAAGAATTTGAGTCTAGCTCAAAGGATTGTGTGGACAAAAGAATTTTAATGGTCGTCACAGGTTAGGATTTTTTACTGTGCTGTATACCAGAAACTAACACCATGATGGATCCACCTGAGCTGGTCTCCGTGTTATTAGCTTAAACACTAGCGTAGATAGAGAATTAATGATTCTTTCTCTCTTTATTTATCTACCCTTCTTCAAGGTTTTTTTTATTGCTTAGATGGGTGGACGAGCTCACAGCCCACCTGGTGTTAAGTGGTTACTGGAGCCCATAGATATCTACAACGTAAATGCGCCACCCACCTTGAGATATAAGTTCTAAAGTTTCAAGTATAGTTACAACAGCTGCCCTACCCTTCAAACCGAAACGCATTACTGCTTCACGGCAGAAATAGGCAGGGTGGTGGTACCTACCTGCACGACTCACAAGAGGTCCTACCACCAGTAAATAACATAATAATAATAATAAATAGTAAGGTAACATCGGTCATGCCGAATATACATTTAATCAAGTTAAATGACAAGCAAAACTTAGCTTCCCTAAAGTATTAGACAAGAATTTAATTACTCTGTCGTCTGTGTACGTTGTTACGCCGTTCGCCAAAAGGCCTGTCAAAATATTTGATCGTCATTTTACGTAACTCCTAAACTGTCCAGTAAAACATCCTTTGACGCGAGAGCCAACTTTCCGTTGTGTAAAATATCACAAAAGATAATTTTTCAGTAGATTTTTTTAATTGAAAATTTAACATACTACTTAATATCTAATTGAGTGTGCATGTATAGGCCGGGAGCTCGTTCGCCGGTCAAATTAAATAATTATTCTTTTTTTTTCACAAAATCGTTCTACAATTACATCGGGATTCAAGAAAACGCACTATATTTTTTCATTACTCCTGATTCCGATCAAATTGTGACGGGGAAGTTAACCGAGGGCTATTATTTTTTATTTAGTTTTCGTATTAAACTGCCATGGCAAATATAAAATCGAAGGGATTTTGTTTTAAACAAAATCTAATTGTAAATTTCCGGCGGTGGTTATCATTTACAAAAGGCAGAGTGCATTGAAGCGCTGGCAGCCTCTGCCTATAGTTTCTATCTTTCTAGCTTGGTATTTTTAGTTTAGGTCATCAGTTTATTTTTGTTTTGGTTCCGGCAATGGTCGCCCCTTTTCGATTGTTAAATTCTTTTTTTTTCACTGGCTGGGTAGATGTGCTTATAGACAATTTGGTCTTAAGTAGTTATCTGTGCCCATAGACGACACGTCGCTTACATCTTAAGATATGAGCACAACGTCTGTCCCACCTTTAAAACCCGAACGCAAAATGGCTTGTTTGCAAAACAGACAGAATTATGTGGTCTATACTTAGTCTGGCCATAAATACTGTTACAAAGAAAAACAAAAAAAAAATCTATGGCAAAAAAACCTTTATTACTTTTACAGTGTGTTAGTTTAATACATAAATATAAAACAATTTAAAGTATAAAAAGATTATTCGAAGTGGTCTCCATTGGCTGCAATACAGTCCTTTAAACGTTGAGGCCAGTTATCAACAGAAGCACGCACTCTTTCCATGGAAAATTTTTTCACTGCCAATTGTACGGATTGTTTTAGGGACTCCAAATTATCATGGCGTTTAGAGCAAGCCGTACTCTCTAAAACTGACCTTAAATCATAATCCAGCGGATTAAGATCGGGACTAGACGACAGCCAGTCTTCAGCTCTGATGAAGTCCGAAACGTTCGTTTCCAACCAAGACTGCGTAGACCGAGCTTTATGACCTGGCGCCGAGTCTTGCTGGAAGGACCATTTTTTATTATTGAACACGGTGTTGTTAAGGGGCTTCACTACCTTCTCAAGAATGGTATCTTGATACACTTGTGCCGATGTTTTGATACCTTTTTCACGAAAGTATGGCTCAGTCACTCCTTCATAGCTAATACCCCACCAAACCATCACTGAAGTCGGATAGTGCCCACGTAGCACTCTGTCGACTAATTGGGAAGCTTCCTTAGAGCTTTGAGCATAAATACGGTCATTTTGTTTCTTAAAATGTTGCTCAATTGTAAAAAATTTCTCATCCGTAAACAAAATTTTTCTATGACCTCCCTTTGCGTACCGCTTCAGTAGTTGTTTCGATTTTACCACCCTATTATCTTTTAAATTATCAGTTAAGAAATGATCACTACGTCTCTTATAGGCTGCAAGTCCTAAGTCATCTTTTAAAATACGCGACATGGTTCTAGGTACTATCTTCATCTCCCGAGATAAATCCTTTTGCTTTCGGACAGGATTTCTTCGAATTCTTTCCCTTACTGTTTTGACCACCTTTTTCGTACAAACACTACCTGGACGGTCAGATCTTTTTCTGTCACAAATAGAGGAGGTCTCATTGCACCTATTAATAGCCCGGTACACAAACATTTTACCAATACCAAGCGTATGGAGAGTTTTAAAAATTGCATTTGGCTCCATACCTACTTTGTGTAATGCAATCACAGCGATTCGGTTTTCTTTATCACCCCACTCCATTTTAATATCGCAAAATATTGTACAATGTATTAGCGCCAAAATGAGAAAACTCAATGAGAAATCATATAAACATGACAGATTCCAAATTCAAATGTAATATTTTGTTTATTTTTAATTGTAACAATATTTATGGCCCGACTAAGTATTTACAAACACTAAATGGTAGTTGGTGATATAATATGATGGTAATACTCAGAGATTGCCACTGCCAAGACAGAGGTAAATCCCTTATTCGCTTTCATGACACCTACGTGAAAAAATCGGGGTAATGCATATTTAAATCCACCCACATATAGTCTAAAACTATTATGAATCTCTCATCACGTGTCCCTTAGATTAACCGAAGTAAATATTTCACTTTACTCCGTCTCTTGAATTTAACTTTACGCAAGAGACCAGAGAATTGTTCACAAAAATATTCGAATTACAAAAACGCGATACGTGAACAGTAAAAACGTGAGTATACAATCTGCATGCGCGCTGTAAAAGTTGAAATTTTGTAAGAATTTTAACGTTCCGCGCACCAGCTCATTTATAATTTATTAGGACCGACTGACTACCTTGCACTTTACGACTCAGTTCAAGCGTTCGTCTACAATGTGAAACGAAATGAGGCGAAACAGAAATATGAAATAAGATATGTCGAGAAGAATCTTGTGAAGTTTTATTTTTAGGAATTTTTCTTCTGTCCTAGATTTAAAAGTTCACCCATGTCAGTGGTGGCTCGAAGTTCGAATTATAAATATTCTTTTATTGCTCTCTGTATTGTTGCAAAAACATGTATATTAGCTATATTTAATGACTTCAACAAACAATGAAATATGAAGAGTCAATTATTATTTTTTATAAACTGTGATTCTGCCCGCTTATTCGCCCACATGGACTATATTTTGTATCATGTCGGCGGAGACCTATATTCAGCAGTTGGATTATAAGTAGCTTAGATTCTATTCTAGGGTTCAAATTTTTTACATATCAAATTTCTACAAAATAGGGTCAACATGGTTTGAGCTTGAAAATGGATCAAAGAAGCAGAGATACTTGTGAGGAATACTCAGTAGACAGCGGCTTGGTATTCGGCAGCATCTTGGTAGTAGGAAGTGGCTTGCTAATAAACACCGGCGTAGCTCTGTTCCTGGCAATGCTAATGTCCATGTCTGACGGTGGCCTGTCAATCTGTCAAGTGGCCTATTTGCTCGTCTACCTACAACTAATATTTATGGCTGCTAAATAAATACTAGTATGTACTTCATTTAGGGGGGCTGCTTCGAACAGAGATACGAAATTCCAGACCGAGAGAATGAAGAAAAGAAGAAGTTTTACGGGCTTCAATTTTGTTATTACCCAAAGTTTCGCCCACTGAGTTTCTCGTCGGAACTTCTCAGTGGGTCGCGTTTCCGATCCGGTGGTAGATTCTGCAAAGCACTTGTCTCCAGGTTAGAGCCCCGTGAACTCACCTACTCGCTCGGCTACGCCGGCATAACCTTCTAAGAATACCAGCGTAAGTAGGAAAAAAAAACTAAGCCTACGACGATTATGAGGACCTGTTTAGTGCCTCTCTACTTAAAAAAATGTTTTTATTGTAAAAAAGCGTGGGGTGCTTTTCAAGATATTATCAAAATAATCCTTCTGCTCATATCTGTTCATAAAATATTTATAACTACTGATAACATGCACCCCGCGCTTTTTTACAATAAAATATTTTTTTCTTACACTATTTTTAATTCAAATTTATCAAAATTTATTTTCTATTTTTTAGTTGAATTTTCAATAAAAGCGCATTTTTTTTGTTTTTTTTTTTAAATAATATTTATTTTTCATCTTTTTAGTTGAATTTCAATTTTTTCAATATTTTTTTAAGTAGTGAATTGTCATCGGTCCTTAATAAGTATGCCAAATTTCGAGTAAATTTTACGTTTTGAAGGGGGTCAAAATCATGTTCAAAGATTCTGTTACATACATACAAACATACATACGTCTGAAGCTAATAAAAGCGTATTAAAAAGACAACTTTGTAACAAATACAATATTTCGAAAATTCTAAGTTTGCATTTAAAGGGCATATTGTTCACTCCAAGAGTATCGATCACAATCCCGCGATGTCGGCTTGAAGGGTAGGCTTTAGTCTGTATTACAATTTAATTAAGACTTCAAATCGAATTTTTCAAGGTCAGTGACGGTTCTTACCTTATGGACTTCAGAAAGCCCATAACACCACGCGGGAAGTAATCTCGGTCAATCTTCAGGAAAACACTGTTTTGTTTGTCTTATTTCTAGTTTTTTTAATCTCGGAGTTTTGATTACGTATAGACAATATTTAGCAAACAAACCCAAACAAAATTGTATATCTCCCAAATTATGAATATAAATCAGACCTCAAAGCAAACACTGTCCGATAAACATTGAAACAATATGTTATTTAATAAAACAAAACCGTGTCCGAAATACCGCACCTTTATGATTATAATATCAAATAGGAGCTATTTCACAGGATATCATATTTGGTAGGGCTTTGTGTGTCGCGTTCAATGTATCGTGCTCACGACATTTGTTCTTGTAGTGTATTATTCATCACGAAAACCGTTAATAACGGTAAAACCGGTGTTTTGTCACTTCATTCGGGATTGCGTTGCGCAATCAATTGATCATGGATAATCTGATTTCACGATATGATGACTTTCTTGTCGTCGTAACAATATTCTTGCCTCATAAATATATAAAAAAAAATTTCTTTTTTTTTGCTTAGATGGGTGGACGAGCTCACAGCCCACCTGGTGTTAAGTGGTTACTGGAGCCCATAGACATTATAACGTAAATGCGTCACCCCCCTTGAGATATAAGTTCTAAGGTCTCAGTATAGTTACAACGGCTACCCCACCCTTCAAACTGAAACGCATTACTGCTTCACAGCAGAAATAAGCGGGGTGGTGGTACCTACCCGTGCGGACTCACAAGAGGTCCTACCACCAGTGATTACGCAAATTATAATTTTGCGGGTTTGTTTTTTATTACACGATGTTATTCCTTCACCGTGGAAGTCAATCGTGAACATTTGTTAATTACGTATTTCATTAGAAAAATTGGTACCCGCCTGCGGGATTCGAAAACCGGTGCATCGCTACATACGAATGCACCGGACGTCTTATTCTTTAGGCCACGATGACTTCAAATATTGCTATTTGATACTAAGAACTCGTTTCTCAAGGAATGTGCGAGCGTAGAAATAAGTAGATTTTAGAAAAATCTTGCCTGTTTCTACAAAGAAGCAATCATTTCGTTTTGAAGGTTGGGAGAATTGCGCAAAAGCCATATGCAAGCCATATGCAAAGCAATATGTAAACGAAGCAAATTCATGTTGGGTTACCGCGAGCTCCATTTTACACTAAGTAGCTTATGACGTTAGTGGAAGTGGCATTGGATTGGTCACATTTTGAGAAAGCCCGATACCCACTTATCAAAGAGAGCACTGACCTGGAAAGTTTCTGGCAAAAGGAAAAGAGGCTGCCCCAGAACAACTTGGCGTCGCTCGGTGGAGCAGGAGCTAGGGGTCTTGGGCATGACGTGGGAGGAGCTAGAACAGACTGGCCAAGACCGATGTAAATGGAAAAATTTGATTCGAGCCCTACACTCCAGCAGAGGGTAATAGGAAAAAATGATGATGATGATGAGCTTATGACGTCATCGGCCATTTGAGGTCACAAAAAAGTTGTTCACTAATAAGTCCTGTTACGGTATCACTCTGTGCTATGAGTGATCAGTATGCATGACGGCACTTTATAGGAGCTGGACCGCGATAGGTGACAGAGCGCGTTGATTGAGTTACCTGCTTTAGGGTAAACAGACGCGTACCAGACTAATACGATTTCGAAAATACCCCTCACCACTCTTCGATCTATGCTGCGCCATCAATATTTACAATATTAGTGGCGCACCTTAATTCTGTTTGTTAAGCCCAGACTGTTTTTTGCTTTTGTGAAATTTGACCGGATGTAGACAGCCCAGGACCTGTCATAATGCCGAAGTTTAGGGGAGGGCTATGTCCTAATTAGATTTTTGTGGGCTGATGATGGTGACATGTTTCTTTGTAGCAGTATGGATCTTCAGAGGCTCTTTTTTATTGCTTAGGTGGGCGGACGTGCTCACGGCCCACCTGATGTTAAGTGGTTACCGGAGCCCATAGACATCTACAACGTAAATTCCGCCACCTACCTAGAGATATGAATTCTGAGATCTCCGTTTTTACAGTATAACGGCTGCCACCCTGGTTGAAATCGAAACGCATTACTGCTTCTCGGCAGAAATAGGCAGGGTGGAGGTAATAAGACGTCCTACCACCGGTAAATACTTAATAAGTAGTAATAATTTATTTTATAAATACTCTTGACGCTTTGAGTACCTAAAATACGATTGTTCGTAATTAAAAAAAAAAATTTAGAGTTATTTTTGAGTGTTTTAAAGATATTCGTGTGGTTCAGACAATAGTCAAAATGTTTAATTCAAATAGTCAAGTATGCAATGCTTAAATTATTAAACCGGACTGTTAAATTAACAGGACGCAGGAGCTGCGGTCAGATATTAGGAATAAGTTGGACAGCTCGACAGCTTTAGTGCGAGATAGAATTTCGCGCTAAGTCCTATTTAAGTGGGGGATCCATTCGAGCGTTGTTGCAAACTCTTCATAAGCTTATCAACCAACACTGTAATATTAAGATAGTCCCGGTAAATAACGTGTACTGTTCGATCGCGTCCCGAAATTATATTCGTTTCATTATTTCGATGGGAATTCATTAAAACTTCACCGAATTGCAAAACTGCAAGCATCAGCTTAATGATAAAACTTCGCTTTGTTTGCGTCGCGAATTTAGTTAACGCCATAGCGGAAAACAGCAATTTTGAAGACTTCGTACAAAAATGCGGAGATATAAAAATGTCAAATAAATCGACCGAAAAAGAATACAAAATATCATAAATAAAATAAGAAGATCTGACTTCAATAATCTGAGAATATCATTAATATAGTCGAAATCAATTAAATATGCATTATTGATGATAATAAATAGGCAAGATGCGATCTATCTGCAATCACAGAATACGAACTACCATCAGTAAAGATTTATAGAGTTTTCTATATTTAAGGAAAAGGTATTTACAAAGTGATACATATTTATCTTTCGTAGCCGATAGGACATCAAAAGTTGCCGGGGAAAATTGGAACTTTGTCATCCTGGAAATTGAAACCTGAGCCCACCATTCCAAAATACGAACCTAGATTTAATCATAAAAAGTTTGTTTCTCTCGAGGAAACATAAAAGTCCTATATATACTTTTTTTAAACAGACTTAGGATAATCAGAGCTTTTGCTTTTAACTATTTCATTCGATGCTTAGTTTGGCATCGTGTCGTATCGTATCGCATCTGGTATCGTACATCGTATTGTATTTAGTTTGTATTATTTATATAATTTAAACAAAAAACCTACTTTATAATACTAAAACTTCAACAGAGGTAATTGTAACTATACTTTAAACCGTAGAACTTATATCTCAAGGTGGGTGGCGCATTGACGTTGTAGATGTCTATGGGCTCCAGTAACCACTTAACACCAGTTGGGCTATGAGCTCGTCCACCCATCTAAGCAATAAAAAAGGCAACCGCTTCGAAATATTAGGTATTAAAAATGAAATTTAAAAAAATCTAACGCGAAGGAAAAGCTTGAAGAATATCAACAGCCAAATTAACCTAACTCACGCGTTTTTCTGGCAATTCGAATAAATCTTCAGCAGCTCCGAAACGATCGTTCGCGTAGAAAAAGTATCGATATGTGACGTGAATATACAAAACAACGAATCTACCTATGTAACTTTACGACGGGTTTTGCCTGTCTCAAAGCTGTATCAGAAGTGTCTTTGTTAGCGGTTATATTCATAACGCTTCAATTTATTGGGTAGATCTTACCGGTTTTTGATCATTTCACTCGGAAGTTCCATATTATGCTGCTTTTTTCTGCTTGGGCTTGTGTTGGACGCGGTTAATCGACTTGTTTAATGTGCCGAGAATGCATTGTGTGCGGATTACAGCTATCTCAGACAGTGACATATCCAGGAATGAAGTCGTCATGGCCTAAAGGATAAGACTTCCGGTGAATATCGGTATGTAGCGATGCATCGGAGTTCGAATCTCAGGCAGGTACCAGTTTTTCCAATGAAATACGTATATAACAAATGCTCACGATTGACTTCGATGGTGAAGGAATAACATCGTGTAATAAAAATGAAACCCGCGAAATTATAGTTTACGTAATTACTGGTAGTAGAACGTCTTGTAAGTCCGCACGAGTAGGTGCCACCGCCCTGTCTATTTCTGCCGTGAAGCAGTAATGCGTTTCAGTTTGAAAAGCGGAGCAGCCCTTATATTGTTAAAAGTTAGACTTTACAATTCATGTCTCAAGGTTGGTGGCGGCATTTACGTTGTAGATGTCTATGGGCTCCGGTAATTTAACACCAGGTGGGCCGTGAGCTCGTCCACCCATCTAAGCAATTAAAAAAAAAAGAATTGAAGTGTATTTTATGGGAAGAATGAGCGGCATTAGTGTTTATTCTATTAATAAAAAACACTTAATTTTATTCTATTTGTCTGGGTATAATTATTTGGCTTGGTTAACGTTGTTTATCTGCGTTGTGCAGACAGCGTTCATAGCTCCTCAATGTTATGGCGCTCGTTTATATCCTGGTCGGATTCTATTTCTTATGTATGTGTCCCCTACATGTATCCCATGTAACTTTACAGACCTTTTTTATATCACATAAAGATTAAATGGCGTGAGAATCGGAAAATCTTGCGGATGCTCGATTACACACGATCTCTTTTAAACCTTAACCTTTTCACATAAAGTTGATTTTGTAAACAAAAAACTATTATTGTCCTCATATCTGGGTATATTATTATCTTGTTATTGCCGCTGTGTAAACGTTAAGTAAGTTACACGAATTCAACAAATAACTTTAACGTTATGCATAGACCTTTTAATTTATATCTAAACTTATTCCCATTTTGCCGTACGTACGTTTCAAGGCCTGCCATTAACGGACAATGGAAAGTTTAAGGCGCTTAAGCTGCGACTTTATAGACAGCCTCCGTTCTCAGGGTCAGAACCTAAGCCCTTTAGTCGAGATACGCGTAATGAAAACAGATGACACGCCCGTAAAATACGTTGGAATGTTTTATAACAAAAACAAAAACTATCTATGAAATTCGCGATTGAAATTTGAAAAAAAAAGAAACTATCGACTAAAGCTATAGACACATAACAGTTTTTTTTATTCGGTAGATAGGGCTGTGAACTATACGAAATGGTCAAAAAGTAAATAAAAATCTCAAAAAGTGCATATAGCAGATTCTGGTTTGACAACGACGATATATTGTAACGTATGACGATGATCTATACTATAATAATATTATAAAGAGGAAAGATTTGTTTGTTTGTTTGTTTCGAATAGGCTCCGAAACTACTGGACCGATTTGAAAAATTCTTTTTCCATTAGAAGCCGACATTGTCCCTGATGAACATAGGCTACTTTTTTTAATTTTTCTTTAATTTTTTTTTTTGGTTTCATGTGTGTTTTAATGTTTCCGAAGCGAAGCGAGGGCGGGTCGTTAGTCGTTAATATTCATACTACAGCCAATGAATAAAACAATTTAATCGAACAGATCTTATTAGACTTAAACTGTATATAAATAGATTTTTGTTTGCACTATTGGAAAATGAGTGTCCCAGGAAGTTTCCGTTCGTATCTGGCATCGATCGATTATACTCTTGCCCTTCGTAAGACAGCGCTGATCTAAGCACAAAGCGGACCTTCGCCGTGCCTCACAAGTGGCTATAGATGTCACCAGAAGCGCTGAGCTTGGCTTTATTAGTGAGACTTGTTTGGGAACACTGTGCTTCATATTCGCCTGATGTTACACAAGCTAGCTCCAGGCGCTTGTTTGTTTCATTGGTAACATCAATATTATTCTGAGCGTAATTAGTTTGGAAGTTAATCGTACACGAACATCTTACCTATTAGGTTGAAGACGCATCGATAATATGTTTTAAAACAATATGATGATCTGTATTTTATGTTATAATTGTTATAAAATGTATTAAAAAAAATACAAATAAATAATTTATTTAATTGGCATTGGTTTTGCATTATGATAAAATTTGTTGAAAAGCGACGAATATTGACGTGACAACGTCTTATAATTCGATGGAGCCGGCTGCACGCACGAAAAAACATAACTCATGCGGCGTTACCTCGCTCTGAGGCGTATGGTATGGTTAAGGCTTGAAGTGCAAGCGAGAGCGTGCAATGAGCGACAAAGAGGCACAATCGGCCTCCGCGTTAAACCTCGCCTACGCGAAAAAAATTAAAAAAAAATTAAAAATGAAACCATTCCATCAGTATTTTCTTACGACGTTGTCACGTTCAACTATCGTCAGTAAAACGACTTTACAGACAACCGATTTTTTTTTAATTCAGGATTCACGAGCATGATTAAAAGAGAAAGATAATTATTATGCTTAGAGCTATGTTGACCTGTCAAATAATAGTATTGAATCTTTAATATTATTCGCCACTACGGATATTGTGTTCATAGATAAAAAAAAACAAATGAACATTTATGCTGTAGATGTTCCGATGAAGTAATATGTCCAATAATGGCAAATAAAAAATTGTTTGAAGCAATAAGCTGTTTTTATTTTGGTTTCAATTAATCAAAAGCGAACAGAAATGTACGTTGTTGCTTAGTTGTACCCCTGACATTGCCGACTTTTATAAGCAACGGTGATCACTAATGATCATACTGAAAATATGTATACGATTTTAGCACATAAATAGCTTTTCGATCTTAAAATAATTCAAATAAAACAATAATAATAGAACCATAAAAATGTGTTTATCTTTTTGAAGACAAACCATGACACACTTTTTTAATATTGATATAACGACGCGTGCTTATTAATTTGCCTTGGGCACTCCCAATGTGTTATAAAATTCACAAGCAACGAACTAGCACGCACAGACGTAAACGTGATTATTAACAGGTATTTTTATTTTCAAATTCGCCAAATTTTTTTGCGTAAAGTACCCCCAAATTACATCAATAACTTTGAAATAATGTTACGAGTCATCCTTGAGGGCTATTTTTCGGGCGAGTGCTCAAGCACTTCGTTATATGATATACCATGTTGGGACGCTTATTCGTATCGCATCGATCACGCGTGTCTGTCTGTCTATAGGTATACAGCTCTTACCATTCAGCCCCGGATTACTCAGCATAGATTTTCGTAATATCAGCAAGTGATACAGAATATAGGCCATGAACCGTTGGCGCTATGACATGTCCTACTTCAAACGAGGCTTGCAGATAGTCCTCTTTTTTTTATTGCTCAGATGGATGGACGAGTTCAGAGCCCACCTGGTGTTAAGTGGTTACTGGAGCCCATAGACATCTACAACGTTAATGCGCCATCCACCTTGAGATATAAGTTCTAAGGTCTCAAGTATAGTTACAACGGCTGCTCCACCCCCTTCAAACCGAAACGCATTACTGCTTCGCGGCCGAAATAGGTGGTGGTACCTACCCGCGCGGACTCACAAAAGGTCCTAGCACCAGTAAAAAAGTCCTCATCAGTAGTCGGCTTGGCTGTACGCCTAGTTTTGCTGACGTCGATGATCAAATTGACTTTACGCTCATCTGCCGAAAAGAATGTAATTTCTTTATCGAAACCATTTCGGTTAATAAGAGCAGTGCTAGTATTGTATTATATCTTCAGTTATTCATATTGACACAGAGCTAAGACAGGAAGCGGTTTGAAAGTAAATAGCTCCAATGTTTTATGAACAGAAATTTATTATGAATTTTAATTTTTTCTTGCTGCAGTCAGATAGACAATCTCACAACCTGATGTTGAGTGATTATTAGAGTATCTAAATAATTAAATGTTCTATATTAAAGGATAAAGTTGCGGCTGCAACCATAGATCAACTGTGGTGATCATTCACATAGACAAAACTGTATAAATTCTGTCTATATTTAAACAGCGGCTTGGCTGTGCCCCCGGCAATGCTGACATCCATGAGCGACGATGGCCACACACCATGAGGTGGACTGTACGCTCGGCTGGCTACAAAAGCATTAAAGCTAAACGAAGTCAAACTATTTTCTAATAGTTGTACTTCGACAGTCGGATACCTAAAAGGGACAATGACAAAGAAAAGCGTGTCTTTATTAAGCTTCCTTAGGTTTTAATGATAGACGCATCAAGTTATGTAATTCTTATTGGCATTCAGCTTCAAACACGATCGGCAAAGATAAAATACGGTGAATTTTGTTCCTTGTGAATAATTATTTTTGTTTTTATAGTACATAATATAACAAAATACAAAAATAAATACCCTAAGCCATTGTTGATTTTATCTGCTTAATTATTTAAATCCGGGGCCACTGTGTGGTTATAATTTAATTAGCACTTAAATTTTGCCTTGATCTGAATTGGCTTTGCAGTCTTGTGCCGAATGACGTTTATTTTTTGTGAGAAGTTATTTATTTATTATATTTATTTGTAAGGACCAATGTGAGTCGTATATTGTATTGTGAGATTTTTTTTGAAACAAATATTGTTTTTAAAATGCCAAAAAGCTTTTTTTATGATTTTTAGACTAACCTCTAAAATAAAATAAATAATAGTTTAAAAAAACTTACAAAATAGTTTTTTCTTACACTATTTTTAATTCAAATTTATCAAAATTTATTTTATATTTTTTAGTTGGATTTTCTATAAAAGCGTATTTTGTTAGTTTTTTTAAACTATTATTTATTTTTCATTTTTTAGTTGAATTTAAATTTTTAAAATTTTATTTGTTTTTCAATTTCTTTTAAATATTGATTTGTCATCAGTCCTTAATAAGTATACCAAATTTCAAAATCATGTTCAATGATTCCGTTACAAACATACCTACATAGGTACGTAGGAAACTAATAAAAGCGTATTAAAAATAAATATAATAAGCATCGTATGTTCTATAATTTCGTTCATGAATATTTTAAGATTTCTCTTAATGCCACAAAATGAGGTATCGAAATATATTATGTTAAATACAGCGGTCAAATGGAATGCTTTAAAAATTCGAAAACTTTTTTGCTCTCCTTCAAAAAATGTTATTACAGTCCTCCCATAACATAAAACATTAATTATCCAAAGAATTTTATGTCCTCACAAAATTTCATACTCGCGTCTTTGCATTACAAAATCTCTAATATAACATACGCAGCTGCTCAGAATATTAAGTTGTCGTTAGAAATCCCTTTCCGAGAAACGTTTCCCATTAAGAAAATTTTAATCAACCCTCCTAATGTCAACATTTAATTTGAGGAAAACACGAATTACGTTAGCGGCTTAATGCGTGTAAAATGTATGTTTTTGTTTTTTTGGTTTGCAGTTATTTCGTTAGGCTCCTAAATCAGATTTACGGAATGTGTATTTACTACGAAGTGCTGTATAAATACAAAATTTTGTGTAATTAAAAACGACAGTATATTCTGAATGCTTTTAACTACTCTATAAAATTTATATTGATGCACTTATCTGTCTAGTTTAGCATCTATATATTAATACGTGAAGGAAAACCTTTGTATCCCTTTTTACGAAAATTGCGCGAACGGAGGAGTATGAAATTTTCCACACTTATAGAGATTATAGAGAAGAAGTGCACAATGCTAATTTTTTTTTAAAAAAATGCATAAAAGATAACTTAAATCAATAAAGAAAACATTACACACACTACCATGTATTTGACACACACACGCATGCATACTATTTGTTTGTTCTCAAACTTTTCTTTGCAGTCTGTCAGTTATAGTCAAATTGAGAATAGATTCAATACTGTTTTCTCTTTATTAATATTGTTGTTGTTGTTGTTTTTTTTTTTTTTTATCATTGAAAGTTTACTGGTGGCCCGAAGGCCTTTCCAGTTTCACCAGGACAGGTGGGCGAGCAAAGGCTCAGCCAAGAGGGGGGATTTGCTAACAACTGCCCGAGCGCCTCCGAAGGAGACCTAACAACTCAAGAGCAATTGTTTCGCGAATGAATCTACTACCGGATCGGAATCGCGACCCGCTGAGAAGATCCGGCGAGAAACTCAGCGGGCTGATGCATGGGTTAGGTTGCACGTCGACCTCATTGTCGAGTTCGACGAGTCCGGTTACCGGGGTCCCTAAGCCTGCCCCTAGTATTAGAGCTGAAGGCATCTAATGCAAAGGTTATTGGATCTGATGGATCCGTAAGGACGTGTCTAGGGCGTCGACGGTGACTGGCTCCTGCATGATCAGGATTCGGGGAGTAGTCAGCGGCGGCAACGATAAGGCGATTATCATGACGCATAGCCTTATCGAAGTATCGTTCCGACGCTGACTTCATGTATTTCCGAATTGATTCGAGGCCCAGGTCGTCGTGTAGGTCAACGTTCCTCACGAACCACGGAGCCCCGACAGCTAACCTGCAAAAGCGGGATTGTAGGGATTGGAGGGTGTCTATGTGTGTGCGGGCCGCGTGAGCGAACACCACACTCGCGTAAGTCATGACGGGCCTTATGCAAGTTTTGTAAAGTGTCACCTTGTTCCGAAGGGACATTTTACTCCGCTTACAGATCATGGGGTAGAGTCTACCGAGAATAAACGCGGCACGGTCACGGACTGATTTTATATGCGGGCGGAATGTCATCGATGCATCCAGGGTAACGCCCAGGTACTTGACCTTCCTGGCCCAGGGTATGGGTTGTCTAAAGAGAGTAATCGGGGGTGTGAGATTCCTCCTCCTAATCCGGGAGGCAATCCGTGTGGAGCTTCCCCTCTGAAATAGCACCGCAGTACTTTTCGCTGGGTTGATGTCTATGCGCCATTTTCGGAACCACTGTCCTAGGGCTAGGGCTGCGCTCTGAAGCTTCTTCGCGATTAGGGACTTATTTCTACTAGAATAGTAAACAGTCGTGTCGTTGGCGAATAAAGCTAAATGGGTCGACGGCGACCGGGGAATATCGTTGACGAATAAGCTAAATAGGAGGGGTGAGAGGACAGAGCCTTGCGGGACTCCAGCTGTGAGAGGTCGTGGGGAGGAGCGGGTTCCCTCGACTCGATATCGAAAAGAGCGGTTCGACAAGAAGTCCCGTATGATGAGCACGAGACTATCCGGCACGCCCATGTTGAATAGTTTGAAAATCAAACCATTGTGCCAGACTTTGTCGAACGCTTTTGCGACGTCGAAGAAGAGAGCTCCCGTGTATAACGGTTTTGGTCGATTAAGCCCCACAAGAATGCGCTCCGTGAGGCGGTGCACCTGTTGAACGCATGAGTGATTTGTACGGAATCCGAATTGTTCATCGATGAGAATGCCCTTGGATGAGACGAAATCTCTGAGGCGCTTGTAGAGCAGACGCTCATACAGCTTGCCTAGAGACATGAGGAGGCTAATCGGGCGGTAGCTCGTCGGATGATTTTTTGGTTTACCGGGTTTATGTATGCCGATAACGTCCGCTTCTTTCCACACCGCGGGAAAGATACAGTTCGCCATAGCGGCATTGAAAATAGATGCCAACATCACGATGAGTTGGACGGGTAGAAGTTTAATAACGCGGTTAGATATACCGTCGGAACCGGGAGCCTTGCGAGGACGTAGGTCTTTGATCAAGTCTTTAACTTCCATCGGGGTGACGGGTGGTAACGCATCCGAGGGTGGCAAGGAGGCTCTGCGTTCTACCTCACTGTCTACTAATTCTACATGAACAGGGTCCACGGATTGAGTGCTGGGCGTGCACTGGGTTTGCAATGTATCGGTCAGCAGCTCTGCTTTTTCGTCATCATCAAAGGCCGCGAGTCGGCCTGAGGGGACTACGAGGGGGGGCATAGTTACTACCGTATCCGATTTGAGAGTACGAGCTAAGCGGTAGTAAGACCTTTGGGAGGGCGCGAGACCTTCTAAGAAATCAGACCATCTCGCATCTCGGACTTCGGCGATGCGAGACTTTACGTCGCGTTGTAGGGCACGCATTCGAATACGATTTTCCGCGGTAGGATACCTGTCGTAGGCGCGTATCGAGGCGTTCTTAGCTCTAAGGAGTTCCCTAATATCGTCGGACAATTTGAAGCGGTGAAGGAAGTCCTCCGCTACAACTTGTTTCGATGACCTATCTAATGTCGAGGTGATGTGTGATGTTAAGATGTCTATGGCTTCAGCGGTATCCTGAGGAGACGGGGTAGAGTCCGGGTTAAACGGGAGCGACGGTGGATCAGATTCAGCCAGGCTGATGCCCAGCGTGTGCCAATCCACCACAGTCCTCGTGACGGGAACGGAATCGGGAGCGCGACCGAGCTTCATAACGACGGGACGGTGGTCTGAATCTAACTCTGAAACTACTTCGATCGAGTGTAAGCGCAGAGTTACGTTTTTTAATAACGCTATGTCGAGTATATCCGGGATTAATATTTGTCTAAAGTGTAGTCTTGACGAAATCTGTGATTAAGAAGTATAATAGTCCTTCACAATAGAATCATGATAGTGTACAAACTTACAATTTCAATTAATTAAAGTCGAATTTCGACTACTGCGGGACCACTAGTGTTCGTAAATACGGTTGATTTCGATTTTTATTATTGCCTTGGTCCCTAAAAATATCGTAATAGAAATAATTTAATACTTTTTTATTTATTTTAGATTAGATCTGAAGATAATCGTAACTGTCATCTGTGTGTATCTATTATAACTTCAGAATGTCTGTCTAGGAAATAGTGTCATAAGATGTTGTGATTCTACTACTTAAATTCTTGTGAGCCCGCACGGGTAGGTACCACCACCACGCCTATTTCTGCCGTGAAGCAGTAATGCGTTTCGTTTTGAAGGGTGGGGCAGCCGTTGTAACTATACTGAGACCTTAGAACTTATATCTCAAGGTGGGTGGCGCATTTACGTTGTAGATGAATATGGGCTCCAGTAACCACTTAACGCCAGGTGGGCTGTGAGCTCGTTCGCCCACCTAAGCAATAAAAATAAAAAGTGAATTTTTATTTTTACTCTAGTTCTGGTAAATAAAATACGTCCAAGCTTCTTATTTAAAGTTACGTAACACCGTTTTCTCAAGCGCTTCTATAAGCATCTTTTTAGAAATTTCAATCTCAACGCTGGCATGTACTGCCTTAGGGATTTTCCGTTATTTTTTTGGAGATCTCGTCTCGTAATTAAATTAATTGTACTATTTTAATATAAAAGCAAACCCTAAGGCATTCCCCTTGTTTGCGCTTCTGCTTCTTTTATGTTTTCATTAAATTACCTAAATGTTATGAATTGGGAATTCCAATGTTATGATAATTCAATTTAAATAATCAAAGCGCGAAAAGTTACAAAGGAAGCAATAAAAAATTCCCTTGGCCAGAATGGTATGTACATAATCTTCTTCTAATGATTTTTTTTTTAATTTCTTACAAAAACCTTCCAGTATTATTCTTATTTTAAATTTCATTCGAACTTTTTAGCCGCCATAAATGCTGAGTAAATATTTAAGTTCCATAAAACGAATTGGTTTAATTGTTATGGCGCTTTCTAAGGTATTTATTATTCTAAAACTAGGATAATTATAATTGATTAATACCTTCGATCTAAATATATAATAGACGATGTGTTTATCGATTAAAATTCGATTGAAGTTCGAATTTAGTATGATCTTGTGACCCCGTGATGTTTGGTAGCGACCACATAAAACTCTAAACAAAGAAAAACGCGCAAAACGCGCGGGTTTTAACCGGGGTACTATAAACTGACCTTTACTTTGCGATATATACTAATATTAACTGCAGTAATCAATTGACATAAAGAGGGTAGTCGAAAAAAAACAGAATCAGCTTATGGAACTGCTAATGTGCACGAAGACGCAGCTTTGTAATCAACAATTATTGTGCACGTATTTCAGTAAAATTATACGTCCACTTATTCATAATCCGCTTAAGATTTCCAAGGGTCAGTCATCATATTTATTTATGAGTGCCCCGAGTGCTATCATTCAAGACTTTTCACAATAAAGAATTTGAACCTTTTCACCGAATTCACAGGCGTGAAGAGGCATTGTGTTTGATTTTTATATTTCACATTGTCCTCTTTTATTCAATCTTTTCCCGGCTAAAGATCTAAAGCGGAGTATTTTTAACCCTTGTCAAAAATTACGCGTGTGTGTATGAATGCTTATATGGAAATGAAATTTTCTCTGAAACCGAATTACATCCGGAAAGCTCTGGTAATTTGACTTACTCTGGTGCTATTTTTCGCGCGTTTCTCATATATTAGCATTATTAACACATGCTACAAAAAATAATAAGAAATTTAGCATTATTGTATTATACACACGACGAAAAGCACAAATATTTATCTTTGTATATCCAGTATGAATGTGCTAGATTATCCCCCAAATATTCTCTCAACGCTACTAACTTTTTATAGTAGTCCTTAATTAATGACATCGTGGTAGATTAATTAGACAACGAGATTGTCACATAAATTGGGACGGAAGTAAATATTTGCGGTGCCACTATCAACCAGTTACCAACAGCAGTTAATTAAAATTATTTAATCAACAATCCAAGACAAACTTTGACTATACAGTAGCTAGTGCGATGGTCGACTAAAATTATGATGGAATTTTGTACTCTTTCTGTTTCTGTCTTTTTTCTCCTACCTAATCGTTGGTAGCTTAAGGGGCTATACCATATACAGGCGGACGGGTAAGAGAGCTCACGGGACTCATCCTGGCAGGACTTGCTAACACTAGCCTTCGCTGAATCTACCACTGGCCACTGGATCGAAATCGCGACCCTTTGTAAAGATCCTATTATCGGGAGAAAATTAGTGGATTATGTCTAAAGGGTAGCTTGGGTCTAGTACCGGATCCCGTATAAATGACAATATGTCAAATGTATCGCCTAACGGCTAATCTAGTTTCCAAAAGGGAACTGAGTGATTCGACAAAGGAATAAGTACAGTCAGTGTCATTTCCGGTGAATCCTTTAATCGGCTTCTACGACATCCACAGAAATAGATGGAGATGAAATGCTATTCTAGACCGAAACCACAGTAATGTGTGGTTTATTTTACCTACTACTATTTAAAATTAGAACTAAAGGGGCAGAAATTCGAGTTTGGTAGAAAAATACGAGGAGTGCTCTGAAGAATTGTTTGAGGTGATTCCATTATCTCGTTTTTTTGTTTTTCTTATTGGTTATTTGGGTGGACGAGCTCACAGCCCATCTGGTTTTAAGTAGTTATTGGAGCCCATAGACATCTACAACGTAAATGCCACCGCCCACCTTGAGATATAAGTTCTAAGGTCTCAGTATAGTTACAACGGCTGCCCCACCCTTCAAACCGAAACGCATTACTGCTTCATGGAAATAGGCAGGGTAGAGGTACCTATCCGTGCGGACTCACAAGAGGTCCTACCACCGGTACCACCAGTTTACCATCGCGCCGCTCGCCACCGGAATAGAGTTCAATTTCATCCATACTACTTGGAGCCACTGCGTCTATCCACAGTGTGTTTTCAGAGATCTTTTTTGCCATGATCTTTTTTGCCACCATCTGGCTTTGGAATGAGCTCCCCTCCACGGTATTTCCCGACCGCTATGACATTTCTTTCTTCAAACGAGGCTTGTGGAGAGTACTTAACGGTAGACAGTGGCTTGGCTCTGCTCCCGGCATTGCTGAAATCCATGGGCGACGGTAACCACTCATCATCATGTAGGCCGTATGCTCGTCTGCCTACGAAGTCAATAAAAAATTGTATTAGGTCTTCTGAATTAAAAATACAAATTTCACTGGTGCGATGGTGTTTTGTGAACTCGCACGGATAGATACTATCACGCCGTCTATTTCTGCTACGAAGCAGCAATCCGTTCCAGATAGAAGGGCGGAGCAGCCGTTATACTATAACGGCCGTCTGGTATAGTGGTAAGTGATATGGTCACTACACAAGGGGGTCGCGGGTTCGAATCCCGCCAAGGGAAGATATTTGTATGATAAATATAAATGTCTTTTTCAGGGTTATGGATGATGTATAATAAATATATGTATGTGTATAATAAAAATCTTACATTTATTTCCGTTATCTGGTACCTGTAACACAAGTTCTTTACGAAATTATCACGGGACCAGTTAACGTAGCGTGATTGTTAGCAAATATTTATTTATTATTTATATAGTCGAGACTTAGACCTCATGTCTCAAGGCATCAACTACTCAAGACCAGGTGGACTGGGAGCCCGTTAATTCGTCGATGAGGCTATATTATTTTTCTGTTTTATTTATACACGCGTCTATTTAAAACACAATATGCTTACTGTTACTATTTATCATTTATGCCTGTAAATTATGTTTATTTGTAGATGTATTATAATATAACGATGAATATTAACGTCTTTTATGAGATTGAGTTGAAAGTTTAACAGCACCTCAGGAGAGGCTTGTGTTATTGTCGCATCAACGTCACAGGGTCCACAGTCGAGTTTGCCTAGTCTCACATAAATTTATAAAAACGCCTTTACACAGTACAATAGAATTTTAATTAGCACTTTCATTATGTTCTTTTATTACAAATAAAAAGGTTTTTGCTCAGTAGCTAGCAATTAGATGCTGGCACTTAAATTTAAATGTGCGTTCCAAGATACCTTCCTCCTTGTGTACACGGGTAGATTAAATTCCCTTTTAGTTATGATTTAATTAGTTTACAGATTGTTTGTTTGTTTTGTGTTCTCGGCAATAGACGGCAATGAAGGCACTGAAGTTATTCGACCGTGACCTAGATAGAAAATTGTTTGCGCAAGAGGAGTCGCTTGAATGATCATGCTATTTTATCATTGGACCACCCGTCACCGGAGCAAAAGCTACTACTGCTACTACTGCGCTGGCGCTATGACCCGAAGTGGGTCTTGGCCTCCGACAATAAGCTTTGCCATTCATCCCAGCGCTGCGCAACACTTTGCCAGTCTGACACTTGGAGCTCACATAAATTTCCTTCCACAGCGTCAGACCAGCGGTACTTGGGCCTCCCTACGGAGCGGCCTCCCTCCGGTACACCCACGTACACATAGCAGGATCGGGCTGTAAAACCTGAGCAAAAGCTCGTGTACCATTTTCAACCACTGGTCATTCACAGGGCTTTTCTAGAGACACTTTTTTCCAAGTGGTTTGCGAATCTGGAATGTACATTTTCAGTCTGAGTGCTATCACACATTAATTTTGAAATGTGGCTAGGAAGGATAGGCGGCAGCAGTTATGAACATTCACTATCAGGTAAATCGCATGTTCGTCTGCTTTTAAATGGAATACGAACAATTATGGGGTTTTCGCCACAGTAGAAAACTGAAAAAATATATTGCTGTTTCATGTGTTCGTATAATAATAATAAAATTTTTAAATGAAACTGTTGAACCCACTACATTACGTAATTTTAAAATCAATCGCCTGAACATTATTGTAGTTTAAACATGATTACAAACTGTAAATAATTTGGTAGTGAAAGCTGGTTTTACTAATAAAACGAACGTGTTTTAGATCACGCGCTCTTCCTTCACTATTCTCTAAAAGCTTTTAGCTCATTATTTAAGAGATACGTGTGAAAGCTCCATCGATTATCCATTTGGGGATGCTTTGTTCTCTACAAAGGCATTAAGCTCCGATCGTATCGAGATCGGGAAACTATTTGCAAAAGCTATTTGCCATTAAAGAAACAAATTTTACAAAGTCCAAGGTAATGTTATTAACATGGTGTTTTTTTTTTATAAGAACATTGTAATGAAAAGAAGAAAAATGTACAAAGAAGACCATTTTTTTTTCGTCTTTTTTGTTTCATTGCTCTATTTTATTGTTTTCATAGACAAGCATATTGTGACCACCTAGCGATGAGTCACCTCCGCTAAATGCCACCCGTTCTGTGAGAACTCGTGAACTTTGTTTAAAATACATGAATACTTCTATTTCTCACAAAAAATTATGTATATTTTTACATGTATCGTTTTGAACCTCTTACTTAATAAAGGTCATCCGATCATCAGGTGCTACAGATACGCGAGAATTTCGCTTTTGATACCTTCTGGATTTTTGTGAATGTTAATACAAAAGTTGAAGAAGACGACAACCTCCCTTGCACGAAAACGGACCCGTACGTCACCTGATTTCTCATTTATTTACAATGCGTGCAACATTTTGAAGAGTTTCATCAAGAATGTCTCGCATAGCCATTGATCAATATATGAAATCGACATCTTGCTTAATTAGCAATTTCGATATTGTCGAATCTTCTATCGTGTTCTATCTAAAAGATAAACCGCTTTAGGTACCTCAAGCACCGGTCATCATACTCGTCGAATCCGTCGCTTGAGATGAAAGGCTCGGCGAGTACCTAAACTAACCCACAGACACAGCCCACTGAGTGTCTCGCCAGATCTTCTCAGTGGGTCGCGTTCCTGATCCAGTGGTAGATTCTGCAAAGCACTGCTCTTGCTAGGGCCAGGGTTTGAGCCCTGTGATCTCACCTACTCGCTCGGTTACGCTGAAATAGTCTCTTAAGCTAGGTAGGAAAAAAAAGAAAAATGATAAACCGCCCGGTCCATCTGTATTGATCGTTACGACTACCGGTGTTCGCATCCCGTATACCGATACCATTTTTTCTAATGAAATACGTACGTAATAAATATTCATGAACTACTATCACGGTGAAGGAATAATATCGTATCATGAAATTAAACCCGCAAAAATTATAATTTGCTACTGATGGTAAGTCGTCTTGTTTAGGTAGTTACCAATTCTCTGCCTATTACTGCTGAGAAGCAGTAATGCGTTACTGTTTGATGAATGGGGCAGCCGTTGTACTGTAAACAGAGACTTAGAAATTAAGGTGGGTGGCGAAATTTATGTTGTTGATGTCTATTTGCTCCAGTAATTATTTACCCACTTGATACATATAGGTGGGCCGTGAATTCGTTGACCCATCTGGATACAAAAAAAAAATAACTATTAGACAAAATGTTTTTTTTTCTAACCTTCCAACTTGTTTTTTTTTAATGTTTACGTGTCAAAACTATTGTACTTATATGTCATAGTTTTTATACAATGTTGTATAATTAGACTCTCTATCAACAGAGTGATTGGAAATATCCAATCGTATTCTTTTCCACCTTTAATAAATATATATCACTATCCAATCTCGAAAGATCTTTGATCTTCGGTAATAGGAATTTTATTAAAGGTAAGATTTTCCTCAATGATTACAGCAGTCCCCAAAGATAGCACAGAAATCTTCGGAAGCCACTGTAATAGTTGCACTTTAAGTTTCATTTCAACAAATCCGGCGGTACACGTTTCCTGGCGAATTTTCTCTTAACTCCTTTGTGTGAAATTGGGCAAACTTTGAACATCCTAACTCCGATCATTGCTTAAAGAGACTTCTTGATTAAAACTCGTGAAAATAAATTCACTTTTGTTAGTTTAATTTATTTAGTTTAGTGTTAAATTTTGGCAAAACAAATATTAGTACGTTTTTGTTTTTTGCAATGTCCTGTTTAATATGCTGTTCATTGCGTGGTATTTTTATTCAAACTTAAATGAAAAATAAAAAAATACGTAGTATACAAATATTTCATTGCTATTTGTATCTCTTTTGTGTACAGCTACTACTTTACAAGCGGTTTCGCTTTATGAGGAAAAATTCTATTCTCGGGAGAACTACTATTTTCCTCGATGGAGATTACCTCCTGGAGCCCGGATAAAACCTGACCAAAGTTTTATCATTATCGGTAGAGTAATTATGAACTGAACGCGTAATATATAAGCAAACTAAATTTAACAGCACTGGAACGTAAAATGCTCCTAAAAAAAATTACCTGACGACAGTAGAGCAAAATCATCGTCTACTGGGCTCATCCTTCACTATTTATGAATTGTTATAAATATAAAGTGAGTAGGCCGGCAACGATTTTTTTGTTTTGTAAAATTCCTGATTGGACAAATCAGCTGCTATTTTATTCAAAATAAAGTAGAAATTATAATAAACATTAGTAGGTTCTCTTCGTAATCCCTCTCTGATAGTCCCTAGGCATTACTCTCAATTATTCTCGAAGCATCGCATGTAAGGTCACCAGCGCCCGGAGTTGTGTCAGAGTAGCAACGACGTCGGTTGTCAGCTGTCAACTGTCACCGCTCGGGCTGTTGCCACTCTCAAAAGGTCGAATCACCGTGATACATATCTATACTAATCTATATATATAAAAATGAATTGTTGTTCGTTAGTCTCGCTAAAACTCGAGAAGGGCTGGACCGATTTGGCTAATTTTGGTCTTGAATTATTTCTGGAAGTCCAGAGAAGGTTTAAAAGGTAGATAAATATGAAAATGCGCGGAATTAAATAAAAATAACAATCATGTTTTTCCTTTGATGTGTCCCCCGTCGGACGGATTCCTTTTGTTTGTTTTAAGTCTATTTTATACAAAAGTTTAGGTCTTTTATTTATCGATTGAGGCACTACGAAGTCTGCCGGTTTATCTAGTATAATATATAAATCTACAGTGCTTTTTACGGATGTTCCGTTATAACTACTGAACCATGTATCCGATTGACTTGAAACTTGGTATCCATGTAGAAAAGACATGTACTTAGTGGATAGGCTAATATAGTACTTAATGGATAATGGATAGTGTTGGACTCCCTACACCAGTTGCGGGGGCGTTAATGATGAGAATCTTTGTGGGGGTGAGAAATAATAATGTTAATTTTAAATGCCCAGCGAAGCGGACAGGTACAGCTAGTTTACTGTATTGTGATGATTTGTTTTTCTTTTGTTCATAGGATCATACATAATTTTAGTATCTGGTAGTACCAGGTAGTTTACTAATGGTAGGACCTCTTGTGAGTCCGCACGGGTAGGTACCACCGTCCCGCCTATTTCTGCCGTGAAGCAGTAATGCGTTTCGGTTTGAAGGGTGGGGCAGCCGTTGTAACTATACCGAGATCTTAGAACTTATATCTCAAGGTGTGTGGCGCATTTACGTTGTGGATTTCTATGGGCTCTAGTAACCACTTAACACCAGGTGGGCTGTGAGCTAGTCGACATATCTAAGCATAAAAAAAAATAAAAAAATACCAGAATTATTTTATCATTCAACCCAAAATGTACCAAACATTTTTTGTAAAGTTACTTATGGTTAGCAATCGATCTATTTTCCTTTCATTTTTGTTGAACAATAAATGTAATGCGTTCTGCAACAAGTAAAGTGACAAATAAAAGTTTCACTTTAAAATTTGTACCGTTTGCAATACAAGATCTAAAAAGTTCTTGCTACGTAATTGTATCCATAATACGTTAACGACCGCAGTAAAATTCAATACATAAACTAGACAATAATGAGAATGCAGACTGCCGTTCATTACAGTCTGCATCATCATTTATACCTCACATCCCGTTTTCCACAATATTACTCGAAGCTCTCTCGAAGCTCGACCATCAACGTAATTCAGGTAACAGCACAAAGTTCAAGCGTGGCATCTACATATTATACCTCACTATGAGGGGTCACGTGTTTATGACCTAATATTGTATCATGAGGGATCAGTGAACTACAATTTGTCAGTAAATCCTAGACGATATACGGCGCTATTAGCGACGACTGGCTTCTGTCCAATTAGTAATGTTGCTGACGAAGCTTGTAGCGCATCGTCCATCTCTTTGTATACTAGAATAAAACTGTATTAAAACCGTAACAGGATTAGCAAGACTTTGATGATTTTTAAAATAAAACACTGTTATGGTATTTAGGTATGATTGATACTTCGACTGCTAATTTCTGTATCTGTTGTTTGGTTGTTAGATAGTCATGTACAAAATACTAGGTGGATTGATTTTTTGCATTGATCAGACCCATAATTAACGGTAGTTTTCCCAATAGCGACAATCTATGATATTAGTTTAATAAATTATTCCCATACAAGAACAAAAACAAGAAACAAGAACAGAAAGAAGGCTATTAGATCTTCAGTTTTTCTACAGAATGTACAGGTAACTACAGGGAAATTCTCAGATTACTTTCAAAACGAGATACCCGGGGACTTTCAAAGTCAAGCAAGTCAGACGAAAAGGTAAAGGGAAATCTTAATGTGATTATAAACAGGTTTACGTTTGTTTAACGTCAGGACCAAGCCCTGAAGGGTCCTTGTCTACGTCAGTTCGTTAGTGAAATTTCGTTAGCAAAATCAACGTGAACACAATCTCAAGATGAGATGTACCCGTAATAAGACTTTGGAAGCCGCTAATGACTTTAGCAAGTTTAAAGTAATGGCTCTTTATCAAGTTAGAGTAACGGGGTAACTTTTTATGCGCATGAGAACACAATTTCCTGAAAACGAAATCACTACGGAATTGTAACTAGTTTGTGATAGCTTTGATGAGTCAAACGAATGAATATTAGGTAGTAAGGTAATTATTTTGTCGCGGCCTATGTATAAGATATTGCAATTAGCTTTTGTGAGTCAGGCGTATCCACAGATTCGGTAGAATCTGGCGCCAAGTTCCGTTCAAAAATCCCGTTGTAAACGGAGCGCCAGACTACCGACTGTGTTTACTGTGAGCAGAACAGTTTTTTGAGGTTGCGAAATTTTATTTAATTCTACGGTACTTCTGGTTCCTAAATTGTATATTATATCAATCACTCACAACTTTATTTTACTGATATTAACTAGTTATATCAATTACAACGATTAATCTACTTGAAATTATTAATTTTATCACCACAAACTATGGCTCGCTCAAAAATTTCGATCCTGACTTTTTTCGATGTAAAAAGTGACATGCCACAGACTATAAATATTCGAGAATGGTAATCTACGGCCGCCAGGGTGCGCTGGAATTATTCCTATTTGTAATGGATTTTATGACCTGGTAACTGAGACCTTTAAGTCATGTCTTATTTTAATTTATATTCATATTTTTATGAAAAATGATATTATGGAGTGAAATGAAATGAAGATGATTAATTTGAGACATTAATCAAATGAGATGAAATGAAATGAGATGAGATGATATGGAATGAAATATAATCTCAGTAAAATGGTGGTGGTCGTTTACTAAGATCTCAGTGGACTTTTTGGAGGAAACCGAGAAGTTACGTACAGCGGCTTTGTTTAATTTTCCCACATTTGTGCACTTTCACAGATATTAAACAGTTAATAAACCACTATTATTACACATTTAAACCCGAAGAAACACTAAATAGACAAATTAAAACAAATCACACAACTTCACACCTCGCGTTCCCGCCAAAAAGTCATTATTCCTACATAAACTGTAGCTTCAAGGGGATAGTTTGCAGTTCTTATTGAACGGTTTATACATTAAATAACGTTAATATTGTTACTGTTAGTATTTTAGTTTAAGTACTGCCGAAGCAAGTACTGTTGTTACTGTTGGAGAAACAATTTTGTTTTGTAATGTAATACCGAAATACTTTACGAGATGGCGTTACAAAAAATCCCTTCCCAAAACTATAAAACCGTTGTGTGATTGTCTACGAATAATAAATAATATAATAACTAATATTTATTCGTAGGTGATTGTTTAAGATGCTATGAATATTTCGGTTTTGATTTCATCAAAATAACTTGAACTTTACTATTGAATTCCGAAGAAAATTCTAATTAAGGCTGAGTTAAGTTCAGCTTTTTATTTAAGCCTCTTACTGTAGTTTTTAAATTACATTTATGCGGATTGATGTTTCAAGGCTTTCAGATTTTAATTTTAAATTCTGAAATAATTAAGAACAGCGTCATCTACCCTTCACATTTGAAACAAAATTTAATTCGGTTTAAATTTGTAAAAGTTGATGTTGATTATTATTACACTGTAACGCAGCGTTCCGTTTCGCGGGGCAACAGCAGCCAAAGGGAATGTGACTCAGGTCCGTGCCGCGACGACCCACCCCGCGCTACCCGCGCCCGCGCATCTGTTGCATCATTCGCACCCCCAATTAGTGCGCGCCAGACTTTGAAGTGGAATACACGCGTCCCCGGTCGATACCGGAACTGACAACCCGAGAGTCTCATGCCAGTCGGGCACCTAACATTAAACTGGCAGCCCAAGCGCGGGCCCTTTAACTAGTATTTCGGAGTGAATCTACGTAATTACGACACGTACTCGTCGTCAGTCACGGCGTCAATCCGATTTTCAAGGCGTTGAAGAAGAAATTGGTTCAACCGCGGGACCGACGCCAACATTTACCGCAAACAACATGGCGTCATTACAAGAAAGTCAAATGGCAGCATTCGAACGCCTACTCGACCGAGTTTTTGAGCATAAAACTCAACTCGAATCATCAGCAACACCGACGTCGGAGCCGACATCGCCGCCTTCCTCGACGCCCGCTCACCATTCTGGGAACTTCGCGTCATGCACGGCGCGGTTCAGCGGAGCGCCCGGCGACTCACTCGACGGTTTCCTTGACGCGGTCGAATCATACAAAGATTGTGCTGACGTAGGACACGCCATCGCGTTACGAGGACTCTCGATGTTACTAACCGGAAATGCAGCCGTGTGGTGGCAAGGCGTTAAAGCTAGCATCACTTCCTGGGACGACGCTTTATCATCGTTACGAAGCGCTTTCGGTGATTGCAGACCGCCCCATCGAGTCTACTTAGAGCTCTTCAAAATGTCGCAAGGACAAAGAGAGAAGACGGAGATCTTCGTTGCCAGAGCACGAGCCCTACTAGCTCGACTCCCACCTGGTGACCTTAGTGAGAAAGTTCAAATTGATATGCTTTACGGCCTTCTACACCGTCGTGTTCGTAAAAGATTAAGAAGAGACGAAATAACTTCATACGACACGTTATTAAAGAAAACGCGCCATATCGAGGACTCCATCTACGAGACCAGTCCGCCTGAATTTATTCATCCTCAGCGAGCGACGCCACGTTCATCGGGTAGTACCGTAGGCGAAGTTCCCGCCGGTGCTTCGACTTCGCAGCATACATACGCGCGGATGACGCCGCGGAAAATATTCAACTCGGGCGCCGCTGGCGGCCCGCCACGCGACGACAGCGCTGCGCCGAGCACCGTTCGAGTCCCCGCGCCTCGCTACACGAACACTGATAATGTATCATCTACGTCGATTGTTAAAAGACTGTTCTGTGTTTATTGCAAAAAGTACGGACATATTCGTGATGAGTGTTTAAAATTAGCGTCAAAAACGAAATTCGACAACGAAAATACGCAAGCTGTATCCTCGTGTTACGGGTGTGGTACCAAAGGTGTTACTCGGTCTCAGTGTACAAAGTGTAACGCAAGTTAGGTATTACGCCGTCGACGCTGCACGGACCCGATCAGTCACATCCGATTTACCTATTGGTAAAGTAAATACACAGCTGTCAAGTTCAGTGAACTCTATTCATCGCGACAGCTCGTTGCATACAGCTTGCACTTCAAACACCGTAAAGTCGTCCATTTATATTAATAATCGTAAACAATGTTTTGTTGATAATGAAAATAATTATTATCCTACCGATTTTAAGGCGATTCTTCCTCCGCGCTTTTTCGGTACTGATAACAAGGTTTAGACTTCAAAATTATTCTAGACTTAATCATAATATAAACAACTAGCGACCCGCCCTCGCTTCGCTTCGGAAACATTAAAACAAACATGAAAAAAAAAAAAAAAAAAAAAAAAAAAAAAAGTAGCCTATGTTCATCAGGGACAATGTCGGCTTCTAATGGAAAAAGAATTTTTCAAATCGGTCCAGTAGTTTCGGAGCCTATTCGAAACAAACAAACAAATCTTTCCTCTTTATAATATTATTAGTATAGTAATCGGCAAACTTCTTGAGCAAATGACCTTGACTGCGCAGAACCGAATTTTAGATCACTTTGGTGGTGAGGGTGAGGCGCAACGGCAGGGGAAATCGTATCGAGCGCGTTATTGGTAGATCAGTCGAGCCTTGCGTCCCGCACCGCGCCCTCATTCCGCTTGCTCCCAAAAGTACGCTTGCGTACAGTGGAAAGTCTATCGTTATTAATCGTTAAGTTATTTGTTATAATTGCTTGTGGACTTTGTTGCCATTGCTATTTGTTAAGTGTTTGTTGATTTTTTATAAAACATACACTATGCCGTGACAAACTGGTGTAGTACTTAAAAGAAAGGGTAGAAAAATTGTGTACGATGTATATTGCTTCATTATAAAACAGGGGAAGAATGATATGGAAAAATTAAAACAGACTTCGGAAGCAACAAAAACATCAGTGAGTACTGTTAGGTGCATTATTAACGAAGCTAAAGGCTCTGGCTTGCTCGCCGTGTTTCGGACTCCGGGTAAGAAAAGATCAGGGAAGAAGAAAGTTACCGGAATGGATAGTTTCGTTCAATCTGTAATAAAAAGATGTAATCATAATAACTACATAACAAGCAGCGAAACTCCGTACCGTAGAAAGGCTTCGAAAAATTTAAAGAAGATATAAATTTTAATGGCTCGGAATGAAGCTTAGGACGAATTATGTAAGAGCTAGGCTTCAGATGGAAGAAAAGAACAGAAAATAATCGGAAGCTGGTAAATGAAAAAAGTAACATTCGATTACTACGAATAGAATATCTTCAAAAAATAATTAATTATAGACAAAAAAGAAGACCGAATCGACCGAGCTGTAAACTTCGCCGATGAGCCCTATGTCGACTCATCACGATGATAGCGACTCGGGTGATGAAAACAGTGATGATGATGATGGTCAAGATAATGATAACGAAAAAAAAATTACAAATACCAGCTTCGCTTCAACTGAACCAAGACCTGGCAACAGCTCTAGTTTTGACTTAATAGAAGGAATATCTATTTTACCCCAAGATTAAATTATTACAATTATTAACCTATATGTTTTGTTGATGTTCTAATAAATATATAAATAAATACATATGTTGATTTTAATAATTTAATAGCATTATGACGCAGAGTAAGTAATGTTTTTGCACGTGAGTGTACCATGCGCAAACTTACCCCCACTACGTCAACAAATGCTCAAGAAGTTTGCCGGTTATTATATTAGTATTAGTATTAGTATTAGTATAGATAATATTAGTTCTAGGAATAGGCCCCTGATGCGTTATTCGAGTGGTACCGAACCAAAACATAGTTATTCCGAGGTATAATAGCCGGCAAACTTCTTGAGCATTTGTTGACGTAGTGGGGGTAAGTTTGCGCATGGTACACTCACGTGCAAAAATATTATTTACTCTGCGTCATAATGCAATTAAATTATTAAAATCAACATATGTATTTATTTATATATTTATTAGAACATCAACAAAAAATATAGGTTAATAATTGTAATAATTTAATCTTGGGGTAAAATAGATATTCCTTCTATTAAGTCAAAACTAGAGCTGTTGCCAGGTCTTCGTTCAGTTGAAGCGAAGCTGGTATTTGTAAATTTTTTTTCGTTATCATAATCTTGACCATTATCATCATCACTGTTTTCATCACCCGAGTCGCCATCATCGTGTTAAGTCGACATAGGGCTCATCGGTGTAGTTTACGACTCGGTCGGTTCGATCTTCTTTTTTGTCTATAATTAATTATTTTTTGAAGATATTCGATTCGTAGTAATCGAATGTTACTTTTTTCAATTACCAGCTTCCGATTATTTTCTGTTTTTTTTTTCCATCTGAAGCCTAGCTCTTTCATAATTCGTCGTAAACTTCATTCCGAGCCATTAAAATGTATATCTTCTTTAAAATTTTCGAAGCCTTTTTATTACAGATTGAACGAAACTATCCATTCCGGTAACTTTCTTCTTCCCTGATCTTTTCTTACCCGGAGTCCCAAGCACGATGAGCAAGCCAGAGCCTTTAGCTTCGTTAATAATGCACCTAACAGTACTCACTGATGTTTTTGTTGCTTCCGAAGTCTGTTTTACTTTTTCCATAATATCATTCTTCCCCTGTTTTATAATGAAGCAATATACGTCGTACACAATTTTTCTACCCTTTCTTTTGAATACTCCACCAGTTTGTCGCGGCATAGTGTATTTTTTATAAAAAATCAACAAACACTCAACAAATAGCAATGGCAACAAAGTCAACAAGCAATTATAATAAAATATAACTTAACGATTAATAACGATAGATTTTTCACTGTACGCAAGCGTACTTTACGCAAGGTTCGACTGATCTACCAATAACGCGCTCGATACGATTTCCCCTGCCGTCGCGCCTCACCCTCACCACCAAAGTCATCTAAAATTCGGTTCTGCGCAGCCAAGGTCATTTGCTCACGATGTTTGCCGGTTACTATACCAAGTGGCCGCGATAGGGTGACCATGATGAACGAAAATAGGGTGACCATGGAAAACGTCGGACATTTTTCGACGATTAATTCTAATGTGAAAAGTGTTGCCCAGAGTAACTCTACTGAGCACCAGGTTAGGTTAAGACCAATTTTAAGTGTTCAAATTTTAGGTATACGAGGTAATGCTTTGTTGGATACGGGAGCTAAGAGTAGCGTTGCCGGTGCGTTGCTTTATGAATTGCTGTTAAAGCATAACCATCCGTGTGAGGAAACCAGGCGTCGGGTGAGGCTTGCAGACGGTTCCGCGCGCACCCGCCGAGTTTTGCTCACTACTCTAGAAGTAAGGATAAGTCCCGAAAGGTCAGTAACCCTTGAATTTACTGTTTTTCCAGATGCTCAAAATAATGAAACTTTGCTTGGCATGGATTTTTTGGTGGCGGCAGGTATTGTGCTTGACTTTGCTTCATCCACTTGGCATTTTTCGGGAAAACGGGTTACCTATCCAATTGAATATGAGTGCCCTAAGCCATGCATGTTTGCTTCTACTGCTGACTTCCTGCGTGATGATAAGGGTTCTATGCTTGGCTCCGATGAACGGCAGCAGCTATCACATTTATTGCAGCAGAATGGAGACATCTTTAGGGTGGGGGGAGCCCCAACCCTTTACGCCGAGCACCACATTGATACCGGTGATCATCCGCCTATATCGGTACCGCCGTATAGGCTCACTCCTGTGCTTCAACAGCGAGGAGAGGTTCTCGCAATCGATTTGTTCGGGCCACTGCCAGAAGGAGAGCAGGGGGAGCGATGGGTACTCCTGGTAGAGGATGTAGCTACAAGATGGGTAGAACTCTACGCACTTGTTGATGCCACCGCCGTGGCTTGCTCCCGAGTCCTACTGGAAGAGTATTTCCTTCTTTATGGCTTGCTTATGCGTCTAGGGGTGTAACACGTAAGTTCATGCCACGACGGGATGGCCCGTATCGCGTAGTAAAAATAGTTAGTCCTACAACGTACTTCATAGCAGACTTGTCAAACAATGTCATCGGCAAGTATCACACCGCGGATTTAACCCACTCTCCGTCAAATTCAAGTACGGATCCAATTATGCCAAAGAGGCAGAGAGGAAGGCCGCGTCTTCAGACTAACAGTCCCAAGTTGGACTCGGGACGCGTTCCCAACTTGGAGGGGGAGTATGTAACGCAACGTTCCGTTTCGCGGGGCAACAGCAGCCAAAGAGAATGTGACTCAGGTCCGTGCCGCGACGACCCACCCCGCGCTACCCGCGCCCGCGCATCTGTTGCATCATTCGCACCCCCAATTAGTGCGCGCCAGACTTTGAAGCGGAATACACGCGTCCCCGGTCGATACCGGAACTGACAACCCGAGAGTCTCATGCCAGTCGGGCACCTAACATTAAAACACTAATTAATTGAGCGTTTCATTAGCTTTTAAGCTGAGTGACTATTTATAATTTATTTTTATTAAGTAATAAATGAGCAAAAAATAATACTTAACAAAAAGATATGAAATCCGAACAAAAACAGTTTCACTGTAAAAAATTGCGCCAAGTCCACGTTTATAAAACTCATCTCAATAACATTTGCACTTTACAAAAAAAAGAAGACTTCAATAGCTTTCATTCTCTACAAAAATATGTGAAATACAAAAAAATACCAAGAAACCGTCATAAAGATGAAAAAATTAAAAAAAAATTGTTGAAAATTTAAAAATAAAAAAATAAAATTTTTATCGTACTTGGCGCGCGTCATTGAGTACCCCAAAATTTTTCGGAAGAATTTCAACCCGAGAAAAAAACCATTTTGCTTTAATATACAGTGAAAGCTGAAAAAGTTACCCAGGTTGTCTTTTTCGCTCTTGTTAGCGTTTTATGAGAAATTGAGACAGAACTACGGTAATTTTCAACAGCTCTCACTATATACCTATGGGCTATTATATGCCAAATCGACCACTTTTGCGTTCGACCCCTTTAGATTCAGCTGAAACTTTATTATTCTTTTCTACCCTTTGAAAAACATCTTTGAGAATTTTTTCAAATGTTTTGAAGCCAACGTATACATACGTATCGACTCGTAAGTAGCTTGTATTTGTATAAGCGAACACGAGAGGGTGTTTAGTTCAAATCATAAAAGATGAGTGGGAAATGAAAAAAATTCAAATAACATACGTATGAGATGTCGATTTTACTTAACTTTTGTAAAACTTATTATGAAATAATAATTCATTAATTACATTTATGCATTTCATAGGTTGACCTACTTATAAATTTCTAAACATTGAAAGGATGTTCATTTATCCTGAAAATTTTGGGGTACTCAATGACGCGCGCCAAGTACGATAAAATTTTAATTTTTTTATTTTTAAATTTTCAACAAATTTTTTTTAATTTTTTCATCTTTATGACGGTTTCTTGGTATTTTTTTGTATTTCACATATTTTTGTAGAGAATGAAAGCTATTGAAGTCTTCTTTTTTTTGTAAAGTGCAAATGTTATTGAGATGAGTTTTATAAACGTGGACTTGGCGCAATTTTTTACAGTGAAACTGTTTTTGTTCGGATTTGAATCTCTCGGACATCTTGGGAATAACAAGAATATTTTTATCAAATATTGAAATACTAGCGGCCCGCTCCGGCTCCGCTCGGATCTTTAACAAAAATTTCAACGATATTAGACGTTGTTTTATTTTTTTATGTAAAAGAACAATTATTGCGGCATAACTATAATAGTTAGACATATTATGCTGTCGCGACACTATTTGTAAATAATAATGTGTTCTACAAAGTCGTCGTATATTATTTTATTCTATCATCAATAGTTTTCGCAGAGCAGGTGACGTAAAGGATATTTTAGGTATTTTTTTACACCTTGGGAACCTTATCGGAGTTTTAGTAAGGATCCCTAATTTTTTTCAAAAAAGATTATAGCCTATGTCACTCGGGAATAGTGTAGCTTCCAAACAGTGAAAGAATTTTTCAAATCGGTTCAGTAGTTTCGGAGCCTATTCAATACAAACAAACAAACAAACAAATCTTTCCTCTTTATAATATTAATAATAATAATAATAATAGTATAGCTAAATAGCGGATTACTTTTTTTTAATTATCTGCTTGTGCTGCGTTCTTGATCACAATGTGCATGAGTAGACGAACTCTAGGCTCATCCGATTTTCTAAAAGGCAGTTACATTAACTTGAATGTTACTGTTCAACTTAAAACATTGGAAGAGATCTTAATACACTCTCATTTGAATAAAAATAATCGTACCTATTTATATACTGTGTTAACATAGGTACAGAAAAAATATTGTATTATATACCCGAGACATTGCAAAAAGACGGTTCACAAATACTGCTATTTCGAGAAACCACGATTCCTTTTTTAGTTAGTTCTTGGAAATTTTAGCACTGTTGATGCCAGACATGTGTATTATTGGAATTAGTCAAAAGGGTGGACAGACAGGTTTGCCTCTAACATTTATACGGTAAGTAGTTGTTAAATATAGAACCATGAAAGCTTTAAACAACTAGTTATCCATCGGATAATTCGGATATCTATGATTTCAATTCTATAATATGAAAATTTAAAATTTTATTACTTTCTAATTTATTAAACAGGGTGTATTCAAAGTGTTTTCGAAAAATATAAGGAGACAAAGGCAGATGATTCATAAAACTCTTAATATTTTGATAATGTCTCAAATCAAGGCGTCAAATATAATGAAAAATAATCGATAATCAAGTGAAGTGGAAAATCTACGGTACCGAGGCGATGCAGAATACCGGAGAGAAGAGAATGTCGCTTTACCTTGAGAAATATTCATGAGATTCGCACGGACTAAAATGACAACTATTTGTACATTGACTTGTGAATGAATAGTGTTTTCTGTTCAATTTAACTTTTTTTTTATTGCTTATATTGGTAGACGAGTTCACAGCCCACCTGGTGTTAAGTGGTTACTGGAGCCCATAGACATCTACAACGTAAATGCGCCACCCACCTTGAGATATAAGTTCTAAGGGTCTCAGTATAGTTACAACGGCTGCCCCACCCTTCAAACCGAAACGCATTACTGCTTCACAGCAGAAATAGGCAGGGTGGTGGTACCTACCCGCGCGGACTCACGAGAGGTCCTACCACCAGTAAAAACTTAATTTAAAGCAGAAATAGGCAGGACGGTGATATCTTCATCTTGCGGGTTTACAATTCACCTTACCCCCCAAAAAATCCTGTAGTGAATTCCTGTTTCAATCTTTGGTACGATCATCATACACCCTGTATAAGTAGATATTGATCCAAACACTTGATTAGATTGCTTTAGGCCATTTACTTAATAGCTAAAGTAACAGTAAGAATCAACGAGATGACTTCGAAACCCTTCTCGTGGAGCAAATAAGCTCGTCAAAGATGCATTATGTCTTCTATTTGATTTAACGTCCTACGACAAACTTACGAAGAATATAATGCTTGTGACTTACATCAACAGCATAAAAATACGGCCCCGTTATTTTCTCAGCTTACGAGGCGGAAATTTACAACTTAAATAAAATGGAGTGATGTGAAACTGACCATGAAGTGCTTTAAATCTAAAATCATGGCCGTCAATCGGTTTTTAAGCTAGATCTAATTGTTTTCGCTACGGTTGTAGAAACTAATTACCTCCATAGGTCTCAATCTCAATGGGAACATGATGCCAGGAAGTTTCACTTCTTTTTTAAAAATAATATCTACATGACCATTTTTGGATGATGTTTTATTTCAACATTAAAAAGTCGTCGTGGCCTAAAGGATAAGACGTCCGGTGCATTCGTGTGTAGCGATGCACCGGTGTTCGAATCCCGCAGGCGGGTACCAATTTTTCTAATGAAATACGTACTCAACAAATGTTCACGATTGACTTCCACGGTGAAGGAATAACATCGTGTAATAAAAATGAAACCCGCAAAATTATAATTTGCGTAATCACTGGTGGTAGGACCTCTTGGGAGTCCGCACGGGTAGGTACCACCACCCCGCCTATTTCCGCCGTGAAGCAGTAATGCGTTTCGGTTCGAAGGGTGGGGTAGCCGTTGTAACTATGCTGAGACCTTAGAACTTATATCTCAAGGTGGGTGGTGCATTTACGTTGTAGATGTCTATGGGCTCCAGTAACCACTTAGCACCAGGTGGGCTGTGAGCTCGTCCACCCATCTAAGCAATAAAATAAAAATAAAAAAAACATTTTATTTAAAATATTTTGCTCGTAAACGAATTATTTAGATATTATTTTATCATTATACTATGCATAAGTTTATAGTATTTTTTTTTTTAATTCAAAAGCAAAGTTACGGCAAACGTAGCCTGCAAAAATGTTTGAGCACACAAAATGGAAACAAGAGAGGACGCAATATAAGGATATGAAAGTAACGAAGTGCAATTCTGTTCAAGGAACTCGTTTTCTATGCATGCATCACAAATATAAATGAAATTTTCTAGAAAAGTGTCGTGTCTTCATAGACGTTTCACGTAAACTAAAAATAAAAGATGCGATAAAACTACAGCGGTAATGCCGTTACTAATATTTCCTAAATTACTGTAATCATAATCGTCCAACAGCTATATGTGCTTGACCATACAGATTTTAGCATGCTACATAAATAAGAAGAAATTATGATGTGTAAAGAGGTTCGAAATCAAATTAAAAATGGCGAGCTCTCTCTGTCTCTTTCGCACGTCCTACTAATATTACCGTCTTTTTTTATATTACCTATATTTATCAATATACATATAATATGTATATTGATAAAAATTCTCACAACTAGATTGAGGAAAATCCGACGGAGTCTAATTTAAGAGATTTGTAATATTCTTGCTATCTAAGTCACTAGATTCTCTTTTTCGTAAAAATAATAATAAATCGGGTTAAGGACACTGTTTTTATGAAAGCTGTATGTGTTAGTGTTAATACAAGTCCGTTGTGAACAAAGCCAATATCTGTAAAAGTTTCGGCGAAGCATCCCGTTATTTATTCAAAGCCTTCTGCTTTTCTTAACTTTTCGAGAGGCGGGTCCTCTTATTACAGAACCGTTCGCCTGAGCACATTTGCTTTCATTTCTTCCGGGAAATCCACAGCTTTGTAAATAAATAAATATTGACGTCTCATTTTGATAGACGGCGTTAAGTAAAAGAAAAGTTAAGCAGATTGTGATTAATTAGCTTTGATCAATGTAAAACATATTTATTATCGAATATAAATTGATTCGAGTGTCATTTTAATATTTATTAACTTTTATAATATTCGTTAATTGCAATTCGAAGACAATACCATCTCGAAGAAAAGTATTTTATTTTTAGATATTAATGTAAAACCAAACTTTAAAGCGATTCTCAAAATTATCTTAAACTAGACTTGCCCAGCTATTTTAACCGCTTTATACCTATTTCTATATTTTTTTTATTACTTAACTGGGTGGACGAGCTCACGGCCCACGTGGTATTAAGTGGTTACCGGATCCCATAGACGCATCGCTAGATACGAATGCATCGGACGTCTCTCCTTTAGGCTACGACGACTTAAACATGTTGTATTTTTGTATTTTCGTGGGTTAAAGAGTTGCTTGTGTGTATGTTTTCGGATCATGTCATTAATTATTATGTCATTAATCTCGTTTTTACCATCGCACCGCTCGCCACCGGAGTAGAGTTCATCCATACTACTTGGAGCCACTGCGGTCATCCACAGTGCGTTTCCAGAGGTCTTTTTTGCCACGTACCATCCGGCTATGGAATGAGCTCCCCTCCACGGTGTTTCCCGAGCGCTATGACATGTCCTTCTTCAAACGAGACTTGTGGAGAGTATTAAGCGGTAGGCAGCGGCTTGGCTCTGCCCCTGGCATTGCTGAAGTCCATGGGCGACGGTAACCACTCACCATCAGGTGGGCCGTATGCTCGTCTGCTCTCAAGGGCAATAAAAAAAAATTTATGATAAAAAGCAATCTTACGCAAATTACTTCAGATCATGAATTATTTTGGTGCGAAATTTCAACCAAATCTATAAAATTTCATCAAATAACTATATTATTAAATTTGTATGTGACAAATTCCAAATTGCGTCAATAGAATTAACGCGAAATGTAAAAATTACACGAATTTCAAGAAATTGAGGTTGGCAGTAGAAAATGTAACGTTCAGAAATTTTCATGCGATAAACAATGTAAGATAATTTTCATTTTTCACTTTTAATACAGGGTGGCCCATAAGTCCTTTGAAAAGTAAAATTTGAATAAAACGAACAGGGCGCGCGTGAGCGGTGCAGGGGAAGCGGGGGGAGTAACTTCGGTTTCTGGGAATTTAGTCGCGATGGAGCGTTTTACCGGAGCGGACCGTGCGTTTTGTGTGCGCGAGTTTTATAAAAACGACAATTCGGCAACCGTTGCGCGGCGTAAATTTCGAGAACACAAAGGTTTACACAACTTTGACGACACTCCAACTCTTCAAACGATTAAGAACTGGGTTGCTAAGTTCGAGGAGACCGGTTCGACGTTAGATAAACCGCGGTTGGGTCGCCCAAGGACGTCACGTACGGAACAAAACATAGACACAGTGACACAGTCTATTCGCGAAAATCCGACACAGTCAACTCGTAAGCGCGCCAGAGCATTAAACGTATCCAGGACATCGTTACAACGGATTTTGAAGAAAGATTTACATATGCACCCTTACAAAATTCAGTTGGTTCAAGAATTAAAGGAAACTGACGGTATTCAAAGACAAAATTATGCGAATGAAATGTTGAATCGGTTTACTTCCTTCAATAACATAATGTTCTCTGACGAGGCTCATTTCCATCTTAACGGGCATGTTAGTAAACAAAATTGCCGCTATTGGAGCCCCATCAATCCAAAACTTAAGCATCAGAAGCCCTTACATAGTCCGAAAGTGACTGTTTGGGCCGCTATGTCAGCCCATGGTATCCTAGGGCCTTACTTCTTTGAGGATGGCAGAGGGCGCGCAGTTACTGTTACATCGGAGCGATATGTGGCTATGATCGAAGAGTTTTTCATACCAGAATTGCAAAACTTTTCAGGCTTTAATGCCAGGACGTGGTTTCAACAGGATGGGGCCACTTCTCACACCTCTAACACTGCTATGCCCGTTATCCGTCAACTTTTTCCTGGCAAAGTTATCTCTAAGAGAGGAGACATTTCCTGGCCTCCACGTAGTCCAGATCTGACCCCGATGGATTTTTTTTGTGGGGCTACCTTAAGGCTAAAGTATACGACACAAACCCGCGGTCAATTGAGGCCCTAAAAGAAAACATCCGCAGAGAAATGACAAGCATTTCAGCAGTGACGTGCCGCGCAGTCATCGACAATTTTAGACGTCGTTTGCAAGAGTGCCGTGATCGCAACGGATTACATTTAGGAGATGTTATTTTCAAAAAATAATTCCCGTTTTTTAAGCTTTTTATGTAAATAAAAATTTAATTCATAATGTAATTAGTTTTATTTTAATAAATTTTTTTTCATATCAAAGGACTTATGGGCCTCCCTGTACTACTGAATGATTAGTAACTATATTTAAGTTAACCTGAAACTGCAATACTTTAAGACAAATATTTTTTCTGTGTGGAAACTAGCGACATCTTGTAGCGAATACTCCTATTACACATATATGTTGTTAAAGTTAAGGCATTTAATCATTGTATAACTAAACACAAAAAAGAAAAAAATTATAAATCAGTCTTCATTTGTTGAAGACAAATTGATTAAATTTTATCAATTTTCGGTTTCTGAAAATTTACAAAATCCTTTATCAAAAGTAAAATATAGGATAGGTAAGTAGTTAAGTAGGTAGATGTTACTGCCATCTACAGGAGCAACGAGAAACTAATCGAACCGAAGCCATCTAGTGGCTGACGCCCGTAAACATTTCTGTTGAGTGCTCGAGTTGCTTATCTATAACTAATTTATGTGTATTATCTATGGTTAAAGAGACCCTATACGAAAGCGTGAAATGAGGTTTCACGACGAATAACACGAAACAAGACTTCAAGAATTCAGTCTAATTATAAAACTGTGCATGCGACATGAAAAAATACTTTATTTACACAAACATTCGCACGAAATCACAAGGCATGCATAAGCGGCTGTACTTTCGTACGCGACTTGGAAAATAATAAATGGAGTTAGATTAAATCAATTTAAATTCCAATAGGCTCCGTAGCTTGAAACCTTGACAAAATGCTCCTCTACCTCTTAGAGTTCAGAGCAAATATATGTATAGCGAAATAGGTGCCGCGTTCATGCCAACCCACAGACACAGCCCACTGAGTTTCTCGCCGGATCTTCTCAGTAGGTCGCGTTTCCAATCCGGCGGTAGATTCTGCGAAGCACTGCTCTTGCTAGGGTCAGTGTTAGCAACTCTCCGGTTGAGCCCCGCGAGCTCACCTACAAACGTTAGGGCGAAGCTGAAATAGCCTCTCAAGGCTATCAGCATAGATAGGGAAAAAAAAAGCGTTCATGGCCTAACGGTATTACATACTGAGTGGTACTAATGTGCCGGAGTTCAAACACTGCAAGCATCCTAAAACTCAATAAAATCAAATGCTAAAAGTCTGTTTTTCTTTATTACTGATGGTAAGGGTTCATTTTTAAGATGTCACCGTCTTGTCTAATTCTGCCATAAAGCAGATATGAGAACCGGTTTGGCAGAAATCACACTGTAATATTTATTGGCTTCCATTTAACAACGTGTGGACATTTATTGTTCGTCTACCCAGCTAAAAAAAAAAAGTGATGAGAATGAAAAAAATAAACAGTAAATAATGGTAGCTTAGGAAACACAGGTTCACTGAAGACTCCATACAGTCTTATTTTCCTGTTTCGTTCCTTGGATGATACAAGTCGCCGTGGCCTAAAAGATAAGACACATAAGAAGTGCATTCGTATCAAGCGATGGGACTGTGTTGGTGTTCGAATCCCGAGGCAGGTACCAATTTTTTCAATGACATACTAAACAAATGTTCACGATTTACGTTCACGGTGAAGGAATAGAATCGTGTACTAAAAATCAAACACGCACAAATTATAATTTGCGTAATTACCTAGTGGTGGTTGGGCGTCTTTTGATTCCGCACGGGTAGATGCCACTACCATGCCTACTTCCATCTTGAAGCGGTAATAATTTTCTATATTAAGGGAGGGGCAGTTTAAGAGGGCTGACAACAATAATATTTTGGAATACTTCAAATTTCGCGGCAACTGCGTTTCCTGTTGGTGACGAGCGTAAATGTATTAACGTCTTTGTAGTGAAACGGGCTCTTGCTTATATTGCGTGTAACGATGTCACAAACGGTCGCTCAATGCGTCGACATCATTAATCGTCGCGCCGTTGATGGATCGCTCTTGTCGAACGCGATCCATCGGGTTATTGTGCGTTTTGTTGACTTTAATGACTGGAGGTACGATTTTCCGAGTGGTATTGCAAATTGTGTAATAATGAAAATTACGAATTTTGAATTTTGTCGAAAATGATGTTTTGCGGTTTCGGTTCGAGGTTTAAGTGTAGCGTACTGGTGGTAGAGGCTATAGTGAGTCTGCGCATGTAGACACCACTGTTCTGTTGGCACAAATTACCATTTTAATTCTCAATTATACGGGCGCCGGCCTAGTATCAGCCTTTCTTGGGAATCTGGCATTAAGACGGAGAGTCGTTATATTACCTCATAAGTCTACTGTTATTACAGAAACAACTTGACAATCATGCTTTCCTACATAAGTTGAGTAATAGTCTCACGTGCTTGGGCGTAGATATCTAGGCTCCAGAACCCAATCGAATCTTGTAAAAACGCATCTAAGTTATTGCGTAACGCAAATCTGAAGTGGCAGCAGTATTGGCATTAAGTCAGTAGATTAATAAGATATATGTACATATATAGTTTGGGTGTTCAAGTTAATAGGTGACTAAACTATTAATTCCATATACAGCATTCCCTCTTTTTCATTATTGTTATTATTATTATTATTTTTTATTTTTATTATGAAGCTGTGGCCTACTTGGCGCTAAGCATTTATTGCAGATGATAAATATCAATAAATAATAGTTTAAAAAAACTAACAAAATACGCTTTTATAAAAAATCCAACAAAAAAATACTAAATGCTTGGTGCTTTTCAGGATAATATCAAAATAACTCTTCTACTCATATCTGTTCATAAAATATTTATAACTACAGTCACTGATACCATACACCCGACGCTTTTTTTACAATAAAATAATTTTTCTTACACTATATTTAATCAAATTTATTAATATTTAGTTTCTATTTCTTTGTTGGAGTTTCTATAAAAGCGTTTTTTGTTATTTTTTTAAACTATTATTTATTTTTAATTTTTAGTTGAATTTAAATATTTTTAAAAAAAATTTTCAATTTTTTTTTTTAATTTTCAATTTTCATGGTCCTTATTAAGTATACCAAATTTCGAGTTAATCCGACGTTTTGAAGGGGGTCAAAATCATGTTCAAAGATTCCGTTACATACTATCATACATACGTCTGAAGCTAATAAAAGCGTATTAAAAATAGCTACCACCTTGAAACCTGAAATGGAAATCCCAATTATTAGGTATGAAATCTTCATGACTTCAAATAATAATATATAGTTATAGCTATTTTAAAACATTACATTCGTTCATTCGTTTAAGTTCTCCTTAAAACAACAATGTATTTAATGGATCTTTCTCGTGTCAACTATGAATTAATTAAAAGGTGTTTCAGTTTCGTTTTCATTATTACCAAGATAAAATGTAAATTTAGCATTTAACTCCCTCCAGTTTCGTTAATATTATTTTTGGATAAGCATATCCGAAAATTTCGGGCTATGATATTTGGTAGTTAAGACGAAACCCTATGTCGTTCCAATGGAATATAATTGGGACTGCGTGTCAAGTTGTCACCGTATTGTATACGAAAATACACGTAAGGTGATGACGTAAGTGTAAGACTTATGAAAGATTTAAAAATGAAAAAATTTAAAAAAATTTTTTTGTTAAGTTCAATAGTTTAAAAGGACATTGAAAATGGAATAGTAGCCTTGAAGACTTTTTCATTACTTTCAGGAAAAATTAGGAAAATGAAGTTTACTGTAAAGTTTGAAACTCAATATAAAAGAGGCTTCTAGTTTGGTAACAGATGGTTCGGTAGTAAAATGGGATGACATTGTCTACAATATCGTCTCGAACATTTCCAAAACTTCGTCAAACATTCTATAGGCACGTTGTCTGTCGGCGCGATAAGGCGTACACTAAATACTTTCAGTTGACAAAGCTTTAAATTAATTAAGTTAATTCGAGAATTTTCGAGAAAAATAATCATATTCACGCATCATGGTTCGGAGAGAAATTTCGTTTCAATACAAAACGTAAATTAATAACTGCTTGAAGAAAACGAAAGTCATTTTCCAGGCGGCTCGGTCACGAACTGGGAGGTCGAGGCCGCGATCATTTGTACCATGCTTCTGTCGAACTATTTTCATAGCCCATGTAAGCGTAGCCTTCAGTCATAAAACAAAGTTTATCACTTAGTGACTCAAAGTAATAAGTGCCAAATGTGTTTAGACCGAATTACATTCAGCCAACGTTTTATTCATGGCTTATGTTTTGTTAAATCAACTACCCTAACAGTCTGTAGACGCATTGTCTGTGATATCTGTGACTTCAATAGAAGCGTTAATTGTAACTTTTGTATTACTGAATGATACATGATGCACAGACACATGATGCCGTTTTTAAGTATTTTTTGTTTGTTTTATTTAGTGAAAATTGCGTTCGAAATTTTTAAATCAACCCCAGATTAAATCCAATTAGGCTTTAAGCATTCGTCGTTTGCTTATGCAACGGCCAGTAATACTAGCGTCATAAAATGAATGTAAATTTGTTAACTAACATCAGGTAATTGTGTACGAGAATTCTAAAAACTTTCCGCCTTGTCAGATGAACAAGAGTTCAGTGTAGGCAGTTTGTGTTAGTTACAAAACTAAAATAGATACAAAATACTTTTTAATAACATCAAAGCTTTTACGTCAGGGCTACGGGAAACTTTTTATGAAATTTGATATTAGAAGGATGTGACGACATTCCGAAATTGTTCATAATATAAATATACTACATTTAAAGTAAGACTTTGTCTCACAATAATATAAAAGAACATATTTTTTACTGCTTTGATGAAATTGCGTAATAATATTAGAAACATTGATAACGAATGATGTCAATTACAAAGTTATTCTACTTAATTAGTAGTTTGTAACTTTATTTAATATGTAATTGTATTTATAAAAATAGTCAGTCATCGATCTGTAGTCATATCAGCTCTGAGCATAGGTGTCAGCAGTCGGCGTTAACCCAATAAAGCAGAATTACTCCTGTGCCTACGTGAGCTCTTTTACGAAGTAACTGTGTACAAGCGCTTAAAAATGCCTATTTCTGCCGTGAAACAATAATGCGTTTCGGCTTGAAGAGTAGGGCAGCCGTTGTAACTAAACTAAGACCTTAGAACTTATATCTCAAGGTGGGTGGCGCATTTACATTGTAGATGTCTATGGGCTCCAGTAACCACATAACACCAGGTGGGCTGTGAGCTCGTCCACCCATGAAAGCAATAAAAAAAAGTTTTTTTTTCAATGCGGCTCGAATAAACAAACAGACAAACACATTACATTAGAAACGCATCTTAGAAACGATTCTGCTATAAGCATCAGATTTGATACAGACAGAAACAGGAAAGACTGGTGAAAATTTGTTAGCGAAAATACACCTAAAATATACAGAAAGTCTATTTCTATGGCATTTATCTTATACCTTTAAACGAGCAATTCTTGTATATTAATATATATATAATCTGAATCTCGGAAACGGCTCCAACGATTTTCATAAAATATAGTATACAGGGGATTTCGGGGGCGATAAATCGATCTAGCTACGATATATTTTCAGAAAATGTTGTTTTATTCGTGTTTTCAATAATCAACTCTTCCCGACATCTATTGGCGAATAATAATACTATTTTTCTTAATTGAGGGCAACTAACCGCTTTAAAGACACAACAAGATGGCGTTATCAAAAAAAATCATCATCTAGTTTTATTTAACACAAATAGTGTCCAATGTGTGATTATATTTTTCAAAACGAAATCCTAACTTTCGATACAATAATCAAAAATTTGTAAGATGCAAAATATCCTGTTCACGCGAGCTTGAATAACCCCTTAGGCTGCCAGCAAATAGGTAGGGCAAAAAAAAAAAGTGTGTGTGTCCGCTCCGACGCACGACTGGAGTTTACTGGATATAAAAAATTAAACGAAACAATACGAGAAATAGTTCTATATTACGACAACACGATACACTACAGATTATTAACAAATTAACGAGACACAAAACAAACGACTAACAAATATATGAAAATACAATAATGAGAGAAACGCGCGATCAGTACGAGGCTTTGTGGCGGACTGCCGGCGCAGCAGCCCGGCGTCACCTGCGATAACGCGGCCGCGCGTTGGCTCCTGATTGGCGCGCGCACGCATCACGCAATCAGGAGCCAATCAGGCGCATAACGCATTTCGTGTGACATGCTAGTACGATTTTGATTGGCGCGCGCACGCATCACGCAATCAGGAGCCAATCAGGCGCATAACGCATTTCGTGTGACATGCTAGTACGATTTTGATTGGCGCGCGCACGCATCACGCAATCAGGAGCCAATCAGGCGCATAACGCATTTCGTGTGACATGCTAGTACGATTTTGGTCCCCATAATTTTCATACCCCGGGCCTATATATGTAAATCGATTCTAAAGGAGTAAACTCCAAAAATGTATGTGTGTGCAAGTCACATACGGTAGAAGTGAAATTAAAAAAAAAAAAAGAATAATCGCAGGGGTTTACCACCAGCCACTCCGCAGTGCAATGGAGCAGCCTAACCCTGGGGGAACCGCCTTCATATTCACGTGATCTCTACGCCAGGTAAGTATGATTTAGCAAGAGAAATACGAGAACGTCTATCAACTGTGAACATCTTGTCACCGCGATTCAGGAATTGTTGAATTTACGTGCAGCGACATCTGTTGATAACAAACTAAATAGAAATAATTGTAAATCATCTTTTTTAGTATGTGGTAGCGCCCTCTGTGAGTTGATATTTTAACTTCACGTATAATGTGTTCTATCTCATTTTCGTTTCATTTTTTTGTTTCATCGAGTTTGAAATCACATCACAACCATTCTAAAGAAGTTTCTCTTCAATAAAATACAAAATTTGTCTTTACATTTCGGGGCTTGCTGGTTGCATTGTATATTAATCTGTATGGTGCACTCGAAATGGCTCAAGTACCGTTATCGTTCGATAGCAATTCGAATTGAATGCTCGACTGACCAATTCAAGCCACTGCTCTGATTTTAGGTTTGGATAACAACATCACAGTGCAAAATCTGCGAATTTCGTTTGCGATAATATTAGATTCTCGTATTAAAATCAAATATTAAGGTTGTTAAACTGGGTTAAGTATGTTACTTAAAATGCTAATTAAAAGTAATGAAAATGTTTGTAGGGACTACATATGTACCCATACTTTCTATCGATATATGCACATTCACACGTGTAAGCGATAATTATATTGCAGCGATGCTATGCCAGTCATAGATAATACACATAAAATAGTTATAGATAAGCAACTCAAGGACTTAACAAAAATGTTTACGGACCTCGGCCAGTAGATGGCGTCGATTAATTTCTCATTGCTCCTGTAGATGGCAGTAACATATTACCTATCCTATATATGAAATGTATTATACATGTCGGGGGAGATACAGATGGAACGTTTTTAAAAAGTGTGACGTCAGCATTGCTGACGTCACGGTTATTGCTTTGTTGACGATAACTCATGTTTGGGTTTCCGAAACAAAACTTCACGAGAACTTCACAAGAACTTCGTATATTGCACGAGAAGCATAACAACGTTACAGAGATATCCGTACAGTACAACGGCTCGGACACGAATCAATCAGTGCTAGACAGCACGGCCGTATTTATGGGGCTTCGTACCCGTGAGCGTGTTGACACGTTTTAAACACGTGAGCGTGTTTACACGTTTTTCAAACACGTGAGCGGGTTTACACGTTTTTCAAACACGTTTTAAAGTATTGAAATTACAATAAAAGGAACTGTTTAACATTAATTTCTTATCACAGAGTAATTAGTTGATGATCAGTAGGTAAATAGTCATATTTGCGCCGACACGGCCATACTGACAGGCGGTGCGCGCTCTGCACCAGCCGCCCATGTATGGTGTATCACCAGAGAGTTCTTGGAGTCCATCTGAAACAATGGAATGTCTGTTTCTGAGATTGGTATCTGTGTACCTTTTTATGTTACTTTGAAAGTAACTTATTTTGTGTAGTTTTATATTGTGACGTACACTGTGGTACTATGTAGTGGACGTACACTGTGGTACTATGTAGTGGACGTACACTGTGGTACTATGTAGTGGACGTACACTGTGGTACTTATGTAGTGGACGTACACTGTGGTACTTATGTAGTGGACGTACACTGTGGTACTTATGTAGTGGACGTACACTGTGGTACTTATGTAGTGGACGTACACTGTGGTACTTATGTAGTGGACGTACACTGTGGTACTTATGTAGTGGACGTACACTGTGGTACTTATGTAGTGGACGTACACTGTGGTACTTATGCAGTGGGCGTACACTGTGGTACTTATGTAGTGGGCGTACACTGTGGTACTTATGTAGTACAGAATAAAGATTGAGAAGCTTTATACAAAATTGTTATAAGTATAGGAATGCTGTACATGGGAGGTGAGCGATGATATTGAAGTGCTTGTAATGCTCCACGCTTACTCGCACGATTTATGTACTCGTAGATATATCGATACAAATGCTCCACGCATAATTGCACGATTTGATTTCTCGTAGATAGGATTGATGCTGTGGCGCTGAGCGGTCTCGAACGCCGTGGTCCACAGGGGCTCTAATGGAAGTGGGAACTAGGACGATGCTGGGGCCTAGGCCTAAGTCGGTCAAAGTTAGTCAGTCATAGTCAATCATTTTGACCGTGGTCCCCAGAGGCTCTGAAAAGTAATGTTTTTTTTTTTTTTTTTTTTTTTTCTTTCTTGCCTTTTATTTAGGCTTATGAGGGTTTGATGCTGTGGTGCTGAGCGATCTCGTACGCCGTGGTCCACAGGGGCTCTAAAGGATTGTGAAGGTCGATGCTGTGGCCTGGGCCTTATATTTATGACCGTGGTCCACAGAGGCTCTGAAAATAAATAGCGTAATGAAGAGCTCACATGGGAATGATGCTGTGGTGCTGAGCGGTCTCGTACGCCGTGGTCCACAGGGGCTCTAAAAGATGTAGGTAGGACGATGCTGTGGCCTAGGCCTTATGTATTATGACCGTGGTCCACAGGGGCTCTGAAATTGGTTCAAGGAAGGAAAATAGGATAGGGGTAATGTACAGGCTTACTTTTAATGATGGTCGACCCGTCAACAAAGACAAAGGCCAACGGCTGGATCTTACTGCTGATGTTGATACTGACTTTCTCATAAATTGGTAAACATTTTAAGTAACTATCAGGATAGCAGTAAGAAATATAAATCGGCGCGCGGCGGGGATGGTTAAGCGGTAGTTTCCGTTATCACTCGTGTTCGATTGAACTCAGTTTAGTCAATAAAACTTTTTGAATAATAATTATTGAAACCCAACACACACAACTTTCACAATGACAGGGTAAACCGACAGTTTCGTGCCACATACCAACAGACTGACTGACTGCCAGAGACTCATTGACTCTGACGGACGGACCGTCTGATACGGACTGGATGACTGTCTGACACGGAACGCCACGACTCTGTCCACGTACCGCCATTTTATACTGTGGCGTTACGGAGTCTACCCTACATTTTGTGATATTTATCAAAACAGCATTTCATCATTTAAAATAATAGTCAAAATAACGTCTTAATATTACTAAAAGTCTTTAATCACGACACGGCCATTCTGACATGTCACACGTCCCTGTGTGACGCTCCTGCTAGAAAAATAACCTTCTGTAATATCAAACAGGTTTCGTCTCGGCCAATCCTGATTCATTCAAGATTGAGGATTGGGATTCTTTCATTACAAAACATAACGTTAGCTTTCAACAAGATCTTTAACCTGTGTGAGTAGATAATTTAATTACCCAATTATTAGCGACACACTATACAACTGAAAAATTTCATTAACGCTCAATAAGCATTAGAAACCAGAGTCATTACAAAACTAAGTAATGTGAGTAGTATTTCATCAGTATTCAGTATCAATCACAAACTGTCGTTACAATCACCTCCATCTAGTGAGAGTAACTCATGCCACCTATATCGAGTGACGATAACCTTGATACCTCCATCGAGCGACGCAAATAAGTGGGACCTCCATCCGGCACCCAACTTCAACATAAAACACACGCTCGATTTAGGTGATGTGTTCAATTACCAGTTTTATAAATGACACCGAATACTTATCTTTACTAATCACACAAAATAGGACAACAAAAATCCTTACTTTAATCAGTTAGTTGTATCGTGGTCTTTTGACTCTACATCTTCTAAATCACTAGTTTCAACAAAATCGTATTTAGGGATTGCACTACATTTTGATGAATTAAGCACACACACATAGTAAAAGCTTAGAAAATTCTCAAGTATACGGAAATAATTGATCACAATAAACTTCTAGAGCAAATTAAAGAGCGGAGGATGATCAGAGCCTTGTACCACCGTCGTTTATTCATTCAACCATTTAATTAAGCATAATTAAATTATCGAAACTTCACATAAGCCTCTTTATCGCCACGGCTCTCCCGCCGACCAGCAATCGCAATTGCCCTCATGATGCGCATCCACAGCGTGAATCGCCCGTGTGCATCACCCCCTGACTACACACGATGTTATTTACAGACCCCGACCTCCGTCAGAGCCAAACGCGCACCGCGCACCCACGGACTACTTGAGTTGCCTCAAGAGACATCGATTTCTACCGGGCTACGACTACGTAATAGCTACTAGTACGGTCGAACACAATACGGCCGATAGAGTCTTACTAGAGTTTCCAGCACAACTTAGGCTCACTCATCTTCAATAGGATCATTGTCAACATCAACTTCGACTGGTACATGACCTACTGATATCCTCCTCAACCTATCGTGTGCATATTTGTACGTACGCTTACCGGAAAATTTTAAATTTTCGCCTTTGTTTGATTAAATCGCGCCTTATCATAATCTTTTGTTCTCATACGCTATCTCGCGAATTTCGTCAATATCAATTTCAGTCTACATCGCTACACATCAACGACGGTCTTGCAACCTTGCCGATTAAAAGCTCGAGTGGCGATGCTTTCGTTACACGACTCATCGTGCAATTAATAGCTAGCTGAACCTCACCTACAACATCTTGCCACGATCTGGTATCGCTAGTCTACCGCTGTTAACATTGCTTTTAGGACACTCATAACGCGCTCTACCTGTCCATTAGTACGAGGGGAACCGGTTGCTCTCTGGTCTCGTCAAGGTTAATCTCTTGTTTTCAGTATCATTTAAAGTAAAAAGCTTTTCGGGGTATGGCACGCGAATTATTAAAAGCTCAAGAGGGCTCACCCTTTTTATACGTTGGATAGAACAATTTAAAAAATATGTGCTTCTAGCACTTCTTGTCAAGAACATGTCAAGAACAATTCCATGAGCTAATTGCGAGCTTGGTCAGCAATAACGCAAGTGTGGGCTTCGAATAAGGACACACTAGATTTAAGTGCTTATTTCGCTGAATGCTCAATCTCACTGAACCGATTAAAACAACTATCGGGTAGTACATGACATTAAAATGGTTAAGCAATAAATCATCGCAAAGGATTTGTTCCGTACAGTTTTGGTCAAAACAACAGACCCTTTATGAGAACCATCGCATAAAATTCCTGAATTATGAAGCTACTACTAATAGATTTCTCGACAAGAGAACATTCGGCATCAGATTCCAAATAAAAGTAAAACGACTCACCAGATTTTTCTCATTTACCAAAACACCCGATGTTACGCAGCTACCGGCACGTCGCTCTGCTGCTGCGTTGCTCGCGGCCGTCGATGACATCGCGCCATCAATTTGCCTCGGCGGCAACTCGTGGCAATGTTTTTGCTTAGATGGGTGGACTATGAACGAGCTCATAGCCCACCTGGTGCTATGTAGTTATTGGACCCACATATATCCACAACGCAAACGCGTCATCCACCCCGAGATACAAGTTTCAAGGTCTCAGCATAGCTACAACCGCTGCCCCACCATTCAAACCGAAATACACCACTGCTTCACGGCAGAAATAGGCAGGGTGACGGTACCCGTGCGGTCGATGGCACTATACGGATCACCCGTCTGGTGCCACGTCCTTACCCACTAGAACGTCGCTGCGCTGCGACGGCGGCAGCGCGCGATCGCAGTCAGAGTCATTCAAGGATACCTCACAGTCTCCTACGAGGCGGCGCGCCCTAGCGCAAGTGCAGCCGGAGCGCGAGGGCTCCAAACTCGGCAGTCCGTGCTGGAGGCGTAGTCTCGTCATTTGGCGGACCCGTCGGCCGGCCTCCGTACCGTCGAGGCGATCTGCCCGGTTCTCGCAGACTGGGTGGGCTGCGACCGCAGAAGTCTCACCTCTGGCTACCTGTGCAGACTCACAAGACATCTTACCACCAGCCACCACGCAAATTACAATTTTGCGGGTTCCACCTCTACTACACGATGTTACTCCCACACTGCGGAAGCCAACCGCGAACACTTGTCAAGCACGCACAAGCACACACTTCACCCGAAAAACTGGCATCCGCCTGCGGGACTCGAACACCGCCGCATCGTCAGACACGAACGCACCGGACGGTGTATCTTACAGGTCACGACGACTTCAAATGTGTCAATTTTCTTCCCCACGAAAAATTGCTTGCTTTCTTGTTTGCTTGCTTGTCGTCATGACAGATCCATTATTGTGATCGAACTTCCACTTGAGACTTGCACTTGCCTTAATTTCTTGCAACAGCTTGTTTCGTGTCCTATTTCCGCTAGTAAATGCCATGTGATAAAGTTTCTTCGTGGCTCAGATCTTCCATCGAGGTAGCAGACGCTATTACACGACTTGCGTATGCTGCATTCACGCTTTTGTGGCTAACCATTGCTTAAATTGATAAGCGTCGCAGCAAGAATTTTGCATAACGAGCGAGAAATAAGTCGCAAATGCCTCCATGTGACACTTACGTATGAAATCCGCGACAATCATGATAAGGCACCGCCTTTCAGGGCCCCACTGAAGACTACAATGAGCCGTGCACCATCCAGTAGACGTTCATCGAGGTACATATCAATCGTAGCGCACCAAGCACATGGATCGGAATCTGTCTGTTCCCGAAGAATTTCTGACCCGTGATCTCAGATACCGTTACTGGTATTCTCATCTGCATCATGTTTTTCCGCTGTACTTCGAACATGTTCAAACACGTCACGCCAGTGAGAGTAGAGTCCTGATCCTTCACTTCTGATGTCGGGGGAGATACAGATGGAACGTTTTTAAAAAGTGTGACGTCAGCATTGCTGACGTCAGCATTGCTGACGTCACGGTTATTGCTTTGTTGACGATAACTCATGTTTGGGTTTCCGAAACAAAACTTCACGAGAACTTCACAAGAACTTCGTATATTGCACGAGAAGCATAACAACGTTACAGAGATATCCGTACAGTACAACGGCTCGGACACGAATCAATCAGTGCTAGACAGCACGGCCGTTTTTATGGGGCTTCGTACCCGTGAGCGTGTTGACACGTTTTAAACACGTGAGCGTGTTTACACGTTTTTCAAACACGTGAGCGGGTTTACACGTTTTTCAAACACGTTTTAAAGTATTGAAATTACAATAAAAGGAACTGTTTAACATTAATTTCTTATCACAGAGTAATTAGTTGATGATCAGTAGGTAAATAGTCATATTTGCGCCGACATACATATATCCTATATATCCTATTTATTTAATGAAAGATTTTGTAAATATTCAGAAATCACAAATTGATAAAATTTAATCAATTTGTCTGTATCAAATAAAGACTTGTACATATTATTATGCTTTAATATTTTTTTAATTTTCTGTGTTTAGTTATGCAAAATTAACTTATAACTTTAACTTAACTTTAACAACATATAAGTTTAGGGGCATCCGCTACAAGATGTCGCTAGTTTCCATACAGAAAAAAATATTTGTCGTTAAGTATCGCAGTTTCAGGGCTACTGACGCCAGACTCGATATTGTCGAGCTGTATAAAGCACGTTACGTTGTAATACGAATACATTTTAATCAATTAACTGAACAAGTGTCTTATTAATCCCTGCCCGATACGGAGACTCAGTATGTTTTCAAAACGTTTCAGTATTCAATAATTCTTATTGAAGATTGCAAAGATGTCGGCCCCAATAACTGCCACAATGTAGCATATTGAAAATTCATGTCATTGACATACACTCACTCATATGAAATTACTCTGCATATTCTAGAACCGGATCTCGAGTGCGACATACGATTTAATCGAACATATATTGAAGATACATCCGATCGTTTACATATTTCTTATCGAGTGCAATGTATTCTGGTATTTAAATAATCGTCACTAGTGGGCTAAGGTTCATTTGGAGCATGAAGACCATTTTCTTTCAGATGTAAATTCGATATGAATTCCTCCGAAACTTTGTTCCTTTTACAACAACTAACCACCAACAATCATAAATAGGAGAGCAAATGTAACAGTAACTGACAGGGCTGTGAGCACTATACTAAATGACGTATTTATAATAGTCGGGTATGATATACCCAAAAGCCTCCGTCCATCACGCGAAATTCTCTCTAAATGACGTGCTCGCTAACATCCCTAAGCTGTTCCCGTCTGACAGATTTAACCCTCGTCGTCCGTTTCGTGATCACCTTTATAATAGTTACAGTTCTGTTGTTCTGTTTATTGTTGTTATTCTAATCCATTCAGGTATGTAAACACCCAAGGGCGGATCCAGCTTTGGTGCCAGGAGGGGTCACATAGTCATGGTCAAGTCAAGAACTTATAATTTAATTCTGATAACAATAGATCAAGTAAAAAGTAGGCATCTTATTAATGTACGTAAGTACTGTACTTAAAAACATTTATTCTTTATTGTACACTTGAAAAACTTAACACATAATAACTTGTACATATACACGTACATATTGTCATCTTCTCTTGAAGACATCCAGAGAAGCACTATCACGCCCGGAATGAGGCAGCTCATTTATATTCCATAACCGTCGTCCTAAAATCATTATGTTCAATATGTGGTCCACCTAGGTCTTGGAACCAGCTCAGGGGGGGAGGGGCATGACCCCCATGACCCCCCCTGGATCCGCCCTTGTAAACACCGATAAATTTTTTTTTTTTTTAACTGTACTGATATCTGAAATAGCTCACCGAATATTAGACTTAAAGTCATTTCCAAAGCCCATAGACGTCACAACGTGAACCCTGTCACCCATCTTGAGACATGACTTCGATGAAAGTAGTTTGTGAATCTGTGTAAAGTACAAATTTTCTCAGTAGAAATTGTACTCGTCTGCGGGATTTGAACATCGCCTTAAATGCGCTACCTAAGATGAGTAGTAAGTACACTTGGCGTCTTATTCGATAAGCCACGACAATTGTAGCGGGGTGATGTTTAAGGTAACAGCTTAATGATAAATCTGGCTTTATCGGAGCGAAGGTACAAGTGGACTAAAGAAAATGGTGTGTGTCGAAATAGGTAGCTTTCTTTAAGCAATATACGATTTAATGATTGGAATGGATGAATGTTTCCAAACATAGCCCACAAAGTTTCTTACTGGATCTTCTCAGTGGGTCGCGATTCGGATCCTGTCGTAAGTATAGCAAAGCACTGCTCTTGCTAGGGCTAGTGTTAGCAATCTCTCAGGCTGAGCCCGCGAGCTGACCTACCAGTCCGTGAGTAATTGGAATAACCACTTAGGCTCCAAATGATTAGGTAAAATGAAGGCACAAATATTTTGTTTGTTTTGTACTTACTACTCGTATTTTACAAACTAAATTCTTCTGATTGTAATAGGTTTTAATGTATCAAATATAAAATATTGTGTGAATATAATATTAGAATGTGATACTTTTTATATATTTAGCCTAGATTGATAGAGTAATAATTGTCTAGAAGTCGTCATCCGAATAAAATAACAAGAATCTGTATACCATTTTCTTCTATCTTCAGATATAAATTTCAATTGGAAAAAACACCAGTTGTTCCACAGTTAGGTAACAGGAGAAAAAAAACTTTGAAACTCGGTTTCTACCACTGATTATAAAATCGATTCCTTATATATTACTTTGCTTGCAAAACTTCTTGGTAGAACTCGATAGATACTCGTTAAAATAAGATGTTTTCACTTTTTCAATACTCTGTATCGCTACATTTATACCCTGATAAACGTTGTAATTCAAAACGAATCAGTTTTAGAATGAGATCTTTGGGAACTAAGTTTTGTTTTTAGTTAAGCCAAGATCTAATCCGGGTTCTAAAACGTATTTGATTAGGATTCGTCTGAGCACAGAAACACAGGGTGTAGTAATTAGGTAGCACTTTGTAAAGTTTAATACACGTCTTATTAGAAACTAGCGGCTCGCTCCGGCTCCGCTCGGGTCTTTAACAAAAATTTAAACGACGTTGTTTTATTTTTAAAAATAAAAGAACACTTATTGCGGCATAACTATAATAGGTAAACATATGCTGTCGTGACACTATTTGTAAATAATGTGTTAAGTCGTAGTACATTATTTTATTCTATCATCAATAGTTTTCGCAGGGCACGCGATGTAAAGAATATTTTAGGTAATTTTTTTACGCCTTGGGTTACATTATTGGAGTTTTAGTAAGGATCCCTAATTTTTTTCAAAAAATATTATGGCCTATGTCACTCGAGAATAGTGTAGCTTCCAAACAGTGAAAGAATTTTTCGAATCGGTTCAGTAGTTTCGGAGCCTATTCAATACAAACAAACAAACAAACCTTTCCTCTTTATAATATTAATATAAATGACGCGAGTATGGTGTTCGCTGAAGCAGCTCGCACCCAGGTTTTGCAATCCCTGCTCCTTAAGCCATTGGAGCACCGTGGTACGTGAGGAATCTTTACCACGATCTACGCCTCCATCCTTTCCGTAAGTATATAAAGCCAACAATGGAAATATGACATTTGCACGAATGAAGTTCTCGTGACCTCGATAATAGGATGCCTGGGGTACTTCGTAACAAGCATTGCGATCATGCCGTGTTCAAAACCAGTTGACAGGTAGGTCCTAATTTTTCTATGGCAATGCGTACTTTATGTCTTTAAGAATAACTTGATGATTAACGAATAACATAATGGAACTAAACCGGCAATTTTGGCATGTGTTCCGGTAAGTTGAAGGGTAAAATTAAAAACTAAAATTGAGACATGCTTAAAGGATAATGGATAGTGATAAACAAATCATCGATCGCATAGGCGTCTGTTGTCTATGTATTAAGTGCGATTTAAAACTGGCTCTTCTAATTTTATTTTTTCACATTAAAATTGTCAAAGGTAATTATAATTTTAGATGACTAGTTACCATAATATCTGAAGTTAGTCAACTAAAGTCAATACAATAGAACGAGAAACTCTCCAACTTTACAACCTAAAACCATTCCTAGTTTACAAACAGCGTGCCAACACCATCACAAAGGATTATTGTTGGTTAGTTTGCAGTTTCCTATCGAAGTTATTTAATTTTTAGTCGCCTGCAAAATCCAAAACTTCGTTCTAATTCCTATAGAATTTCCCGTCTCATATTTGAGTTTGTAGCGAACCGAGCTTCCCGGTCTAATTAAATGTCACTCAATAGAGAGCGATCGATGGCCGGCCTCGTTAGCGCGATCGTTCAAATATTAACCTGTTCTCAATTTTTTGCAGGGTTCGAGTTAATGAGGCATAATGACAAACCAACACGCTCAAAATTAGATCGGATTATCTATATATTAATACGTGAAGCAAAAACTTTGTATCCCTTTTTACGAAAATTGCGCGGACGGAGGAGTATGAAATTTTCCACACATATAGAAAATATAGAGAAGTGCACAATGCTAATTTTTTTTTTAAATAATGCATAGAATCTACATTAAATCAATAAAGAAAAATTACACACACTACATATCATGTATTTAACACACACACGCATGCATACTATTTATTGTGAAAATTTTGTACTTGACGTCTGTTGTCAAATTGAGAATAGATTAAATATTGTGTGTCTTTGTTAATATTTTTTATGGTGTAGTTTTGGCGAATTTTGTGATTATAGAAGTATAAAATACAATCATAATAGTGTACAAACTTACAATTCCAATTAATTATAGTCGAATTTCGACTACTGCGGGACCTCTAGTCGATGTTAATATCTTATCTAATTACATTTTAGCGCTAGATGGGCTGACGAGATTAGGGCTTCCCTGGAGTTAAACGGCTACTGTAGTCTATAGACATCACAATTCAAATGGCTGGTGGTAGGACCTCCTGTGAGTCCGCACAGGTAGGTACTGCCACCACCCCACCTATTTCTGCCGTGAAGCAGTAATGCGTTTCGGCTTGATGGGTGGGGCCGCTGTTGTAACTATACTGAGACCTTAGAACTCATATCTCAAGGTGGGTGGTGGCATTCACGTTGTAGATGTCTATGGGCTGCGGTAACAACTTAACCCCAGGTGGGCAGTGAGCTCGTCCACCCATCTAAACAATAAAAAAAAGAATGGCTCCAGACTTTTAAGACTTAAGTTCGAAGTCTTCATTGTATAACGGCTGCCGGTTTTAACCGGAACGCGTGGCAAAAGTAGCCAAGATGCTTATTATAACTACACCAATAAATGCGTGATTTAAAAATAATACATTTGATTTTGATTGCACGATGCTATCCCTCCAATAACTTGTTCGTGAACACATATTAGGTGCGTATTTCTTAATATAAATTAGTGCCTACGTGTGGGATTTAAGCCTCAGCTTAATCGCATCACTTAATACGCGTACACTGGGTATGTTATCCTTTAAGATACGACGAAATTTACATATGTAATACATAAAGCTGTACGCCACATATGAACAAGCCCAGCAAAAAAATATTTATTTATTTACGTATTTATCTTGTTCCCGCTGTTTGTGCCCATATCATAACCAAAGTCTGAGATTAAAAAATGAATGTTAAATTCAGCTTGCAAATCATTAATCTAAGATATACGATGTAATATAGAAAGGTTTGAGCTTTCCAAATGTTTTTTACAAAAGTGATGAAAATTTGTAGTATTTATTTAAGATGAACAGTTCCTAATTAAGCTTTTTAAGATTTAATTACATTTTAAAATCTAAACCAAAATACAACGAAACCATTGAAGATTCGGCACCTCAAATCAATTTCTCGATAGGATTCCGTCGGACTTCTTCCAAACTTTCACCTGGAGGTAGCAAGTTCATTAACGGAGGATTAATTGAAATGTCCATCGGAATAGATTGGTTTTGATTTGTTGAGGTGTTATAAATTTATAATTGTATCCAAGAGTTTTGTAGATAACAATTTATTTTTAACTAGCGACCCGCCCTGTAATTTATTATTGATTTCTCCACTATTTAATGGATGTTATTATATATGCAAACCTTCCTCTTCAATCACTCTATCTATTAAAAAAAGCCGCATCAAGATCCGTTGCGTAGTTTTAAAGATTTAAGCATACATAGGGCCAGACAGATATAGGGACAGAGAAAGCGACTTTGTTGCTAGTTGAGTTTCGACGGTGATTCAAAAAGTTATGAATCTCGAATGTACTTAAAATTTCAAAAATCTTTATAGCTAATAAAAAAATTGCTCTTCTGTACTCAACAGTACTTACACATGTAATACATATAGACAAAGTTTTATGGATCGCTTTTTTGTCTTTCTTTCCATAGTAAAAAACGACTTTATATCCTTCAAATAAAAAACATAAAAACAATGGTACCTAAGCTGTAGTTGCCGCTTTGCCTGATCTCGGCAACTACATAAAAACCCAAATTCTATGCTGTAGAAGTTGTATTGTTGATCGAAGTGTAGAAACGAAAATGTTATAATCACACAAACGAACCGAGTAAAGAGGCGAGGAGAAGTAATGAGTTATGCCCCAGTGAAAATTTGCGAAAACTGGCCTAAAGCTACATTTTGCCCTAAGAAGTTGAACATCCACTTGAAATCGAATTAAAATGTAAATTTGTTAATAGCCTCGATGATGCCCGGGAGCTTAATGGAGAAGCATTGAAATAGCCTTAAAAAATATCCTTACAGGATATCTGTCAAAGGATTTAACTTCATGACATAGACCAGCAAAACGAGGATATTTTTTTACTGCTTAAATGGGTGGACAAGGTCTCAGCCTACCTGGTGTTTAGTGGTTATCTAAGCCATATAAAGCGTAAATGTCACCACCCACGGAGTACATATCTACAACGTAAATGCCACCACCCACCTTGAGACAAAAATTCTAAGGACTCAGTTTTAACAGTACAACGGCTGCCCCGCCCTTAAAATCGAAACGCAATAACGCTTCACGGCAGAAATAGGCAGGGTGGTGGTACCTACCCATGCGGAGTCATAAGTCGTCCTACCACCAGTAACGAGGCTATAATTTTTAAAAATATTTTGATTCTCTCTTCTAGAACTTTAACGATCAATCTTTAAAACATTCATTTGATTGCAGCGACGGATTATATATTACGTTTCGAACATTAGCGAAGTTCCAGCTTCTGGGACCGAAGTGCCCGTTGCTCAGATGCCCCCTCCAGTAATATTTTTGTTGTTTAAAACTTCGTTAATTAAAACGAGTTTCAGTTGCTTCTGAAACAATAACGAAGTCGGGATCCCTCGAGAGAATTCACTCTTTAAAAGGCGAAGTTGGTAATTCGAGTGTTGACTTTTACCAATTCGACTCTATATTTAAGAGTAATTCCCTCTTGCGTATTTCAGGTAACGCAATTACGCTGTCGTAATCTTATCGTAAGGTTTCGGAGGCGGCTATAAATTTGTCATTGTCAGGAGAAAACATCACGCCATTATTATGTTTAAAAAAAAGATTACAAGGCACTAAAGTAATTGTAGTTTGGTTAAATTTCAATGAAAATAATCCGAATGCATAAAGTAGGTACCGTAATAGAACCCATTAAGTTTTAATGATCAGTAATTTGTTTAAGTTAGGCGTGTTTATCGAGGCATTTTATGATAGTAGCGAGTCTTGTAAGAGTATAAGTACGTACTTAAGACAATATTTCTCAGATTCAGGCGCTTCGTATAGGATACTGCACATATACCGTCGCTGTCCCTCGGAAAAATACTTATTTTTTATTTTTTATGAGTCCATAGACATCTACAACCTAAATGCCCCAACCTATCTTGAGGTATGAGTCCTAAGGTCTCAGTATAGTAACAATGGCTACCACACCCTTCAAACCGAAACGAATTACTGCTTCACGGCAGAAATAGGCAGGGTGATGGTACCTACCCGTGCGGACTTACAAGACGTCTTACCAGCAGTAATTACGCAAATTATAATTTTGCGGATTCGATTTTTACTACACGACGTTATTCCTTCACCGTGGAAATCAATTGTGAATATTTGTTAAGTAAGTATTTCATTAGAAAAATTGGTACTTGCCAGCGGGATTCGAATGCCGAGGTATCGTTAGATACGAATGCACCGGACGTCTTATCTTTTAGGCCACGACGACTATAATAATTGACGAATATTTTTGACGGATGCTTTCAAATTGATAGATATATAAATAGAATTACTTCGTTTTGCCTTAACACAGGAGTGAGTTATTTTTGAGGATTTTCGTGAAAAAATCTCTTGCGAAGTAAATATTATCGAAGTATTTGTGACCGTTTTTTTTATTCAGAACCAAATACAAATGCGAATCGAATTTATATCCAGGAAAATTGTATTTTCAGACACGTAATCCTTTGTATATTAGGGCTTAGTTAGGATGTGTTGGTTATTCATCTATGTTTGTATGCGCTTCTGGTTTTTTTTAGTTCTACTTGTGATCGTTATTTTAGTTATAGCTTTATTTGTCGTCATATCTGTGACTCCCGTGACATGGAAACATGTACAGATATTTTGAGCAATAAGCAAATTATTGATGAATTATCTAATAAATACGATAGAGTAATAATAATAAAGAGGACAGCTATGTTTTGAAAGAATTACTCACTCGAGACTATTTCATTTCATTGTAATTCTATTTTAATGAACTCTTTTGGACTAAACAGTTGATTATGGACATCTCAAAAGGGATAATGAAATGAATCCTTTGGGCTTCTTATGAGGGTTTTTCACAGGATCGTGACTTTGTAAAACGATTGTAAACTCATATTTCGTACAGTATTTGTAAATTATTGTGACATTTAAGTTGAAATTAATTTTATTTCTCTTCATGTATGTACCATTGTTACCGTTACTTTTATTTTTTTTTAAATGTCTTTGACCTAGATAGCTTTTTATAACAATTCAGAATTTTCGTTTATTATATTTTATATGCCCGGAAGGTCAGAATAATGTTATTTTAGACACAAAGAATCTTAAATAATAGGGTGGGCTATTACTTACTGTTAGATCAAAAGGTTCGCGGTAAAGAGACCGGTCAAGCGTAAGCCGATTATAAGAATTTCTGGCGACTTTCTTAACCCGAGCCCCGACATCAAACGTTTGTATTATAAAGTGCGGCTCTTGTATATCTTTTGTGTCTCTATATACTTTTGCTGGTTTATAAGTAGCGTTAACTGTACACTCTGCCGTACAGTCGAAATTTGATCTTATTGTAAGTGAATTCACGGTTCGCTGTGGCTTGAGACGTACTTAATTCGTTACGTCCTTCATTCGATTTTGAACTACGTGTATTCATAACAATAGAGACGTATTCGTATTAAATCTTTTCCTTTTTTCAATTTTCATGTTTTTAGAATAATCCTAGTATGAAACAGCACTTGGTTCACATGATAAATTGTTTTAAGTTAGTTCGCGTGACTGAATACTAACTTGACTAATATGTTAGCTGACTAGCGGTTGCCTTTACTTACAGTCGCTGTCAACGGAAAGTTTCAGACACAGAAGATTAGTTAAACATCGTTCTATAATTTAATTTCGCTTCTCGTCGATTGAATATTAAAGAGATGCGTAGGTAAACTAAAACACCACCTGAAATGTGTACGTAACACAAGTGAATGTATAAACAGAATTAATAATACAGAACCTTAACAAAACAGAAAAGTTGCTTCAAAAAAATAAAATATAAGAATACCATTAATATAGTCGAATTAAATTAAATTGCTATGTATTATTATTATGATAATTGTGTCTTTCAATCTATTTCCTTTTTTTTTTTTGATTCGTAGCTATAAATATATTGTTTTAATCCTGTTTTATAATAAATTCGCTATGCCGGTAAGAGCAACGCCATCTATCGTCGAATAGCAGAAACACACATCGAAACTACTCGACCTGTCAGAAATGTTCTCGATAATTCTAGGGATGTCGTATCGACTATAAAAGCGTTGCAGGGAAGCACGAAAGGCAATAAAAAAAAACTCGGTACACTGATATGCTGATACTGTTATACTTGGTATACTGATGGTTGATACCTATCAGTTCACCACACAATACCATGATAAAGTGAATACCGCCCTACGCCTTGCGAGCTTAAGTTCAATTCTCATTTGTTTAATATAATGACTGTCCCGTACCTTACACCCAAAACATCACGAACATAAGCCGTATTGGAAAATTTGATTAGTTACACGAGAAAACCGTACAAAAATGTCGATAATTGGTAATTTTTGTTTTGAAACTTGTTGCGGCAAACTCATTTGTGCCATTACAACTTTAAATTAGTTCAACGACAAGGCTTCTTCTCCGTTTAGATTAAAACAGAAACCTTTCGATTTTCGTTTCCGACGGATTGTGGTTGTCGACTTTTATTTTAATAGAAACTATAGCTCTTTAGTTCAATTTTTTTTTTATAACGTAGATGTAGAGATTTGATTAATGATTGGCGTTATATGTAGTAATACTATAATAAGATATAATAATTACCAAAGGTTGAGAGAAATTTGCATTAACGCTTTTTTTCTCTACCATTTACTTTTTTTGGTCTAAGCCTATTCCAGCTACGAAATGTTTGGTGAGTGAGTTTACGGGGTTTAACCTGGGAGGACTTACCAACACTAGCCCTAACAAGAGCAGTGCTTTGCTGAGTCTACCACCACTACCATTACTATCCCTAACACAATTTCCATTACGATATTAAATGCTGCGATGAATATAGGAAAACGGTAGATATCAAACGGAAATAGACATGTAAAAAACTGCTACAACGAAAACTATAAAGAAAAAGAACAAACTAATAAAACTAAAACTTAAAGCATAAAAGCTTTTGGGCAATATTTCGAATACGAAGGTGTTGGACATTTCGATGAAAGCGACATAAAAGTCAAATGGTAGTTATGTTAAATTATTTTGATTTGACTTTTCGTAAATAAAAAAAAATAAAAAAAAAATAAAAAAAGAAAAATAGGAAAGTTTATATGTACATTTCATAAATAATGCAGAAAAAAGTTTATATTTATATATTTTTATATAATAATATACTTGTACCTCAGGGGAAATTAATCTTTTTTGTTTGATCTAAGACTGTTGACAAATTGGATTTTGAGCTTGCCGAGATATTAGTTATTCTTAAGTTAAGCTTCTGCGTTTTCTTTAAAAAAAAGTCCTTATTGTTTTAAAACAAATGACCGTGTTACATACAGACTTTCGTAATAAAACCATGAAATAAAAAAACATTCATAAAGGCCCTCGAAGCTCAAAACGATTTTGAACGAAGCACCCAGAAAGTTTAAAACGTACCCTTTCGTTTACAAGGGGGCAATACACTTCATTAAATGCAAATGACCCTGATCGCAGATAGCAAATTCAAAGGAAAATGTTAATTCTTATTAAAAGGGTAAGGCCGCTCAATAATCATATTAGGCTTACCTTAAGTTTTACTTTAACGACGAAAGTGAAATGCTCGTGAAAAACACGAATAAGTTCGGAAGGAAGCTTTGAATTGGTTTCTAGGAGTGCTACGAAGAATAATAATATCTTCTACTTTGCATGTCGTGAGTTCATTTAATAGTTATTTTATTGTCATAGTTCTATATTTATTAGTTTGAGGAAGAAAATATGCCCTAGTCAGTTTTCGTGGTGCCAATAGAAATCAAAAAGTGTAAATTGCCTCCCTCTTGAGGCACGAGGAGGATTTCTCAAGTGTAATATTGCCCTACTTTTCCGATAGAAATGCATTAGTATAAATTGCCCAACCGTGCGAACCACATTAACTATTATATGGTGATAAAGAAGAGTTTTGGTACGTGAATATTGTTATTTACCCCTGGATTCGAGATACAGCGTTGTTGCATTAACCAATACGGGACATCTTTAAGGTTACATATACTCCAAATTGGAGACTAGTTAGGGAAGGAAAGGTCACGTAAGATCACATAAAAGGCCTTAACTACATATATTTTTTTTACAATGTCAAAGTTTAATCTTAGAAACTGTAAAAAAGAAATATCTTGAGTGTTGAAAGTTTTCGAATTTTTCGTTTCGAGATTTCTCAATTTCATCAAAAAAAAAAAGCTTAAATTGAATTCAGTAAAATTCCGAAGGAAAACATTTGAGACGAAGTTTCAAAGGCGCTTCTTCTACTTGTGAAAAATTATTTCAATTTACCAGAGTTGAGCCGTTAGCTCTGATTGGTACCTCGGTCAGCGCTTTGTAATTTCTTACAGTTAGTTGCGCACTGTTGAGCCTTGTTACAAATTGAAGACACGAAAAAATATTTTGCTGTTAAATATTTTAAATTTGTTGCACTTTACAAAGAGAGTGTTTAGAGGTATGTAGGTGTTCGAAGTCAGATTAACGAAATCATTTTGCAGACGCTGAGACCCAAGTAGTATTTTGTTCAGATTTCTTGAGTGGTACAGACCTAACTAAAACGACGTAAGTGAGTCTTAAAATCTCGCGTTTATTGTTTTCATTTTATTTTTTCGGATGTATCGAATCGTAATCAATATCCATATTTTTTATATTATAATTTACAGGTAATTAGTACAAGCAAGATAGAAAGCACTTTTTTTATTATTTTTTTGGTGTTAAGTGGTTACCGGGCTGGAGGCATCATCATCGGTGGTCGCAAAATTTGTAATTTGCATTATGCTGGCAACACCACCTTGCTAGCGCCGATAGAAGCAGAAATGACCACCTACTTAGATAGGATGGAACGCATCAGCGCTGAACTGGGACTCTCGATAAGCAGGTCCAAAACCAAGATCATGATCATAGATCGCACGGGCAAGCTTGAGCTCACAGAAACACTTGACTTAGTAGTTGACAACTTTGTATACCTGAGCGCAAACATTAGTTGTGATGGCTCGTGCGAAAATGAAATACGGAGAAGAATCGAAATAGCAAAGGGGCCATAGCGCAACTTAATAACATATGGAAGGATAAAAACATCTTCCTGAAAACCAAGAGTAATCTTGTATGCACTTTAGGGTTGCGCAGAGACCTGGACCCTGAAGAAAGCCGATCGCATGAGACATGATCTCGGTTTTTACAGTATAACAGCTGCCCCACCCTTGAAGCCGAAGCGCATTACTGCTTCACGACAGAAATAGGAAGGGCGGTGGTACTTACCCGTGCGGATACACAAGACGCCCGACCACCGATAATTAAGTAAATTAAAGTTTTTGCGGGTTTGATAGTTATGACACGATGTTATTATTAACCGCGGAAATGATTCGTCAATATTTGTTAAGCGAAATTTGTTAATTCAGACACTGGAACAGTCGCATCGCTAGGTATAAACGCACCACTATACGATGCTCCGGTATGGTGCCAGGCCCTGACCCGCAAGAACGTCGCCGCGCTGCGACGTCCGCAGCGCGCGATCGCGTTCAGGGCCATCCGAGGATACCGCACCGTCTCCTTCGAGGCGGCGTGCTTGCTCGCCGGGGCGCCAACCTGGGACCTGGAGGCGGAGGCGCTCGCTGCCGATTACAGGTGGCGTAGCGACCTCCACTCTCCCTAGAGTGGAGGTCGCTACGCCCTGGGAAGGGCACCCGGCGAAGGTGTAGTTCGAGCGCGGAGGCTCCAATCTCGGTGGTCCGTGCTGGAGGCGTGGTCTCGCCGCTTGGCGGACCCGTTGGCCGGCATCCGTACCGTCGAGGCGGTCCGCCCGGTTCTCGTGGACTGGGTGGGCCGCGACCGCGGATGCCTCACCTTCCGGCTGACGCAGATGTTGACCGGCCATGGGTGTTTTGGCCGGTACCTCTTCAAGATAGCCGGAAGGGAACCGACGGCGCAGTGCCACCACTGCGTGGACCGCGACGAGGAAGACACAGCGGAACATACATTGGCGCGTTGCTCTGGATTCGACGAGCAACGCGCCGCCCTCGTCGCGGTCATAGGAGAGGACCTCTCGCTGCCGCGCGTCGTGGGTACGATGCTTGGCAGCGACGCGTCCTGGAAGGCGATGCTCGACTTCTGCGAGTCCACCATCTCGCAGAAAGAGGCGGCGGAGCGAGAGAGGGAGAGCTCTTCCCTTTCCGCACCGATCCGTCGCCGTCGAGCCGGGGGCTGGAGGCGGGAATACGCCCGTACGTCCCGGCCCCTGTAGGTAGCGGCCTCCCCCCGGTGAAGGTCAAGGGGCGACCTGAGGGGGTGAGGCCGCGCGGCGCGCTACCAGCACTCTAGCGCGCTGCCGTGGAGTAAATAGAGCGACCGGTCGACGGTGTATCGCGTCCCGACCCGGCAGGCTGGTTCTGGTCCAACGGGGTATTCCGGGACACCAGCGGCACCGTCCGGGCGGCCCGACGGGCTGCCGTACCGAGACGGCCGACGTTTCAGAGCCTTTGATTCGCCTCGAAGGCTCCGTCGACTGGGTGTCCTTGGGGTGAGCCGCGCCGTCTGGTTGTAGTGTTGACCGCGGTAGCCCCCCTACCTCATCCGGGTTCTGACCTCGGAGGGGATCGGACGTCGGGTGTAAGAGTGCAGGGGAGTCGTTTAGTGGGTGGGCCCTAAAATCCTTGGGCCCGCGGTCTGCTCACAACACCATGCAGATGAGTCTCATATACCCCGCGCGCCCCTCTTGCGCGGGGACCTCGTAGGAGGTTCGGCTCTCTACACGAAAAAAAAAAAAAAAAAAGATATAAACGCACCGGGTGTCTCATCCCCACGAGGACTTCATAACTACTAGAAAAGAGCAATATTGCCACATTTCCCTAAATTATGTTTATAAATTATCTTTTTCCTATCTGCCATTTGTTTGTTTCGATAATGGTAAAGCGTATCTAAACAAACTGGTTGTAGAAACGTACCTTGAAGAAAAACTAATTTCTCTATAGACTTCGCTTCTTCCGTTCACTCCCTAAGGATATAAATAAGCAATGAAGGTATATTATATGTATCCATTTATTTTCAATAAAAATTTCACAACGTAACATCACCGTAATACGAATAAAAAAAGATTCTAAATATTTTAACACCTCTTTTCTCGTCCTCTCTTAGTCTAAGAAACTAAATGTTTTTTATTCAAATATCCCTTCACTAAGACTTTATAACAGGGCCCTGAAACTGCGATACTTTAAGACAAATATTTTTTTTTTTTATGGAAACTATCAACATCCTGTATAGTTTCCATACAAAATGCCCATAAACTTACATGTTATTAAAGTTAAGGCATTTAATTACTGTATAACTAAACACAGAAAATAAAAAAAATAAAAAAATCATACAAGTCTTTATTGGTTAAAGAGAAATTGATTAAATTTTATCAATTAGTGGTTTCTGAAAATTTACAAAATCCTTTATTAAAAATAAAATATAGGATAGGTAATTTGTTACTGCTATCTACAGGAGCAATGAGAAACTAATCGAAGCGAAGCCATCTAGTGGCCGACGCCCGTAAATATTTGTGTAGAGTCCTTGAGTTCCTTATCTATAACTAATTTATGTGTATTATCTATGCTTTATAATAGTCATGACTCTCCACCGATTCGAAATGTATTTTATTTACAGTGAAGAATCGGCAAGCTACTCAGATTTTTCTTCTCTAACTATTCATGGACGACTTCTAGGATGATGAGTAAAAACTATGGCTCACAAAATTTGTAGCGAAATTACAAGCGGTGTACTGTTGGGAGGAAGCGTAATTAAGTACCACTGCCATGCCTACGCCTGCCGTAAAGTAGTGGGATAGTCGTTATACATTCAAAATTACAGTTCAGTCTCACACTTCAAGGTGGTGAAATTTACGTTCATATCACGTTAAAATAAAATTGGCCAAATAAGATTTGTTAAAGCACGTTAGGACACGCTTCAGTTCGCTTAAGCGCATGGTTCAGGTGCTCTCTACCGGTCAATATAATACATGTCAGCGCAACCTCACCTTAATGTTGCGCATATAAACAAGACGGTATTCAAGAGAATTCATGACTAAGCTACCCCCACTATTCTTCTACAAATACTAGTGACTATTGTCGCACAAAATATCGCAGCTCGAGCATTCCAATGGAGCGGAGCTCTCTGTTGTTATCGTTTTAAAAATAAAATTCAATAAATGGAATTCATTCGAAAAGTGAATCTTAATTACTGTCGCTATGGAAGGCAATGATAATGATGAAGAGAATGGCGTCAGCAACCCTGCCGGCAACATTTTAAAAACACAATGGAATGAGCCTCTACGTCATACATTAAAATATTTAGAATCTATTTAGTGTAGTTCATTTGATGGGCAGCTATGAGTTGCTATGAAAAAATATTCATAACCAAATTCACCAAACGCGCCCTTGAATTTGCCCCACGTGGGTAATTTGTCGTACAAACAACGAGGTCAAGGTAAAAGAAAGCACTCAATATACTTTTACTGTTTTTGATTTCCTTGGTGATTAAACCGTTCTTTTTAATTTTATTTATAACAATCTTTATATTTATGGTTGGTTTTCTTTTAATTTCTATATACATGCCCAATTGGTATACATGTATACATAATTGTTATTTATTTGTTTGGGATGAGTTTTTTGTGAGATTTTAATATAAAAATATTTTTGAAGGATCTATTTATTTAGTTACCATCGATTCTATGTGATCGGACAAAACCGCGGTGAACATTCACCACTAGGTAGGTCGTGTTTTCTTTCACCCTTGAAGACGCACACAGAAAAGCCTGTTAACCTAAAGCAGGAGGTTGACATAAAACTGTGAAATAAATCAAACGAGGACAAAAGTAAGATGAAGAATAGAATCATCCATTGAAATTAAATATCATAATTAGCGAAAATTAGCTAGAAAACTCCAACGCGGGTCAAGAAAATGAATTATATTTAATCATCCTTGACAAACCTAAATTAAGATTTGCGTTAAAAAAAGGTTCTAAATATACTTACTAATAAAGGTCATTAACAACGCTAATGATGTTTCTTTACCATCGACGTTAAAAATAAGTGACCTGAGATGGTCTGTTCATCTGAACTAGTAAAAACCACAACACTATTCACATCGCCCTTTTGCTTTCAGGAATTTGTGGTAAAACCTTATTACTTTATTCAGTGCTTTCTCGCACGATTTTGTCAGTATTCAAGAGTAATGGAAATAAGGGTTGGCTCGTATATGTGCTACGTAATTGACTATAAAAGCAGGTGGGTGCTCGGCGTTCTGGCGTACTGTGGTTTATAAGGCATTCCGTGTTAAGAGATTTTCTGTAGACATGCTAAAAATTATCACAGTTCGTTAGTTCTGTGATTGATATTTATTTTTCAAAATTTATTAGAAGAATTAGAGTAGTATAAATAGCCTTTCTGTGTCATCTTGTTATTAAAACCGAGCGATGGTCCTTCTGCAGGATCGGTCTTATTTTCTGGTTATTTTCATTAAGAGAATCCTTGATTGAGTAGTTCAATGTCGAATTCTCATTAATTTACGAATATTATGTATTTAGATTAGTTTGATTGCCTACTTCTGATTCGCGGAAAACACAAGCAAGATAGGGGTATCTACCCATGTGGTCACACAATGCTTCATTTTTGCGGATTCGCTTTTATTTCGCGATGTTATTGTCTCCACGATTAGAAGTCGTTCGTGAATATATATTAGGTACATGTTTTCTTGAAAAGCTTGATACTTGTATGAGCGTTAATAGAAGTACACTTTTCGTCTTACCTGTTACGATACGAACACTAATAAATAGAAGAGCGAGATACATGAGAGTTTTTAGAACTAAATTTATCTCTAGTTCTTAGTACTTCTCTATTATTTGACTTAATAAATTTAAGACTGTATAAAAAGCGAACGGTAATGGTGAAACATAGCGGTTATTGCTAACATCATAAATTAAATCAAATCTAGATTATCAGGGTTGGACGTCCGAAGGTTCATCTTCTGTTATAATACATACAAAAAAGTGTATTCCCCGTAAATCGATGTCGTTTCCTACTTTCATAATCCTAACCCTTCCTTATGAAAGAAAAAAGGTCAAATGTGATTTTATCTAAACGCACTGTGCCTGTGTGAATAAAACTTGCGTCATTCAGTCGTGGCCGCCCGCAAGCTTGCCAAACTTCCGAATACACTACCCTGTGCTCTTTGTTTCGTGATATCTAATCGAAGAGAAACATGTTTTCTGAAAAGATAAGATTGTCCGTATGTTGTTTAATTTGTCGTTTGGTTTTTGTTAACCAAGCTTACATTATTAAGTAACTAGCTGACCCGGCAAACTTTGTAGTGCCTCAATCGATAAATAAAATACCTAAACTTTTGTAGAAAATAAACTTAAAACAAACAAAAGGAATCCGTCCGACGGGAGCACATCAAAGCAAAAACAAAATTGTTATTTTTATTTTATTTCGGGTTTTTTCATATTTATCTACCTTTTAAACCTTCTCTGGACTTCCACAAATAATTCAAGACCAAAATTAGCCAAATCGGTCCAGCCGTTCTCGAGTTTTAGCGAGACTAACGAAATCATTTTTTTCCTTAGATATTCTCGTGACATAGCTGACTGATTTTCTCACCGGAAGAATAAAGATCTTCTCAATGGGTCGCGATTCCTATCCGGTTGTAGATTATGCAAAGCGCTGCTCTTGCTAGGGCTAGTGTTAGCAAATTCTCTCAGCTTGGGCCCGTGCGTTCACCTACCCCTTCGGTCGTAGTTGGAAAAGTTCCTTAGGCTATCAGCGTGAGGGCTCACAAGACCGTCAACCACAAGTAAGCTATTGCTATATTCACTTAATTACGGTACATAATACCTTTAAGACTTTTCAGTATAAAGTGTCTCTAAATAAATTTCGTCAAATGATTGTTTTCTAGTGCGGCTTATTTTTGAACAAATGCCTCCTTGACGAATTTTCATCCAGTATTTTTGCTGCACGAGTCTATATTGGAATTTTGCTGTCTTGTGGCTACCGTTCCGTTATTAGTCTTATCCATTTCTATACTTTCACTTTAGTTGTTTGGAAATTGTATATGTATTTTATTTTGTGTTTATCATTTACTTGCACTTTATTGTATCTCTTGTTTATATTGTATCAATGTCGTGTAGTAGTCGCATTATGATTGTCACCTTTATTCTAATCTATACTATTATAATATGAATCTACAGTGGTTTTTACAGATGCTCCGTTATTATTACTGAACCATGCATCCGATTGACTTGAAACTTGGTATCCATGTAGAAAATACATGTACTTAATGAATAGGCTAATATTTATATGAGTGTTGGACTCCCTAATAATAATGACAATAAATTTTAATAATAATTTTAATTTAAATACCCAGCGAAGCGGGCGAGTACGGCTAGTTACAGATTATAATTTGGGACATCATACGAATACAAGAACTCATGTATCTCTGAATAATTGACGCTCAGATAAACGGGGCGGGTTGAAAAAAAATATAAGCAAAAAGCAACACGTAGCAAGAAGTTACAAATGTAAAAGTCCTCTTATCTATTGCTATCATTTGTGTAATTACGTTTTTGTCTGTTAAATCTCGCTTCCGACACGAACGGCGCAGGAAGAATGGGCTTCATTAGGCAACCCTCACTAATGTGACAAAACGCTAATTAAAAAACTGCCCTGTCACGAGAACTCGCGTGTTCTGCTATTTTTTCCTCATGTTGTTTTAGACTAAAAGGCCCTGCGTTTTGCACTGTTGACGCGACAGAACCTAATTTGAATGGAATGATTATTTTACTGAACCGTCATAGAAAAGAACACACATTTTTCGTAGTTACTTGTACTTAATATTGTTACGATCTCTGTAGTTGCGAACAAAAGAGACGCGAAAGAAAGAAAGGGATGGAGGAAGAGATTATTAACATGTAACCTAAAAATATATTCACTTCGGCAATAAATATTTTGAACGTTATTTCCTGACATTGAGAATATTAAAAAATATGGCTTAAAACTAAGTTAATTTCGTGATATAATTTAATCTACAAATTTGAGTCTCCTCGTTATCCCAGCCAAGGGAAGTCCGCTTAAAGATCAGCGATGAGAGACGTTTAGTTTAATTTAATATTCAATAGAAAGCTGTAGACAGAAATAGCTAATATCTAATTTAGAAAACGAATATATTATAATCATAAATTAATGAAAATTCAATGCTAAATTTGCGATACTTAGATGTTAATCATGGACATAATGTGTTAAAATAATACCTGAATAAGATTCAGGGGCTTGGCACTGTGAAGTGATTTGATTTGTAGCTTAATGTAGCGGAATCTATACTAGTTTTGATAAATTAGATTATTTATACTGCATTTTGTACCGTATGATCCATGGGGAGTGCTCTTAGGAATTGTTTGAGAAGATCTCGTTACCTCATTTTTACCATCGCACCGCCTGCCACCGGACTAGAGTTCATCCATACTACCTGGAGCCATTGCGTTCATCCACAGTGCGTTTCCAGAGATCATTTTTGCCACATACCATCCGGCTTTGGAATAAGCTCCCCCCTCTACGTGCTTCCCAAGCGCTGTAACATGTCCTTCTTCAAACGAGGCTTGGGGAGAGTACTTAACGGTACGCAGCTGTTTGGCTCTGCTCCTGGCATTGTCGACATTCATGGGCGAGAGGAACCACTCACCCTCAGGTGGGCCGTATGAATAACTACCTACAATGGCAATAATTATTGATTGATGTCAGAGCGTTAACCACTGAAGTATAAAACCTAGCGTTAACGAGCGCAAATTTTGATTAATGTCAATATAAAATTGTCATTATCGAATTTCAGAATTCTATGAGATATTAGCGACTCGAAGATGGAACAAATTCGTCCAATATAACTTAATTACCAAACTTTAAGAGTAAATTACAAATACAATTGCGTTTTAAAGGGACCTCCTGTTCCCACAAACTCAGTCTGGAAAGAATACAAAGAGCCATTTTGTAGAACTGTTCTGAGCATTTAGAATTCCCAGTTGGCTTTATTGGGCTTATGACATCAATTTGCTAATAGCCTCCAATCACGTTCGTACGTAAATAGTATCTATTCTTTGTTAATAATATTACGACAAAAAATCTGAAAGATAGCACTTGGTCATGGTGCTGAGCCATGTTATTGGTGGTAAAGCGGTCTTGAGACCGCACGGGTAGGTACCACCGATCTGCCTATTTCTGCCGTGAAGCAGAAATGCATTTCGGTTTGAATGGTGGGACAGCCGTTGTATTGCAGAACCGTCACTTAGAACTCATGTCTCAAGGTTGCTGCTTTTACGTTGTTGATGCCCATGGGCATGGTATCCACTCAATACCAGATAGTGAGCTCATCCAACCTTTAAAAAGCATGTCAATAACAGGTTACGTTGTATTCAAGATATAATATGTCGGCAATGATGCAACTGCACTGCAACTTATAAATCCTTGTTATGAATCCTTAAACCTTTAATATAAATTTATATATCCTCAAAACAAATGTTACTGACATTTGCATGTCATGCATGAATCATTTTTTAGGAAGCTTAATAGTATTATTAGTAGTAGATGTGGGACAACGAAAAGAGGTAATCGAGAGTAAAAGCGAATGGGTTTCCAACGATTTCGTCCTAAACGTCTAATTTCCAATCAAACTTTCAGTACGTACTTGTTTCTCATTCTTCTTACTCAGGGTGGAAATTGTAGTTGATTATGGAAAGTTTGTGGAAATTTATAATAGTTATACAGAATGTAAGAGAACTCCAAAAACGTTAATACATCTGATAATACTGGTTCGTCTAGATACGTCAGCATTAAAAGTAAGGCGATGAAAAATACTGGTTAGTCATACGACAGCATGTAAGGAAAGCCACGCGATGAAAAGCAATCTTCAGTTGATTTTTATATTGGATTGACTTTAAATTAACCGCGCTACGGTGTACATTACGGGCTCATAAAATATTATGAAACTAACAGCATTAGCAAATTAACATTGTATTCTACTTAAGTTAATGTACATTGTACCTTATTCGGCTTATACTCTGATTGGCAATAAACCGCTTAGTTATTTACGCTTCTATACTATTGGTATGGCGTCATTGGGTGTGAAGAATTCGAACTGATACTCATTCGTGAATATATTTACGAAGGAAATCGTAACATGCATTGTTATGGTAATGCAATAAGAGAATTTCCTATTTGGCGGAAATAGGTTTGTGTTTTCAGTTCTGGAGGATTCGACACGAAATGATGTTACTATGTGTTGGATTTCAAACTTGTTCGTACGTGTATTGTATTGTAAATATGTACTAGTCATTAGGAAACCGATGTCTTGTTTTTCTTGCCACCTAATTTAATTATTTTCTCACTTGTTCTTCTTAGATCTTGTCACGTACTATCCGACTTTGGGATGAACTAGCCTCCACTTTGTTTTCTTTACGTTGTGATACGGTCTTTTTTCAATCAAGATTTATTCGAGATTACTTAGTGGCTTGGCTGTGTTGTTAGCGACGGTAATCATTTACCAAAAGGTGCAGTATGCTCGTCTACTAAGACAATAAAAAAGGTGAGTCAAGAGCGATTTTGTTTTCTGATACTGTATGTTTCAGTGCCCATGTGCACGATTGTTTATTAATAGTCAGCGCTTGCTTCATGTCACATGTAACATCACGCAATCACACATAAAGTGAAGCTTATTATACCTACTTATGCGAAAATAATTACCTATATTATGACGTTGAAATTAATACGATCCTTTTATTTCATCGGCAGTTGTCGTATTTCATTTTATTAATTTTACTAGCTGACCCGGCAGACTTCGTAGTGCCTCAATCGATAAATAAAAGACCGACGGGGGACACATCAAAGGAAAAACAAAATTGTTATTTTTATTTAATTGAGAGCATTTTCATATTTTTCTACATTTTAAACCTTCTCTGGACTTCCACAAATAATTCAAGACCAAAATTAGCCAAATCGGTTCAGCCGTTCTCGAGTTTTAGCGAGACTAACGAACAGCAATTCATTTTTATATATAGAGATTAAATCTCCATATCATTTTGAATTGTTAAAAACATAAAAACAATAAATTTCACTGTCTCTTGCTTTGATGAAAATCTGCCCGCTTCATTTAAACACAGCCTACAAACTTACGTATTCAATGTTATCCGTAATACTTGAAACATAAAATACAACCCTACATACTGCACATGCTATCCATTAGACGATTAAAACTGCCTGCAAAAGGCAATGCAAAGAGTTTCACTGAATCATAGCTTTCATTTTAATTAAATTGAATAAAATCTAAGCCGAATTAGTCGTTTTTGTACTACGAATGTTGTAATTCATGTGCAAACATTTTTTTGCCGTTAATATTAATGTTACGTCAACGTTACGGTAATTTCCAAGACTTCGACACCATGACGATTGCCACTTGTATAAAAAAAAGCAAAGATAATCCACAGTACCTAGAACAACTGCGTTCATACACAGTGCGTTTCCGCAGATCTTTTCAGTTAAGTACATGCGGCTTTGGAATGAACTTCGATCCTCAGTGTTTCTGGAGCGTATGTCAATGTCTTTCTGCATTTGAGGCTTGCGGAGAGTATTTAGCGGTAGGTCTCTGGCATTGCTGACGTCCATGGTCAACGGTAACCAGCCACCATTAGATGAGTCGTATCTTCGTACAAAATGCAATAAAAAAAAGAACTATGATCTTTTAAATGAACGGATTTTATATGATCTTTTAAACGAACATCATACCCGGACAGTCTTATAAATTGTCTTTGTATAAAAGAATGAACATTTTAGATTAAGCTATGCTATGTATTTAAGGCACTGCTATGTATGACGGAAACATACATACAAGACATGTAAAGTTCAAACAGACCTTGAGTGCCGAAATAAACATATTTATAAAGGTAATCGGGTATTTTCTTCGTCTTTTGCAAACAGAAGACACAATTGAATCTTTTAAATGGACGATTAGCGTGTTGTTTATTGCATTTTTGTGCTAACTACTGTCAATTTTTTTACAAGAAAATCACGAAAACTGTCAAGTATTCTTAATATCACACATAATGAAATTTAAATGATAAATGCGAAATTAAGCCGTGAAAGTAGACTTAATTACCAAATTAATAAAGTTCGCTAACCTCGACTTCACAACGTCACTTCTCATAGTTTGTATTAAAATACCAGTAGAGATTTAGCTTATAACAGCCCAACATTCTTTAAGTTCTATACAATCATACTGCGATCTGTTATACTGAATCATTGAAAAGTATTTTTAAAAAAGAATTTGATTTATTGGTTCATAGGAGTGCAAATTGATTTATTTCGTGATTCAAATTGTTACACAACAATATTAGATTGGAAATTGTTTGCACCCTTTGAGAACGATGAGTAGGAACTGAGCTATAATTTATTGTTACGCGCTGCGATTCGGGATAAATAAAATTTCACCAAAGTACAACTAAAAAACTGTATTCAACACTTGAAACACTTAAACACTTCACAAACACTTTAAAACTCTCAATTCGCTTGTTCCACTTCGCTTCAGGTGATCCGTTCGCTGTTTCGCTTCGAGTAGTTCCGATTACTGACTAACTGCGTGCCACCCGACAACACTTTTATAGTCGATACATCATCCCTAGAATTATCGAGAATGTTCTACACATCTCTAGTCGTAGTTTCCGCTATCTGTCAATAGATGGCGTTGTAATTCTCGAGCATTCTGGATCCTTCGATATTCGTTCGACTATTCGGCGATAGATGTACTCTTACCGGCGTAACATTATTATTGCACTCAGCAATTTTCTGTACAAAGCTGATATAAGAGAAAGGAAATAACAGATTGCACTGAGTGAGACTGGAGCTATGACTTGAGGTAGGAGCTTCAATTGTGCTGTAACAATTGCAGCCTTAAGCACGAGGCTTTTCGTGCGAATATTTCCGTACAGAGAAGACGTGGTGGTAGTACCTGTCTGTACAGGTCAACAAAATCCCTTAACTCTAGTAATTCCGTGGTACAATGCATGGTGAAAATCATACGCTAACACGTGCTAAGTTGGTTTTTTAGTAGAAAAAGACCCTGTGTCCCATATTATTAACCATCGGATAATCGCACGAGTCTGCAAGAGCACACTGGAGTTTAAGTTAATCAAGCATGGTCCTTTAATAATGTTATGTATGACGCGAATTTAATATGCATCAGGTATTTTAATTCATCAAAGCAATTTCATAACGAACAACGATGGTTGGATATATAATAACATCACATCATCAATATTGTCTCCTTTGGTTGATAATAACTGCGTTCAGTGACATGGTCTATAGATTTTAATTTCTGAGGTCAAAGAAAATTATATAATGTTGAATGAAGAAAATAAATATTAATAAATATATAGGATAGATTTCAATATTATTCGATACAAAAATAAGGTTCGTTGAATCAGAAATTACTGAAATACTTCAAATATTTTTTCAGTAGGAATTTACCTACTGAAAAAATATTTGAAGGCCACTTCAAAACCGAGATGTCTAAAAAATATGAATTTTACAAAAGAAAACGAAAATATTATGGTCTGTTTTCGCAACGTAAAATATTTAGGTCCCTTAATAAATTCTCACAGAAGAAATTCCTTCACTAAATCTGTCGGTCAGTGCTGTGATTTTGCCACATCAGTCCTTTTAATCTCTAATTATGTTTTGGTACGAAGCAAGTGGTCTCCGAAATTTAATTATCCCGGTAGTGAATGAGACATCGCAAAGGCTTTCGTTACCGTGATTAGAGACTTTTATAATTTACTTGGGATTTTCGCAAAACAATCCCCTCTTTAACTCTTATTTCCCGTCGTGAAACGTAGCGCGTAAGTGTTAATCAGAACTATTATGTAACTATATATCACGAACACTTTGATAAAGAGCTTAACGGTTTTCCGAAGCGATTTTGTTTTTCTGATTTCATACAATCAAACGAGTAATGAATAAAAACATTAAACTTTAAAATTGGATAATATATATTTTCACAATATAAGCTTTAGCATGATTCGTATTAAAAACAGAAATACCCAGAACGCTTAGGTAAGAGAGAAACAACGTCGGTCGTCTCAAAAATTACCGCCATCAACTCTGTGCCTGAAATAGACTCCGGGTCGATATAAAATGGTCCTGATTATATTTCACGGTACATCAGACTTAATTATATTGTACTTATTTTGATTACTACGCTTACAGATAATTTATTTGTCAAGTTAGGTTTTCTTTTGAACGTTTGAAGCAGCTTGAAAACGAGCATCGAGTTCAATGAGCTGGGGTAGATGGATGAACTCCAGACCTCATCCAGTAGGGGATGGTAACAACTGAGCGCCCTCATATGAGGTTAAAAGTTTACGATTGACTTCCACGGTGAATGAATAACATCGTGTAATAAAAATCAAACCCGCAAAATTATAATTTGCGTAATTACTGGTGGTAGGACCTCTTGTGAGTCCGCACGGGTAGGTACCACCACCCTGTCTATTTCTGCCGTGAAGCAGTAATGCGTTTCGGTTTGAAGGGTGGGGCAGCCGTTGTAACTATGCTGAAACCTTATAACTTATATCTCAAGGTGGGTGGCGCATATACGTTGTAGATGTCTATGGGCTCCAGTAACCACTTAACAACCAGGTGGGTTGTGAGCTCGTCCAACCATTTAAGCAATAAAAAATGAAATAGAATAAATTGTGTACGCTCTTACTCGCATAGGTTCGAATATTGTATAGTATTTTTGCAAACGAACCATGACAATATCGTTCAGATTCAGCACGCGTTTCTTTTTTTTAATAAATTCTATTCTATAATATCTATCGCTACAAACGCAACGGGAGAAAGTTACCTACTTATCAGCCAAAGTGTCCAAATAACACAACGTCAGTAGCTGTAAATAAATATGTTAACAGTACTAAATAAGTATACATCGTCACTAACCTTTTTGTAAGTTAATGTTTAAGTCTCAATTAATAAGAATGGAAATTAAAAAAAAGAAGAAGAAAAAGTTAATGCCTATTAATTTAGATTACCGGCAAGCGGCATGTTGATTCAATGATGTTGGTAGCCGTTGTAACTATACTGAGATCTTAGAACTTATATCTCAAGGTGGGTGGCGCATTTACGTTGTAGATGTCCATGGGCTCCAGTAACCACTTAACACCAGGTGGGCTATGAGCTCGTCCACCCATCTAAGCAATAAAAAAAAACTATCATTGTTTCGATGGTTGTATCAGTGTATGATTTGATATATATATTTTTTTTTATTGCCCTTGTAGGCAGACGAGCATACGGCCCACCTGATGGTGAGTGGTTACCGTTGCCCATGGACTTCAGCAATGCCAGGGGCAGAGCCAAGCCGCTGCCTACCGCTTAATACTCTCCACAAGCCTCGTTTGAAGAAGGACATGTCATAGCGCTCGGGAAACACCGTGGAGGGGAGCTCATTCCATAGCCGGATGGTACGTGGCAAAAAAGATCTCTGGAAACGCACTGTGGATGACCGCAGTGGCTCCAGGTAGTACGGATGAACTCTACTCCGATGGCGGGCGGTGCGATGGTAAAAACGAGATACCGGTATCATCTCGAACAATTCCTCAGAGCACTTCCCATGGAACATACGGTATAAAATACAGAGAGAACCGAAGTCCCTCCGCAGACCCAGAGGTTCCAAACGATCCGTGAGATTGGGATTATCGACAATCCGAACGGCCCTCCTCTGTATGGAGTCAAATGGAAGAAGCTGGTATTTGGGAGCCCCGGCCCAGAGATGGGAGCAGTACTCCACGCGAGGCCGGACTTGTGCTTTATAGAGCAAAAGTCTTTGTCCAGGCGTGAAGTACCGCTTGGTTCTGTTGAGGACTCCCAGCATTTTGGACGCCAACTTGGCTTTGCCTTCCAAATGACTCCGAAACTGGACATCGCTCGAAATGTCGACCCCAAGTATCCCAATACTCTCGGAAGGTTGCAGGGATACTCCTTGGAATTGCGGCGCCATGACAAAAGGGTCCTTCTTCGCAGTGCACGCGCAAACTTTTAAATGATAGCGAAATTTTTAAATCAGAACGTAAAGTAGCTTTTGCTGTCGGCTGAGTTAAAGGCTTGATGAAAAAAGCAGTCACTATTGACACGGTACGTCTCGTGAAGAACCTCTCACTCTGAAGCTTTTACCCCTGATGCCTCGTGTCGTAGACAGCAACATATATGTCGGCGCAAATATGACTATTTACCTACTGATCATCAACTAATTACTCTGTGATAAGAAATTGATGTTAAACAGTCCCTTTTATTGTAATTTCAATACTTTAAAATCTTCTAAACACGCTCACGTGTTTAATACTTGTCAACACGCTGACGTGTAAAGTCCTATAAATACGGCCGTGCTGTCTAGCGTTGATTCATTCGTGTCCGAGCCGTAGTACAGTACGGATCTCTCTGAACGTTGTCACGCTTCTCGTGAAATATACGCAGTTATTGTGAAGTTCTGGTGAAGTTTTGTTTTGGAAGCCCAAACATGAGTCATCGTCGAGAACTTAATGACCGTGACGTCAGCAATGGTGACGTCACACTTTTTAAAAACATTCCTTCGGCGTTTCTCCTCCGACATCAGAAGCGGGATCACACGCCGCCTCCGCTCAGCAACAACCTGGTGACCAGATAACCGTATCGGCGGAAGAAGACTACCCCCCAGCAACAGCCGATGAGCCTATACATCTACTTCACAAATCAGCATGGTCGAGCAACAAAATCAACACTCAAAGATAAGTTTTTATTTTTGATTACTAAAGTTCCACCACATAAGTACCACAGTGTACGCCTCGGCAAAAGTACCACAGTGTACGCCTCGGCAAAAGTACCACAGTGTACGCCTCGGCAAAAGTACCACAGTGTACGCCCACTACATAAGTACCACAGTGTACGCCCACTACATAAGTACCACAGTGTACGCCCACTACATAAGTACCACAGTGTACGCCCACTACATAAGTACCACAGTGTACGCCCACTACATAAGTACCACAGTGTACGCCCACTACATAAGTACCACAGTGTACGCCCACTACATAAGTACCACAGTGTACGCCCACTACATAAGTACCACAGTGTACGCCCACTACATAAGTACCACAGTGTACGCCCACTACATAAGTACCACAGTGTACGCCACAACATCACACTACACAACATCCTTATCCGAACACCTTAAATAAATCTACGAGAACCGCCGAGAACTCTACGAGAACCGCCGAGAATTCTACGAGAACCCTACTATACCCTCCGAGAACCCTACGATACCCTCCGAGAACCCTACGATACCCTCCGAGAACCCTACAATCAAATCGCATTAATAAGTCTCAAACCTACATAGTTACAAGTAACGCAAGTATAACAGATGCGCTACTCAGAGAAACTTTTTATTCCTGCAGGTCAATGAGAATCAAAGAAAAAACCTACGAGAATCAACGAGGCCGGTGCAGAGCGCGCACCGCCTGTCAGTATGGCCGTGTCGGCGCAAATATGACTATTTACCTACTGATCATCAACTAATTACTCTGTGATAAGAAATTGATGTTAAACAGTCCCTTTTATTGTAATTTCAATACTTTAAAATCTTGTAAACACGCTCACGTGTTTAATACTTGTCAACACGCTGACGTGTAAAGTCCTATAAATACGGCCGTGCTGTCTAGCGTTGATTCATTCGTGTCCGAGCCGTAGTACAGTACGGATCTCTCTGAACGTTGTCACGCTTCTCGTGAAATATACGCAGTTATTGTGAAGTTCTGGTGAAGTTTTGTTTTGGAAGCCCAAGCATGAGTCATCGTCGAGAACTTAATGACCGTGACGTCAGCAATGGTGACGTCACACTTTTTAAAAACATTCCTTCGGCGTTTCTCCTCCGACATATATTATACTGTAATATCCATTGTATATTTATTTTGTATAGAAAAAATGTATTTTTAATCTTTATTTAAAAATATTGTATCATTAATAAAATTATAGAGTTTTCTTCGGCTTTCCCGAGTCGTATACATAATTAAAACTATTTTTACGGTTTAATATCTATATTTATTGTTTTAATATCTATATTTATGATTCACAGTTACGTAGTCATAGAGTATATACCATAGGCCAGTGAAAACAACAAACGCAAGATTAAACCGTATTTATATAATAGTTTTAATGCTTACTAGGCTGCACTAAAAGTATCGGGAATGGAATATTTCCACTGTTCCTGTCATATTAAAGTCTTTTTAATTGAAAACTCCTTGGTTTTAAAAATCGAATACCATTTATTTATTTAAAAAAAGATTCTAGGTCTTGTCACGAGGTTTTGTCAAACTTGTTTAGTCCTTGAGAAAATGGAATTGAATCGAGAAAATTCAAGAGCGATGATTTATTATGACTTTCGAAGTGGTTTAACACAAAAACAGTGTGTTGACCGGATGATTTCTGCATTTGGTGATGAAGCCCCATCCAAAACCACAATTTATCGCTGGTTTGCTGAGTTTCAACGTGGACGTGTCAAGCTCAGTGATGATCCCCGTCAAGGTCGTCCAAAAACTGCAGTCACCCAAGAAAACGTTGATGCTGTGCGTTAGCTCATTGAGGAAGATCGACATGTGACATACCGCGAAATTCAGGCAACTTTAGACATTGGCATGAGTCAAATACAAATAATCCTGCATGAACAATTAGGTGTAAAAAAGTTGTTTTCCCGATGGATACCGCATTCGCTCTGTGAAGAGCAAAAAGCGGCTCGCGTTACTTGGTGCGTCAGAACTCTCGAAAGATTCCATGCAGGATCCTCAAATGCTGTATACAACATTGTATCAGGTGACAAATCATGGATATACGCGTACGAACCCGAAACAAAAAACTAGTCACGAGTTTGGGTGTTCGAAAATGAGTTAAAGCCAACAAAAATTGTTCGTTCACGGAGTGTTGCAAAAAAAATGGTGGCCACGTTTGTCTCCAAAACCGGCCATGTTACGACTATTCCTCTTGAGGGACAAAGAACGGTTAATGCAGAATGGTATGCTAGCATTTGTTTGCCACAGGTCGTTTCTGAACTCCGTAAAGAGAACTGCAACCGCCGCATCATCCTCCATCACGACAATACGAGATCTCACACCGCGCACAGAACAAAAGAGTTTTTAGAGCAAGAAAACATAGAATTATTAAACCATCCGCCGTACAGCCCCGACCTAAGCCCTAATGATTTCTATACTTTCCCTAAAATAAAGAATAAATTGCGTGGACAGAGATTTTCATCACCTGAAGAAGCTGTGGACGCCTACAAAACGGCCATTTTGGAGACCCCAACTTCCGAATGGAATGGTTGCTTCAATGATTGGTTCCATCGTATGGAAAAATGTGTCAAATTTCGCGGAGAATACTTCGAAAAGCAATAAATACATTTTTAAATAGTAATGTTGTGTCACTTCGTTAATTCCCGAAATTTTCAGTGCCGCCCTCGTAATATGATTTGTTTTTTTAAAAATGTATATTTAAATCATATTCAATTATTTCATCACAACAAAACAAAAGTTTTAAAGTGCTCACAAATTAAAAAAAATATAGCCGTAACGAAGAAAGAAAGATGTTAGAAGACACATAATTAAGCAAACATATATTTTAACAGATTAATAATAAAATACATCTTTGTCATCCTTACGGCTTTCGAATAACAAATTTCGATTACCGTAACAGTTTGATATTCATCTAACTTTTGAAACAACAAATTCATTATTAGATTAACGTAAGCGTGCTTCGCTTCTGCAGAGTCATGCCTTATGAGTAATAGCAGCAACTAAGTAAATAAGGAGACGTGATAGATCACTGGAGTGCTCACGTGTTCCGGAACATCGATAAAATAACCTTTGATGTCGCGAAATTGCCTCTTCAGACTCTAGAGCGCTTCACTCAACCGCAGTTAATGTAACAACACCGTCACGTTATTTGTTATTCAGTGGGCAACAAAAAAAGAAAACAAAAAAAAACTACTGCCCGCCATTTTCAGTGCACACGTGACCGGAAAATATATTGCATACGCGAATCATGTTGTTACCGCAATAGGACTAGTCGCTTCGTAGAATCTCATAAAGTACGTCGCGTCGTGATGGAAGTTCGCTGCATATTTATTCATAAGAAGCCACGAAGGAAGCTTCAGAGAGCCCGCTAAACACCTCGTATTACACCCTTCGTTCACCCTTTTGACGTATTTACCTACGTTATCGCGCATTATGTTATTCAGGATTAGGGACTCTTGGGCCTCAATGTAAATTCAAATTATTTTGCCTTTAGAGGTGATAAGGTATTCTATTATTCAGAAACGGGTACCCAATGTCATGCTTAGTTAATGCCCACATAAAATTATAAGCTTTCACGATCTTGAGGTGTAAGAGGGGATCTGAGAACATAATTTGAATGAAATTTCACATATTCAGTATTATATTATAAGTACAACGATTGGAGAAATAAATGCTTCGTTTTCAATTGTTATTAATACTACTTTTAAAGGCACCGTGGACTCGCACATAATATCTGAAGTAAGTACCAATTTTGATAGGAAAATACGTTGAAGCTTCTTTCTGGATGAAGGAATAACATTTAATAATTTCCTTATTAATTACTATTTCCTCATTTTGTGAGAAATTCAAAAAACTGAATGTCAATAACATGTTTTCACTGTTACGTTACAATTAGAACTAAAAATAAAAAAAAGTGTTAATCCTTTAACAATTTCATTTGAATTTCACATGCAAAACCATAAAAACACCATAATTAATGAGGTTACGTTTTACAGTTGAGCTTTTGTAATAAAAATCTATACGTTATTAGAATAATCAAGTTTCAAGATTATATAACGCAAATTGACGTTGAATTTCAAGAGGCAAATTGCGACGCTTCACCGTTTTTCAGTCATCAAACATGCTAATTCTTGTAGCGAGAAGCCCGACGCATCCGGGCTTGGAGCTGTTCACCTCGCCGGTGATTTAAATATGCAGACGCCCGTATTGATTGTCACCAAGAATAACGCCCTAGCTAACGTGGAAACCCTGAAAAAGGCCGACCCGCCCTCGCCTGATGACGTTAATAGTACAGCTATTTCTGGGTCCTTAATAACAATCATAATAATATGAAACATCGATTTGTTAATAGAGGGTTAAATCATAAGAGTCTTAAATTAATTAAGTATTGCGAAGTGAATGTGCTTTATTTTAGTTTTTAGCCGACTTCAAAAAGGGAGGAGGTTCTCAATTCGACTGTATGTTTTTTTTTATGTTTGTACCTCATAACTTTTGTCCGGAAGAATCGATTTTGATGATTATTTTTTTATTAGAAAGCTGACGCTTCTCGTGTGGTCCCATTTAGTCTCAATTTAGTCCAGTTCTGATAATGGTATCCATGAAAAAACCATAACTATAAGTCTTAAATTTGCATTAAGTTAATTTGCATTTGCATTAAGTTAAGGCGACAAATAGATGAATAACTCAATATCACGCCAACCGATTTCGATGATTGTTGTTTTTAGTTTATATTAATTTGTTTTGAAATATCTTTTTTTTTTATTTGAAGTCGGTTTTTGTTTAAGCATGTCTATTTACAATTATTTCTGTGTCGTGTCGTCGCCATTTTATGATTATTTTTTAGTCGTTGTTAATCGGACGATCTCACGGCTCACTGGCCCAATAGTTACATGACAATTTTTTATTTTTATTTTTTTTTAATGCTAGATTTGTGGACGAGCTCAATGAAGTCGAAGTCTCATTTTTATCTTACAGCGGCGGTCAAAGGCTTCTAACCGGGAGGCATGATGGTTTCGGGCCAGAAATAGACAGGATGGTAGTTCTCATTAGAGCTCACAATACACTCTACCGCTAGTTATGAAATTAATTGACAGATTCAAAACACGGTTCTACAGCACTGTGCCGGCAAACGATTTACCTTTGTTCAAACTAGTGTAGCCCCGTCGAGTTCTACTATTGCTAATTGTACGGAAAAATCCCGTGAAAAAGTTTTGCTGAAAGAAAAACCCTGAACATTAACAGAACAAGGTTTGTATAAAATAATTACGGTTCATCGGTAGGCAGCGGCTTGGCTCTGCCCTTGGCATTGCTGAAGTCCATGGGCGACGGTAACCACTAACCATCAGGTGGGCCGTATGCTAGTCAGCCTACAAAGGCAATAAAAAAAAAAAAAACATAATTATAAAAAGAATAAAACGAAAAATAGCTCCGTCAAATTGATAGATTTTTTACTCGAGTGTTGCTACAGTATACATGTCCGAATTAAATTTGATTTAAATAGACTGTTGAACAAAGCGGCTTACATTGTAAGAATCAAATTCGAACAGACATTCGATCTAGACTGTATTGATTTGTATACACTGAAGCTACCCATCGTACATTAGGTACTAAGTAGTTCTAGTGGTCGTACTTTACTAACGAATGATAACAATACATTTAGAATTTTTAGAAAGTGTTTTCTGAAATTCTATTTGCTAAAAAAGTAATTTGCGTTAAAAATTAATGGGCGCTTCTTAGACATATTTCATATGTGTCATCGCATTCTCACATTTTCAATTTATTTTTTATTGCTACTCCGTTTTATTGCCCAGTGATGCATCTCTATATTATTGTGTGGCTTTCTTACATTAATGGTGTTTTATCTCATATTTTTTAATAATTCAATCTAGTTTAAGTTAACGACTGCTTTGGTTATACAAATTAAATTGCTCAACGTATTTGACGAGTTTTTGGATTGTTCAGACTGAGTGTTGCCTTGTTTACCGAATAAGTTCTAATGGATCGTACATTGAATAAGTAGTTCTAGTGGTTGTACTCTGCTAACGAATGATAACAATCTATTTATAATAGTAACGGTTTTCTGAAATTATATTTGCTAAAAAAAATATTTGCGTTAAAAATTAATAGGCTCTTAGACATATTTCAAAAGTGTCGTCGCATTCTCACATTTTCAATTTATTTTTTATTGCTTCTCCGTTTTATTATTGCCAAGTGATGCAACTCTATATTGTGTGGCTTTCTTACATGAATGGTGTTTTATCTCATATTTTCTATTAATTCAATCTAGAGCATGTTAAAGACTGCTTTGGTTATACAAATTGAATTGCTCAACGTATTTAACGAGTTCTTGGACCGTTCAGACTGAGTGTTGCCTTGTTTACCGAATAAGTTCTAATGGATCGTTTTAGCGTACGACCGAGTAATGCTTCAGAAAATTAATGGGTCAGCTGAAACATCCGAAATCATTAACAAGTCATTTATATTCAAGAACTTACTAAACAAGAGTAATAATAACTGGTGCCGATGGACGTGTTCTGCAGCTAAAGATAATTGTTTGGCTTTTGAGTATCGAAGAATTGATTTTAATTTTAATTTTAATTGATTTCATAACTATTACCTTGCATGTTTTTCAATAAACAGAAATTGTAAGACACACCACGAAATTGTTACGATCGCAATCAAAACATTTTGACAATAGCTTAAACTTTAATACTACATGAACGGGGGCACACATTTTTAATTATGTTTAATTAGAGCAGACCACTACTATACTTAAATGAAAAAAGAAATGAAACTAAACATTATTTCTTTTACAACCCGTCCTAAGGCAGCGGGAAAACAAGACAATAAAAACTTCCCAACATACCTAGCCTACTTTCCCTCCACTTCTCTGGATGTACACACACATAAGCTCGTTTGCTTTACGGCTGTACGATATTTACCGGCCGTGACTGTGCTCGGACTAATCTTCCACTTGCTGGTCTGGGCACGAACTTAATTTGACATTTGACATTCTAACGGATTTGTAGTTCAACTATGCAAACTTTGTCAAGCTAACTATCAGAAGAATTTATTTTAAACAACAATAATCAGGTTTGACAAGAGAAACTTAAAAAATTGCGCACCGTAAGACGTATTGGAAGCTTCGAAATGTAATTACTGATTATTTTGGTTGTTAATTACTGGTGGTAGGACCTCATGTGAGTCCGCGTAGGTACCACCACCCTGCCTATTTCTGCCGTGAAGCAGTAATACGTTTCGGTTGGAAGGGTCGGGCAGCCGTTGTAACTATACCTGGGACCTAAGAACTTGTATCACGAGGTGGGTGGCGCATTTACGTTGTAGATGTCTATGAGCTCCGGTAACCGCTAAACACCAGGTGGGCTGTGAGCTCGTTCACCGATCTAAGCAATAAAAAAAATTTGTACCACCAATCTACCAACTTTTTCCGCAATCCTATCATGCCTTTGATGACTAAGACAGCGATTATTACTACGACTATATTTTATAATTGCGATTGACAGCGGCATTGACAATGTGTACTGGGATCTTCTTACGTGATATTGTGATTCCCAAAACCTTCTAGCCACTTAAAACCAGGCGCGAGCTTAGCGGCCCATTAAGCACCGTTATAAGCTACGCTATAAAAAGTCTACACTATATCAACTTTTGGCGATCATAATTAAAAAAGCAAAGCTATATTTCAACCACAGCTTCATACGTCTCCACGATACGAGAATGGGTCATTAACTTTTCAACTAACGGCCGTCTGGTGCAGTGGTAAGTGACATGGTCACTACACAAGGGGGTCGCGGGTTCGAATCCCGCCAAGGGAACATATTTGTATGATAAATATAAAATTCTTTTCCAGGGTTATGGATGTATATTAAATATATGTATGTGTATAATAAAAATCTTACATTTATTTACGTTATCTGGTACCTGTAACACAAGCTCTTTACGAACTTATCACGGGACCAGTTAATGTGGCGTGATTGTTAGTAAATATTTATTTATTTATTAAAAAAAAATAATAATAATAAGTAGATTGGAAAATTTGAGAACTTTTTTTTTGCTTCCTTATTATGAGAAACCGTAAGTATAATACATTATATTGTCGATGTCTTGATAAATGTCTTATGCAAATAGCGGTAGAATAGCTCATTCCAATTTCAAGCCATGACCAACCACGGTCGACATTCATGATAAAAGTCACGTCTGAACGTCACTTGCCTACGTATGGCTTTCAGGAAAAGTAAAATTTTCAGTTCATCCCGAGATCATAACGCAACAGCGCAAGAATATTGGGAACTGATTAAATCTGAAAAATTTGGTAAGGATCCGTTAAATAATAGCATAGGTAATACAGTAGCCGCTAATGCTTCAAGCAATTGATAAATTCAACTCATTGATGCATCTCGAATAACCATTTTGGATAAAAGTAAAATTTCACCGTATTTTTCTAAAAAGTCAATTTTAGAAGATAGACGAACTGTTACATCAATCGATTAGTATCGCCTTTTATTGCACGCGAGTAAAAAAAAAGGTCATAGGTACACGTCATCATGAGATGGTGACTGGGTCACTGAAGTCCGTAGGCTACGATTAAAATCGACAATAATACTTCAACATCTATAGCCTTGTTTAGGACAGTAAAGTAGATACTCCCTTCAATTTCATTTAGCACGCTTATACTTATAGTTACTATGCAGCTACATTTGTGGAACAAAAAATGTTGGAAATAAAAGCGATTAATTATCCTTTGAAAAAATAATAATAATAATATGACAATAAAAAATATTAATACTCTTAAAATAATGTTCAATTTATGGAAACTATAATTTTAATCTAACTGAAACTTTACACTAAAATAATGAATATTCTGAGTGGGCAATAATAATAGTAGTTGACAAAACTTTTTTAATTTCAGAACGAAAGTTGCTGGCTCTGGATGATGGGCTAATGGTGCCCATAGCGGTGCTCGAACAACTTTCACAATAACCGCCGGGCTGCAGTACGAGGCGTCTTCAGAACAATCTATATTAATAACATCACCTGTCCTACCTTTATTGAGCCTCGGACCTCATGGTTTCTGCTCTACAACGTTCCAAAAATATCGATTCACGACGAAACCAGCATGTCGGCCGCCCTCTAGGGCAGACGGGTCCTCTCGCTCTACATACACATAGACACAACACGTCAAGCGAGATATCAAAACGGTTTCCCGCCACTAGTATTTTAACACATGTAGCCTCATCTTGACAGCTTATGCACAGTACTTGAATTTAAATGGGATTCACTGATTGTTTTAAGTCCTTAGAAAAATGTTATTAGTATAAGAATTGGAAATGCTCTAAGTTTCATTATGGGGCTTAGAGGGAGTCAGACGGTACACCGCCCTCACGCGCTCGCTCGGCCCGACTGACTGAATTTCCTATATTTTCCCGGCGCAAGCCTTCACCCCTTGTAATCGAGCACATTTGCGAAGATATAGGTGCTTGAAATCTGGATGTTCCGTCAGTTAAATTTCTAAAATTCGAAAACTTTACACTGAATATAATTCCAGGTAAATGTTATTGTGCTAAATTTGAAGGAGGAGTTTCTATAAATGTTCTAATAGATATAAGTAGTTAGTAATTGTGTGTTTTATTGCTGTTAGTAATAATTTTTCAGTTAATCTAATTATGAATTCCAAAGAATGTATTTAAAAAAATCCTATTTTTTCCATAGAAACTAAAATTAAATTAATATATTCATTGACACACGCAAATAATCATGAAGAAAAAATATTTTTAAACCCTCAACAATCACCTCTTTTTAATTATCATCACAAAACATGCACAGAAAACACGTGATATTGGGGGGAGACCATGGTACCGTAAGCCACATTGCTTTGATTCTGCTATTACCATCGGCTTATGAATCTACCATTTGTTGTCGAGGAAAAGGTTTTGAGTTGATCAATACCATTTAAGATACAAATCAAAAATCAAGAGATATAGAACCGAGATGTTGCAGTTGGAGCTGGTATTGTCCACTAGATTAATCAGCAAGTAATAAAATGAATAATAGGTATCTGAACGATTAAATCCGTAAATTCATAGTTTTACCCTGACAGGGAAGCATAGTCATAATGACCAACACTAATTTACTAGCAAACTTCAGCTTCACGCTTCAATAGAAAAATATTCAAGAGCAAACCATCTTTAAATAAAATGCATTCTTGGGTACTGAAGACCGTAACATGAAGTAATGTAAAACGGAGGCCGCACCTGTGATTACTGGTCTTTGTACGAATCTGGTTACTGCTGCGATATTTTAGAATAAGTGCATTTACATAAATATAATACTATATAAATATACAATTGTTTTTTGAAATAAAATTAAAATACATATCTGGGGTAATTTCATAGGTAAGGTAAATAATTAACTTGGCCGAGAGCTATTGGGTTTAATCACACTAATGAGTTTTGTATAGCACTTTATTACCACTCTCTATATTATAAAACATAATTATTTATGAATATTGAACGAGATTTTAACAATTAATTTAATCGATTATGTAAATACTCTCTATACAAATTTCAAACGCAACCCAATTGTCATTTTGACATTCCATATTTGTCAAAACAACGTGTTGTTATTGTCAGTATTGTCACGAAACGAACAAACACCTAAAACAAATCTAGGAGTAAGGATTAAAATTCCTTCAATTCCATTATAACGTGGATATTGGTGTTTGTTTTTTATTATGGCGCAATCCGAAGACACCGAACTCAGAGACTTGGTGATCGAAGCTTTAGAAAAGAACGGATCATTAGCGAAAATACGCGCTTTGCTCCGGGCAAATGTTTTTTTGGCTTTCGAGGAAGATTGTGACATTAAACAAAATCCGAGCTTAGACAACATCTTTAACTTACCCGAAGGTAAGTTAGCTTTGTCAATTGTGCACGAATTTTTGGAATATTGCAACCTCAAAAATACATTGTTTGTGTACATGTCAGAGTCGCGTCAAGAAAGAGAATACAAATACGAAGGGAAGAAATCGCTTAACGGTAAACTTTACCTCGACAAACAAGGCCTTAAGGAACCGATTCTAGTATCACTGATTAAATCTTACCACCAAAATAAATACTTTGAAAAGAAGAGACACACTAAAGAAGATAAAATGAACCGGGGCAAGTTAAAGGAAAATCATACTTATCTAGTACATGACGACTCTCAGACGAGTACTACCAGCAATTCTCTTTCAGATATATCCTCAGATGACAGAAATAAATTACGCTTAAGACTCAATTTAGATAATTCCGATACTGACACTTCTAGTGAATCTGCTAAAGAAAAGTCGAGTTCAGAATATATTCCCGGGGACCACATTAAAGAGATGAAAAAACGAACCAATACTCAAAGTGTTATACAACACACCAATGGTTCATTACATAATAATCAAGATCACAGCATACCAAATGCGCCAGAACTGAAATCATCATTGTATGACACTTTAAAAGAATTCCGTGCATTACCTAGTAGTAGTGATTCTACCTCATATGCAGAATTAAAACCATTCCAAACTATAGATGATCTTAATAAAGTTGCATTACAAGGAACACAACAGAAATATAATGCTGATATTTTACAGCCTGCTCCTTCTTATTCTATAGGAAATTTGAGGAGTGAATCACAGCACATTGTTGATTCATCCAAATCTGGAACAATAAGTAGTGCTTCATCCTTATCATCAAGAGAGCGACATATAAGCGCTAGTAAGTCTAAAGATGGAAAACCTTCAATTGATTCTCGTATATCTGAAGCTGATACAGTGGAGTATAGTAATGACTTTTCAACATCATCACCTAAATTTAACAAAAGTCCTCACAAAGAATCTAAACGATCAAATGATAATAGTCACAAAAATATTTCAATAGAAAGTCAAAATCAAGGGTCACAGAGCTCGCGCAGTTCGATTTCGATTTCTGATATTGCTGATTTGATAAGTGAAAAAAGTTCCTCTAACGAGAATAATTCTAAAATTGATCATTCAACAAATAAATCAAAGTTATTATCACAAAGTGTTCTACATAGTAAATCTAATATAAGACAGAATAAGAGTTTAAGTGATGATTCTGGGGATTTCACAGAATCACCAATACATTCATTGTCTAATCTTAGTTTAGACATTCACAGTGACTAATATTAAATAAAAGATTTACTCAATACATTCTGAAGATTATTTACGCATTTAATATGAGCGATTTATTTCAAACATAATATCTTATGCAGGATGTAAGTGGCTAATTTTTAAATGATACTACCTATGTTAGTATTTACAAAAGTATCCTATTTATTATTTTATATAAAAGTATAAAATTTGTCCCAAGCATGGGTCTAATAATTTTAATGGTTTTTTTATAATTTAATTTGCCCTTAAGTCATAGACAGTTAATAAAAATGCTCAGTAAATATAAAATAAATAAAAACACTTTTATTACTGATAAAATTTGACTAATCATTGCATAATAAAATTATATAAATAAGAGAAAATTTTAGTAATGTCAAATAATGTTATTGATGTATGATAGATACAGTTCATGTCAAAAATGATGCAAAATGTAAAAAAAGTTATATCAATTCATATGCCTTCTTTACATGATAGTTGATGACCTTACCAACTCGTAATCTTCATATTAAGATTTGAAGAAGTGAGTGATTGGATGGATTATAAATTTTTTAACACAAAACTGTATTGCATTGATTGTAATTAATTATTTATTCATTCAGTATTAATTTGTTTTCATATTATTCAATCAGAATCTTTTTTGAATCGACAAACATTCAAATTGGTATATTGAACTATATAGTTCTTAAATTTGTTAATCTGAATTAGTCTCTCACTGACTTGTAGATTATATGTAATGGAGACAATTCGTCTACAGTGCAATGTGACTGTAATTTTATGTACTTAAAACAAAAAAAAAAGTATTTTTATATTATTGTAGTTTAATTATAATTAAGAAAATTTCATGGAATTAAAGTATTGTTAATGTTTTGGATAGGAAAAATAAGTAAGTAAAATGTTCAATGTACAAATACCTTAAACACTGCTGAAACTGTAATTGTGTTTCCAATTATTTTTGGATATTGCTGTTCACGAGCGTTCATTGTCAACTACAAAATGAACTTGCTTTCGTAATCCAAGTTTCGAATGAATGATTTAAGATTATTTATTTTCAGAGAATGGTTGTGCCTTATTTAATTGAATTGCAACAAGTTCCTTTAAAAAGTCATAATTCTAGTCCTAAATACAACTGGTTCCGTCCAAATTGCCGCATTTACGAACTCAGTTTCTGTATCAAAAGATAGTTGTGCTGAAACATACCTACTTATGATGTCAATAAATGAGATAATGTAATGTAAATTTTGTTTTATTTGGTGCATAATTGTTGTGGGACAACAGTCCCTTTCCATAACAAGACTTCCTTCTAGCGAAAACCTAGGCCTATCGTTCCGGTACACGAGAATAGGTTACCTTGAGGAAAACCATAATGCCGGTCACCGATTAGCAGGCCTATACCACAATATTACATGGACATCCGGATTGAGGTTGACCCGAAGGTGCAAGTGGAGCATCGAACACTGCTAGCCTGGATGTGCTGGTGAGAAGCAAAGCCCACTGAGTTTCTCGCCGGATCTTCTCAGCGGGTCGTGTTTCCGATCCGGCGGTAGATTCTGCGAAGCACGGCTCTTGCTAGCGTTCGTGTTAGGAATATCGTCAGGTTTGAGCCCCGTTAGCTCACGCCGATATGGTCTCTAAACCATCAGCTTAGGTAGGAAAAAAAAAAGAAGCAAAACTGGGTATGTGCTTCTCACTGTCTGGGAAGTCGTCATGGTCTAACGCAGAGTTCCCCAAACTTTTTTGTGTCGTAGACCCCTTGCCATGTTTTTCCGTGTTGGGTAGACCCCCTACTTACCTGATATTGATTTCCTGTAAATTTCTAACTGTAGTAGTTTAGTGTTAAAAACACATGTTAATTTATACATTTATTAATTGAATTTAAATTAAAACTACTCAAAATAAAATTTTGTATCTGTTATGTAAAATATACGTAATATAAAATAAACTAGGTATAAATGAAATAACATAAGCAATAAGTCAATATTTTTAGTGAGAAGGATGAAACTGATGCTTTAATAATAAATTATCAACATTTGGCGTCAATTTTGTAAGGGTTAATCTTAAATCTCCCCGGCTAATGATGTCTTGATATTATAAGATAGTATGATGTAAGTAAATAGGTACTATCAGTGTATGTGTTGAGATCCACTATCGTGGACCCCAAATATTTTTCGCTGACGTAGACCCCTTGCAGGTTGTCATAGACCCCTAGGGGTCGATATAGACCACTTTGCGAATCACTGGTCTAACGGATAAGACGTCTGGTGCAATCGTGTTGAGCGATGCACCGGTGTTCGAATCTCAGGCGGGTTCCAATTTTTCTAATGAAATATATACTCAACAAATGTTCACGATTGATTTCCACGGTGAAGGAATAACATCGTGTAATAAAAATGAAACCCGCAAAATTATAATTTGCGTAATTACTGGCGGTAGGACCTCTTGTGAGTCCGCGCGGATGGGTGCCACCACCCTGCCTATTTCTGCCGTGAAGTAGTAATGCGTTTCGGTTTGAAGGGTGGGGCAGCCGTTGTAACTATACTTGAGACCTTAGAACTTATATCTCAAGGTGGGTGGCGCATTTTAGTTTGGAGTATGTATGTTCTGTATGCTAAGGCGAAAGCACACTGTAACTATCTTCTGGATTCAAATACTGCATGGTAAAAATTATTATCACGTAATTAATAATTTTACGAAATTCAGTACGCATGTGAGTCCACGTCCACGCGAATAGGTACAACCGTTCCCCGTACTCTGTCACGAAGAGATTGTTATGTTTTTATTTTAAAGATGTAGATTCTTTTCAGAATATAATTGAGTCTTCGACTTGATGCTCGCTGATGTTATTAACGTTTTAATTTACGATCTCGCCAAAGTCAAAATAATAATAAAAAAAAATACTGTATTTGAATTTGGAACCTGTCATTCTTACCTATTATTCATGTTAGGTTCTGGAGAATTTGTTGTATGTTATAAAAAAAATAAGATGTTTTCGTTTTAACTATGCTTATGGGATGAGTAAAAGTATATAGGCTTTGGTAACCATGTAGCATCAGGTCAGCCGTAAACGTGTTTACCTACACGCGGTAATATAAAAGACATGAGTCATGATCTTTGTAGCGATGATGTGATTAACCCGGTTCTCAAAAATTCATTTACACCGCGCTTTCTATGGCCCTTTAACTACAATTTTCCCCCCTTCTCTTCCTTATTATGAGTGCCAAAGACACATGAGCTAGGCCTGAGAATCGAACTCAGATCCAGTCGTAGAACAGTCGACAAAGTTATTTATGAACCAAAAGCTGTCCTCGTTATGTTTATCTTAGAAAAAACGAGAAGAACTTCCATGGACCACGTGCACCGTGCAATAAATAAAAATACTTTCGTTTTTTTTTTTAATTGAGTATTCATATATAACTATACTTTCAATGGAGTGTCACTTATTAATGTGTTTATCTGATCATTCTCAAACCTACAAAAACAGCAGTAAATAGCGATATGTGGCTCGATATAGGAGTATCACGGAATAAATGTTCAACTCTCGTTAATTGAGAAAGTTTTTAAATCTTATAAGAATTGATTATTATTATTCTCATGCTCACGAATGACTTCGCCGATAGAGGTTACTCTACTTAAAAGCTACAGTGTTACAAGATGTTATTAAATATCTTGTAGCACTGTAGCTTTTACGTTAAGAAGTTTCTAATAGTATTCCAATCGTCCGGTCTATCACTCATAAAACGCATCTGGATAGGCAGTTACTTGTCCACAGCCAACGGGAACCCTTGGCATTTTTGACAGACTTTCGTCATTCATAAGAAATCAAACTAGTTAAAATGATCCTTTCATTCAATCAATCTAGCGTAATATAACGTTGGAAAAGTTGAATTTAGTATTGCCTTAATTTTTGATCAAAGGGTTGATGCGTGTTCTATTTAATATTAGATCGGCGCGCACAGAAAAAAAAACAGTTTTATAATCAAAGTTTATTTCACAATTTCTGTAAAGCATAGATTTTAGATATCACTTTTTATTTATGCACACAAATCAATCCATAACGAAAACAGCAAATTCGCTGTTACGATTCTCTATACAAAAGTAATTATAACGTAGCGGTTAGTGTATTTGCATAGAAAAAAAAAAATATTAAACATATTTACACCTAAATACTTTATTATTAGGTACATGAGTTTTAATATGAAAATGGTATAAAAATTACACTTTCATATATTACATGTCTTATACATGTTACAGTAGTACAAATGCATTTATAATATACTAAATTTGAAAAATATAACAATAGTGTAAGCCACAATGTTTTATAAAAAACATTAACAGTATCCTAAAAGGTTTGCTATTATAAAAAATGGAAAATATATCGCTCTAGGCACTGTTCGTTATTTAAATATTGATACGAGTTATACGACTAAGTTCGGAGTGTTTGCACATTGCAAAAATATACCTATAGAAAGACATGAATACTCTTACTTAAAGCATTTGAAGGCAAACACTGCAGAGTAATATGCTTTCGGAAAGAATACATATATATATGTAGCTTCCACCAGTCAAAAATCAAGAAATAACCAACTAGTGCAGCTAAATAAATATAAAAATACAATATACACATAATTATATGGCAAATATTTGGCTTATAATTACATAACATAATATTCACGCCAATACCGGTTTTCGTTAAATACAAACATGAATACTTGTTGGTGTTTTATTAATTTTAATTCTTCATAATATGCCTTGTTACCGTTAATCTTAGCTTTGTGAAACCTCGTGTATACGAAGAAACATGATTAGTGTAGTAGATTAGTTCTCGATACGTGCATATGTTGACACTTAGGATAAAACGTATAGTTCCGTTGAGAAGGTTCCGATTTAGATTTTATATTTCTTTTATTGTCTATCTCGCTCTTGTACACCAAGTTGAACAGGAGACAACGTCAAATTATACAGAGTGTATTGGAACCGTTCCCTAGAATGAAAACTGGAAATGGTTCTGCTGACTCTATATTGGTTGACATATTACCGCGAAAATTTTTTGGCGGGAACATGATGGAAAAGTGACGTTTCTTTAAAAGTAAACGTATATTGATGTAGAAAATGGAAAACCACTTCGCAGAGTTTCTCGTTTTCCATGTAATGAGAAGAGTTAAGTTATGTTTTAGTTAATTGAATTTCAATTTCTGACATTAACGGTTTTACAAGAAAATTCCATACTGAAAAAAAGGCAAAAAATTGTGCACGGATTATTAAACTGATAAAACGATAATTTAGGATACTAAGTCTATTTAAAAATACAAAAGTATAGGACTACTAAATTTAGATCAATAAACATGATCGCATTCGCATCTATAAGAAATTAGAACCAATTACAGCCTGAAAAGTCGAAATCTTTTAATTTAGATGTACTGTCCTAAATTTATTTATTATCCAGTTTTGGGTTATAGGTGCTCTAAATGTTACAACTTTAGGAACGGTCCCGGGACATATTTGGCTTTAAACGATTACATAATAAACAAACGTTCATATTGTCTTGTTCGTATCATGAAGTCTTCTTATTTGTGAAGCTTAGAATCTTATAACTCGTTTCCCATAGAGCTGTCGTGAGTGAGATTCGAGTCCATGCTGGCGTTGTCAGAGTCTTGGCTTTGGTTCCCGCTGTAGTTAGCCGCTTCTTGCAGCCGCATTAGCATGTTTAGCTGTGAGTAAATTACAATTGAAAATAGGTTTTTTATCTACAATGATAAGACAACAATTTCAATGACAGCATTTATGACAATATTTACCAATGGGTCTTGATTGTTGTTAGCTGTCGCATCTTGACTAGACTCTTCGCCACCGACATCGTCTACGGTGATAGGTCGCAGTGTCTGCAATGAGTAAACGGGTTGTGTAGACAATGTATATTTTGACAAATTAAAATAGCTAGTGTTCGTCCTGTAGTCGAAATTCAACTATAGCTCTGTTGGCTCAAGATTCATTTTATGTATATCATTCTTCATCATTTCTTCATCGTGTGTTTTACTGAATTTTATTGAATACAAAATCCTGACTATACTTACATGTGAATGGTTTGGTTCTCTCCAAGGATAAGATGCTTTTATGTGTTGCAAGGGATCGACCGCTGCGTGTCTCCTCCGACCGTACAACGCGACCCCCTCTCGGACTGCCTCCGAAGCGTACGGCACTATGCTGTAATTCCACACGTCCGCGAACCACGCCTGGAATACGATTTGATTTGATTAATTAATTCGTAGTATTCGCTTAGATTTTCGCGAGTCGTATGCATGAAATTGTTGCGTTGTAGTAATTGAGCGTGGACTGTATTTTTTGTATGAAATATTTATTGAACCTTTATTATGATAAATTGACGACTTAATAAAGAAAACTATAAAATTGATGCGTTGCTCTTGACGGCTGGATTTGAAAGAATTTTGGCATCATGGCGGACATCGCTCCTTGACATTTTTAAGTTCAGAAACTATATTGATACTTATTGTCATTAAATTACTCCCTATGTTACGAATACTTTACAATTTCATTGAGATTACTAACGACAGTCGACAGTGTGTAAATAAAATACGATATTAATCTGTAAAAATTCTTTCAAATTCAAATATCTATAAATATATAAACATAATGTTCTTTGTTAATATTAGTAAATCGAATATTGGCCTTTTAGAGAATGGTTACTGTCGATTATGAGCGTCACCCTTGCCCATGTCGCACACAACCCACTAAGATTTTCACCGGATCTTCTCAGTAGGTCGCGATTCCGATCCGGTGATAGATTCAGTGAAGCACTGCTCTTGCTAGGGCTAGTGTTAGCAAGTCCTCTCAAATTGAGCCCCGTGAGCTCACCTACCAATCCGCCAGTAGTTGAAATAATATATATTAATTAAGATATATAAGATAATAGATTTTTTTCAGTATTAATATCTACCTGACTAGCTTCCAAATCCATGGGACAGGCTAGGAACAACCTGGGTCCTACTGTAACGTCACTTGAGGAGTGTGCTTCTAGGAATGCGTTCAATGTGGACCAAACTCCTGGCAGCCATTCTAACACCGTAGCCAAAGCTGGCTCCCTTCTGCCGAGTCGCAACTCCAGCGAGAATAGTTTCCGACGCAGGTACCTGTATTATTTAAATTTTATGAAATTTTGTGTGTGCGTTGGAAACCAATTAACACGCAATTAATATATGACAGAAACTTAAATGAGCAATAATAATCCAAAGTGTTTCAGAACACACTCTTAGAGACATGTTGCAATGGATATATGGATATATGGTTTAAGAAAACTATTAAAGAACATCTGTGCAATAAAGCTTACTACAAAGTCAATTATTATCTAGAAGATTGCACAAAGTAGGAATGAGTTGCTCGCTCCGGGCATTTCACTATTGCAATAATTGTTACGTTATAATACTCTAATCTCTATTATCTAATCTCTATATAATCTAATCTAATATTAAAAAAAGAATTTAATATTTAAAAAAAAAAGACATGCCCGCTGAGTTTCTTGCCAGTTCTTTTCAGGACGGAAGCTAGTTTTTGTGAATTGGCGGTAGTTCTTTTTGACATTCAACAAGTATGTACTTTTATTTATGTTGAATAATTTTTTTTTGATTTGATTTGATTTGATACCACTGGAGATATAACATATAACCCAAGGATGGTTGACGTCGGCGGCCGGTCGTAAAGTTCATGCCAAATCCGTATGCAACATGATAAGATTACACGCGCCGACCCTAATGTGCCTAATGTGGTATAAGACAAGAAGAAGAGTTGTTAATATCTTCCAACAATTCTTCTTCTTACCTTATCTGACCTTAACCCGCCTTGGGTTATATCTCCAGTTAGGAAATCCAATGCAACATGCCATAGAGAGGGCATATTTCTGTTTCTTCTCTTGGTGTCTCCTTTACTTCATCCGTTTTTGATTGTATGATTTGAATTTTATTGTTATAAACATCTGTTATAATATCTAATATCCACTATATTTATCTCCTTTTTTTCTGTATTTTCATATCAATGTCTAATATTACTAATAATAAAAATAATAATAACAAAAAAGAGAATATTGACAATTATTAAAAAAAAAACACAATTTTTATAACTTAAAAAAACAGCAGGTAATCGTAATTCGTTTTACTAATTATACTGTTACGTTTATTGCGGAAAGATTCCTGTTGGACGTGATAACATCATATATATGAGTCGTCTATTATCAAAGGTGGCAATCTGTGCATTGGACAAAAAAATGTTATTGATATGTCAATACAGATTGATTTGAATATAATCGTCTGCTTCAAAGAATACGGTTCAAAACCTGCATTAAATAAACCTGTTATTTATCTAAGATGTCGTTCAGAAGAGTTTTGTGACTGCCAATGGAATACAAAGTCAATAATTCGTTTTTCTGATTTACCAATCATTGTCCAAAAGTCAGATTGCCGGCTTTGATAATAGTCGACTCATATATGTCCGAAAGTTATTACCTAGCCAAAAATCCTTTGACAGGTTCCATATGATTTGCAGTGAGGAGCCACCTGAAGTTGTGGTGCAGTTGGAGATTAGTTGTATTACACGTCGCTTGAGACATTGTTCCTGCGGAACGATAATCTTTATAATAATGTAATATGTGTAACGTAATGTAATAATTATAATATATAATAATGTATAATGTACGAAACTAACTACAATATATAACTAATTGTAAAATAGGTATATTATGTAAATGTAAATGTTCTACATGGAAGTCTTCAATTTTCGTAATTGTGAAAGGTTAATATATTTACATATAATTACATCATCGTCCAAAGAGAAAATACAGGAATTTGTTCATATTTTCGTTAAGATAAACTAAAGGCACCTTTTCAAGGTCGAACGAAATCGCGAGCTCAATTTAGTTATTTAAATTTTTTTAAATAAGATTAACAACTATGGATACGGCACCTAATTGATGCGAAGCGGCAAACGTACCTATAATGACAGGCATGTTCCTATTGTCGGGCGGCAACAGTCCGGCGAAAGCGTCTCCCAAAGCAGACGCATGTTGCAAGTTGTCGAGCACAACGACAGAAGGTAGCGGCGCTTCCTCGCCGGTCGCCGCTGCGGTGCACTGTTCGGCGATGTTCGCTAGATACGCACGCAGCTCGTTACACGATTTCCGATCGACACTACGAAACAATAAGTCTCATTAATACGCTTTTATTAGCTTCAGACGTATGTATGTATGTAACGTAGTAATCTTTGAACATGATTTTGACCCCCTTCAAAACGTCGGATTAACTCGAAATTTTGTATACTTATTAAGGGCCGATAACAATTCAATATTAAAATGTACCCCACCATGCACCCCACGCTTTTTTGCAATAAATCATTTTTCTTGCACTATTTTTAATTAAAATTTATTAAAATTCATTTTCTATTTTTAGTGGGATTTTCTATAAAAGCGTATTTTTTTAGTTTTTTTTAAACTATTATTTATTTTAAACAAATTATCACATTTATACACCGTAAACTAAACTTTAAAATCCTGCAACTACAGAAAAACAGGTATCCGTTTATTGCATTACGATTTTAGGGAAATTGTATCTGTGTGGAGAACACTTGAGACAACTTAATTTAAGTTCTGTTAACTATGGGGTAGCTCTTAACACCAGGTGGGCAGCTTGTCGGAGTTGTCTTAATACGAGAGTGAAATTAGTAATTTTTACTAGTTTTAGGACCTCTTATGAGTCCGCACGGGTAAGTACCACCACCCTGCCTATTTCTGCTGTGCAGCAGTAATGTGTTTCGATTTGAAGGGTGGAACAGCCGTTTTAACTATACTGAGATCTTAGACCTCATATCTCTTAAGGTGGGTGGCGGCATTTACGTTGTAGATGTCTTTGGGCTCCGGTAAGCACTTAACATTGGGTGGGTTGTGAACTCGTCCACCCATTTATTCAACAAAAATAAAATAAAAAACTAATAAAATAATAATACCATCCTTAAAACGATAATGTACAAATGCTTCGCGACAGAACCTGGCTATGTGGGCTTTTTAAACACTCTACCATAGCACTGAACCGCCGAAAATTCCACTTACTTGAAAGTCGCAACAGCTTCGGCAGGATTGCCTCGTCTCTGCGTTTTCTGGACGTAGAACTCAGCAAGTTTGGCGGCTAGATACGACTTCCCAGTGCCGCTCGGTCCGCAGAGAATAACTCGTCTGTGCTCCGACAATAGTGATACATATCTGTGCAAACGACAAATAATATGAATTTCGATCACTTCGTATCATAATTAAGTTTAGTTATGTTTAGTTTGTAGAGCAGAAATACAATTTGGACGTTTTCTATGTAAAAATATAGTAACATAATAGACGACGAAACCCAATGTGAGACGTCAACTAAATTAAAACAATCATTAAATAACTATTTTTATAAAATCTGATAAATTCATTTGATATTTTTTCTTTGTTAGTTATCTATGCGTTCCGCCATCTTTTTTCCGAAAATACTGTTTTTTGTCGGCACCAGTTTTGTTAAAAGTTTAATTTTGTTTAGTTAGAAAAGAGTTGGTTGGTGCCTCAGTCACTTTGGCTTTTTAAATACGATTAAAATACGACAATAGCGCACGTGTTTCTATTAGTTTCAACCGATGATTATTTTCCATATAATTAGAGAAAATAACACTTCACTTTAAAAAAATTCTATCAACGATTAAAAGTTAAGATTTTACAAAGTAACTAACGAATGGATGCATATCTCTTTTTTTTTTTTTTTTATTTACTAACAATCACGCCACGTTAACTGGTCCCGTGATAAGTTCGTAAAGAACTTGTGTTACAGGTACCAGATAACGGAAATAAATGTAATATTTTTATTATACACATACATATATTTAATATACATCCATAACCCTGGCAAAGACATTTATATTTATCATACAAATATCTTCCCTTGGCGGGATTCGAACCCGCGACCCCCTTGTGTAGTGACCATGTCACTTACCACTACACCAGACGGCCGTTATAATTAATACATTAATACAATTAATACAATAGATAGGTTTCTTTTACACATGGAAAATAGTATATATGTACATATAATATATTAGTTATGTTGTAGCATTACTCACCTATAAACAATATTTTTTGGTATGAGACTGTCGAAAGCCAGACTCCCGACTCCTTGCAAGCATATATACAGCGTGTTCACAGTTCCCACTATGTATCCGCACGGCAACAACTCTGGAAATCCGATTTCAGGACCTCGAGTCGCTTCTCCCAGGTGATAAGACGTAATAGAATCCGTGTTCAAGCCGAGATTCGTTCCCAAATCTATCCTAGACAAGTAATCTTTAAACGATTTCCTAACTATATAATCTAAGTTCTGCCAAGTAGTCTTGCCCGAGATGTATGTGTAGGCTATGACGTACTCGTTGCAGTTTATTGTCGAGTCACTGTTGTAAACGTTTTTGTACGAACTGCTGTGCGTCGATTTGTTGCTCTTAAGGCTATTCGTGTTCGATTTATTCATTTGAGGGTAGTCTTGGTTTTCGACGTCCGGACTATGGTTTTGGGACATTCTCGGCGAGTCGAAGCTCGGTTGTTTGTCGAAGTGGTTTCCGAAGCCGCTACCCATTTGCTTCGCGTAGAACCTGCATTCGGACTCTGTGAGCGTGTCCTGCACTTCTTCGAAGTATCTTTGGAATGTTTCCGGTTGACCTAAATAAACAGCTATCGCAATCTTTTTCCCATCAGTCGTGTCACCTTGACTGTCTGCTACACCTACAATGTTACAATATTTTATTTTATAGTTAATTGTTCAAACAAAAAACCAACCAACTGTAAATGAGATGGCGCCTATTAAATTTAAAAATAATAAACTATTACTAATCGGGATAGATTAGATAATTCAGATATTTTATCTAGGCGCAATGCTTTTAACGTATTTACTTATCTAAAAACTAATTAATTAATTTAGTGAATTACGACCTGCCTAAATATGCTACAAATCGCTTAACAGTGATTAACAGGAAAGAAAACCTAATCGATGGCCAATTTTTTTTCCATATTTCGTTGGCTAAACACTTAGTCTTAGCTTTAAAGCAGCTATTTTTGTATGTCCCGTGAGCTTACCAATATCTGAGTAGCTTTCTCCGATGGCAAGTTCTCTACTCTTCGGTGGTGGTAGTACACTGTTAATATCATAGTCCCCACTCAGTCTATCAGCTGGATTGAGTCCATTAGCGAACAAGTCGCTGGATCCATTCAAAGGACCCAATAGAGTCTCGCTGTTCTCATTTAGTTCACAGACTGCCTTATTCCCGTATATTGGTTCTATTGATGTGGGGGAGCCTTTCTTGTAGTCTAAAGCGGCTGTTGTGCTCATGAAGTCTAGATCGAGAGGCTGAGAGTGAATGTCTATCGAAGCCTGGGAACAATAATTGGTATTGTAAGATAGGTTTAGTTTGCGTTATATTAAATAGATAATGTAATCATTTATAAAATGCGTAAGGCCTGATTACCTGATGCATTGTACTTTGGTCAGCCAAACTAAATCTCCTCGGATCTTCAACGGCCGAACCACCAGTACCCAGGGAACTCTGGCTTCCAGCCAAAGACCGGGATGTGACTAGTCTTTGAAGTCGCTCGTTATTTTGTTTTAGATTTAACATTTCATTCTGAAATTAATTTAAGAATGTGGTGACAGTTTTACTAAAATTGTGATTATGTACCATATGAATGATATATCTGCTAGTTATTTTTGATGGTATGTCACGTAACTTACCCTCATCTTTATGACAGTGTCTTTTAGACTCTCCAACTGATGTGCAGAACTTAAAGCCTCCAATCGTATATCAGTTAGCACCAAATCTTTCTCTCGCAACTGCCGTTTCAATTCGTCCACCAAAACTGATTCGTCTTTTTCTGAAATAACGAAAATCTAGTATTCTCTACAAACTCAATAATGCAAATTAGGATTGGTTTTCTATTTATCTAGAAACCAAAGTACTCCTTGTCTAAAGTAGATGCTCTTTAAGAACGGATTTTACGTAATCCTATCGAGAATGAATTTTTCTTTTGCCTTAGCATACATATATTATCATAACAAGCATAAGCACAGCAAAAGTTGCCAATAAAAACCTTTTTTAACTCTTTGTCTCCGCTAAATACAACTTGTTTCATTCTGAACGGCTAACAAATTTAACACCGCGAAACTGCGAGGAATATCTAGTCAGTTTATAAAACTTTAAAGAACATAGATCAATGCACTGAATGAGTGATGAAAATAATGAGTGCAATTTCTCAAATAACGTCACTAATTTCATTCATAACACATTTCACCAAGTTAAATCCTGTTGAATAAACCCGATCAAATAGCATGGCTTTTATCTTGTCTATTAAAATTTACAAGTATACGAATTGTCAGGCCTGTTGTTCGAAGCGTACCTAAATTGCGATGCGGACTATGCGTATGGCGTGTCATCACGGTGATTACATGAGAATCGATGTAGACAATGAATACCAAAGTGAAATTGTACAAAGAAATATACCGTACAAGTGAAGGGCCACTTAGGCGATTAATGACCGGAAAATAGTTTGCGATTGTCTGTGGCGAATTGATACAACATAACTCCCGTTTTGTTTTGTTTTGTGTTGTTTTCTCGGACAATTAGTTCTCTATATGTGCATAATTTTTGAGTGTGATTAAAATGTGTGCGCGTTCCATAGGTAATCTTTAATGCGACACGTTTAATATTATTTTATGAGGCCCCCAGATTTACGTAATCGTTTCAATACAATTAAGAATAATAATTAGGTACGTTTCTGCTTAATTCTATTTAATTTTTAATTATGCAAATGTACGTAATTTTAAACTCAATATGGCTTACGGATTCTAATCTCTCATTAGCACATTAAGTGCTATTTCTGACTTGTCAGTTTGAATCGTTTATAATACGGAAAGATAAAAATATTCAGTACTTTTTAGTATTCATTAAAGTAGGAGAATGAGACGCATATAAATCAATGCACAATACATTATACCAGCGGTTCTCAACCATCGTATCGTAATATATTGGTGAGTCCCAAGTTCCCGTCAAGTGTACGGCGAGATTTATAAACGCGAAATTAGTACCTAAGAAGATCCGGAGGTACATATACGAGGGCTTTCTAAGTGTTAATTGAACTACTACTTGTTAATTGTGTAAAATTGTTGAGAATTTTCAAAGATTATGTAGTACATCGCTGACTGAAACAGGTTGAGAGCCGTCGTACTTGACTGTATGTTGATGTGCTCTACGATGATATAGGTACATTTTGTGCCGTGTAATATAGCAGTTTATATTATAAATAAATATTAGAGATTTCTACCTCATCTATATGTGGTGGTATTCACGTTGCGGTGTCTCTAGGTCCCGGGAACCATATAGCCAGATTTTCTAAAAAAATTCCCTAACCAACTAGAGCAATAAAATCATTTTTCCGTTTTATAGGAAATTATAAACGCCTTTTCTTACCTTTAGTCTGTTCATCGGTTTTGGCGGGAGCAGTTTTGTCCTTCGTTTCAGGTAACGCTTCGTGCGAATGTTCTAGACTGTTCTCGTTACTACCCTCTCTGATTGTGTGAGGGTCGTCATAGTGATGCGAGCCGGACGAGCTGTCTTGAGACGACAGCTGTCCGAGCGATGAATGTTTGGCCGTCTTCGAAATCTTCGCGTTTCTTGAAAACGCTTTGGTGAACGATGACCGAAGCTGTATACAATATTCGACGTGTACAATCATATTGATCACTATAGATGTTGATACGAGTGAAAGTAATGTATGATTATCACTAGGAACGTATATTTACGATGCATTAGAATGGCATTTAGCTTGAGCGATTTATTGAAGTGCTCAAAATCATACCACAGATATGAATGAAAGTAACATGATTGCAATATTTACATCGCATGAATCTATACATGTAAATAAAATTAGAGTGTCTGTTTGTAACATTGAAATAACCGCTTTTTACTACATGCATATGAATATAACATATATACGGTACATACAACAAAACATTTTTTACAACTTTTGTCTGTCTGTCTGTCTGTCTCTGCTAATCTCTGGAACGGCTGGACCGATTTTGATGAGACTTTCCCTAATAGGTAGCTAATGATATAAGGAGTAACTTAGGCTACTTTTTTTAGATTATTTTCGCACCGCGGCTTCACCCGCAGTTATTGTCGTGCCGCGCGCAACATGGCGGGACTCGCCTATCAATAATAAAATTTAATGTTTCCGAAGCGAAGCGAGGGCGGGTCGCTAGTAATCAAATAAATATAGCTTCAAATGTGACATGAATGAAAGTGTGAAATGTGTGCCGAGAAACCTTTCAGTACAATTACTTGCATGGTAAAGTTTCTAAAGGAATTTTACGTTAAAATATTATTGAATACAGATTTGATTGCGGCTCTGTGAAACCTTTATCTATTGCCTATTAATAGAGTGGATGTTTATCTTCAATCAGTTAATGGAGAAAAATGAAATTTACATAACACATACGTGAACAAAGGCAAGAGAGAAAAGTATTCTTGTACGAACTTATGTTTGAACAAGTGTGAATAAGCATATGAATGTTGACTAAGCCTATAGAATGTTTTTGGTTATTGTAATATTTTAGTGTGCGTATTATGGACTTGTTCTTAAGGAGCGCTTAGTGTATATATCATGAATCTAATAATTTATCGGTAAAATATGGTTTAAGTTTTTTTTTTATGTTTGAGCATTTACTGGTGGCCCGGAGACCTTTCCAGTTTTACCAGGGCAGGTGAAATGGTTTAAGTATTATTTCTGCTTTCCTTTTTTTTTCTTATCCTATCTTTTTCTATATAACAGTACTTACCCATCCTTTCTTTTTGTGCTTCTTGTCATGTGGCGCTGAAGACCCACTGCTTAGACTGTTGATACTTGAGACACTGTCAGTTGACAGATGCCTTGTGATGGCGCCATTACCGGTTTGTGCGCTGCGTTGCGGTGACGACTGTTGCGTTTGTGTCGGAGGATCCTTGGAATTCAAGATTGAGATTCGAAATGAAATAACCAAGATACTAAAGCTTTACTTTAAGTAGATTACTTTAGCCCCCTCCGGGTGTATCTGGAATATCCCCATAAAAAAATAATGAAATAAGTAGTAGTAGTAGTTTCATTTTTCCAAATGGAAAGGTAAAGGTATCACACCATACAGCCTAAATAATGAAATAAATGAAAGAAAAACGACATACTTTTTTTACTGACAGGTAAACGAAGTCAGAGAGAACATAGTATTATTCGATTACCGAAATCCACAGATAATGCAAAGTTAATGCCGCCATATATCTTGAGACATGGGGTATAAGTCTTAATTATGTATAATAGTAAAATTTCGCGACGGAAAAGGTCTGGGTACCTATCGAGGGCAGGTTGCGATAAAGTAATTGAAAAAAAAAACTTGATGATTTTTATTAAAAGATGCTGTTCCTTCATCGTGGAAATGATTAATAAGTACTTTGTACAATTATACAACCTTTGAAAGATCACACAAATTCAATTCAGATCCCGATTGAATAAAATAAAATTAAGATTCATTACGATACAAAAAAAACATTTCAATTCAAAAGACTTTCCAAATACATTAATTTATTTTAGTAAAACACGGCAGCTTGAAAATTTTTTTGACGCGTAATCGTTTGAGAACATTTAGTCATTATCTTATCAATACAAATGCTTACGATATCAAAAATATTTACAATACGCATTCCTTATATTTCGATAGGTGTGTTTTCAATAAATGAAAGAACAGATGTGTTCACGCGAAACTTAAACAAAATCTTTGCAAGAATTTTCAATTGAAATTCATGCATTGAAATTCTGCAGCACAGAACTATATAAGAATGAGTGTCCAACGAGTTTCCACAAACATATCAATTGTTTGTGTAAACATAAAAGACATGTTTTTCATCGGCAAATATAGGTATATGTAAATTTACTACGAGTATTTACTATTGTTCAAACACTTGTATGTCGCCGATATTGGCCAATATTTATTCAGTAAGATATTTTTTTTTATTAACACTCGAATTTTTAATAAAACTTACGTCATATAAATAGGTTATTTCTGCCGCGAAGTACAATCCAGAAACAATTTAACTTTGAAAGACTAATAAAATCTTCGTTAAACTGCTCTTATAAATTTAATAATCTAATCTCAAAATCAAGGTAAATCCATGGGCACTAATAATACTTGTAATTTTTGTGGCATTTTTCCGTCAATGAACAGAACTTTCATGGTTTACAAAGAAAAAGTTTTGTTGATGTCACGTCAGTCCGGGCGTGTCGTAATTTTCTATGTAATACAAATCAGAATGTAATTTGAATCCCGTGCTTCGTAAGGGAATATACCGTAACAAATAGCATCAAGGTTAGATACAACACATTCTTAGGCGAGTCATATAAATTTATTTATCAGATCTAATAAAATTATTTTTAAATAAATAGCTTACTTCAACGATAGATTCAATAGAAATTGATTGTTCCATTTACAAATATGAAAATAAATTGCTTCGAATGTGTTTGATATATCAAATACGTATTAAATGACTTGTCAATTCTCTTTGAGAATCGAATGTAGAACTAGGACATATCTATTGACAGTTGGTAATGTTATTGGAACTGTTTGTCTTCCTTATTTCATATCGTAGGTACACACATATCGGCAACGTGTCGACAATCTTAATTTGTTGGAGAATATCATTTGAGATAATATCTTTCTGAACATTTATTTTACTTTGGTTTCAATAACTACTAAGATTTATTAAGTAAAATCTTACGACACATTTGAATTAATAGAAAGAGATACAATTTTATAAGAAAACTCAATTTTTTTATTAAAATATGAACTGAATATAGAAAACAGTTATTTTGCAATTCGAAAATTGTAATTCATAAAAGCATCGAGAAACACAATGGCTACATTTGAAAAGGACATACCTAATGAATTGAATATTGTTCGTTTATAGACTTGAACCAGTTGCGAGTTGTTCCAGTTTAGTTTCGCGGTTCAAGAGAAATTAAATATAAATACTAAACAAATATATATTTGATAGTTTGTTATCGACTTCAGTTGCCAGGATTTATTAACTTTACTAATCATAAATTAAACGATAATAATATCGATTATATTATCACTGAATGCAAGAATGTTACGTTATTTTCTTGTGATCTGTAAAGTAATTCATTAACAATTTCATTCCACTGACTGCTATACTACAAGCACATCTCTTTTGTAATGATTTCAGATTGCCACAATACTATATTAACGAGTATTGATTATAATCTATTATATTCATCACGATTGGTACTGACAATAATTTATTAACAAGTACTTTATACGTATTTTAACTTTTTTAATGAGTCTTCAATACATAAATAACAATCAATCTCGTTTTCTTTTGGGTACAAGACCCAAATCTGTCAGATGTCATCTGTCAGATGAAATAAAAGTTAACCTTAAAATGATTTGAGGTTTTGATAAAGAGTTTTATCAAGATTATTATTAATGTAATAATAATAATTATTATTATTATTAATATGAAGATTATTTCGTTAATCAGTTCCGGGAGTTACCTTCGAAACCTTGACTATGAAACGATCATATAGAAGCGGACTGAGAGTATCTCCAGAAATAGAATCGCTTCGATCGGGTTCAACTGGCACTATGGCCAATTGAAACTAACAAACGCGACGTTACTATTTAACCCCAATTTAAAATATACATAATATATGAGCAGTAGAAGGAAACGTATCTGAAGATTTTTTTTATACGCACTTCATTTTGTCCTTGACACGGTCGATTTTTTCATAATTATGCGTTTTAGAATCGATTTAGCGTTTTATTTGAGAATCGGTTAGTTTCGGCTGTTCTGATAAAGTATTTAACAAAATTGCATCGTAATATTAAAGTTAGTTGATTTAAATTTTAATGAAACTGATTCTTATTGTTGGGTAGGCAAGAGTGTAAACAAACTTAGGACCCTGTAGATGGTGACGGTTACCGGCACTCAAATTGGTGTTCCTATTTGTCCCGATGAGGGTGTGAGTTCCTCCGTAATCATAAGCTACGAGCTTCTAAATATCGATTGGTGCAAATGTGTTAAAACGTAAAATATAATCTCGGCGCTCGTATTCGACGAGTCAACTCTATGTGTCACCATGATTTTTTTTTTATCGTGTAGATAACTTTAACAGGTGAAAGAGTTTATTATCTATCAGTTTGTGTAATTTACTTCATTAACACGTTCACTGCCTTGTAGGTCACGGGTGCCCTACGCGGCGCACTGAAGTAATTATGACGATTTCTTTTACTAAGGCATCTGGATTGCCTAGCTTTGCCTTCTTTTGTACGTTGTAGTTTTTTATGTCTCTAAGATTATAAATAGATTCATTCTCAGTATCTTCGGATTCGTCTTTCCCAGAGTCTACTAGATATTCGGGAGTACTAAGCGGTAGGCAGCGGCTTGGCTCTGCCCCTGGCATTGCTGAAGTCCACAGGCAACGGTAACCACTCACCATCAGGTGGGCCGTATGCTCGTATGCCTACAAGGGCAATAAAAAAAAAGATCGTAGAGAGAAATCGACATATTTACTTCAGTGCGCCGCGTAGGGCACCGGTGACCTACACGGCAGCCAACGTGTTAATAGCATTCTCTGACTTGTTTTTAATAATTACCTGTCCTGTTACGTTAACACCATCGGCTCTGATTCCCATGGACTGCATGTGCGCGGTCGTCAGCCCAGCTTGTATTGATTGTTTTCGAAGTAACTCGATTGTCTGCCGTAGCTCCGTCAATTCAGAGTCCTGTGTATTAAAATTCTTTATAATAAAAGAAACGATTCTCTTCAAAAGTGAAGTTGGAGTACACTTAACAACAAAAAAATGGAAATTATTGACAATTTAATTTAAGTTTGATTAAATTCACACATTAACAGAGCGAATAATTCGAAATTTTACAAATGTAATTAAAAATAACTATAGTCCCTAATGTAAACGTTACAAATCATAAAACAATAAAATATTGGTTTGCATTTATTAAAGCCTCATCCGGTTTTGACAATTGATTGAAGTTTCGTTTTTTTTATGCACGGAACTGTTCTTTGACCGTTCAATTGCTTTTAATACTTCGTATTCCCAATGTGTTAATAGTTGTTACATGTAATGAGGCTAAATAATCTATACATATAAATAAAATTGGAGTGTCTGTTTGTTATATTGAAATAGCCTCTTTTTACTACATGCATATGAATATAATAATATATACGGTACATACACCAAAATAAATGTTTTTTACAATTTTTGTCTGTCTGTCTGTTTGTTCCGGCTAATCTCTGGAACGACTTGACCGATTTTGACGGGACTTTCACTGATAGGTAGCTGATGATATAAGGAGTAACTAAGGCTGCTTTTTTAGGCTAGCTTCGCCCACCGCGGGTAACGTCGCGGGACTCAGCTATCAATAATAAAATTTAATGTTTCCGACGCGAAGCGAGGGCGGGTCGCTAGTGTAATATATACCAAAATAACTGTATTCAAAATATTTTCCAAACAATAATAGCTAACTATCATAATATTAAGAAGACTAATAAGGAATTCAAAACAATACAAATTCCTATTCAATTCTTAAGCCGTCATTTATTACTGTGGCTCAACGCAGCTGTTCAAATTAAATAGAACACGATCGAAGTGTGTCCCGTTTAACAAATTGTTATGAATAACATCGTAATATCACAACAAAAAATTACTCGAAATCGAATAAAATTTTAACATCGCTATTAATAAAACTCGTAAACATAATTTTATGATCACTTTTATGACTAAGTAACTAGATTTTTTTTCAAACTTTAATTTTTGTTTTTCATACATTCACAAAAAAACACGGTGATTTGTTACTATACTACAGGTGTGTCTTAAAGAAAAACCATTGTAACAATAAGTTGAATTATATTAAATTTGAATTATACTATTATATTAATACTTGAATTATACTGTGGCGTTTAAGAACGCACCTTTTTATGATGCGTAAGCCGGAACGCACGAGAGGTGGGAAAAAGAAGATAGTCTGTGACACGGGACCTTTTTTTACCGCCGAAAATTTAAAACGAAAAATAACATATAATGTGTATAATAACTAATATAATATATTAACTTAGAATTGTTTATGCCGCTACAACAATAAAATTTCTATTGTTTCAACTCTAGTGTTAATTACATAAAACACGACTTTACGGCAAAATAAAGATGGGACTCTGTATGGATTCCCTCAATACTATTATATTATAATACTTGAATTATACTATTTGATAGTTGTACCTTTCTTTCGGCAGTCGCTGTGAGCTGCTGCAAGCGCTGGGTCATGTTGGATAAGCTCTGTTCGAAGGCTGACACCACGTGTGCCTATAGCAAAATACAAAAAATCCAAGGTGAATAATATACATACATATTTTATTGCTTAGATGGGTGGACATGCTCACAGCCCACCTGGTGTTAAGTGGTTACTGGAGCCCATAGACATCTACAATGTATATGCGCCACCCACCTTGAGATATAAGTTCTAAGATCATAGTACAGTTACAACGGCTGCCCCACTCTTCAAACCGAAACGTATTACTGCTTCACGGCAGAAATAAGCAAGGTGGTGGTGGTACCTACCCGCGCGGGACTCACAAGAGGTCCTACCACCAGTATATATTTGCATTTACAATTTATTAGTATCTAAGCTTCTAGAAAGCCAGAATGATTCAGACGGATTTGCAAATTCCCAAACTAATAGTAGATGCCTTTAGCACTTATACATCATGAGGTCACTATTGAGACCAAACATTATTGAGGATTATACTTAATGGAATAAATTAATAAATAATTCATAATAATCGTAACAGGATTGAGTGAATGTAATTTATCAACGGATTGAAAAGTATGGTATTATCGAGGGCAGCCTAGGATTTAGTGGAACTAAAAAAATTACAAAATTAATTTCAAAGGTTGAGCATTTTTTTTTTTAAGTAATCTTCTTTGTGTTCAAGCTACTTCTTTGTTGGTAATTGGATGCTGCTCAATGCAATCAGTTGGTGGGCATAACTTAAGCTATAATGATAATTTGTAAATTATAAACAACCAAAAAATACTTTATCTTCGATCGATTGCGTTTAGGGAAGCAAAACTTTTCGAGTGTAGGTATTTATTATGAAGATTAAGTAATACCGACCACGATGTACATATTAAAGTATAACCTTAAGATGTAGACAGAATTTTTCATTTCAAAAAAATTCTTTTGTCGAAATCGAAAATTGAGGTATTCTTTTAGATTAATATTTTATTACATTTTTTTACACACACAGCTCCGTTTGCATTGGTATAAAAAAAATTTAACTGTCAGATATAGTATTTTTTTCCTGGATGAAAGATATTGTATGTTCCTTTCTTTTCCTTTTCTTTTTATGACAATGTATACGACAAAAAATCAAATACTAATACATAAAAATCACACCGGTTTAGTATTAAAGTCACGAAAGCGTAATTTCGATAATACATACATACGATTCTCAATAATATAATAATATGAAGAAAAATCATATTTATTCCTTAAACAATCAAATATAGTTCTCACGGAAAGTATGAGGAAATAATTTTAATATGACAATCATAAAATGACCTTAAAGGAAATTCCATACGACTGGTCATTTAAAAGCTGTTATTTTCACATTATTTAGTAACTTGAGATGACCACATATCGACACATATTTCTCATTACAAAACATTCTCGAACACAAATGAACAAATCAGATTGTCAAATAACAACAGATACTATATATAATATAACAATTTATTAGCACTAAATAGTACAATTTTATCTCTGAGTTAAAGTATAGAGCTTACTCGATCAAACTTCTAAATTTAAGCAGATTATTTTTCGAATTTCTCACTTCAATGACCTTAATTGTTAACTGCCTCTGAAGAAAACCGGTTGAAAGTGTCGATGTGACGACAAAGTGATGAATTATTGATATAATATTGTTGTTAGGAATGTATCAACGTAATAAGTAAGTGACTCATCGGAATAAATTGCTTGTACAGCATGATATTGAACGTGGGTGTAGCTGGACAGGGGACCCTTTGTTTGTAGCGAAACAGGAACGCACTTAGGAAAATTAAAATTTTAGGGGAGACACCCCATATTAAAACACTTTCCTATTATAAGGCGATGCATCGGTGGAATCAATTATGTAATTAATGGTGTCCGTATTTAAAGTTAATTAAAACGGAGTATTTGAAGCCGAGTAATAAAATTCACCTGCCGGCCAGTGTTCTGCCGATTATGGTGTCAGAAGTTTTTAGATAAGTTTTCTTAGGAAACGTGTTTTACATGGGCGACAATAAATACAAATATTAAGGTTCTGTAATATATTTAGTTTTTTTTTTGCTTAGATGGATGGACGAGCCTACATCCCACCTGGTTTAAAGCGGTTACTGGAGCCCATCGACATCTACAACGTAAATGCGCCACCCATCTTGAGATATAAGTTCTAAGGTCTCAGTATAGTTACAACGGCTGCCCCAGCCCTCAAACCGAAACGCATTACTGTTTCACGGCAGAAATAGGCGGGGTGGTGGTACCTACCCGTGCGGACTCGAAAGAGGTCCTAACACTAGTAAAAAAAAAGTGATAAAGTTAGTGATAAAGTTAATGATAAATTTTATATATACATACTTCACTCTTCGATTTCGCTTGAGGATCTTTTTAATATTTATGTAGTTCGAGTGACTATTTATTAAGAATTATATAATCTCTATTTTGCTCAATACACTTTAAGCTATTGTGTACACACCTTAAGCTATAATACGGATTAGAGCGAATTCGCCATCATTTGCCTGTATGTAGCCTTATTTCTTTACCCATTCGCTCTCTATTTACGATGTACTAAAAGACGGAGCGAAGATCATGTTGCGAGTCCGTCGATTGCTTCCGTCTATCCTAGTTCCATTTGCTGAATAGACTAGTTGCTATACTTTTCTAGTTTATTTTTCTTTTTTTTTCCTGCCTATGCTAACCTTGAGAGGCTATTTCAGCTTCTCCTTGAGGTGTAGGTGAGGCTCAAACCGGGTGTATTGCTAACACTGGCCCTAGCAAATTCTAGTTAGGACTTCGATCTTCAGCCTCGAGTTATAAGAACACAAATCTATTAGGGGTATGTATACAGATTGAAATCAGTCTAGGATTTAAATGAATTTGTATTATGTAAATTATCTATACTTCTATACTAATATTATAAAGAGAAAAGATATCTATATATTTATATATTATAAAGAGAAAAGATTTGTTTGTTTGTTGGTATTGAATAGGCTCCGAAACTACTGAACCAATTTGAAAAATTCTTCCACTGTTTGGAAGCTACACTATTCCAGAGTGACATAGGCTATAATAATCTTTTTTGAAAAAAAAATTAGGGATCCTTACTAAAACTCCAATAATTAAACCCAAGGTGTAAAAAAAATACCTAAAATATTCTTTACATCGCGTGCCTACAAAAACTATTCATGATAGAATAAATTAATGTACTACGACTTTGTAAAACACATTATTATATACAAAAAGTGTCGCAACAGCTTATGTCTCACTATTAAAGTTACGCCGCAATAAGTGTTCTTTTATTTAAAAAAATAAAACAACGTCAAATATCGTTGAAATTTTTGTTAAAGACCCGAGCGGAACCGGAGCGGTCCGCTAGTGTAAACTAAAAACAATATTAAATTACGGAACATGACCTTTCGCGAGCACGTTGCAATTTCTTTTAAAGTAGACTACGTACGGACTGTGGACCCCTAATAGCTTACGAATTGCACGAACAGGTGAAATATAATTGTTAATCAACAGCTGCGGAAACAGCCGCGCTTTAGCTTCGTTAATGACGACGATCAAAATAGTTATAACAGTTATTACTAAGCATCGCATGCCGACATTGGTACGCCTGCGTCTCGATCATTCGACAGACGCTTGCCGTTCAAGCTTTTTACTATGAAACGAAACATCTGTATCTAAATAATCATTTTAATTACGTTTTGAAGAACGGCTAATAAACAAGTGGTTTGCATCTGCGTTTGTTTTAACTTCAGCCGGTTCGGAAGTTAGGTACTCCGTGCGCGAGCATTCGACCAGTGTAGGTACATACTAGATAAAATATTTTTAACGGTAAAAAATATGCCTTGATTACTTTTTAAGTGGAAAATTATTGTGAGAGTCGTTACGTAACATTTACGCACCGTTCCCTTTACGGGGCATTCTAATGTGTTGTTTGTTTAAAGTCAATATATACCTACAAGATGCTTAATTGTTTCGAAATTGTACTCTACTCATGTATTGCACAGAACACAAAACTGTATTACAGGGCTGCGTAGTTAGATTAGCAACACTTTGTGAGCACTTATCAATTAACTTGAACCGATTGACGCTGCAATATCGCAACGAGCATTTCCGGCTTACGCATCTCATTGTAGACCAGTACAATGTTAAAGTTTAACATTTATTTAAGACACATTCATATGAAGCCGTTTTCTTTCATTAATTTTTTTCTAATTTAATGTTCAGAAATTTATTGATAACAGTAAAGAAGTGGAACTAAAAGAAGAATAATTTATTGATTCATCTTGTTAGTTGAATTAATTAATCAAGACTGTATCTTAAGCGGATTATATTATAGAAGTTTAAACGTAATTACGGTTTCGAAAAATTTACAATAAATGTCATGTCTCAATATTGTTTCTTCATACTTTGATGTCACCTCCTAAAGGTAACCCGAATATATTAAATGAGATATACACTTATGTTTGTTCAAGTGTTTTCTTTAAGCGGTGCCCGTCATAGAAAATTTACGCTGTCGCGTATGCAGGATGCCTTTATATTTTTTTACGTTAATTCATCTGACTCATATAAAAGCGTCCACCACCATAGCTAATATAATAACAGGAGCATATTATTGTAGATAAATACTTAATAGGCATGTAGGTCAAGTCCTACGAGAACCGGATGTACCTTAAGAAAGTGCGTCGTACAATATTCTCTTTCAAACAAACGCGGTTATAAAAGCTTACAATCAAGCTTTAATAATTTATACAATTAAGTTTAATAATATGATCTAACCAATGTACTGCTTTCAATTCATATAATCGAATTGACGTTCCACAAAATGAGATTTTCATTATTTTCTTTATAGGCACCTAATATTACTTATCTATCCTAATATTATAAAGAGGAAAGATTTAATTGTTTGTTTGTGTTGAATAGGCTCCGAAACTACTGAACCGATTTGAAAATTTTTTCACTGTTTTGAAACTACACTATCCTCGTATGACATAGTATATATATATATATTTTTTTTTAATTAGGGATCCTTACTAGAATCCAATAATTACATTTTATTACATTACAATAATAATATATAAAAAAAAAAATTGGAATGAAAATAAAAGTTCATTAAAATAATAATATTCTAACTTTATAATTTTCTTTTTTTAGTAACTTGACGCAAATAGAAGGGTTGATGTGTGTGTATTATAATTTCGAATTTTGAAATTTTTGTTAAAGATCCGAGCGAAGTCGGAACGGACCGCTAGTATTTGATATTTAGGTAATTCGATTGCAACAGCTATTGCTCAAGTTCAAAGTTACTTATTGCGACTGAGCCGATTGTTTGCTCAGGGAGGCCCATAGCGCCCACGCAGACACGAGGTGCGACGCGTCATTATACCTAGGATTGCGTACACCAAATGAGATCTACAAACAAGGCCACTATCAGTGGAATTGCAAAACGTGAGAGTGCCCTCTCGTGTATTCCAGTTCGACTAACCTCGTGAACCGACAATGAAACGAGTCGAGATAGTGACTCGTAGGTCCGGTCACAACGGTGCAAGCAAGCACCTGTGACTAGCGAGAGAACACTCCGCTATGAGATTTGTATAGAACGTTCGCGCTTGTGTGCGGTAAGTGTTGAAAAAAAAAAACTGTAATAAGACTGCGAGTTAATCAAAACTACTCTTACTTACGGTTTAATATCGTGTTTTTTTATTGTTATTATATTATTGCCGACGTTTCGAATAATACTGTCGTCCGTGATCAAGAATTTTTTAAAGTATATAGAATATAATAATAATAATTACATAATATAATGACAATAAATAAAACAAGATTAAAGTGTAAATGCAGTTTTGATCATGTCAACGATTCGTGAAAACCAAAAAGCACTAAGTGACCATTAGGATGTTAACCGAACATAAGATTCTGATAATATGATGTTTAGAGATGTTTCTGTTTCAAAAGCATATTTTTATTGCATTTCTATTTGGACATTGTATAATATATATTGCGGGACCAATTACAACAAGGTTTCTTGTTTTTTTTTTGTTTTTTTCATAGGTGGGTGGACGAGCTCACAGTTCATCCGGTGTTAAATGGTTACCGGAGCCCATATACATCTACAACGTAAATGCCGCCACCCACCTTAACATAATAATATGAGTTCTAAGGTCTCAGTATAGTTACAACGGCTGCCTTACCCTTCAAATCAAACGCGTTACTGCACACGGCAGAAATAGGCAGGGTAGTGGTACCTACCTGTGCGGACTCACAAGAGGTCCTACCACCAGTAAAAGTATTATAAAATTTATTATAAAGAAGATTAAAAAGTGATTTTGAGACGGGGAGATATACTTTTGTTTCTAATGTTATGTTACTGGAGGTCATAGATTGTCATAGATATTGTAATTGCCGTCACCTATCAAATTTTAAACTGGGTAAAGTTCTATTATATTACTGTGGGAAAATCGGTATCTGATTATCGATTAAACCGACACCTGACCGTTGATACGAAGGTACACTTTTTTGGTGGTTAGGTAATATTTTTTTCTTTATACTATTATGTTCGGATTTCAGAGCTCTCAATCTGAATTGTATAGACATGGTATGTTAAGTTGTGCACCTGTTAGCATTCAGGGATGAAAGGGATGAAAAAAACAGAGATATTACCGATATATGATTTTCTTGATTTATTTTTAATTAATCTAAGTATTATAGCCGACAATCTCTGATATGTAGTAACAAACTGGCATTTTATATTGTGAGGGTGCTGTGTAGACTCGAAAAAAGCCGCGATTGTGTTTACACCGTTTTTCGTGTATACATTACGTATATTTTTTTCGAATAGGGGACGTTTGTAAATGTGCTGCACCTACCATTAGACATCAGGTGAACACGCCACGCCACTCATTATTATTCTCCCCTTCTTACTTCGATTCGTACATACATTAATTACAATCTACCATCTTATTACATTTCAAAGCACAAGTGAATTATATCAAATTTACTTGCATTAATTTGTTATGAAAATTCACTTACCTCTTCTAATATAGGACAGCTCTTGTACCGTGATTTTTTGATAGCCAATTCCCACCAAGGAATCGGAGGTTTCGAACGAAGTATGGTCTGGCATCCTATTTTTGGATCTTGTGTCTCATATAACGTGCCTAAAGTTCTAGATGAAGGTCGTGAATTTTGTTCGACCTCTTCATTGGCCGGTATGCCTGTAATGCATTCGCAGCATTTGTGCGGTCTTTTAGCGTAAGTCTGTGGTCTTAGATCAGCACTGAACGAATGTCTATAGTTCAATCTTTTTGTAAATCCATTGTTTTCGCTAATTGACCTCCTAAAGCCGTTTCTGTTATTAAGTAAAGTCATGGGCGGTACATTTTTTTGACTTTCACCACTTGAACTGAGCTCTGCATTAATGCAAACATTACCATTCATAGGTGTATTCGGCTCGGAGTTGTATCCTATCTTATTACGCAATAAACTTCCATATAAAGGATTTTCTTTAAAATTCAAAGGTTTCAGATCTATAAATTTAGGTCTTCTAGTGTTCAATGTAGCGTACTTTTGGGGCGATCTATGGAATTTTGATTTACTGGGCAAATCTTTCAGCACATCCTCCGTATCCGTCGAAGGGATTGTTGAATTATCGCTGTAGCTAGATATAGGTCTATCGTTATCGGTAACATAGGAAGACGATTCAGAGCAATTATCTCTATCACTATGACTCCTCCGATAGTCAATAGACGAGCTTGTGCCATCAGTACGCACAGAATGTTGTTCTCCCCCGTCGTAGCTTTGTAGATCACAGGATAAGTTCTCTCCATTACTTTGACCGTTTCCATTTTTTTCTCTTGACCATAATTCTTGATCCACTGGCAGCTCTAAGCTTCGTAACCGTCGACGAGGTATAAATACAGCAGTATCACAATTATTTCTTTCATTTTTGATATTCAGATGTTTCACTGGGGAATTTCTTTTTGAATTCGGTGGGGTGATTTTTGCGTATATTGGCTCGGAAAAACTGAGAGATGTAGGTTTATCTCCTAAACGAATGCCGGGTGATTCATTGGACATATACTGAACCCCACAACTGCTGTCCAAGAAGTTTTTTGTGGATGCTCTTTGTAAAGTAAAATATTCTGAATGTCTTTGAGGTAGATTTGTTGGTGTATTTGGTTCAACTAAATTTCTTATCTTGATTCGACTCCTTGGCGCACGTATTGTGGCGAAGCCATCATGAATAGGCGAGCCATGGTATGTTGCAGAGGTAGTCACGGCCATCTTATTTTCCAGGTTTATGGTCGATTTTCAAGGATACCACCATTGTATCTTTGATTAAAAACAACAACACTTTGGCAATTAATTCAAGAAAATCATGATTTATTGTTCTCTAAAAATATCTCTAAATGAATTTACTTGTGTCATTTGCGAAATTGATATGTTTTATTATCATCTATCTACATTGAATGTTTTATAAGTGAATTGGAAAGCGCTTTATATTGAAAGTGACTTACAGCCTATTATGTTATATTTGGAGCTTTAATTTAATTCTTATGCACATGGTCCCATTCAAGCCACACTTCACTTAATTTATCTGGAGCTATTACGAGAGATTTATATTGGTCCATAATACTGATGCAACGAATACATGTATCTGACCTAAACATTAAAAATCCATTTGATTCTATGGATCACATTACTGACGTAAGAAGTATGCTATTTTAGTCACTGCTTAAATCTTTCAACGGTACAACTATTACTTTTCATAACAACAAACTTGGTAATTTTTTTTAAGGTAACATACTTAATATTAAATTATGATCATTCCTAACGCTGATATGAGTAATAACTGTCAAACACGTCCGGGATAGCTTCTAATCATATATGCTCAGGTAATATGTGATCACGTACAGTGCAATACAATTATTTTATACATTCTCGTCATCAAATTACTTCGCTTCCCACGATACTAATTTGATCTAGTGACTACTAGCGTACTATTACTACCTACCCGTACTAGCGAAAGAAAATCACATCTGATAATATAAGCAAACACTTGGACGGATCATTATTTTAGTTTATGAATGTTTCTAGAAAATACTGACGTGAAAATCTCCATTAAGTAATGTATGCAATAACAAGTTATTGTAAAAGAGAATCAGTCATTTGTTTTGCCGTGCGCGGCTGTTGGTACGAACATGACTCATTTTTCATATTGCTATAAACTTTACGTTCATTAAGACTAAAACCGTTACATTCGAAAGCTTCTCTTAATATATGAGCTTAGCTTAAGCTTTTCAGTAATAAAGATAATCAGTAAATTGCTAAGTCATAATACGGTTGCGTGTTATAATGCGAAATTTAAATGACATACTTAACATTTGAAAGGAAGGTTCTAAGCATTCGATTGATTTATAATAATAAATAAAGGCATTATATTATAACATTAGACTTTAAAAATGGATAGCCAATTATGTATAGAAAATAAGTGCATACCATTTACGATATAAAATATGGACAGTAAATGTACTGTTTAAATTGGTAAAAGAAACATATGGTAGTCTAACTAAGTATTCATAGCGAGGGGTGAAAGGTTGTTTGGTTTAAGCCACATTTTTGCAGCTTTAAAGGAGAGCCATTTGAAGTATAAAATTTTAGAAAAAATATTTATCATAACAAAAAATCTTCAGCTATTTGATCCATTGAAGTAAACTTAATTGAATATCAATTAAAAACATCGAATTGTTCGTGAATCGACGGAGAAAAATTCGTTGATTCCGAATTTTTTTATTTTGTTTTTATTGCTTAGATGTGTGGACGAGAGTTCAAAGCCCACCTGGCGTTAAGTGGTTACTGGAGCCCATAGACATCTACGACGCAAATGCGCCACCCACCTTGATATGTAAATTCTAAGGTCTCAAGTATAGTTACAACGGCTGCCCCACCCTTCAAGCCGTAACGCATTACTGCTTCACGACAGAAATAGGCAGGGTGGTGGTACCTACCCGCGCGGACTCACAAGAGTACCACCTATCACCTACCACCAGTAAAACGAGGGAGAAAAATTAGCTAATTCCGAATATGTTTATAGCTCAATATCACCCTGGTGGGTTTTAAACTAAATAGACTTCACCTGTTCATATGCTAGGCAATCCTTGTACTGTGTGCTTATTACGAGTTTTTTTAGCTTCTCGGGAGGTTAAAATTTAAAAGCGAAAAGTTAAAAACCCGCAACTAAGCACTCTGCAGTAGTAATTATTGACAAAGATAAAACTTTAAGAGATTTATTCTAAAAGTATTCTTGTTTTTGTATTCAAATCATTGTAACCGAACAGTGCACTTCAGTGTCCTATGTCCTACGCGTACTATGTATTTTTATTACAACGAAACGTTGTAAGCATAATGATGTTTTAATAATCGTGTATTCCAGTCGCCTGGTACTGAACAATTGCTTATTTAGATTTACCTAGAAATTACGCATTAATCATGCCAACTCGTTGTTGTGTTTACATAGCTTTATAGATTTATATGCTTTGATTGGATAGAAAAAGATATATTGTTGAGATGAAAATTTAACTTTTTCATTATTATAAACACACATCTAGAAGATTGCACAAAGTGGGAATGAGTTGCTCGCTCCGGGCATTTCAATATTGTAATAATTGTTATGTTATTATACTCATGTAAAAATGAATATTTAAAAAAATCTAATATTAAAAAAATAATCTAATATTCTTCGGTAGTATAGTGGTCAGTATCCCCGCCTGTTATGTTAAATTATTTTGATTTGACTTTTTGTTAATAAAATAAACTTAAAACCAATAAAAAAAAAACTAATATTTAAAAAAAAAAACATGCCCGCTGAGTTTCTTGCCAATTCTTCTCAGGAGGGAGGCTAGTCTTGTGAATTGGCTGTAGTTCTTTTGACGTTCAACAAGTATGTACTTTCATTTATGTTGAATAAAATTTTTTTGATTTGATTTGATTTGATTTGATTTGACATCCTTTAATTTTATAACTTTTTTTTTTTATTATTTTAACTTGATTTTCTGTTACGATAATTATTGGCTAGTAGGTTTTCTTTTCTAAGAGGAGAAATACGAGTTAGGTTTCGTCTATACAAACTTTGTATATGCCTCTCTTGATAAAGACGTTAGAGCAAAGTTTTTAGGTCGCAACGAATATCTACACGATGTCATTATTATAATAAATAGCAACGTGCAAAATATACGAAAATTATAGCAATTAAAGATCCAACGAATACATTTTATAAGGAAACCAGTGAAAACCGGTCACGTTTCGCTCTGACTATCGCTAATTGTATGAAAAACAAGGATTTCTTGACATCACTAATGTGGCATTGTACCTTGATGACGCTATGACAGAAAACTTTCCTGGAGTGCCAACAGTAACCGTATCAAATTTCATCACAATCGGATGATTCACTTAAGAGACAAACACACAAACATTATTTATCATTTATACATAGAAAGGAAGAATAAATAATTTTTAATAAGAACCATTATTTCAGATTTGGGGGACGTTTATAGGACAACACGTAATTTAGATTTCTGATTTTTTTTAATATTTATCTTTTTCAATCTGTACAACTACAGCTGGCTCTTTCGTGCTCTATTCGGCTAGGTTTGATTGAGGGTAGTAACAATGTAGAATAAAAAAATTATTCACCGTTTTTTTTTCTTCAAATAATCCGCATTTTTTTTATTGCCCTTGTAGGACGACGAGCATACGGCCCACCTGATGGTCAGTGGTTACCGTTGCCCATGGACTTCAGCAATGCCAGGGGTAGAGCCAAGCCACTGCCTACAAATGCATTCTTTCATAAATAAACTTAGGCATGCACGCGTGTTGTTTTGCCGATAAATCAAAATTTCACTGCTTCAAAACAATAGTGAGGTCGTTCGTGGGTTAAGCTATAAATTATGTGACCGTAGGGGAGATCACGGGCGCCAATACGTACCGGTATTACAGGCAGCTCTATGAGGGGAACACGGAAAGGGCTCGGGCGGCCCTTCTTCGCACTGTCTTAAACAGCGCTACTCAAACTGTGCAAAGTCCGTTATACTTGGTTGATAAAAATGGGCGTAAAAACTAAAAGAAGCTAAATATTTTAAGCATAGATAACAGTCTATTGATTTACGATTAATCGCATCGCATCTTGTATCCGTCAACGATTGATAATGAACTTCATTCGATTATCAGAAAATTAATATCAAGGTCATTTTCATTCATCATTGACCGTAAATTTCTTAAATTTTACTACGCACTTTGAGCACCACGATCACCAGAAGAGAGATAGAAGTAGTGTTTATATATATCGATCTCGTTCACTCGAACGCAAGATGCACGTTCGTGTTTCAACGACCTGTTTGGTGTGTGGTAGCCTTTATTAACTACGTCCGTGGCAACAGTACACATAATAAACAATATTTTCGTTTCACGGCTATTTCGTAACATTTCAACAACCTCGGGCCAGTGTTGTTGACATTGCAAGAGCAGGCAGCGGTACGATAATCGCGTTCAACACTTTGAACGCACACAAGACAGTATAGTGAGTAGTGAGAATGGTGTCTTTGTTCCTAAGCGTAACGGGTGATCTAGCGGATGTCTCGAATCACGGCTAAGCGCTGATAATGAGATGGAATGATGAGATAAAACGTTCACAGCTATAGATTAATTTCGACATGCTTTCCTTCAAAAGCCACGCGTACAGAGATATCTTTAAAGTCCAGAGAACATGTAAAATGAGTAAACATTTGCAAAAAAAAGTAGACTTCGTTTAAGTTTTCCTGCGCTTGCGCTAATTGAAAAGATAAGAAGGTATAAAATTAATTTCCATGTAGAATCGTGAAACTATAAAAAAAGACTTTAAATGTTTGATCTTTATTTTTACGAGCAATATATTGAAGAATTATTTAAAATTATTTTAATAATTAAAACTAGAAATTTATAGGTTTTAGATACAAATACATTAATACAAAATGCGTTCCGAATGTAACAACCAAAAATATTATTAGGTATATGCTTTTTCTGATTTATTCAGCCGAATAAATGTGACCAACCTAATGTTAAATTGTCACAGGAGTTTGTAAACAGCACCACGTGAATGCGACGATTCAGCTCAAAACTTCAATCCACGTCGACTTTGGAATTGAAATATATGCTGTGAAAATTGCGTGCAAAAATACGCTATATCTCCAATAAAAAAATATTAAGATAATTTACTTATCAGCTGTATAGCCTCATGTTATGTAAGTCTATACTTCATATAAATTTTAAGTATCTGAAAAACTGAACGAATCTACAGCTCAATGTTCAAACGAATATAAGTTAAATTTAACGCTATACATAAACAAAAAGAAAACTATCGCCAGAATAATAAGAATGTATTTTTTAGCTATGGTAAGTGCTATTGTGACGTGTGGCAAAGAGAGCGAGTCTAACGGCTTACGAGCTTGATTGTGTATTCGCCCAAATAATGTATATCTATACATCAATCGTTTTATTTTCGACCTGTGCAACCACTAATGTATGTACATGTATGACGTAATTAATATTAACGTGCCTAGAAAACTTGTAATAAAAATCATTGATGGAATAAAATCATTCGATAATCGATAAAATTACGTCCGAGACTTTGCTAATAAGTAAAAATCGTATGATTTTGTGACTTGAAAATAATAATATCATTGTCTTTGTACGTAAAAGCGGGGTAAAAGATTATTTCTTCATACAGCACTTATAAAATCACAAAAGCTAGGCTTAAAATTTACACAGAGTCCTCCACTTCAGATAGATTTTCATTGCCTCTCCTTCTTCATGCTGCAAAATTGATGGCAGGGATTAGGCATCCCCGTCCTGTCATTCATAAAAGAATGCGTGCCAATGCAGCAGATTGAAAAACGCTGTACCTTTTTTTTTCTGCCCATGCTAATATCCTTGAGAGGCTATTTCAGCGTAACCATAACTAGTAGGTGAGCTCACGGGGCTCAAACCTGACGACGTTACTAACACGAACCCTAGCAAGAACCGTGCTTCGCAGAATCTACCACCCGATCGGAAACGCGACCCACTGAGAAGATCCGGCGAGAAACTCAGTGGGCTAGGCTGGACCAGCGGCTCAGTCCATCCGAAAGACTCGTGATTCACTTGTCGACAGACTCTTTGGGGATTCCATAAGTTGTTAACTTCGCCGATATGTCAGATCCCGTCGAACGTTTTAGCGGAATTAATCCCAGGCTCCCTAACCTTGCAGTTTACCGATGAGCGAGGCAGAGAAGGTCGCCAGCTGATCGACCAAGACGGTCACTGATCAGCTGGTAATCCTCAAAAGACCTCTCGTTGCGTACGGAATAATGGGTAGCTCGATGGACTTAGAGAGCGAGGAAGTTATCGCGATAGGCCCGTACATTACGTAAAATAACCATGAGAAATCGTCCAATTAAATAAGAATGATAAAACTCGATCTATAGATAACCCCTTTTATCGATACTCGTTTTAGCATTCATAAAAATAAACTACCGATTTTTTTTTTTTGATAATACCTATCTCAAAGCCGTCTTAAAGTCTGAATGAACGGTTCGTTGATTATACGTAGTCAACTCAGTCGACTAGTAGAAAGCTATGACAAGATAATATCGATAAGTTACGCAATAATTTGGATATTTAAACCAAACTACATGAACTGGATCATCCATTGAATATTCGATCGGAATTTAAATTTGAAAAATATTTATTTCCAACGTCTTTATTTAAATTAGGAACCGTGTATTCGGAATGAGTAAAATACGGGACAGCATTTTTAATACGTTAGTCGTAAATCTTAAATGATGCTCAAAAAGGATACCTAATTCAAATAGCGATGATCTCAGCAGAGTGAAGTAGTTTTTACGTCTCTTGAATACTACTACAAGTTTAGAACGACCTTTATAGATGTTTTTTTTTTCGTAAGGACAAATCCGGCTCGTTATCAAGTTTCTTTTTATTTCAAACTTAGAATAATTACACATAGAAACCGAGTCCGCCTCCGTAAAGTGAGGCAACTCAAACCTAGCCATATTGGCTAAGTTCATTAATCGGCCCGTCAGTGCTCAAGGACGTGTCGTATTGAAAACTACTCCCGAAATTTTCATTAAAAATGACGGTTTGTTCAGTGAACGGATGTCACAGTACATCGGAAAAACACAAGAAAGATAGTAACGATACATTTCACGGGTAAGTAATGCGTTTGAACGTATATTTTTACGTAAAACATTCATTACAATGAAAAATAAATTTCAATAATTTGTAATGCCACAGTTTATGAAAATGTTGCCAGCACAGGGAAATATTCTCTTTAATTAGACAATTAAAAGCGCTTTTTTAAATTTAATTAAATTGATTAATAAGGAAACTGAGACAAAAAAACAACAAGTATACTTATAATAAAAATATGTAATTTTATGTTTTGGTGTGGTTTTAGGTTTCCTCCTATCATCGAAGCGACAATTGTTCAGAAAACAGTTGCAGTTGTTACAATGCTACTGAAATAAATAAATTATACATGTTATTTGTTTTTTTTTTTCTCATAAAATTTTCTCACCTCGATCACTCTGAGAACCGTATCTATAGACAAGTTATAATTGAAACGACTTTTCTCTACAATTCTGGCTCTTATTTGTTTGAACTTAAAATATTTTCTTAGTTCATTCTTTAACTACTTTGCTTGACTATAGATACAGACGTGAACTAGAATGCTTCTAAGTGAATTAGAATATTTGCGTGTTTTTGTAAGTTACACTATTATTACATATAAAAACGGCCTAATAAAAAATGCCACCAAAAATTAATAAATAACTTTACACCAAATAACGTAAGTATTTTGAGTTAGGTTGTGTGGTGGCGGGTTTAAACAAAAAACAAAAAGTTGTATACAGATTTTATTTTCATCATGCAGGCAATATTCGTGTATTCTAGTAAATAGGTACGTTAGATTATTTAGGATGTAAACAAAACGGGTCACTACAGAGTAGTTTCGGTAGACGAATTGCACTTATATTTAACTCCTAATCATTTAGGGGATCTATGGGCCTTGTCATCAGTTCAGCAGTAATCATTGATGAGTTCCAAATAAATAAAAGGTGTAATCTAATAATCACATTTGTTCTGTGATCACAAGTAATAGTTTCAAATTCCGTATTTTTAGAGAAAGTTAATATATTGGCAGCATTCTTTTTTTCGCTGTGTGCGTTTCGTCGAGCGTAAATACAAGTATCTTACGCACACATAGATTATATTTTTGCCTCGCTTTTGACAGACCGCTTTGAAGAGAACTATCGTTCTATGTGTAATTATTCTAAGATTTCAAACTACAAATAAAGGATTTTCAGAAAAGGTATCAAGGTATCCTCATTGCACAGCCTGGAGAAACTCACAATTCTCGGACAGATGGAGGGGAAGCGCGCTAGAGGAAGAGCGCCAGCTAGATGGGTTGACCAACTCAAGGAGGTGACTGGAGGCCAGATATGGGGAGCGGTACATATGGCGCAGAACCGGACCGAGTGGAGAAGATTGACATACAGTCACGATCCTCAGCATTGAGGGAACGACCAGAAAGAAGAAGAAGAAAAGGTTTCGAAAATTGCACTGGTGGTAACTGGTGGTAGGATATTTTGTGAGTCCGCATGGGTAGGTACCACTACCCCGCCTATTTCTGCCGTGAAGCAGTAACGCGTTGCGGTTTGAAAGGTGGGGTAGCCGTTGTAACTATACTGAGAACTTATATCTCAAGCTGCGTGGCGTATTTACGTTGTAGATGTCTATGGGCTCCAGTAACCACTTAGCACCAGATGGGCTGTGAGATCGTCCACCCATCAAGCAATAACAAAAAAAAATTGCAATTGTATTAAATTTTAGTATTAAATTTCGTATAACGGTGGAAGCTAAACGGTCGAAATACCACATATGTTGCGCACATGGCCCAGAAGTGAGAGAATGCTCGATGGGAAGTCACCCGATACTCGTATCCACACAAGAGGTGAGCTAAAACAGCGTCATATGTGAATTTCATGTTACAGAACTCGGTCAAGGAACTTTTTGATGAATAAATATTGGTTAAGAAGTTATCTAACAAACAATACGTACATAGTAGTGCCTAATCTCAAAAACTAGGTTGTGCTAATTAGGCCGACGTTTGCTATATACCAATACGTGATAACACGAACAAACAATAATTCCGTTTAAGAAAAAACGATGGTTAACCGGTTATTTTTTATTATATATCGCATTCAAGTCGCCTAAATTAGAAGCAGTGGTCTCATTTCGCAATGTTTAGGTGACGAACGTATCTGCAACTGTCTGAGCGATGTATTCAAATAGCACCACTGATATTATGTACATATTATAAATCTCCCAGATTTCGTGGTTGAACGAACTTAAAATTTATAGTTAGTATTGTTGTAATACAGAGCACTTCCTATAGTCGTTAAGAAGCGAATTTGTGGGGAAGCATTGTATTTGCTTAGTAGTTTGTGCAGTCGACATGCTTTGTGGCGCGGTATTGAATTTTAAGGGCACTGACATGCGACAACCAGCCTCTATTGCGAGCTATTGTTATGCTAATGATGTCTACAATAACTAATCAACCATAAAGAAAATCGCGTACACATGTATGCCGAACCTCAAAAAGTACTGTTACCAATTGAATTCGTTATCACGTCGCAAAGGTAGAAGCGATAAGGACCGCCATATAGTCATAGCCATAGAGATGAGAATGACTCATAGCGGTTATTTATTTGCTTATCTGAACTTTCGAGCGACTGAAGACCACCATGTATTATTGATATTTGGTTACCACTTAAATAGAATCTTTTATGTTGTATCGTTCAATACTACGAGTACTACTTCTGTTTAATGCAAGCTCAAGTATGTACTACCGCTACTGGCGCTTCCTGTTTGGATTATATCGAGATCCTCTCTCGTCAAGCCTCCATAACCGGTAGCTCTTGAAATCTATCTACAAAATAGCGGAAACACTACGGGAAGTTGCACTTTCGAAGTGCCTCTTTAATTTTTTTAGTAGTTTGTCATCAGCGTTGCTAAATAATTATCATTACTGGTGGTAGGACCTTTTGGGAGTCGCACGGGTAGGTACCACTACCCTGCCTATTTCTGCGTGAAGCAGTAATGCGTTTCGGTTTGAAGGGTGGGGCAGCCGTTGTAACTAATGTAACTATACTTGAGACCTACGAACTTATATCTCAAACTGGGTGGCGCATTTACGTTGTAGATGTCTATGGGCTCCAGTAACCACTTAACACCGGATGGACTGTGAGCTCGTCCACCCGTCTAAGCAATAACAACAACAAAAAATATCTATTTTTGTAAAAGTAGATGTGCATGCGTGTGTATTCTCCTTATATACTCAGAAATTACTGGACCGATTTCTATGAAACTGTCAAGAAATCTTCAAATTAGTCTAGCGGGTGTACAAGTAATGTTTGGTAGCATTCAGACTAAATTCAAATCAATGATAGACAGCAGTCAAACTAGTCGTTTATAGATTTAATAATATTGACGATTTTGTAATTTGGTACAGTTTACTAACCATCCTTCTTGAAAATAAAAATTATTTATAACAACGACGATTAGTGGCTTTGTTTGCTTTTAAATTCTCATTTATCTAATACCAAACTCGTTTTGTAGATTTGATGATTTTTAATGAGCAAATATTGCGTATTTTCATATGTTGCCTGTTTTTACTTGACATTAACTCGTGTTTTAATATTATATTTGTGTAGTGATTTTTCTCAAGGTCGAACGTGCTGTAATGACGTAATAGCCGTTAAACAAGTTTCGTATTAAACATATACTGTTCATTGATAAATGACCGTTGTATGTATTTTAAAATTAACTGCTCTATTGAGTGATAATAATTTTGTTGAAAAAGAATATTATAGTGTCATATAAAATAAAGTTGTCTCAATCCTCAATAACTATTTTTCAACCAAGCTAGATTAGTTTTAATTACATTGCTTTTCCAGATCTCATTGACTTACAAAATTAAGTGTTCAAGATACATTAACTTGTATGTAACTATTATTATAGGCAGGCTGTATTACGATAGAAGCAATTAAGAATATGCAGTTGACAATGGGACTCTAAATTGCTATTTAAAAACTAGTCATAATAAAGGCAGCGTGCGTGCAAACGGACAAAAAACAACCTCATACAAAAAAGCTTTTTATTTAATTTCATTACGGATGTTGAGTCTGGTTTCGGTGACAGTAAAATTATGTTTATCAGCAGTCTCGGAATCGACGACATTAAAACTAAGCCGAACTAAGCAATTAATTATAAAACTCATAAAGTCACTAAGAGTTTATCACTAATTTTCGTTGTTTATGTCCATAAACTAGATAACTTCGTTCTAATGTGAAACGGCACTTAATTTATTGTTCGCGTGTCACTAAAGATTATGATACAGCTGATCTAGATTAATTTGAAGAACGTATCATCCAAAAACAAATGAAGGCAATGACTTGACGCGATAAAGTGCTGTTAAAAGGATGCGATATGAATTGAAAACGCGATTTCTTTCCTCTTCGTTGGCACGATTACGTAAGTATTCCCTGTCTTGGACCAACGAACGGCGGACGAAATAAATTAGCCACTAAAAATTTATTAATTGAACTTGTTTAAAGTTCCTTCCTGTTATTGATAACGCTGGCTGGTTGTATCGAGATTTGTTTTAATATTGTATTAATCGTTTATTAATGAAATTTTTGCTTATTTACTTTCACCTTTTTAATTAAAACGTGATTAGAGTAAGTACTCTTTCAAGTAAAACCTAAAGAATATTACGACAATTTTATGAGTTCATTAACATTTTAAACTTTAATACTATTTTCAGGTTACGCGTATGCACCAAAACTCAATAAAACATTTAAATGCTTCAGTAAACACATTGTACTCGTAAACACAACCGTGACTTCTAATTTAAATAAAGAACTTTAGTTCACAATAAATAGCCCCGTTGGTTTGTTGTAGTTTACTTAGACTCAAAATAAAGTCTATTTCAAGAGTAATACCTACGAACTTCAAATCACTTTTCAACTGAAGAATTAAACTAAATATGTATTTACGATTACGTTGCCTAGCCCTTGGACCATTCAACTTATTGAACAAATAAATAATGCAGGGGTACTACCGAGAGATCCCTGGCACGTCTCCATACGAATTAACCTCAATTGATAGAGTTGAGGAGGCGCTTTGCTGATTGAAGATACTGAACTCAAAGTAGCAACGGTTATTATTTATGTAACTTGAACAAATATTTAGTTACGTTGTGATGTTTTTTTTAATAAAGTTACGAAAATTACAAAGGGTACTTATGATTCTTCTTTATTTATCCATTCTCTTTAATATAATCCAACAAAGAAAAAAATCAGTCACGTTAATATTGATTGCAAAGATTGTATCATTCGATTCGTTTGAAATCAACATTTAAAATGCGCATAATAAAATGCTTTATGCATTAGCAATAAGAAAACAATTAATACTATAAACATTTTATGTATTTGTAAATACGTATGAGAGATCGTTGGATATTATTTTGTATGGAACCTATTTTGGTGTAAATAGACTATAGCGTAAGAAGTGTACGTTTCTTTGATCAATATTGGAATTATAATGGATCCTGCTATTAGCTACCACAAATGGCGTAAATAGGACGTGAGCCGTTCGCGTTCTACTCCGAAGACGACTGCTTGACACGACTGGCTGTATTATTTGTAAATACGTACGAGAAATCGTTGGATATTATTTTGTATGGAACCAATTTTGGTGTAAATAGACTATAGCGTAAAAAGTGTACTATTCTTTGAGCAATGTTTGAATTATAATGGATCCTGCTATTAGCTACCACAAATGGCGTAAATAGGACGTGAGCCGTTCGCGTCCTACTCCGAAGACGGCTGATCGTCACGACTGGCTGTATTATTTGTAAATACGTACGAGAAATCGTTGGATATTATTTTGTATGGAACCAACTTTGGTGTAAATAGACTATAGCGTAAAATGTGCACTTTGCTTTGATCAATGTTAGAATTATAATGGATCCTGCTATTAGCTACCACAAATGGCGTAAATAGGATGTGTGCTGTTCGCGTCCTACTCCGAAGACGACTGCTCGTCACGACTGGCTGTATTATTTGTAAACACGTACGAGAAATCGTTGGATATTATTTTGTATGGAACCAATTTTGGTGTAAATAGACTATAGCGTAAAAAGTGTACTTTGCTTTGATCAATGTTAGAATTATAATGGATCCTGTTATTAGCTACCACAAATGGTGTAAATAGGACGTGAGCCGTTCGCATCCTACTCCGAAGACGGCTGATCGTCACGACTGGCTGCCACCAGCGAACACAAACAAGGTATGCTGTTGTACCGATGTGATTTATTGCTCCCATAAAGTCCCTTTTGGAACCAAATCGGAAATGTCAATAAAAATTAAGTGCTCTGAACCAAGGTCGTCGCACGTTTACGGTAAATGTAATTTATAACATGTTTGAGTTTTCGTTCACGTCAAGAGTATTTAGATAGCGATGATTAGTCAAAGTTACTTCTTGAAGATAATACTAAATACGGGCCAATATTGCATTTGATACCGGATTTAGCTCTGACGTGTGCCGATAAAAGTATAAAAACGTTATAAAGCATGAAAATTGTTCCTTAAAGAGTTCTTTGAAATCAGTAGGTACGTGCATTTAATCGCGAAGATTACAAGGAAAAGGGGCAAGTTGTAACCATTAAACACATCAAACGAGATTAATATCAACGTTTGACCCCAAATAACACGCTCGCCTATAAACAGAATTTTCATACGACTGTGCGTTTGATGTTTTCTTTTATTGCTAGTTAACAGATGGGACAGAACGTACATACACTCCAAATAACTTACACTCCAAAGATATTGACTTTCTCTAATGTTTTAAATTAGACATTCTAATGCAATAAGACATAATCACGATTACTTATTTCATATGCAGCTTTTAAAAGATTACAAAATCACATTAGTTTAACATAGATTATAAATCGGCTGTGCCTATCAGTATTAGTTAAAAAAAAACTGTTTTGTATGTACAGTCGTTGTTAAATAAGAACATAAATAGAAGAAATCAAAGTATATTCCGAGGTCTGCAGTTTAGGGCCTATTTAGTTCCATTGTCACGTTAGCTACACGTTCTTTTTCGTTTACTTCATTCTAAAAGAAGCCCGAGGCTCACAATAACTAAGGCCTTATGAGTGTCCACTACTTTGGACAGACTCGGGGAGACTAGATATGTGGACATTTATTTGTCTGTTGACACGGACTTATTTAGAAAATATGGCTTATACATTGTTGTGTTGAGGTATAGACATCCAGACTGATATGCCAGACGCAGCATTTTGTAAAATACACATTTTGTTTGAGATTTCCTTTCCTCTATAGTTTGAGCGAATGCATTCAATAATTCCCGAACCTGGTGCTTTGGGGACGCAGTGTTGTTTACCCCTAAATTATCAAGGCCCGAATATTGACAAAACAAAATGCCAGCAATAGACGGTTTCCCATTTTTTGTTTTGCATTTTGTTTATATGTGTATGACAATGTTATGTTTCAAATGTATATATATATATATATATATTTCTCAAAAACTTTATTATTATTTAAAACCAAATACTGACACAAAAGACTAACAACACAAAAGTCTAAGGACTCGAGTAAGATTTTACTATAAAGGGACTAGTGACTTAAAAAAAAGGGACCAAGGTACCTGCTCTCTCTAAATTTGTAAAATATATTTTCAAATGTAGCGAAATTTTTATATAACGCAAAAGTTTATCTAAAGACTATTCCAATAAACGGAATTTAAGAATTTATTAATAAAATATATCAAATTTAATAACATAATAATATGAAAGGCTGATCCATATTATGTTCATAAGGGCTTTCCAATTCAAACAGCGCGTTGAAAAAAAAATGAAGCAAATTAAATTACTGATATAATATTATTTTTTAAATTATCAACAAATCGATCTATTGCTTCTTTATTGATAAACAAAATGCTTACAAAGTTACTACACCCGGATGGATTGGTAACAGACTACAAAGATAATAAAACATGTTTCATCGCATACTACTACAAAAAAAAAATATATATATGACAAAAACCACACATCACCATTGTAAATGAGAACCGAACTCGCACATAATGCACAAACACAAACGTAGACACATTTTTTTTCAGGAAACAAAACTGTTTTATTCACCAACTATTTGTTTTGGTCTAATGTTTTAACGCGCACACGACAGTGGCACGAATGCGAGCGTCCTCGCTCCAACGGCGTTCAATATCTACTGCAGCTGGTGGCTAGTGAATAGTGTTGTGCACTGTTTTGTATTGTAGCAGTGACTATAGTGGTCTGATTTTAAATTCTGGGGTTCAGTTCAGTAGTCTTACTAACCAATCGTGTCGCATGTCGCTCGTGTTCTAATGTAGTGAATATAAATGAGTCACGGAACCCTAAAATCCCGGATCAAACTTTATTGTAATGTACGCGCGTTTTACTAAGAAGGGGAAAGGTAAAACTCGTTATTTTTGGGGTTTTGGAATCAATCAAGATTTTAAAGATTGGAAGTTATTGATTGTAAAGACGGGAACACTTATGCCTGCAAGATGATTCCAAACAGGTTGAATGAAAATCTATGGAGAATACTACTCCGGCGGCTGATAATGATAGCAATGGTAATAATATAGTTCATAGGATTAATTAGAGGACATAAATATTTAACATGCGTCTTTATACTTAAATAGTGGCATCAATGATAAAGACATAGAAGCCACATAAGCGGGTCGTGGATATATTATCGTTCACGAGACACTTGTTGCGCAAGTGTAGCCACTTCATAGGATTTATGGGACGCGGGATCGAGTTACATTTTTGATAACGTCTCTAAGCGCACGAAGGTTTGTAATGTTTGAACAAGAGAAGCACAAACAAACCACAATGGGTTTTATTATCATTATGAAATTTTTAAGAATTTAACTTTGTCTTATTTTAAGTCAGGTAAGACAAGTAGTCAGTGTCGTGAATTATGAACTCATAATACGTATACACACACATATACAACACTATCATCATAGATAACACAAAAAAATACATAATATGTATTGTGTTTAAATGTCATTTTTGATACATTTTCATATTATTATTGTGCCATGTGTATTTATAACGTATTCAATTTATATTCCCACTAAAAGGTCACAATAAACTGACATTTAAATTCGTTAACTTTATTAATAAAAAAAAAAAAAAAAACGAAACTACAATCCACAGAGATCCGTATTGTATCTCATTAGATGATACGAAAATTCATAAATTCATAAATTAATTTATGTTTTTTTTGCGTTTATAAACGAAAATTTTAGGGTAAGATTTAATTACGAATACATTCGATACACAATAATTACGAATACATACATTTATTTAGGTTACGAGAGCACGACAAAAGTCTTAAAAGTATTTTTTTTGTATTTCAAATTATGTGATGACTTATATGTTCGACGGACAGTGATTGTGGTTGATTTACATTCATCAGTGTGCTTAGTGCGAGTTTTTTAACGTTCTCGATAGCGTAAAAGTTAAGTGAAATTTTGTATGGAGTTGGAACGTTCGCTTACGTTTGCCGTTAGGGACGCTGTTTCAACTTCAAACAAATTTGTTACTTTTACGCTATCCAGAACGTTAAAAAACTCACTTTTTTTCCCTACCTATGCTGATAGCCTTGAGAGGCTATTTCAGCTTCGCCCTAACATGTAGGTGAGCTTCGCAGAATCTACCACCGGATCGGAAACGCGACCCACTGAGAAGATCCGGCGAGAAACTCAGTATGCTGTGTAGGCGGGTTAATTCGCTCGTCCAGCCATTCGTCGCAAGCGACGGGATCGACTAGGACGGTGAATAAACTCACACTAAGCACACAGTACCGGCATCGTTTATTCTTCGTATAAATACGTGGGGGAATGCTCCTTAATTACGAATGTTTACGAACGATAAAATGTATTTAACGTGACGAGCGCCGATCAAAAGTGTTAAGCACAACGCTTCGGGGAAACACACGGAGCCCTGCGGTTGGTCCGTCACAAACAATCACAACAAACAATAAAGACGCAAGAACAGAGATGACTTTCGAGTCTGGCGTTGAATTATTTATGGCCGCATTGACCGACAGTCAATTAGTTGAGCAGGAGACAAAAAATATCCAGAACAATGTCATTGAAATCCTCGTCTCCTGTTTGATTCAAGATAATCGTTGTTTAGTTTTTTTTTGTTAAATGAATACTGAGTCTTACTTTACACAACACTATGACCCGACAAATATTATTCTGTCCAAGTGTTTATTCCCGGAAAATTCAAACTCAAAATCTTCGCAGCCTCTTAAATTTTTCTTTGGGGTTTTTAGGTAGAACCTTTTAGCTCATCTATCGGTCCGAGAGTAGCCAGAATAGCCTCTTAGGCTACCAGCGATTGGATAGGAAATTTTATTTCCGAAGTCATAGCTGGGATTCGAATGGCAATCTCATAATCTTTGTCATAACGCCGAGTACTCTTCCATTAAAATCTATTCGAAATTAGTTATAGTTTTACTTCATTTAAAATATGTATTAGGGGAATACATAAATTCTTACCTAATTATCTTGCATTCATCTTAATGTTTTATATGACCTGGAACTTAATAAACCTGGAAGTATAATAGCGTATATATTGAACACCCATTTATTGCTTTATATATTTTAAAAACAGTACTATTGAAGAACTCATGTTTGACATATGCCATTTGACCCAGGCTGCCTCATTCGTATGCACATACTTATCAGTTCGACATCAACGAGTCCAAGACTGCAGTTGTCACACGCCATATTTGTTCGTGTTCAAAGCTCTTTGTCATGTCACTTTAGGTACGTAGGTACATACGTCGACAAGTTACAAAATATGTAGTAGCGGTACTTTATGTCATTCCTTTCGATGGTTTATATTCAAATTAAAGTTATGATTAATTTTATATTCAAATTTAAAGTATACTTTTTAAAAGTGAGTGAATCATTTGTTTGTGTACTTCCTTCCAAAAACAAAACGATGAGGCGGCTAAAAAGTATGTGTTCCATTCAGTTCGAATATGTTAAAAAAAAAAAACTCAAAAGAGACGTTCGTTTTAAAACAAAAAAGATAAGGGCTTAAGTGTTCATTTAAGACGTGTTCTCATTAACGATATCGTCATTGGTTCACATAACTGTAATTTATAATAATGTCGTTCCAAATATCCCGGCGTTCATAAACCCTGTCGCATGGTTCGCGTGAAACAGCATCTACAGATACAGCGCTCTCAGTAGCAGTTGGCATTTGGCATACATTCCTAATGCCCGATATGGTTAGACGGACCTTCGATATTATATTGATCCTACGTGTGACTTCTCTGAACTTGCTCACTTTAGTTCGTGGTTTTAGATTATAGTTCGATAAACAGGGTTGATAGGTCAATGTGTACTTTTTATTATTTATTTTATTATATATATAGTTCAATTTAATAGCTCGTATTACTGACAACGCTAAGTTCATTTTTAAATTCAGCAACTACAACAAACAAAATTGACGGTTTTATTGTATCGGTAAAACCTTCGATCAATAAATAATACTACGGTAAAACAATCTTTCTCACAGTAGGCGATGTTGATTAACTGTAGATAGAGTTACAATGTCAAACAAATTTAAGGCTTCTAAGAGCCAATGAACACGTTACTTTGACATGTACGGTAGTAAAGATGTTTCTTTCAAAATATCGTAGATATTACATTACTTTGGTTGATGTTCTTACAGACAAAAAATGATTGACAAATACTGATTCAGTTCAATGAATTTCAGAATACGTCTTATATACCTATCTACTGAGGCATTGGTGCCTATTGAAGCTTTTACTGTGATATTTTGGTGCATTTGTAGGAACTTGTAAAACTTTATTTCCTTTATTGCAACGGCATGATGAGGTTCTACTGACCACGGTGGGAAAACTTGAAAGATTAAGATTCTTTCCATTATCTCGTGATAAGTACTTACCGGAGCCCATAGGCATCAACGACTTAGATAAATTGTAACACAGCAATAACCACACAATTGTGCCAAAACAAAGAAAGGTCGTGATTAAGAATTGTCAAGGATTGGTACGGAATCGCCTCCGCCAGCCAGAGCAGCTGTTTTGCTTGTAGAATCAAACAATGTGTATATACCGAACGTTTATACTGGTATACTATACTGGACGTCTATACTGGTATACTATACCGGATAGGTACAATTATTCTAAGAAAACATGTACTCAGCTCGTATTAACGAAAGAACATCGAAGAATAAAGATTGAACTCGCAAAAAATATAATTTACTATACTCGCACGGATAGGTACCAACATATTATTATATTATTTCTGCCGCGGAAAAGGCATGCGTTCGGGTTCGTAGGGCGGTACAGTTGTTATCTATACTAATATATCAATCTACAGTGTTTTTTACGGATGTTCCGTTATAACTACTGAACCATGCATCCGACAGACTTGAAACTTGGTATCCATGTAGAAAATAGATGTATTTACTGGATAGGCTAATATTTATATGAGTGTCTGACTCCCTAATAATAATGACAATAAATAATAATGTTAATTTTAAATGCCCAGCCAAACGGGCGAGTACGGCTAGTATACTATATAACAAAGCTTCAACCTCATGTGTCAAGGTCGGAGACACCATTCCTCGTTATATCTATGTTTTTCGTTAGAATCAGTTGGACTGCAAGATCGTTTGCTGAAATGAAACAAAAAAAATGCATTGCGTCGCGGCAGAAACAGGCAGGTCAGTGAACTCCAAAGCGGACGTACCTATTAACAAATTGTTAAAGAAATTACAAAGATAAAAATACTTATTAGTAAGAAATAGATTATCATAAGCGAACGTTACTTACGTTTGTCGTTAGTTGTGTGGTCAGCGTGTGCACTTTATCTTTTGCGTCAGCTAGTTCTCTTCTTAATTTCCGTACCTATAATAATTAAATATGTACAGAAACTGGCTTAATCTATAATTATAACTACTTTTAAGGTTTAATCTCGGCTTTTTCTTTTTGCCATTGTATTATTTACAGCATCTCTAATGCTTTACGTGGCTTACGTGGCGCGGACGGATAGGGTATTCTCGATTCGCCGACATTTTAAAATTGTATTAGCTAATCAGTTCAAATGTCAGTAGTTCTAATTATTATATCTACAATTCGCGAAGGTCGAACAAAATTGCCTATATTTTTCTGTTTTTTATGTACTAATCTTTGGTAAAAAAACTATCTTTTTTTGCCTATGCTGATAGCCTTGAGAGGCTATTTCAGCTTCACCTTACGTATGTAGGGGGCTCAAGCCGGAGTGTTGCTGACACTGACCCTAGCAAGAGCAGTGCTTCGCAGAATCTACCACTGGATCGGAAACGCGACCCACTGAGAAGATCCGGCGAGAAACTCAGTGGGCTAAAACTATCAATTGCAATTGCAACTATCAATTATCAAAAGGAGAAACAGTAGTCACTGCTAACGGCACTAAGCTGTGGATATCCATATGAAGATATAACCCAACGACGGTTGACGTTAGGCATGGGCCGGTCGTAAAAGTTATGCCAAATCCCCTAAAACCCCTATGCAGCGTGATAAGAGAACATACCGCGACGACCCCACATAATGTGAAACAACGACAATGACAAGAAGAAATGATTTTCCTTTTCTGTTTGTTAGGCAGACATTTGCTTTCTATTTGTTATTTAACTCGAACATGGTTTTATTTAAGGGCTTTATTTATATTTTTTTATTTACAATTACATACAGTACATACATACAAACGAGGGTATTTCATTGAAAATGTTTACCCTATGAAATAGATATTTTTTTTTCATAGATGAGTGGATGTGCTCAAAGCCCACCTGGTGTTAAGTGGTTACCGGAGCCCATAGACATCTACAACGTAAATGCCGCCACCCACCTTGAGATATAAGTTCTAAGGTCTCAGTATAGTTACAGCGGCTGCCCCACCCTTCAAACCGAAACGCATTACTGCTTCACGGCAGAAATAGGCAGGGCGGTGGTACCTACCCGTGCGGACTCACAAGAGATACCACCGGTAAGCTACCGACAGTAAATTATGTAATTAATATAGTAATAATTGGGTTGATTACTAACTTTCACATTACGTACCTCGTGTGCGTGCCTCTCATCGGCGCCAGCGCCAGCGGCAAGTGACGAAGCAGTCGAAACTAATGATGCAGTCGAACCATGAACTAAACAAATAAAAACTCATTATTGCGATATTCAAACGTAATCCCACTTGCTTTTCTAATATTCATAAGTTTTTTTTTTATTGCTTAGATGGGTGGACGAGCTCACAGCCCACCTGATATTAAGTGGTTACTGGAGCCCATAGACATCTACAACGTAAATGCGCCACCCACCTTGAGATATAAGTTCTAAGGTCTCAGTATAGTTACAACGGCTGCCCCACCCTTCAAACCGAAACGCATTACTGCTTCACGGCAGAAATAGGCGGGGCGGTGGTACCCACCTGTGCGGACTCACAAGAGGTCCTACCACCAGTAAAGATATACGAGTAGAAAAGCAACTGAGATTACTAATACATATAAAAATAGAAAATAATAAAAATATAATAATAATATGAAAATAGAAAATTATCAATATTCTAATTTTCAAAATGTTTGATGTACAAGGGCATCGTCCATGTTAATAGTGGATTAGGTAGTATAACTGTTTAATTTTTATTGCATTATCTATAATCAGATAATAATCGAGCTTTGCTCGGTAATTTTTTTTTTTTTTATAAATTTTGTTTTTTAGAAATTATATTTAAATACGAATCACATATTGATAAAATGATGAAATATTAATAATATTATTCGATTTCACCGGGGTTCGACGACGAGGACGGTGACCTGTGCTTGTGGTACCTAAAAGCACCGTTAATGGATCAGGAGGATCCGTAATGAATTTCAAGTTTAGGAGTTGATGTAGATATATAGTTATGGACATAAACATTATGGATTTAATAGTTTAAAAAAATCTTACATACAAAATCGTTCTTTTTTCATTAAAAATACTTTATTTACATAACATAAAATATACTAAAAAAAAAAACAAAAATTGAAGTGTTGGTAGATAGTAAAGAAAAGAGTTACTATAAAATAACAATACTACGAGAAAGAATTCCTCTGAGAAACTAGTCATTAGAGATTATATTAGAATTAAGTATTGCCACAGCATCCCAATATAATTTTCATTTTTGCTCATTTTATCAAAATCTCTATAAAATAACATGAACAAAAGACGCATCCGGCTTGTCCCCAATAATTGAAACACTATATTAAATTTTATCTTGTTATTACCATTGAATTACGAGGCTTAACCATAACTACATACCACATGTTGGCAGTTATAGAGTTGCATCAGAACATCTGCTTCGTGTGTGATAGCTATGATGCGCGACAATTCATTTTATACGACAGTTATTATATGTATTGGATAAATTATATTTTATTCACTCATGCCGCTAAGAATGAGAATATTTACAATTGAGGTACATCACTGCAGGTGATTCCGGATACTATTTTATTATAATCTGAATATTGTTTCCGTAAGTCGAAGATTAATCGAAGGATAAATAAATTTGAAATCCATTTAAAAATATTTTTGTAATACAACACAATCTAAAATGTATTTTAGCTTCTATTGTTTATGGGTTACTATCATTTTGCCAGCACTGTTCGTTTCGTTGCCAAGTGCAATTACTGTTCACTTGATATATTTAAGCTGTGACTTGAATGGCCTCAATTCATATAATCCTATTAAACAAGTAGGCGGAACATTTTTGGATGTATCTTAGATGTATCATTTTATAGAACCATTACGAATAGCGCTGCCAATATGTATTTTGGGATCTAAATGCTCAGGCAGATATGACTTCGTAGTATAAATTGAGCTAGTTTGCTTGGTAGATTTATTGATACACACCCGGCCGAGCTTACACATACAGCTTTGTGTGAAGTGGATAAGAGCCATGGTAGGTGAGGATTAGTATTCTACCGGCAAGTTTATCGTAATTAGGACTCTTTATACTTTATAGGAATGGGAAAAGAAAAAGATCCAGAGAGCCAGCCATGCGTTCGGGAAAACAAATCCGCACTACTATTGACAAACTTGTTAATATCTACTAGGGATCCCCCTATGAGCCAAATTCGACCATAATTATTAATAATTCAAGATTAAAATTAACTTTACACTTTACACTTTCTTTATTTTTTTATTGACGTTTCGAGAAAATAAATCTGAATATTTTCAATATTTTTTATTCATGAAGACTAGAGCTCATCTAACAAAATTATCGTTTACAAATAGAAGAGAAGATTATGCTTCAAGCACGTCATCACGGATCCTCCTGATCCACTAACGGTGCTTTTAGGCACTACAAGCACCGGTCACCGTCCTCGTCGAACCCGTCGCTTGCGACGAAGGGCTCGACGAGCCAATTAACCCACAGACACAGCCCACTGAGTTTCACGCCGGATCTTCTCAGTGGGTCACGTTTCCGACCCGGTGGTAGATTCTGCGAAGCACGGCTCTTGCTAGGGTCAGTGTTAGCAATTCTCCGGTTAGAGCCCCGCGAGCTCATCTACACACGCTAGGGTAAGCTGAAATAGCCTCTCAAGGCTATCAGAATAGGTAGGAGAAAAAAAATGCTTCACTGTTTTAATTTTACCCATTTCATTAATATTATGAAAACGGTGCACTCTAAATCGGCTAAGATAGAAATTTCGACCTTGACAATTAGCGTAAAATATATATAGAGGAGACATGGTTTGTCGTTTAATACGAAATGTATTATAAGATCTTATTCGATTAAAGTCTGTCTTAGCAACATATCCACGTACGACCGTGGCTTCATCGAGTTAACTACTACATTAGCATAGCAAATATTTATCCTGTTAAAACTTACACCTAATGTTTTGAGATGGGCGGTATGCGGAATTAACTCCATAGTGCAATCAAAATCAGGACTCACCATCATCGTTCTTCTTGGGATAGTGATGCGAGTGCCTCGGCGTATGCAACACGTTAGCAGGCTGATGCGTGGGACTGAGTGCTGATCTTGGAGACGGCGAAGGTGGTTCTGAGACGCCGTAGCTTAGACCTGATCAATTTGTGACGTACGAAATATATTTAAAGTTGCTTTTACTGTTTAATCTCGTAATAAAGAGTAAATGCAGGATTTCTTATCGCAAGGATGTGTTAAATGGTCGCCAGAGTCCATAGACACCAACAACGCAAATGCCGTTCCTCCCATCTTTTCACAGTACAACGGCTGCCCCACCATCTAGGCGGGCTTCGGACAGTCTGCCGACCGAGAGGGCTGGTGGTCGTGGCGCCGACGACCGCCAGTCCGACGTCCCGAGGGGGAGGGTGATGGGAGAGATGTGCTCCGCACTAAACGCTTCGCTTTCCCCCCTTTGCCTTGTCATGAGTTCTGTCTCATGCGAGGTTTGGACGTTGGTTGTTGAGCGACAGGAGCTTTTAGTCAGTTCGACTCTAACATACCCCGCCCAGTATCCCCAGAAAAGGGCGGAAATCCGGCGATTTCCTCCTGACAAAAAAAAAAAAAAAAAAAGAGTTGAAACGTATTATTGATTCGCGTCAGAGATAGGCAGGATGACGGTACCTACCCGTGCGGGTTCTCAAGACGCCCTCCCCTCAATAAAGAGATCAAACCGTGAAAAGAACTTTTATATAATCTTTTGTGTTTGCTACTCGAGAAAACCGAAAACTCTTTTTAATATATTTACGTGTGGAACAGAATTATCGAGTACAGTAGCTCTCCTGTTTTCCAAAGATTTAAAGTTAAAATGATATTTTGAATACGTGCGATTCCAAATATACATTTTTTTTGTCTTTTTTGTTTTTGAATGACACCTAATTTGTCTTCCTAGGTGTCTTTCTGCTAATTATAATATTTATTGCGTCATGAGGTCATTATTTCGAATAAATAATTTAATTAATAAACTATAAACTAAACCAATCAAAGCCATTTTATTACAGAATGATAAAAAGGCCCCATAATTCATCTTAATAAAAAAGGCTAATTAATAATATTAAAAAGAGAATTCGGGTTCTTTTCGGCTGAACGTCACCTTCAGTCTCTTCCAGTGCTTTCAATCCTTTAACTGGGTTTTCCAGTGCCTAATTTATGTCTGTTTTCACAATTTTATCCATGCATTAATTAAGTGCTTGGCCTATGGTTCAACGTTTCGAAGTAAATATTGGAAAATTAGCTCAGCTTGAACGCTAGATGTCACTATAAGCGTTTCACATTCAGTTTCAACTCTTACGTATAGATGGCACTGTCGGAATATCTAGTATCGCAGGTGCGCATTTTGAATTCTACATTAAGTGATGTGATGAACAACATTAAAATGACGTGCAATTTAGTTATTTTAAACATTTTTAAAGGCACTTTATCTCTTTCCGTGGGCTTCGTGAATGACAATACAGGGATTCGCTGTATAATAACAGCAGTGTTCTCAGAGTACTATATAATATATTCCAATTGCACTGGGAATAATTGGGACAGTGTGAGCCCGCACGAGTACCACAATCACACGCTTAGTTCCAGACGAATGGAGAACTTATCTATCCATATTATAATAGTAAAAACAATAATTTACCTTGTCCAGATGGTCCATATTGCACCGGCAAACAATAATACGGCTCATAATCACTTTCCGATGATCTTTGAAGCATCGATGGATATAATTTCTCAGATTTCGTTGACCTGCAATTCGCTTACAATTACTTTCTAAATTTAAACAATATTACTGTTGATTTCATTAAAAAATCGATTTTGAGTAAACAATCCGGATTCAACTCAAATAAATATACGAATAATACTTAAAATGTGGATTAATGCAAGATTGGATTTTATTTTCGAAATTGTTAAGTGCAGTTTATTAAATTTAATGATTTCAAAATTATCGTAAGAATGATTTTACGATTCTGAGTATCCAGTTTTATTATGAAAGTATTACAGTTAATTTACGTAAGCAAAGCGTATCATCGTTTCAAATTAATTAATGGCAATATGGGTGGAAAACGACTGTGTATCCTTTTTCAGTTTTGTATCTCAAACACGGACGATACATTTCAACGATCTCTACAGCCTTGTTCGGACTAGGCGAGTATTTTAGTCGAGTACCGAGTAATTTAGTGGCTAAACTACCCGCTACTCACCCGAAAAAATAGAACAAAATGGATTGACTTGACTAAATTATTTACTAACCTTCTCGACTAAATTTTTGGTGCTCAGACACATTTAGCTACTAAATTACTCGGTACTCGACTAAAATACTCGCCTAGTCCGAACAAGGCATAAGAGTATTCAAAATGGATAACTACATTATATTATGTTGACTTTCAAGATTATTCGTATGTGATTCAAATGAAGTTTAGCTGCTGACATGAAGCCGTGCCGTATGGAACCATGCAATATATTATTATGCTCGTTGAAGCGTGCCACTTCGAAGCAAAAACACCGACAAACGAGCGTCTGGTGGCATACCTTGGAAACGTCCTATCTCTCAGATAGCTAAAAATTTTACGAAAATATATAATAAAACCCAATTTCATACATTTTATATAATACTTGTATACATTTAGATAGAACAACAAACGTATGAATAAATCTGAAAATATAATATATAATATTATTTACATCCAATTAATAAGCGACACAGGGAATCACACAAATAAGAATGTTATATGCAATGTATGAATTGTTGATGACATATTGTGAGTACGGTGAGCTCAATTTAGTTGCAAATAAGATTATCCCTATATTGATAAATTTCCATAATTCCACCAATTATCTGGTTACAACGGAAAACCAGTTTAGTGTTCTTTTTACAAATTAATACGAGGTTTTCCTTAGATAATGATCTGGCACTAATCAATTAACATAATATCACTTAATTGCGAGTACATTAATATTTTTTTAACGAATTACCTTAAGTATACAATGCCACTCTATTACCACTCTACTTTAAATTCCATTAATTTAAATATCACTGAACCAGTGCAACTTTGAAATGTCACACAACATCAATTTTGACCAACACCAAAAAAACGTAGCATATCAAAACAGAAAACCGAAAATCCACCCGTGAGAATACCATAAAATCCCATCAACTATCTACAACCCACCTAATACTGTTGCTCCTGTTTAGCCTGGAGCCCTGTGCGTCACGATGCATGATGAGCTTATTGTGTGTAAGTGAGCTGCGGTGGTGTGAGTTAGGGGAGGATGTGTGGTTGTGTTGCGCCGAGTGCAGCGACGTGAGCGACTCCATCGATTCTCCCTCGGACAGGCGACCACTCGCCGAATACGTGTTGCTGAAACCGGGGACGTTCGTCTAATGTATACACGTAGTATCGATATTAGAACACGCGTGTCAATTTCAAATGTACCATTTTTTTATTGCTTAGTTGGGTGACGAGCTCACAGCCCACCCGGTGGTGTGAAGTGCTTACTGAAGCCTATAGACATCTACAACGTAATTGCGCTACCCAACTTGAGATATAAGTTCTAAGGTCTCAGTATAGTTATAACGGCTGCCCCACCCTTCAAACCGAAACGCATTATTGCTTCACGGCAAAAATAGGCGGGGTGGTGGTACATACCCGTGTTGACTCACAAGAGGTCCTACCACCAGTAATTACGCAAATTATAATTTAGCGGGTGACTTTGTTTTTGAGAATTGTTTTAGGTTAAATTTCAGTCATTTAAAGATACGCGTAAAGAAATTATGGGCTACTACCGGCTATTACCGGTTTAAAGTAATCGATAAAATATTAGAATCGTGTCTGCGTTATTGTATTGGTGTATTTCATTCATGGATTTTTTTTTTCTATACTATGGGTTGAATTACAAAAAAAAGTGACACGCATTGTTCATAATGAAGCCATTCTACCTGTATACATTATATACGAATATATGGTGTACTCGTCAGTTGTTCGGATATTTAAATTATGGATCGACTAACCAAAATCTATAAGAATATGTAATAATCATACAGTTTTGTTAGTGACTGAAGCACTTACAACTGAATAATATTACAATGCAAGTAATAATTTAAAGAAGTTTGTTACGTGAATCTATGTTAATGAGAATTAATGATATACAACGCAAACTATACATTATGACAATGATAACGATACAAGGAAGGGAGTGGCACATACAAAATACAAGACACGTTATGGTATCACACCAGCTAAAACCTTAACTCATTTACAATAGACAAATATTAGCAAATCGTGTACCTGTGTCTTAGCCACGGTGCGTATGGTATCCCATAATCTGATTTAACTTCGGAATAGGTTTGAGTGTCAGAAAGGCTTCCATCACTAATCTTCATCCCGCCTCTCGGAGGAATCCTAACGAACAAATTATCTGATAATTTATATGTTAACAACAAATGTCAATGTAACAATATTTAACAAAAAAATACATTTCTTACTATGAAATACCAACTATAATAATTATTAATGTAAAAATAACACAAACTAAAAAATATATATATTGCTTATTGCAACTTTTCTACTAATTTTGACAACACGATAGTCGAATTCCATAAGATAGTTCAATCACTCTTACAATCTGAACACTGCACTGAGGTATAAAGTATATTAAGCCACTAAACGCTTATTTTACACGGACTTGAATTTTCCCACGTAACGGCTATCGTAAGTTTAACATCTGTAACGATAACAATATTTGCTTACTTGTTACGACGCATGTTAAAGAATTCACAGCCAAATAAACTGTTTACATAATATAACGTACTGGAGATCTTGAAACAGTTCGATGATGTCAGTAAATTATTAATTGCTAATGCGCTGGCACTACACAGAAGACTTGATTAAAATGATGTTTGCACGACGTTTTGTTTTTGTTTCATTCACAAATTTAAACGATTCAAACTTTATGTTCGTCTGGGCATGGTCATGTTCTTTATGTTAATTTACGGTGCGCCGCAATTGACAACTATTAATTAATTTTAGCACTAAAAGTAATAAATATGAATTAAAGATATACAGTATGTATTGTAAACCTCGGAAATAATATATAGATATTTTAAAAAAAGGTTATAAACCGTAATAACGATTTAAATATGATTACAGCTCGCCAAAACCGAAGAAGTTTCGGTTAGGAATATTGTTTAATTATTAATATAAATAATATGTAGTAGAAATAAATAAATGTTAACGAAGGTTATATCAGGCAAGCTTGAATGTGCTTATTTATTGTAGTGTATTAAGCTTCTGCGTGGTCTCGTTTCGAATGAACAAGTCTGAAGCTTAATTATGTAATTGCTTCAGCCAATTAGTCAATAAAACTAGCGCCAAAGTTACGTCTGGAAAATGTTTACATGAGTCTTATTTTAACATTTAGTTGTCTTAAAATTTCTTTGAGTCTATTTATTTAACAGCGATAAATTGCATATTTGTTTTTGCAAATTGCATTACACTTGTTGTAGTTTGTAAATGTTATACTCATGATCGTCATATTATTTCATAATATAGCGCAATCTATCTTTTATTGTGTTATACACACAAAACGTGTATGTAATTCTCGTTAAGTTAAATTTAAGATAATAAGGTTGAGCCAAAGACTCCATCATTCCGCTAAGGATGTACTTGTTTTTGTGATGTTAGTTTTGACACAATAAAAGGTTCAAAATAAAATTTTGTCGAAGCTGTCACTTTTTGTTCGAGTGTTTTTTTCAAAAAATCAGCGGGCGGAACCTCTCTTTTCCGAGTTTTATTCAAACTTTTCTAAATTAATAGTCAAGAGATGGCGCTAGCTGTCCTTTTGTGTTCAATTCGCCACCAATAGATAGCGTTACCTGCATTTCGTTTAATGTTACGTCAAGTCGGTTATTTTTTTGTGACAATACTTTTAAGTCTCAATCGATCAGTAATCTTTTTCGGATAATATAAAGTTACTATGTTACTATAGTGCAGTTCTTGTAAATTACTACGATGTTATTACTACGAGACTCGAACACAAAAAAGTTTAAATTATGAATTCGTTTGTTACTGATATTTCGATATCACTTACCTATGATGGTGGAATAGAGCGGCGAATTCGTGTGTTCCAGGTTTCGGTAGACTCTGCGAGCCGAGCAGCCGTTCTCGTACTGATGCCGAGAGTTGCGCAGCCGCAGTCCCGCCCAGAGAGTAAGACTTGGGACCGATACCATTTTCTGTAAATAACATCGGTACTTTATAGTAATATCCTCCCGATTGCTTAACGGTGGACCCATTAACGGTGCTTTTAGGTACTACAAGCACCAGTCGCCGTCCTCGTCGAACCCGTCGCTTGCGACAAAGGGCTCGACGAACGAATTAACCCACAGACACAGCCCACTGAGTTTCTCGCCGGGTCTTCTCAGTGGGTCGCGGTTCCGATCCGGTGGTAGATTCTGCGAAGCACTGCTCTTGCTAGGGCCAGTGTTAGCAACACTCCGGTTTGAGCCCCGTGAGCTCACCTACATGTTAGGGCGAAGCTGAAATAGCTTCTCAAGGCTATCGACAGAGGTAGGAGGGAAAAAAAAAGAAAAAAGTGTTGTAATCTATACTAATATATAAATCTACAGTAGTTTTTATGGATGTTCCGTTATAACTACTGAACCATGCATCCGATTGACTTGAATCTTGGTATCCATGTAGAAAATACATGTACTTAATGGATAGGCTAATATTCATATGAGTGTTGGACTTCCTACACCAGTTGCGGGGGGTTAATGATGAGAATCTTTGTGGGGGTGAGAAATAATAATGTTAATTTTAAATGTCCAGCGAAGCGGACGGGTACAGCGAGTTTGTTTATAAAACTCCAATACTAAGCCAGCTGACAGACATATTATTGAGAACGTTTTCTTGGTACTATTTAAAAACGAATTATTTTCAAAGTCAAAACCCTTACAACTTCAAACTGTACAGTCACGTTATTAAATATATGGAAAGCACTTACTATGAATTTGTAAGTCTTGCGTGCATGTCTGCGTTCCTCCTGATACCTTGACTTTTGTTCTAGGAACCGCGGAAACTTGAGCCGTACGACCACCTAAATGAATAAAAAATAAAAACGATAAATCATTTGAAGTTAATAATAAAAAATAGGCAATACCTACCTACTTTTCTTTTTAAATCAAAATGATAGTATTAATTATTCATTTCATTAAATTAACGTTTCTGTAAATATACAACGTGTTACAAAAAAACCCGTAAAAATATAATTAATTATCAAAGCCTAAAGTTTTTTCAACCCTAGCAAGCTATCATGTCAGGGAACCAGATTATTTAACAGAAAGGTCTACTTACCTATTTTACCTAATAATTGTTTACTTTAGAAAGAAAGAAAGAATAGTACTTTAATAGAAAGAATAATACTTTAATAGTTTTATTTTTCATTCGTAAATGTTTGATACCTCAATACAAGGATGTCATTATACACAAGTACTGGTTTCAAAAAATGTCAAGTTGGAAAAAAAATGTTGTCCATTTCAAATCTTCTAATCGATACCCTACAAATGTTTCGAGTAGAATAAATGTAGGTAAATTCTGCGTAGTTTACTCTTTATTTTACTGAAATAGGGTTGTGGCACATCTGGGAAAATTATAATATCTTTTTATCTTTTTGAGGTGTACTATAACAGCGTTGGTGGTGAATGGACTCGTTATAAGGCCCCATTTAGCCTCCTTTCGGCTTTACGGGTAGTTTTGTAACACCCTGTAGTATATCATTTCAATCGATCAGCAATACTGGTGGTAGGACCTCTTGTGAGTCCGCACGGGTAGGTACCACCACCCTACCAATTTCTGCCGTGAAGCAGTACTGTGTTCCGGGTTGAAGGGTGGGGCAGCCGTTGTAACTATACTTGAGACTTTAGAACTTATATCTCAAGGTGAGTGGTGCATTTACGTTGTAGATATCTATGGGCTCCAGTAACCACTTAACACCAGGTGGGCTGTGAGCTTGTCCACCCATCTAAGCAATAAAAAAAAGATATATTAGTCCAAAATATGATTAGAATAAAGCGCTCACTATGTCCGTGTTGGGGTGGTGGGCCGTTGGGTTGCGGTGTGGTCTGCTGCTGGACTCCATTCTGCCTCTTCACGTATCCAAAGCTCTGAGGAGTCTTCCCTTTGCCCGACGAACAGCTGCCGTTCCCTGCCGCACTGGACGGTCTGGACCCTCCGCTCGGCGAATGGAGCTAAAATTTTTTGGTAGGCGGGTAGCAAAATCGGTAAAGATATATTTTACTAAATTTTTTTTGTATCGCACACTACAGCTACCCTGTCTAGTCCTACCTGCGAGCCGGCTCTCGATGAATGTTGACTAGAAGGACTCGAAGACGAGGCGGCGTACTGAATCATAAAAAAAAAAGATTTATAATCAATACAATAACATTAATGGTAAATTAAATATAATTTAAAAAATTATTTATGGAAAAATGCCGTGGAGAAATTCTGCTCTTATTATTATTATTTTTTTTTATTGCCCTTGTAGGCAAACGAGCATACGGCCCGCCTGATAGTGAGCGGTTACCGTCGCCCATGGATTTCAGCAATGCCAGGGGCAATACCAAGCCGCTGCCTACCGCTTAATACTCTCCACAAGCCTCGTTTGAAGAAGGATATGTCATAGTGCTCGAGAAACAGCGTGGAGAGGAGCTCATTCCATATTATTATTATCCATTATCCACTCGGCCTATTTCTGACGCGAAGCACTAATGCGTTTCGATTTGAGCAGTCGGACAGCTATAATCTAGCTTATGTCTCAAGAATAGGTACCACATAACGCGAGGTTGTAAAGTCATCGTATCTACAGATATTTAAAAGTTCTTAAAAGTGTAAAAACAAACCTGGGGGTGAGGCGCAATGCCAAGTTGTTGGGCTGCTGTTAGCTTTTCTCTTTTGTGGTGTTGAGGCGAGTGGTGACCGGTACGCCTCTCACCTTTACGCCCATGAGACGGACTCGGAGGAGTCGGTGGTTGATTCTATAAATTACGAAATATAATATAAATAATAATAGAATATATACAATAAAATAATAATGGTGGTAGGACGTCTTGTGAGTCCGCACGGGTAGATACCACCACCCTGCCTATTTCTGCCGTGAAGCAGTAATGCGTTTCGGTTAATAAATAAAATATAAATGATAATAATAATATTATTAAATAATTATAGGCATTAGATGTAATAAAACAATTTTAAATCTAGAAACAATAGAATCATCGTTATCGATCCAGTGAGTTATTAGAAAACAATCTTAGAAGACGAACCATGAATTTTTAACTCACTCTTTACACTTTGTATTGTATTTAGAAACAGATTATTTAATTACGAAAAACGTCAAAAAAGCACGAGCATAGCAAATAAGATAAGTTTTACCTTTAAGATACTTTAGAGATATTTTAGATACTTATTAGCTAGTTCATAGCTAATTTCATCATTATCATAGTTTTTAGTAGAAGTATTAGTACTAGTAGTAGTAATACCAGTATCATTCATTCCCGGTACTGGACGTTATCCAATAAAATAAAATAAAATAAAATAAAAAGTAATTGTTGACCACGTACCAATTGCGGAGCTCCAACGCCAGGCGAGTCAGTGTATTTCTTCCACGTAGTGTCTTGCCGTGGTACAGAAGGCTGACGCTCGGTTTGCTGACCACAGTCGGCCTTGCTTCGCGTACGACCCACCACTCTGTACACCACACCACTTCCACTCTCCATGCCTCTATTGCGACCACCGCTTCGCCTGAGAACGTGAACAGCATATTCATTAATTGCCTTTTTTTCCCTACCTATGCTGATAGCCTTGAGAGGCTATTTCAGCTTCGCCCTAACATGTAGGTGTGCTCACGGGGCTCAAACCGAAGTGTTGCTAACACTGGCCCTAGCAAGAGAAGTGCTTCGCAGAATCTACCACCGGATCGGAAACGCGACCCACTGAGAAGACCCGACGAGAAACTCAGTGGGCTATGTCTGTGGGTTAATTCGATCCTCGAGCCCTTCGTCACAAGCGACGGGTTCGACGAGGACGGTGACCGGTGCTTGTGGTACCTAAAAACACCGTTAATGGATCGGGAGGATCCGTAATGACGTGAGACTTCCGACATGTAGTTTATAGTTTAACTAGCGACCCGCCCTCGCTTCGCTTCGGAAACATTAAAACACACATGAAACCAAAAAAATAAAATAAAAACAAATTAAAAAAAGTAGCCTATGTTCGTCAGGGACAATGTCGGCTTCTAATGGAAAAATAATTTTTCAAATCGGTCCAGTAGTTTCGGAGCCTATTCGAAACAAACAAACAAACAAATCTTTCCTCTTTATAATATTATAGTATATAGTATAGAAAACCGGAAATATTTTTTTACATTATATATATTAAATGTTATTTTTTTATACTGTTTTTTACGGAGTTCAATTAAGAGATTGCGAAATGAAAATATCAACAATAAATACCTTGTCTGTGACAACTAACGAGTTCAAAAGGTAAAATTAGGGTCTTTCCAACCCCTCATCGGACTTAGTCATGCGTTAACAAGCAGCAAAAGTTTCTTTTGAAAAACAATAGTTCAAATACATAAATGACATAAACTCCTTCACTAAGACGTATATTGAAAAATATTGAACATTTTTTAATTGTACAAAGTCAATACATGACATAAATAATATTAAAATATGGTATTAGTTAAAACATGTGGCGGGTCATTGACATTAGCTACTTAGCTGAAGCTTGAAGAATGCTAAGTAATTGCTATTTTTACTCGGCCGTAAGCTGTTTCTATTTTTCTGCACATACCGTAAACACTCTGAACGCTTTATTTGTTTGTATTCGACTCACAGTACATTTTACGCCCACAATTTGTGAATATTTATTTATGAAGCGACTTCTAAATATTATTCTGGACAGTTTGTGATTGTGATGAACTGTTTTTTTTAAGTTCAAGGATTTTTTTAGGACATCTTTTCGAATCTATAATCGATTTCAAAATTTTTTTTATTGCATTGATGGGTCGACTAGTTCACAGCGCACCTGGTGTTAAGTGGTTACCGGAGCCCATAGACGTCTCAACGTAAATGTCCCGACCTACTTTCAGATACGTGTTCTAAGGTTTCAATATAATAACAATGGCTGCCCCACCCTTCAAACCGAAACGCATTACTGCTTCACGGCTGAAATAGGCACGGTGGTAGTACCTACCCGTGCGGACTCACAAGAGGTCCTACCACCAGTAAATATGGGCAGATTCGCTTTATTTAGACTGTCTGTAAAATACGTACGTGTTCTTTCGGGCTTTCCGTGCTCACATTATCGTTCATGTAAATTCTGAATCGTCAGTTACCCTCGCCTTATTTTGTACACGCCATCAAATTGATAAGTCAACAGAAGTATGTATGTCAGTACCGCACGTGCACCATAAATACAAAATATCATGATAAATGAGTAGAACCCTCAGACATAGCCCACTGAGTTTCTTGCCGGACCTTCTCAATGGGTCGCGTTTTGGATCCAGCGGTAGATTTTGCGAAGCACTGCTCTTGTTAGGGCTAGTGTTAGCAAATTATCTCAGCTTGAGCCTCGTGAGTTCACCTACCAGTCCGGGCGTAACTGGCATAAGCCCTCGAGGTTACCAGCATACGTAAAAAAATGTGAGTAGTTATCATTTAGAGTGCTTGCCAGATAGAAAATAACTTCAGGTTATCTCTAGAGATTACATATGAACGTGCACAAGTATGCTTTGTGTACGACATCAAAAGAGGTTGGATATAGGATGTTGTAGGTTCTGTCTGAACAAAAGCATTCAATTGATGACCGTCACGCACGCTTCAATGTTAGGACGACACAACCCCACAATATTACGATCTAGATCACCAAAGTCATCACACGCAAAAGTCTAATCGACTAGTCGACCTTTAGGCTTCAAGCGCTTACTAGCTTTATTGTGAATTTTACATATAAATGTATATTCAATATTTAAAAACATTTCATAACTATTTCGTTGTATTGATCTAGTGGGTTAGTATATGCTGATAATATTAACATGATAAGTAACGCCTGCGGTTAATTAAATTCTTATTGCAATCAGTTGAACTCAATGAAGCTACTGTATTGAAAGCGGCTTTATTTATTTTTAGCATTCAAAGAGGTTGTATGTAGTCGATATTCGTTACGGGCTAATAAACTGTTATAAAATACATAGAATCGATTTATAAGTATTAAAAAAACAACCTTTGAGATTATTGCGCTTATAATAATGCATGAATTGGGTATATTATAAATCGAAATAAAGCCGTCTATTTACGAATAAAATATTTAAAATTAGATTTCTTACGTTGAAACTGGTGGTTTAATATTTAATGTAAACTATCCAAGCCCGGCCCACTTTAGCAGCCGATCTTTTATTTGACTTTATTCCGATCGATGATATTCCGCTAGGGTACTCTAAAGATTTTTTGAAAATTTAATTGAAATTGATCCAGTACAGAACATTTTTTTCTATCTATTCGCTGGTAGACTAAGAGACTACTGCAGCTACACCCAAACGGGTAGGTGCGCTCACGGGCTCAGCCTGATAGAATTTGATAACACTAGCCCTAGCAAGAGCAGTGCTTCGCAGAATCTACCAGCGGATTGGAATCGCGACCCACTGAGAAAATCGAGCGTGAAACTCAGTGGACGCAAACACACTCTTTATGTATGTATTTATAGATAAATATGGAGTTGGTTGTAATAATTTATATTTTATACAAAAATTGGTATATTACAACAAAATTTAGTATTATAATCAACGTAATACAAAGAATTATCGTTTGAATCCCGCTCAACTGTTCAAAACGACGAAATCAATACTAAGTTATTAAATTGTAAAATTATTTGTGCATCATTTTAAAAATTTTTATATAAATTAGTTATAAACTTTAACCGTTAAAATTCAGCTTACCATACCTAAATCCTAAAACGTGAAGAAACAGAACAACAAAAACAGTTAGGTACTTTACGAGGAAAAAAGCATTTAAAATTTTAGGTTACAATTTCCCAGTTCCGTTTTTACTTCGCTCCCTAAATTGCGTTCTCGCGAGAAACGTTTCTTCAGTGCGGATGTAAATGAAAGGGTCTCTGAAATTGTGGAACTTGTGGACGGGTTAGGTAAACTTGAATTCAGTTCAGAAGCTCTGTGTTTATAAATACGGGGGATTCCATTTCTAAAGCCAAACACCAAGGTTTTTATGGGTCACAATCGTAAAATATACACAAGCTATCAATGAATAGTCCCTTTGTTTTGGACGATTTTATTTATCAGAGTTTTTTTAAAGTGGAGACTGTAATAATATATTAAGGCAATATTTTAGGCCAATATTGGAAATGTAATTTTTTGAAGTGAAAATTTATTTATCAAAGTTACAAAATTTACGCTGTAATTTAAAATCTCGGTGAGACTGAAAGGTGACAAATACATCTACATCTATAGGATTAGTTTACGAGAGAATGAGACATTTCTGATAATATACTTAAAAAGGTTTCACTAACATATATTTCGCGTGCTCACATTTTTTTTACTTGTTCTGCATTTGGAGGTCGCTTGTGAGGAGTGGAAACATTGTAGAATTGTGGAGAGTTATCGGTGGTTACTATTGTACTTTAGACAGGTTTCTGAAATAGCACGATTGAATGAAGCACGCGAGTCATTAAAAAATGCTTGTAGAATGTCGCAACGAACACATACTATGGATGACGAAACATCGTTTGCTTAATGCGTAAGAAATTTTATTGTGATAATTTTGTTTACCGGAATGAAACCCTGAAAGTAAAGCTAGTATTGTGTTCGCTAAGTACCGTGCTGTATTCTCAAGGCCGACGATGAATAACGAGGTAACTTTTCAAGCTGTTCGCTGGGCTTGTGACTTGGCATTACGCCGCAAAGTACCTTTCATTTACTTTACGGAATGGCTATTTGCCAGGTTTTATATATCGTAGAATGACTGCAGCGTTAATGATGCAGAGGCAAACTGTTCAATTTTGCTTTTCAAAGAGCCAAAATCGTTTGGTATAATTAATAATTAAATTTGTAAAAACTGAGACAGAGAACTCGTGTCTTAAGATGGGTGGCGGCATTGATGTGGTTATTATTGTCTGTGGGCTCCAGTGTCCATTTAACTCTAGGTGAATATTTCTGTCGTGAAGCAGTAATGCGTTTCGGCTTGAAGGGCAGGGCAGCCGTTGTAACTATACTGAGACCTTAGAACTCATATCTCAAGGTGGGTGGCGCATTTACGTTGTGAATGTCTATGGGTTCCAGTGATCACTTAACACCAGGTGGGCTGTGAGCTCGTCCGCCAATATAATCAATAAAAAAAAATGGTGGGCCGTGAGTCTACCAATTTTAAAATATAAAAAAGCACCTGAACCACTATATAGTCACCGTCGCTTTTGGGCTTCACTAATGCTAGGATTCAGTGGCCTAAAGCCTCTGCATAGCGCTATTCGGTCAAAACGAAAACTAAACTAAACTGTACAACAAAACAAATTACGAGATGGATACATATTGCATCGACCCCCCACCTAGCAGGACAGCGGGTAAGATGAATGTTTTGAATAACATTAATTGTTTTACGTAGCAATGATACTGTTTCACAATTAAAAACATTGGTACCAGGAACGCTTCACTATTTTTTTTTGCTAGAATCATTTTATATCCAAACTTTATAATATGGTAATTAAGTTTATTCTATTATTATTGTAAGTTATTATAACAGTTTACACACATTTAAGGGTATAACAATACATACGAATAAGTCTTATTTATTTTTAAGCATTTATTTTTCAAAGCTTTTGTTTCAAGCTTACAATTTGTCTTCGAAATTAGTTTGTTTTATAACGGCCACTTTACTTTGCAAAACGGAATGCGTATTAGCATCATGGCGCGTACGATACCAGTTCTTACCCGAACGGTCTGGCATTACCTAAATCTGTACATTTTGAGAGATCGATTTTATTAAAATCTGATAATAAACGTAATTGCGAGCCAGTAAGATGCGTAATCGTTCAGAATAAAATATTACCCGTCAGGATACAGAACCACAACTGTCTATATTTTAATCGGTCATCTATTATGAATGGTATCTATATATTTATACGTGAAGCAAAAACTTTGTATCCCTTTTTACGAAAATTCCGCGGACAGTGGAGTATGAAATTTTCCACACTTATAGAGAATATAGAGAAGAAGTGCACAATGCTAATATTTTTTTAAAAGAATGCATACAAGATACGTTAAATCAATAAAGAAAACATTACACACACTACATACCATGTATTTGACGCACACACGCATGCATACTATTTATTGTCAAACTTTTGTTCTTGTTGTCAAATTGAGAATAGATTAAATATTGTTTGTCTTTGTTAATATTATATTTTTTATAGTGTAGTCTTGGCGAAATTTTGATTATAGAAGTATAAAATACAATCATAATAGTGTACAAACTTACAATTCCAATTACTTATAGTCGAATTTCGACTACTGCGGGACCTCTAATATTCAATTATTCAGCAAATCAAGTAAATTCAATTCTTAGTGCATTCTCGAATGATTCTTATCCGTTCTATCAAAAGCAGCCGGACTTAATTTGGAGATAAGAAATACATACACTTTATTCAACTTCAATTATATGTTACTATTACGCAGTTTTAAGATAATGCGAATTTCAATGACTATAATAGAAAATATTTTCCTAGATAGGCGCAGAAAGCACATAAAGTTAAAATTCCAACCATGGTACTTGGCCCCTTGAGAAACATTACAGTCTTACATTTTACCCTCGGCAGGTGTAATTTCAGAGACACAATAAGGTACTCCGAGGTGTATTAATCTGCATTCCTATCCTTGCCCCCCTGCAGCCATTTGGTGTCTAAATGAAAACTGACGCCCGAAGTCGCGCACTAATGATGACGGATGTCCTGAAAGAAACGTCTCCCATCTCGCCTGTACCTCATTATCTACGACGTTCATAGTACGAACTGAGCAGTTAGTTATGTTTTGTTGCTTTTTAAACCATGAATGCGTGCTTTGTTATTAGATTGTTTCCATTAAAATGCGACAATATTTAATTTGACTGTGCAATGATTATCCAAATAGTTTCATTTCAAGTTTTCAGTCTACTTTTTAACTTTGACGATTAGTTATTTCTTGTGAACTTTTTTTCAATTTATCTTCCCATTATCCATTGAGTAGGGTGAAGATTTTTAGATGCTTGATTGATTGGGCCCTGTCGAAATTTCACTAGGAGCTATCCATGAATATAACATTTTACTCTCTTCGAGCCGAATAAAGTTTACCGAAGCTGTTACATTATTTTCGTTGGTTTTTAGAGGGATCATTTTTATTTTCATTTCCGGGAAATCGTTTTTTTTTTCAATAGAAAGCATACATTGATTATGCTTCATTAAAATCTCTTAGTATTTGGAAAATTAGAGAAACGACGGACTTTACTCATTAAAATTTCATTTACCAAACAGGCGGGATGCGCACATTCTCCTAGCAATATCCTCACATGGGAATAAAAGTTACAAATTCAGCCGGCATTACTTTTGTGGAACAATGTAATAGTTTTTATTTGGTTTGCAGGAGTTCAACGGGAATATGAAACAAAAGCTCATTATTATTAGTTTTTGTAGCCCCTCGAATTCTTATTTTTAATAACTTTTGTTTAGTTTTAGTTTCTGTCATGAACTAACTGTAGTTCATTACGTTTTGAACGGAAAAATTGGATTAGTCGGAATATTTTTCCGTTTAACTTGCCTAAGAAATAAAAGTTTTATTAAATAAGATTGTGACTTCATTATGAACAACGCTATATTAAACTGCACAACGCAACGAACCTATTAATATGTAATGTAAATTTTAACCCAGATCTCCATTCAACAGCGTCTTCAATCAATGCAAGCAATAAGCAATCAAATTGTATTGATCGAAAACGTATACAAATTGGCCACTCAAATGTATAAAGAGTACGATGAATCATGTACAAGGCAACCCTCGAGCCGGCGCCATCGATTGCATGTACATTTTTATTAGCATCTAAACAACTAAACATAGGGATGTGAATTATACAAACAAAAACTATTTTCAGGAAATAGTTGTTTTTTTTTTCTTGTTCTTAACTCAATAAACTTTAAGTTTCTTAATAATTAATTGATTGCATGTTAATTTTTATTAGCACCTAAACAATTAAACATAGGGATGTGAATTATACAAACAGAAACAATTTGCTCGAAATAGTTTTTTTTTTTTGAATAAAATTTTAAGTTTCCTTAATAATTAATTGATTGCTTTAATCAGTAATATAGTTATAATTAAACTTTTTTTTTTTAATTACTCACGTTACTGCAGATAATATGTTTTCTTAGTTTTAATTAGACACCAAATCATGAAGATGAACGAGCTCCACCGACTTCTGCTTGCATATGTGAGCCCGAAACGATTTATTATTTTAAAAATTAGATGCCCAGAATAATATTTAGAGTTTAACATGACATTCTTCTTTAGAAGTCTAAAAAAGCGATGTTCGAGTACAATACGATGATATTTGCACGGAATGGTAACCACATGTCTTTAAGTAACAAACGTTGATGTGCTGACAGCCAGATGTTGGCAAGGTTATTGCCTCCTGGACAATCAGAGACAATCTCATAAAATTCGGTTTAATTGGAGGCGATAATAAAAAAAATATATGTCGTCTTACCAACTTCATCCTCGCCATCTCCGTCAGTGCAAGATTTTTTTAAACTCGAGTTTACCTTCTTCTAAGTTTATTAACTATAAAGCACCGTAAGCTTACAATGTCCTACGCGAGAAGCAAAGACACATAGCAAGGCAACACTATTCAATAGATTTATTACATTACAGTTCGCGTAATTATTTTTAGCTTTCGAAAATTGTGCAAATCAATTTACATCCGCGGAAACAATGTGTATTCCCGCTCACCCCGTAATCAAGCGACAGAAGGCACAACACACATGGTCCACTACATCGCCTAATATACACATAATAACTAACACCGGTTATATTTAATTGAAGTTCAATACGAGCGCGTTCGTTTACGAAATCCTTTGTTAGAGTCTGTCCACATCCACATAGCCAGCTGTGATCGGCGTGCTCGGTTCAAGGAGCGCGTCTGCTCTCGAAACGATCGATGCCGGCAACAGATTTACATTTTCCGTCGAGGAAATCGGAAAGTTTGTCACGTGCGTTTGCGAGCGCGGGCGGCGAAGACGACGCGCCCGCACGCCGTCAGAGCGCGGCGCCTAATGCCGCCCGCCCTGCCTTGCCGCGACCTCGCGAAACCCGCACCCACCGAGCCTATACCGCCTTTGCCCACACAAACTTAATTCAGACAATACGCTCTCTTATTTTCTAAATTATTATCTCGCTACAAAATCTTAATAAGCAAAAACTAGTGAGGCAGCCTTTTTACTTTAAGCATTTAATCAGACGAACGCGATCGATTGTCAATATTTATAGAAAAACAACCGAAGTACGTTATTGTAATTGTTGTGATAAAATACCAAAAGTCATTTTTTCTACATACAGTATCGACTTTTATTTTAATATGTTTAAGGTTCTGATTGGAACGACTACGTTAGGGGTGGTTAGGGTTGTGAAGGCAGGCCAACGGGGTGCGCGAGACGCGCGCGGCGTGTCGTACTAATATCGATTTGGTCACCCGCCCTCTCCCCTACTATTGCGACAGTGTGAGTGCGCCGTGCGAGACCTCGTCGGGATATTGTCGACATTCGACAGGAAGCGGTGTCCGAATATTAACAAACGCTTTGTGCATTGTAACGGATGAATATGAAAAGATGAAGTCTACGCTTCAGCTCTTTCTAAGGCCATAGCTATTTCTCTAAAGGCTTTGTGCTTTGTAGACAATCGAAAAAAAAGTCACACGCAAGAAGTATAAGGTGCACATTATCACAAATTATCAATATGTGACCAATATGTGAAGAATATTAACAAAAATTCATATTTTTGTAATAGATGCAACATATTTCCCCCTGTTATCCCTGGTACTCAAATATTCTTTGGGATTATTCATCACGACTTTATTGATTTAATTAAGAATTTGAAATGGTTGTCGATAAAAAATAGTTTAAATAAAAAAGGACATTTGATTAGAAAATGGTTAGGTTACGACAGATAAAATTGCATTTTCACTTAGGATTACGAAGGCAAGCCAACCAACCACTTGTGGCTTGGGTGACTTACTAAGCTATATTACGGGAAAAGGGATTTACTTCTACGCTAAACTTTTTTTATTAAAAAAGAAGGTATTGCGTAATTACTAAAAATAATCGAAAGTCACACGTAATGCATCAAACATTTTACAAATTTAATCTGGAAAAGCTATCATTTTCTACATAGCGTCCTCTTTAAGTTTCATTAAATATTTTTCTAATAACATCGGTATCTATTTGTGATTACGATTTATTAAATCTGATTCATAATTTAAAAATATTTTAAAATTACAATAATATTCATTACAATTATATTCCTTTATACATATTAGTATTATAACCCATAGCTAGATAAAGAAATAGCTAAATATATTTGGAAAGAAAAGATATAACCGTGGACGCCTTACAGTAAGCCCCTAAAAGCGCAGTCATTACCGGCTCAATCCCATCACGGCAATGAATCTCACGCCCTGAGGGAGCGTTTTAATTTGAGTTTTACTGCGGCTCAACAAGAGCAAGCCTGTTATTTATTAAGGTACAATAAGGTGTTTCTCTTTAATTGAATTTATGACACTCACCTTTCGTCCAGTTGTTGCAATTGTGAAGGCTGCTGATAGTTCATGCGCCGCCCGTACAGTGATGCTCCACCTTCTGACATATATCCGTCCATTATATCGTTGCTTCGACCACAGTCCATTTCTCCAGCATTGATCCTCCGCAAGCAATCTCCATCCGACATATATCCGGAAGCAATTTCGAGATCACAATAATCAGGATTCGAAAACCCTGGTCCATAATTTAAGCGTTCACGTAATCCGACGTTCTCGCGCCCGAAATTGGCTTTCACAGTATTAGCATGATGAGGATATCCGGGAATGTTTTTCTGAGCTAATCCTGATGTTCGCATAGGAAGAGTCAAGTGACTATTATAGCCGCGTAGCAAAGGTCTCATCGGCAAAACATTCATCATAGGATTTTCATCATCTCCTAAGGAATTATCACGACAATGCGAGGGAGTGCTGGATCTACTTTCGTTATCAAGCCTCTTATTTATTTCAGTCAGCGTTTGATTTGGATCGTAATTTTGTTTTGTATCAGATTTACCAAAATGTCGTCTTTGGGCAGCTTCTTTTTCGGATATTTCAGCTTCATTTATAACGTCGTTTATGTACGTGGTATTCATGTCTATTCTTTTATTAGTGTGTACGTTGTGAGTTACAGTTTTAGACATTTCAGATCCTGATTCACTCGAAGGTCGATATATAACACTGCTACTGTCACTGGAGTTTGAATGCTGTCCTGTTGTACTATGTGTGGAATTAGAATGCGAGCTTTCAGACATTTGCGAAGTATTATTTTGGTTAGTAGAATTAACCACGGGCATAGGCGACACTGCTAATGTCTGTTTTGGCATAGTATCCTTTGCTACACAAGATGGCTCTCTATTGAATGGAAGGGCACTTACATTATTAGTAGAATTTAAACTAGAATTACTTTGTATCGGACTTAGTTGACTATTTGTACTTTTATTTAAAATATGTCTGTCATCTTTAGATATTTTAAAGGTTCCTTTTACTGCAGCTGTAGGTTTAGGAATACCGGTTTGATTTGGCATTCCGGCGTTTATTCCGGCGCAAGCTTGAACTTGATTTGGTGGAGTTTTTTGATGGGTAGAATTTTCAAATCCTCTGGAATCATGTGGATTTTCAGTTCTTGATTCACTGAGTTTCATTTGACTACCAGATAACTTGACCATCTTTGAATCAGCTTTCGTTTTTGAACACCGAACTTGATCGTCAATTTGATTTAATTTATTATTGCTTACAGATTTTGGTGCAGCTAATTTAGATTCTTTATCTCGTGCTGGAAGTTTAGGGCTATTTCTTGTCTTTTCATTATTACTTGTTTTACTATTGCTTTTGGTTAAATTTAAGGACGAATCTTTTGGAGATTTAGAACTAACTAATTTAGATTTAACATTCTTTCCTGTTTTATCTTTTGACAGTGTATCATTCTGCTGTCTTATTGTTTTAGGACCGATTAGATGAGATGATTTGATATGTGTATTAGGAGTATTCGAAGACTCATTCAGGCTTAAACTAGAATCGGATCTCTCGCTCTTTGCTGACGAGAAACCACTCGAGGAACTTGTACGTTTAGAAACGGCACTACTTTTGTTGTTCTGTTTTTCTGCACTAATTTTGTCTTTGTTGAAAAGTTTTAGCTTATCAAGCATAGACTGTTTTGTGGGAGTACCATTATGGCTGGCTTGAGTTTGATGAGTTGATGCTTGTGTTATTGTCGAGGGTATTTTACTCCCAGGTGCAAGAAGTGATGAGTTGGGACGAGATCTGCAAAGATGAAATCAATTAATAAATGTTTTTGTTCAATTTCGACAGTTTTTTTTTTAATTAGATATATGTACTTGAGCTTTTTTATATGATAATGGTTCAGTTAGACGTCAAAAACAAATAAAAAATGTATCACCGAAAAGTTAGTCTAAATTTTTCTGATGTTATTTTTTTTTTATTTGCCTTAAATTTAAATCTTTTTCAATATTTTAATTATAATCATTGACGTGTGATTTTTCATTAAATGCTCACCCAGATGAAGAAGTTGGAACTCGCGGTATAAAACTGACTGCTCCTTGCCCAAGAGGACTAGTAGAACGACTCGAGCTGGCTGATAAACCAGTCTTGCTACCTGCAACATTTTTTCATTATAAATGGATTTATCTAATAGTTTATTTATAATACATACATATTTGAAAACCATTGTTATTCACGTAAAACATGCCTTGTTACTATATCTTTATGATGCACTTTTAAATTAGTTTTTGTCTTATCATTATAACGTAAATATAACGCAATGAGCAATAAAAAGGAGCATTTGGAGTAGGCGTTTATGATTAACACTTTCTCTTTTAGATATTGAAATTTTTATACATTTTATATATCAGAAAATAATGATGAAATAATTTGGGGTATTCTCAAGGTTAACCAACATTCGTTGTTAAAAGCAAACAGTCACTAGATAAGTGTGAACTTTTATCAAAAACCGGCACTGGTGGTCGGCGTTGCGCCCGCGACACACTAATGATCAACCGAACAGAATCGTGAACAACTACAACGTATGACCAGCTCATTATGATATTTGTAACCCTTCCAGATACAAACTAGCGAATCCATATATAGGGAACGTTATTCATTTCGATGGCTCTTGTTCAACTGGTTCTTTATATCGATCGTCGCTAAACAAAATTATATTTCGTGATGTCATATCATTGCTTTTACAATTTAAATGTATGCGTGTGCGTAAAGCGCCCTAAACACGGGCGTTAATTATTCAATACTTGACCTAGAGTCATTTTTCAGCGTTTCTAATTCGTGAATTCCTTACGTAAATTCAAATCAAAGAAGGGGTATTATTTTGAAACGTCACTTTTCTCCAGGATTTTCTCCTGTTATACTACGACCAAAAACTTACATATATTATGTAGAATAGGGACCGCAGCGCATAAAATAAACTTTCACTGTTCCAAAATCTTCTGTTATAATAATAATTAAAAATTAATAAAGCGTTTGTTGCACCTTGCCCATTTTTTACCGGCTTCGCCATCTCTCTTTTTTTTGTCTGTCATTCATTCCCTTTTCCCTTTCTTTCCGTTTTCTCTCACTCACATCTTAACGTTCCGTTCCACACTATTTTTATAAGTTCCGTTCTTACCAATCCTTACATACATAAAACCAGAACAGAAACATTTAGATCTCGAGTGGTAAGATACGGAATTTAGCTAAGAATCGTATAGGCAACCTATATTCTACTACTCGCAGTAGTTCGGACCAATAACCATTATAACAACAAGTTTTGCATCGAGAACACGTAAATGAAATACTACAAAAAAAATCGCCGGAAATCTCACCTATATTTAAAACACTTTCAAAGCCTTTTTTGTGAAAGTTACTACTAATCAACAGTGATTAATCGCGTTACTTATTACGTCTTATTTATAATATAAATTAATTAATTTCGATATTTTTTTTGTGTACATCTATTTCTAAATATAAATCTAATATCTTGCGTGTGGTAACAATTAGTTTAACTCCTACATAGTTTGATAAAAGGATGTGCTCCTAACAAGTAATGTGCAAAACATCATTGTCAATCAAGAAAGCCCGGCCGCATCCGCCCTTTATCCAGACCGAGACAATCCATCACTTTATTACCACAGTAACTACATACATATAATACTGACCACTATGTAATTGATACCCACACATATGCTCAATAAACGCATCTCTACAAAATGAAGTTTCCCATTGGAATATTTAAAAAAATTCAATTAAGATTGAAATAATTATTGTTTACGGTTTAATTTTTTCAGTTCTCGAAGCATCCGATTAGTCAAAAGCAAAGTGAAATTTTATATCAAAACATACCAGTTGAAAAATTCACTGACACTAAAAAGTAAATTAGAACACGCACCCAAAAGCTCCGGTCGGTCTAAAAAGTGCTTATTTATTCGGCTAATAGAGCACCATAACTAATTACATCAATTAACACGAAACAAGTTCAAACAAACGGGATGAGCTCTCGCTCCGAGCATTCCCATTCAACTGAAGATGCATCTGCATACACACCGACGAACTATCGGCTCAATGATATCACTCCGTCCCAATAAGTCTTGAGATAAGCTCGTAAGAATCATAACAAATCGGACGACAAGAATTTTATTTGCCAGTGTCCTAGATTGATCGTGATATAAATTGTATTTCGGCCTATTTAAAAAACGTAGTTGCGACTATCTGTCTCCAGAATACTTCTTACTGCTTTTTTTTATTTATTGCTTTGATGGGTGGATGAGCTCACAGCCCACCTGGTGTTAAGTGGTTACTGGAGCCCATAGACATCTACAACGTAAACGCGCCACCCACCTCAAGATATAAGTTCTAAGGTCGCAACAATCAAAACAGAATATTATTATGTTGTTACCAGTATAAAGTTATACGTACAGAAACTCTCAATTAGCGAATTTACAGAAACGAGAAATATTTCACTTCATACATTCGTCCATAAAACGAGGTTTACAGTCATTTAATTAACATACGTGAATATGTTTTATGTCGTAAAAGTCCCATATAAAATTAATGAATATTGCATTATCGACATAATTGACAGTAATAACATGGTTAAGATAACAATTGAAGCGTTCGCGATCGAATGGGTGTGACGCCCGGTGTACCTACAAAAGGATGCGACCATCTCAGGATTCAAATTCTGCATATAGAATATCGTGTCCTCTCAATAAATACGTGCCTAAAACGTGTGAAGTAATTTCCAAGATTAAGGAATAAGGTCGGGTTCTCATTATAAAGATTCACAAAATTATAAAGTAATATGTAATGAAATAGTAAGTAATAATTAATTATTATTGGTAGAACGTGTTGTGAAGTGAGGGGTAGGTATCATTTGTTCTATAACTGTGAAGGTAATGACGGCTTTTACCGATTAGACATGACGTCTTAAGGTGTGCTGAAAACGACATTATTCCAGTGATTTTTTTTTCCAATATAAAGTTTAAAAAAATACGAATTAACAGAGTATTTATAAACATTTTACGATTTGCATTCAACAAGAATACCGTAGGAACGTCAAGGAGCTTAGACTTTCGCATTATAAGCTTACTGTAACTAGTTATTAATATTCCATTCGGGGCAAAGAACTTTCATTCACTATGGTACTTATAGTTCAGTACTTTTAAAGCAGGAAGCGTGTATTGTGTCTGCTAAGTGCATTTCTGACGATAACTTTTCAACAGTTTACCTCTCAATATTAAAACATATGTATAACAGCGTTATGGAAAATCGTTCCGAGTAATAAATAAGGAAGTTTAAGGATACACAATTGTTATTTATGTTTTTCAATTTGTTTACGACAGCGAATGTTTGTAGTACCTACGGGTATTAAGTTCGAAATGTGCTCTGATATTTTAACATCACTAGTGTCATCCAAATAATGAGTGATATAAATATATACATAATTGAATTTACTAGAGGTCCCGCAGTAGTCGAAATTCGACTTTAATTAATTGGAATTGTAAGTTTTTACACTATTATGATTGTATTTTATACTTCTATATTCACAAATTTCGCCAAGACTACACTATAAAAATATTAATAAAGACAAACAATATTTAGTCTATTCTCAATTTGACAACAGACGTCAAGAACAAAAGTTTGACAATAAATAGTGTGCATGCGTGTGTGCGTCAAATACATGGTATGTAGTGTGTGTAATGTTTTCTTTATTGATTTAATGTATCTTTTATGCATTATTTAAAAAAAATATTAGCATTGTGCACTTCTTCTCTATATTTTCTATAAGTGTAGAAAATTTCATATTCCTCCGTCCGCGCAATTTTCGTAAAAAGGGATACAAAGTTTTTGCTTCACGTATTAATATTTATAGATATATAAAAATAAATTAAGTTTCTGTTTTAAAAATTTAACGGTTGTTTTGTTGTTCATTAATTTTTATTGTATATTTTATTGGTATTCAATTTTTTATTTCACTGTTAACTCATAAGATCGAAAATGGCGAATAACCAAAAAAAAAACAGTTACAATAGTGCTAAGAATAGACAAAAACAATTTTGCCCTTGCATATAATATATAAATATAAACTCATTTACGTCCTATATTTATAGGCGGTTTACACTATCCTTTTTGGTGGTTGGACTTTTTGAGAGTCCGTACGGGTAGGTACCACCACCCCGCCTATTTGTGCCGTGAAGCAGTAATGTGTTTCGGTTTGAAGGGTGGAGTAGCCGTTGTAACTATACTGAGACCTTATATCTCAAGGTGGGCTGTGAGCTCGTCCAACCGTCAAAGAAAGAGAAAAACAGTTTGTATATTATAAATAGCCTTTGGAAAATAAGATCATTTTACCTGCATGCCCGGGAGTGGCTGGTAGTGGTCTTTTGTCGGGAGGCGCTCGACGTACCGCCGCCGCTGATGCAGGCAGAGGAATGGACGTCTGCAGCACAGATACTTGTCTATAACAAAACAAAAATCCATCACAATACCAGAATAAGATAATAATTTGCTTAATGTTTTATATGTTACACGAAACTCAATATTAACCGAACATACATCGTCTTCTCGCATTAAAAGTGTATAATCTCAAAAGTTATAAATTTTACAGGAGAGTCTTTTAAAGGTTTAACATGTGATATTTTTAATATCAATAGTCTTTGTAACAGTTATTTTTTACCAGTAACATTATTTGTCTTTTAAAATAAGATAAAATTATGTATTAATTTTGTTAATAGTAGTCAAAACATAGATAAACTAAAAAAAAACCTAAAACTAAGCTACGCTCTTTTGACCGTATTTATGAGAAAAATACCGGTGATACCAAATGATTCCGCATATTAACTCAATATCGAATATTTTTGGAAATTGTACACTTTTAATGCAAAAAGACGACATATTTATGTAGGTACCTACTAAAGAATTTTCAAACGCTCTCAAATTAAAAAAATAAACCGACACCTATATTTCCGACTATTTTCAAGTAATTCGCTTAAAATAATTACTAACATTCTTCCATTATTTTTTAAGTTAATCCTTTTAATAGGCTTTCAAACCTACTCACAATAGCCTTCAAGCTAAACTGGACGCTCTGACTTACACAATTTAGTGCTAAATCATTAGTTAGAGAAAATAAGAAATATGTATTAAATATAGAGTAAGAAACAACTCCCTAACGTCGTGGTTATGTAAACTGTATTAATCTACCTCAGTTCTCGACGCGCCACGGCCACAAGGATAATCGAATCAACTGGTTAATAACCCCGCTTGATAAGTGATCGCTTCTAATGCTTCACTGATTATTATTGATTGATTCTTCTTTATATAGTGGTAATATAATGTAAACGAAGAAATGAACTTTTTTAATATTAGCAGTTTTTTAAATTTACTTAAGTCTTAAAAAAGTTATTGAAAACTAACTGAAAACTGTGTAGGGACGTTCCTTATCGCGTTTTGTTTAATTCAGTATATTATGATCGGTTTGAATTCTATTTGTAAACAATATTTTAAATAAAATAATTTATATTAATTACTTCTTAAATGTAGCTACATAAAAATTGTATTTTGATTATACCTAATCCAAGAAAAGTATTGCTTTTCAAGATAATTTAAATATAAAAAATTTATGAAAATTATCCTTAATTACTTATAAAAAGTAAATAGATATTATATTTACGGATCTCAAACGTGATATGTATTTATAAATTTAAATCAAATTAAGTCTACTGACTAAAACTTGTACTACGATCAACTATTGTATTACAAAAATGTAATGGAAACATAGTAACTCTCTAGTACGTTATATTACACTGTATTATTTATCCAGAGCCGGACTTCAGACACGATAAAGGTAATAAATAACGAGACTTAGAGAAGGGTTGTTAAGGCTACATTGTCGGGTTAATGGATCCTCATACACCGAAGCAACACATAGGGATACTAATGACATGTGTAGTGTAATACTAGCTGATTTTATTTAGTCTTATGTCTATTTATCTTGTTATGTATAATTGTTTTTACTGCTGGTAGGAAGTCTTGTGAGTCCTCACGGGTATCCGCACCGCCACCCTGACTATTTCTGGCGTGAATCAAAAATGCATTTCGGTTTGAAGGGTGGGGCAGCCGTTTTACTGTAAAAACTGAGGCTTTAGAGCTCGTATTTCAAGATAGGTGGCGACATTTAGGTTGTAGATGTCTATGGGCTCCGGTAACTATTTAAAACATCAGGTGGACTTATGCAATAAAAAAAATTAAAAATAAAGACGTACTACAACCAGTAAATTCGTCGGTTTTAATGTTTGTTGTGTATTCCAGTAAATCGCTAAAACAACCGGACTGACTATTAATTTCTTGGTTTTTTAATACCTAATTTTGTTTAAAGCTAGCTGCATCGTTATTGAAATACTTCTACGGTAATTTTTTTTGTAACTAAATTATTGTTGTTTTTACAATTTTCTGGTATTTACTGTGAAATACTTTATTAAATAATAAATTTACTGATCATTTTTGTATAAAACGCTTTATTTATAACATAGTTTATGATGCTTTTACCGGTTTTTGTTTATTACATAACGGTATCAAGAAATACCTACTCCTAATAATTTTCTATTTAATGTTAAATATGTAAACAAATTATGATCTCTTGACTAAACAGAGTAGGTATAGAAAAGAAATTTGCTTTTATAGATGCATTTCCACGATCACAGTTGACTGTATTGCTTAATGTTCTTTGACAAACTTGTTTGTGTTGCTTGTGTCAACATATTTGTTTAGATAATGATACTAAGTGCAAAATTTCTTCGATATCAGATTCAATCACTAATATAACAATACATTTACTTATAACAAATTAAATATTTATGTTATACTAGCTGACCCGACAGACTTCGTAGTGCCTTAATAAAATACCTAAACTTTTGTATAAAATAAACTTAAAACAAACAAAAGGAATCTGTCCGACGGGGGACACAAGGAAAAACAAAATTGTTATTTTTAGTTAATTTCGAGTATTTTCATATTTATCTACCTTTTAAACCCTCTCTGGACTTCCACAAATAATTCAAGACCAAAGTTAGCCAAATCAGGCTAGCCGTTCTCGAGTTTTAGCGAGACTAACGAACAGCAATTCATTTTTATTTATATAGATAATAATTTAACACTGTTTCTCTGATAAAAGAATGTGAACCCTATTTGTTTTTGTTGTGGTTGGAAAGTGTAAGAGAATAAATTGAACCTATAGATAGGATAAATGGCGCTCTCATCTAGACAGCTAGCTTCCAGTCGCGGTCGTGACTCACGTTTTTATTATAAACCTCCGTCTAAGAAGTTGCTGTCTAAATATATAAATTGCTTATTGAAAGTTATAGCCGTGATAAAGTAAAACACCTCTATAACTTCATTGCAATAAAAGCTATAATATATTTTATGTTAAAATTCACCATAAATTTAACTTGATGAAATATACACATGCACTTTGATTAGCGTTCGGCGAATTTATTAATACCTAACGCAATAATATTTCGATTAAAGAGAAACTGAAAATAGCATGTCAAATTAACGGTCATCAAATATTCGCTACTCGCCGCTAGATGACGCCACTTCAGTGTTTTAATATAATCTAACGAAGCGTGCAAGCACAAGTATGTATATGTGCCGATGTTTGGCTCATTCGATTCTGCACCAATTACTCGAAATGTTAAACTGAATCTCTTCATTATTGTTAGTCAATCAAAATACAAATGACTGGAATATTAACAAATATTATGAATGCTAGTTTTTATGCTTATCCAAGCATTAGAAAAACGAGAGATGTTCTGCACTAACAATATTTAATGTTAGATCGGTGTTTACAATTTTCATTACTTCGTAATATCATCATGCATCGGAATTTCATAACATCTCCGATGGACGTTATCGATAGACTTAGATATCAGATGCTTTGTTTCGATCGCTGAAGATCGAATACCACATCATTAACGGAACACAATGAGGACGATATCTAAACAATGAACATCTGGTGCCTTCACCTTCGCCCGCTCATACCAACTGCACTCATGCATTATGCTTATGTAGAATGACATTATTACACTTAGGGTAAATTTAAAAAAATCGAAGAAACATGTATGAGGATACAATTTATCAACTTAATATGAGACCGTCAGTGCAAAAGTGACCTAGCCCACAATTTTTCATATTCGCGCTTATATATTGCAATTTATTTTAAACATAATAAATTTTGATGCAAAACCGGCCTATCCATAGTCTCACCCATAGAGAACAGATGGCTTTGTAAACATTATTTTTGCGCGTATTGTTTTTGCCTACGAAGCAGTGTAAAAGTAAATTCCAACCTCATTATCTCTATACTAACTATAATAAGCTTAAGAAACTTTTGCGCTGACTGCCTCTCAAGGCTCTCAGCTTAGGTAGGAAAAACAAAGTAAGGATCCCTAATTTTTTTCAAAAAGATTATAGCCTATGTCACTCGGGTATAGTGTAGCTTCCAAACAGTGAAATAATATTTCAAATCGGTTCAGTAGTTTCAGAGCCTATTCAATACAAACAAACAAACAAATCTTTCCTCTTTATAATATTATTATTATTATTACTATTACTATAGAAGTACCTATAGATTATTTTCGATTTTCGCGACTCGTAAATATAACAAACCACTGTTATGGTCCAATCAGTGAGTGATTAGTGACCACGAAAATGAAAAAGTATTCTAAATGTCTGAAATAATATTATCAAGATGCAATTATTTGGAACTGAAAATGGCCACTTTGTAAAAGTTCCTTACAACATTATATCTATACTAATATTATAAAGCTGAAGAGTTTGTTTGTTTGTTTGTTTGTTTGAATGCGCTAATCTCAGGAACTACTAGTGTGATTTGAAAAATTCTTTCAGTGTCAGATAGCTCATTTATTGAGGAAGGCTATAGGCCAAGATCACTATAGCCACCACTAGGCTATAGGCTAACATCACGCTAAGACCAATAGGACCAATGGGACCAATAGGACCAAGCGGAGCACCAAAAAAGAATGTTTCAAAATCGGGGTATTTGTGCCTTTTGAGAGCTTACGCTATGTAGATATACGCCAAAGTAACTATTCCACGTGGGCAAAGTCGCGGGCAAAAGTTAGTTAATATAGCGTAGGTACCATGCATGAATGCATGAAAAATGGGATTGGTGTTTGCATTGTAATTGGAGTTCCAATAGACATTTGGACACCAATAATATAACAAACCGATTAAATTAACGACCAATCACTATTTTTGTGTAAACAAAACTTACTTAGTATTTGTGATTTTTTTAACACAAATTACTATAAGTCAATTGTTACGTTTTCTGTTATGACCTATGCAAGTGTAGTGTTCGCTCACGAAGCCCGTGTGTGCATAAACTCTCTCCAGGTCATTCAATCCTTTCCTGCAAAATAGCCGTTGGAGCCCCGTGATACGTAAGGAACGTTGACCTCTATGACGATCTAAATTTAGAAGGTATCCTATCTTAGTATCTTAAGGTAGCGTCAGAACGCTACTTCGACAATGTAACGCGATACGATAACACTCTTGTTGTGTCCGCCGCTCTTTACTTATCCGACCCAGGTCATGGGCCAAAGCAAAGGTTTAACGACCGTCTGGTGTAGTGGTAAGTGACATGGTCACTACACAAGGGGGTCGCGGGTTCGAATCCCGCGAGCCCGGCGAAAAAAAAAAAGAAAAGTGGGTTGCGCATTTACCTCGTAGATGTCTATGGGTTCCAGTAACCACTTAATTGTTGTGTCCGCCGCTCTTTACTTATCCGACCCAGTTCATGGGCCAAAGCAAAAGTGGATGGCGCATTTACGTCGTAGATGTCTATGGGCTCCAGCAACCACTTAACATCAGGTGGGCTTTGAGCTCGTCCACCCATCTAAGCAATAAAAAAAAAACCAAGCCGCCATTGCCCGAAACATGTCTTATGTCTTGTCGGATCCCCTGGATCCGTTCTATGTGCTTTTAGTTACTATCAAAGGACAATTTGTATAAACTTATAGATAAACTAATAATAACACTAAGTATGGATCAATAAGTTCATTAGAATGTGAACAATAATCTCGATTACGAAACAGAATCAGGACCGCACGACGCAGTCCTATTACCAAATGCTTTGCGAAATTGATACACGATATGCCTTGTATAGGTCACAAATGCTAAAACAATTTGTGCTGTAGCAACGGATAATTTTTAGCTCACTATATTTCTATAGAATACACTTGTCACTTGGTTTTTTAGGCAAGAAACTCGATATAAATCGGCTGTTATTGGTAACTAAAATTGGTGAATCATGAACTTCTTTACATTAGTTGATTGACGAAATTTTATTAGATTGTTAAAATGGTCACTGAAACCCATTTAAGGTTTTTTTTTAAATTATGATTGAGTGATTACTGGTGTCCCGGAGGCCTTTCCAATTCCACCAGAACAAGTGGGCGAGCAAGGGCTCAGCTAGGAGGGGTGGAATTTTCTAACAGCTACCCGAGCACCTCTGAAGGAGACCTAACAATTCAAGGTTGTTGGACGAGCTCACAGCCCACCTGTTGTTAAGTGGTCACTGGAGCCCATAGACATCTACAATGCAAATGCGCCACCCACCTTGAGATATAAGTTCTAAGGTCTCAGTATAGTTCCAACGGCTACCCCACCCTTCAAGCCGAAACGCATTGCTGCTTCACGGTAGAAATAGGCGGGGTGGTGGTACCTACCCGTGCGGACTCACAAGAGGTCCTACCACCAGTAGAAAATTCGCGAATGAGGCATATATCTACACCATAGCAAATCTAAAAATAGATATAATGTACTCTAATCTAATGTATTAAAATCGAAAAGGTAATCTAAAAATATCTATACATATTTACTACTTAGTACTGGTTTATCATACAATATAAAAGACAATTAGGGTACGTTACATGCAAAACCAAAGTCCTTTGTTAAACAAACACATACGGTATGTGTTATAATCGTGTGTAAATGTTTACCTTGCCCTAAACATTCCTAACTTTTTTGCACAACGGAATCAAAATTAATTGAAATTGGGGGCTTTATCTAAGGTGTACCGGGAATACACACGATAAATAATTAATCGGTGTGCAAATTACTGTCAACGTGCTTGTTTAAAACTAACGTATTATCTACAATATTGCTTTAAATAAAAGCATTTAGAATTCGGGTCACAGAATTACTTACGTAAACAATTTCCCAAAGGTATCGAAATGCGATGGAAATTTCCAATTGCTTGGAAGCTGACAAAAAGGTGCCTTTGTGATAGAAAAATATCCAATGTACTTAAGCGAATCTAGAAACGACCACCCCGAGCTTCGCTTTATAAACCCCCTCATTAAGTACATCGAGTGGAATGGATGAGTAAAGCTGGACTTTGTATAATACCTATCCAAGAAAATGTGGTTGTATTGAATTACAACCCGATAAAAGACGATTGCAACAATAACTTGGGAAGATTACAACGTTAGTGAGAGAATTTTGTTATAAATATTTATCGACGCTTATAATTCGAAAAAAAAAAAGGTATATAATACTTGATTTGTACCTGGCAGTTGAGTGCATTAAAATCGCGTATCATGTAAAGTGATTGTGCAGGCCTATAATAATAGGTCTCTTACCTATGAAGTTGCAGTTATACAATAGGTAGATACTGGCCATTTGAAACATAATTTATGTATGGCTGGTAATAGTTTCAATATTTGGAATTATAATTTCAAATTCAGTCACTTGTTTATTGATTAGTGTTTTGTTTTGACTACATTTGTTTCTTTTTCATCAATGGACACCATGAAAACATGAGTAATTATGGGATACAAGGTCCGTCGTGGTAGCAATGTTATACAACTCACAGCATTATTAACGTGTACGGAGTGAAAATTACAACAGATCGCAAGAATCGTTATTTGTTGTCGACGTCGCCCAAAACACGTCATTACGGATCCTCCCGATCCATTAACGGTGCTTTTAGGTACCACAAGCACCGGTCACCGTCCTCGTCGAACCCGTCGATTGCGACGAAGGGCTCGACGAGCGAATTAACCCACACAGCCCACTGAGTTCCTCGCCGGATCTTCTCAGCGGGTCGCGTTTCCGATCCGGTAGATTCTGCAAAGCACTGCTCCTGCTAGGGTCAGTGTTAGCAACACCTCCGGTTTGGGTCTCGAGAGCTCACCTACTACACGCTAGGGCAACGTTGAAATAGCCTCTCAAGGCTATCAGCATAGGTAGGGAAAAAAAAACGTACGAAATCACTCTTTTCGAGTGTGTACTTTTCATTCATAAAAGATGTTACACATTCATACTTGTGGCATATTAATAAGCAAAATTAAATACAAGGTAATTAATTATCACATTATCTCTGTGTAACATGTACATATTATATAGAGAATATCGTTGCGATTATGTAGACCAACCTATGACTGTTATTCTGCAGAAATAGGTATTTTCACATGTAAACTTACGACATAATATATTCGCAATGATTTATAGGTTCCTGTCGTTGTTCGCTTTTATTCCATCATATTCTTAAAATAGCTAATAGTTTTGAATTTGTTGAAAACTGATTTAATTTTGTATTCATGAACGTGTAATATTATGATGAGTAATTTACTAAATTTATGATGCAGGGCTTGTCCGAGCACTCCTTATTAAGCATTTTGAACTGGTATTGATTCAAATTGAATATCTCAAATTATATAATATCTATATACATTAATTTAGATCCGACACCTAGTGGAAAAGACCCAAAACAATATGGAAAGATTCAGTGCAATGCAGTGGAATTCAGTGGAATGCAATTTTACAAAGATGTCGAACAGACAACAGTGTCGGTGGCGACAGAGATATATATTGTATATATACTGATATGTACATAATGTACATATTTTAACTAACAATAAAAAAGTGAACTAACAATTTTGTTTTAAAATTGAATTGTCAGTCTGACACTACCTTTGGAAGTATCAACATTTTCGAACGATTATATCCACCTCACATGGGATATTCAAGTTATCCATTGTTTACGCACCTCAAACATCTTTAGCTGCCGAGATCAAAGATAACCATTTCACTTTTACGATATCGATGAAACGTAAGCCGTAAAATATCAACTGTGCGTTGCCCCAGTCGCTGTATTTTTAGCTTCTCGATTCTGTAAGTTCTTTAGCTACAACGTGTAAACAATGCTTGCATTCATGCGCATGGTTCTTGAACTTAATACGTACTTAATAACGGTATCACTACCAATATTAGTAGTGGGGCTTTTTTTTGTTGTTTACTTTTTTTCTTCTGTTTTTTTTTAATGCTTAGATGAGTGGACGAGCTCACAGCCCGCCTGCTGTTAAGTGGTTACTGGAGCCCATGACATCAACAATGTAAATGCGCCACTAACCTTGAGATATAATTTCTAAGGTCTCAGTATAGTTACAGCGGCTACCCCACCCTTCAAACAGAAACACATTACTGCTTCACAGCAGAAATAGGTGGGGTGGTGGTACCTACCCGTGCGGACTCACAAGAGGTCCTACCAGTAATAAAATAATGTTAGAATTTCAAACGTTTATCTTTTTTAATGGCCTTAAAACTAATTACTTTTTTAACCCTTTGTATACCTTTGGGTTTATACATCGCAAAATCACTTTTAAATTTCATTATATAGTTTTGATGACAACTTTTAAGTGATAGATATAATGTAAGCGAGTCATTTACAAAGTCAGGTTAAATACGTAAAAATATAGGATGAAACAAAATTATGATTTCACCTTCAAGAGATTTCTCAATGCGGCTGGTTGATGCTAAACATTGTGAACAAAGAATTATTGTTATCCCGTGAAATGAAACAAATTTTCAACTCCATAAAATAGACTTGATTTCTACTGATGCTTCTGTAAATAAAGATGCCGTATTGTTTTGTAATTCATATAGAAAATTTTATAATTACTGGACGATAAAATATACTCCCTCGGCTTTGATTCACTGATATTTTATCTCAATTAAAATTGTTTGCTATTGGAACCATTATCCTGCCGATTCCTGCGGTCAAGCAGTGTTACGTTGTGGTTTGAAGGGTGGGTCAACTGTAATACGATACAATTGACTTGGGCCTTAGCTCTTAAAGGGTGTTTTTTTTTTATTGCTTAGATGTGTAGACGAAGCCCACGGCCCACCTGATGTTAAGTGGTTACTGGAGCCCATAGACATCTACAACGTAAATGCGCCACCCACCTTGAGATATAAGTTCTAAGGTCTCAGTATAGTTTCACAGGCTGCCCCAACCTTCAAACCGAAACGCATTACTGTTTCACGGCAGAAATGGGCAGATGGTACCTACCCGCGCGGACTCACAAAGAGATCCCACCACCAGTAATTACGCAAATTATAATTTTGTGTGTTTGATTTTTATTACATGCTGTTATTCCTTCACCGTGGAAGTCATTGTGTTGGCATTCATGTTGTGACGTCAATGGGCAAGGGTAATCGCGTAACATCAGGTAGCTCGTGAGCTCGTTCATCTGTCTATACCAGGGGTGACCAACCGAAAAATCGCGATTGACCGATCTTGGCTCTTGGTTGTCGACCGTGGCTAGACAAAAAACATAAATATGTACATAGAACCGACTGCGCAACGTAATCACCAATTGCTGCATGCATCATCTTCATCTTGTATTATTTGTTAATGACCATTACGTGACATTATTTATCCTCTTTTCCACACAATAGTTCTCTTTTATTATACTCGTATAATTTTAGGTTTATTTTATTATTTTTAATAAAAGAAAATATACTACCTATTTGTGTACTGGTAGTACATTGTTTCATTAAATTTCAAGATACGTAATTGGTAGATCGCAGAGTACTTCGTCAGTAGACAGTAGATATTTGTTCTAATCAAGTTGACCACCCCTGGTTGTATACGGTAAAAATAAAATAGTAATAAAAAATAAATAATAGTTTAAAAAAACTAAAAAAAATACGCTTTAGATTAAAAAAACGATTTTATTGTAAAAAAAAAGCGTGGGGTGCATGGTATCAGTAGTTATAAATATTTTATGAACATATATGAGTAGACGGGTTATTTTGATAATATCCTGAAAAGCACCCCACCCTTTATTACAATAAAATCATTTTTTCTTACACTATTTTTAAATCAAATTTATGAAAATTTATTTTCTATTTTTTAGTTGGATTTTATATAAAAGCGTATTTTTTTGTTTTTTAAAACTAATATTTATTTTTAATTTTTAAATTGAATTTCAAATTTTCTTTTAATATTGAATTGTCATCGGTCCTTAATAAGTATGCCAAATTTCGAGTTAATCCGACGTTTTGAAGCGGGTCAAAATCATGTTCAAAGACTCCGTTACATACTAACATACATATACGTCTGAAGCCAACAAAAGCGTATTAAAAAGTCCGAAAATTACAAAACAGCTCCGTAATTTTTTTCAATTTCTTTACCTACCTCCTGACTTCAGGTGACGTCGGTAAACTTCTACATTTTCTACTCTTGCTGTTTTGGCGGTGATGACCCTGTCCGGAGTTGGTGTTGCCCATGTTTCAATTGTATCACTTATATTGCAAACATTTTAATATAATCACAGTTTCTAATTTTGTTGTCATTACTGCACTATAATGATTCTAAAAGGAGTTGTGGTGTTACGGCGCGACTTTTTTTAATCTACCCACTGCTTTAGACTTTACGTATTTAGATATAGGGTAAATTTTTAATAAAATTCCAAATTTTAACGAAAAAGAAAATCGATTTTGACCAATTCAAATGAGAATATCCTCAATGTAGTCGAAGTCAATTTGATATGCATATTTAAAGTTAAATCAAAAACGATTGGTCAGACCATGTTAAAATTTTAATGACAATGACGACAAACACCGGATTTCGAATAAAAGAAGAATCATTAAAAACAGTACACATAGAAAACGGAGTATTTTTCAAAACCACTTATTTTTTGAAGTTGGTTAAAAAATTAAATTGTAAAACACTAGTTACGGTAGCATGAGTTTTTTTTTTTTTAAATTGTCGATCAATCTTGATTGGAACTACAGTTTGGTTAAATCTAAAGGGATTTGAATCTTTATAATACGCTCAACATTGTAGTACCAACGTTCTATTTCCATTTACAGAACCGATTCGCGTAAATGCCAATGCACCAGGCTTCGGGCGTTGCAAGAATTTTAAGGGTCGGTACGGTTTGACCGCGAGGCAGTAACTAAGTGACCAGTTCGTGAATACCTTGCGGTCAATCCCGACGAAATACCGCATTCACTTCATAAGATTCATTCAGCAGATAGCTCGAAGCAAATCCTAATTAATTACGATAAGAATCAAAACGTGTTCAACGTTAATTCAGTTTATTTACATCCTTGCAGAGAACATAAATCTGGGACAAGTCCAAACACTGTCTAGTTTTCTTTAATTATTGGTAAACAACTATGTGTGACTATTGTGACTATACTGAGACCTTAGAACTTATATCTCAAGGTGTGTAGCGCATTTACGTTGTAGATGTCTATGGGCTTAAGTAACCACTTAACACCAGGTGGGCTGTGAGCTCGTCCACACGTCCAAGCAACAAAAAAAAAAAACCAAAACAACAACAAAAACCAGCCATTTATCTAATAGACTATATAGAAGGGCCCGATCATTATTTATTGTTGTCTGAAGGAGAAGTAAGGACAATGGAGAAAAAGTAATTACGAGTCTCGTGTCATCGCAGTTCAAAGTTTATTGACCTTTACATTGTATCTTCTGTAATACAAATGTGTATGACGTAAAACCTAAATGGAGTTTTTAAAGTTCAAATAAAATTAGATACCTAAGCTGGTTCTGGTATTATCGATATTAGAAGCACAAAGATCGTATATACTTTCCAATAAAATCGCTTTTATACGACTGTGTATATCTTGGAATAGACTTCTGTATGTAATAACAAATAACTTTAGTTTCAATATTCAAAAGCCTTATCGAGTCATCGCATCTATGTATAGAATCAATTAAAACCAATTTAAACTAATTCGAATCTGTACAGATTAAAAATCGATAATACAGATAAACAACCTTAGGCCTCTATAGTGTAGAATTGAATAACACAATTACTATGCATAAGGAATGGCAGTCGTGTTTTAAATAGTGCAATAAATTTAGTGACTAATTAAACTTTATTAGTACACTGCGAGTAAATGAAAACTGAATCAATTTACTCGTAAAATGTAACAAATGTGTTGGAATTGCATTATCGGAATTATCGCAGCGTGCGCACTGCTGTATAGGCCACTGGACTCTACTGGACTGTGAAGCTTTGTGGACCGACGCTTACACGATAACATTGTCTATAAATTTCATTTACAATTCACGATTTAGAGCAACAGCGAATTCAATTTAAAGTTAAATAGTATTTTCTTCGGTTTTCGCGAGCCGTCGATATAATATGAACTAATTTCATGTTTTAATCTTCGCGTAGGTATTTTATGGACATTACATTATTTCCGATGTTCAATGACGGAGTCGTCCGTGACTATGACAGCTGTAAAGTATTCGGACGGTCGGAATAATAACAATGAAAGGCGCGAGATTAAAAAAGAGAATAAAAGTGGTTTTCATTATGAAGTTGAATAGTTAGTATTTTTCAAGACCATAATCACGTTTTTTTGCATATTGTCCTCGTAAGAAATGTTTTTTTTTCTGTTTTTTTTAAGTTTTTAAAAGAAGAAAAAAAAATTCTTGCGAGGAATAATAAAAATAATAAGAATAAGAAAAATCTTATCTTACCCTTATATAATAATAGGAAGCTGTTGTACTTTTTAATATAAACGGAAATACTAATATGTGGCATATTTGAACAGCTTCAGCGCTCAGCCCAGCCTTTAGAAATAGCAACGTGAGTACCTTCGCCCACTTAAAACATTTATTTTGTCATTTTATTTATTGGCGGTATAGTGTACTGTAAGCTAGCACGGGTAGATATCACTCTGCTATCCACATTTATTCGTTGTTTTTTGCCTCTACCTATTCGTTAGGAGGGGCTACGTCAGTACGGGTAGGTGAGCTCACGGGCTCAACCTGAAGGAATTTGCTAACGCTAGCCCTGGCAAGAGCAGTGCTTTGCAGAATTTACCTAATCGGGATCGCGACCCACTGAGAAGATCCGGTGAGAAACTCAGTGGGTATCTACTTTGCACCGAAAGCAATCTTACATTTCGGTTTGAAAGGTTTTGATTTGAACTCTCGAGCTCATATCCTAAGATGGGTAGCGGCAACCAATTTACGTTCCTTATGGGCTCCGATAACTACTTAATATATGGTCGACCGTGAGATAAGTCAAAATCTCAGTTTACAGCGAAATAATCTGATCAGACGTAAACCGCATCTCAAGAGTGCTCTGTAAAAGCAGTACACAGACGATAATTCGTTCGGATTCTCAAAACTTCATACATATAAATAACAGCTCTTTAATTATTAGCATTTAAGACTGTTCACCGTCCTCGCCGAACCCATCGCTTGCGACCTATGATCTGTGCTTGCGACGAAGGGCTCGACGAGCGAATTAACCTACAGACACAGCCCACTGAGTTTCTCGCCAGATCTTCTCAGTGGGTCGCGCTTCCAATCCGGTGGTAGATTCTGTGAAGCACTGCTCGCAACACTCCGGGTTGAGCCCCGTGAGCTCACCTACACGTTAGGGTGAAGCTGAAATAGCCTCTGAAGGCTATCAGCATAGGTAAAAAAAAACATTTAAGTTAATTTTCATTGACCGCGAGCCATATGAACGAAATAAAATAGTTTGAATCTCTGCTTTATAGTCACGTTCTTGTAACTTATCAAGAATCGTTGTTCATTCAAAATGTCGGCTTCCGAAAAGGGAATATGGAATAATTAAATTCATTGTCACGAGCACGAGACGGGCTGTACGTCGTGCATCAGTGGCTCATTGTTTGTGCTCTTATCCCTCAATTTTATACGAACCATAGTTTGTTTACAAGAACTATTGTTTCTATTGCGTAATAAAATAATAATGTTTATTGTTGTAACAACGCACAATTGGCTTTTGTTCTCAAAAGTAAGACTGCTTTTCGAGTATGGAACTCCACGATTAACTGAACAATTAAACTTAATCGTTTCATTGCTTGTTTTTTATTTTATTGCTTAGATGGGTGGACGAGCTCACAGCCCACCTGATGTTAAGTGGTTACTGGAGCCCATAGACGTCTACAACGTAAATGCGCCACCCACCTTGAGATATAAGTTCTAAGGTCTCAAGTAAGTTACAACGGCTGCCCCACCCTTCAAACCGAAACGCATTACTGCTTCACGGCAGAAATAGGCAGGGTGGTGGTACCCACCCGCGCGGACTCACAAAATGTCCTACCACCAGTAATAAATTTGTCCGATCTCAACAAGGTTTGTTCATAAATTTGTCCGATCTCAACTTACATCTAATCAATATGTCAAATATTATAATACCTACAACGTGAACAAAAAAAGGGTGCGTGTACTTATGTACGCGCGTAAGAAGTTATACTTTTTTTTTATTAAATTTATTTCTTTTTTTTATTTAAATTTTAATCAATTTGAAAAAAAATCGATTAAACAACATCCTCAAACACGCATATTGGACATCCCTTTTCTTGACATCGTATAAATTCGGTAATTCTCGGTGCGGTTCGGAAAGTTCACCTGCGGCTATATTCAGACTCGCCAAGTTACGTCGGTCGTATTGTAATGAGCGATTTAGTGGGCAACTTCACTCTGTTAATTTTGTGTCACGGTGCGCGCGCATCGTAAAATTACACTCTCATCAATTTTTCATAACGCGCCTAAAGAAGTATAACTTAAAAAAATGTGAAAATTGTTGAAGATGTTTATGAAAGATACGCCGTTAAAGAAACAATAAACATGAGCTTACACAAGAAAGTGCGACAGACAAAATAACACGTATCGACGATTAGATACAAAAAGATCAGTAAATAATTCATGAGTTTGTGCTTCACTTGAACCCGTAGGCAGAGGTAGTCTTACTAAGGGCTGTCACGCAACGAATCACTTAAGATATAAAAACATATACTACTACATACTAAATATTCATTTTGATACTTTTGCATTTATCACAGTTAATTCAATGAGAATACATAAATAATATGTTAAAAATTCAATTAAAGGAAATAAGAATCAACGAGACACGAACTTAGGGCCGCAGAATAACTATGTATTTATTGGAGGATTCACAAAGTAAATAACACGGTAAATAAACATTTCGTAGTTACCGAGAAATAAATGTGAAAGTGAAGTGTTTAGGTATCCACGCAAATCAAAATATCTTTTCTGATGTAAGTCTAAATTCACGAACAACCCTGCTGAAATAAAAACGCCCACAGCACAACGACAACAGACAGTTCACGTAAAGTCGTAAAGGTTCGCTCGTGAGATGTCAAAAGTCTTGCAAAATAAATCTAAGGTCTGGTACTAATGCGTTGCGCTTTACCGGATTTAATACAAAACCGCTTTTTGTGGCCATCTTTTCCGAGAATTCGCTCTTTGGATTACTCATGCGGGTCAACTGTGACTCGCCGTGTCAGAATTCGTTTTGGCGTATTTGCACGAGCAGTAGAAGGATTTAATTCCTTTAAGCTCGAAGCGGTTGTTGGAAATTTTAAAGATTTATGAAAAGGGGTTAGTATGAGCAAGCCTGAGAATAACATTGCTAGCCCTCACTAAAGCTAACCATCAGGAAGGTATTAGACGCATTCGCGTGTTATTGCATCAAAAATACAAAACGAATCTTAAAAAAAGTTATTTTCATTAATTGATTTTATGAATAAAAAGGGATTACCTCTTTTTCAGTACTGCTTTCTATTTAATCGTAAAATTAAATTCAAAGGACACGTATGTATCTAATATTTGGACGCTCATAAATTGGAACAGAGAATGTTATTAGTTCGAAAACTTAAAATCTATAATGTAATTATAATCGATCCTGACAATATACCATCAAATAACTTACGTGATTTTAAAACAAATAATCCATGTTAATTCCTTTGTCATTGAATGAGTGTTACCAGTAATTCGTATTTCCTAGAAGCCGAACCGTAAGCATACACACAGTGAGGCGATTTATGCTAATTTTATGTATGCACTCGCCCGATAGGTGAAGGAGTTCATGGAGCTTTATTTGCAGATGTGCTTTGTAGATTGTAATGAGCTTAAATGTGTTGTATTGTAAATTAGTCTGTGTAGAGACCTATTTAAGACTTATTATGAGATCAGCGAATTACTCACGTCAATTTATTATATTGTCACTTGCAAACTGAAGCAATAGTGTACTATATCATATGACTAGCTTTTGCTCGCGACTCCATCCGCGTGGTATAGTTACTTTGGCATAACGCTAAATTTTACCCCCCACTTCATTTACGTAGAAAGTGAAGATATTTTGAATTATAGAATGTTAAGGCGCTGTAAAACCCCTATTTTGAAACATTATTTATTGGTGCTCCACTTGTCTTACCGTGATGTTATGTAGCCCAAAGCTTTTCTCAATAAATAGGCTATCTAACACTGAAAGAATTTTTCAAATCGGACCAGTAGTTCCTGAGATTAGCGCGTTCAAACAAAAAAACTCTTCACCTTTATAATATTAGTATAGATTAACAATTGCGTGTCTATTTCTTTATTTTTTCACATCAGAAGTAAAGTTTCTTATATTAAGCATTGTATAACTCAAAAATCTGTTTTCATTCTTTAATTCTGACTAAACAAAACAATGTATTTCGGAGAACTTTTAACCGATTTACGTGGTAATGAATCATTATTTTCACCGCAACAATCGTTTGATCATCTGTGGCGGTTGCGTTCCGTTTCAAGCGATAAACAAGTCAAGTCCAAGGTAGTTCTGGTGTTCGCGTCGACAGATTTATGTGTTGCGTAAAACGGGTCTCATTTTGTGTATATTCGTCTACTACGTACATTATATAGTGATGACACTGATATTTTCTTAGGTATATTTTAAAGTAATTGTTAGTAAAGTAAAAGTGAATTGATTTTGCATATACATATCGAGGGGTGTTTCGTTAAGCCACATTTTGCTTAATATGCGAGATTTATATCTTTGTAAAGGTAGGTATGTTTCATTTGGCATTAGCATCAATAATAGTTCGATGCTTTTAATTGAATTTCAATTAAGTTTACCTTATTCGAATAGCCGAATAGTTTTTTGTTTTGATATTTTTTCCAAATTTTAAGCTTCGCCTAATATGCGAGATTTTTCTTTGTAATAATTAAAGGTGTGTTTCATTTAGATATTAGCATCAACAGTTCGATGCTTTTAATAGAATTTCAATTAAATTTACTCCGTTCAAATAGCTGAAGATGGTTGTTTGTTATGATCTTTTTCCAAATTTATACTTTAAACGGGTCTCCTATAAAGTTACAAAAATGTCGTTTAAGCTTCTAAGCTTTCACCCGACGTTATAATCAGCTTAAACAATATTTGTTTATTTAAAAAGAAAAAATATTCAAATTTAATTCGTTTGTTTATATATGTTGTTTTGTTATTGGACATATGTGTGAACGTGCTCGCGGGCCACATGGTGTGAAGTGGTCACTGGATCCCGTGAACATCACAATGCCGCCACCTACCTCAAGACATGATGTCGAAGTGTCAATTATAAACTGCCATCCCACTCTTCACCCCAAACGCATGACCGCTTCGCCTAAAAATAGTAAAGGATAGGTACCCTTGCGGGTTTATAATCCACAAAAGTTAAAGGTGCCTATTTCTGCCGTGAAGCAGTAATGCGTTTTGGTTTGAAGGGTGGGGCAGCCGTTGTGACTATACTGAGACCTTAGAACTATATCTCAAGGTGTGTGGCGCATTTACGTTGTAGATGTCTATGGGCTCCAGTAACCACTTAACACCAGGTGGGCTGTGAGCTCGTCCACACATCTAAGCAATAAAAAAAATAAAAAAAACTGTTATTTACAAGACTCTTTGTTAGGTACAATAAGGAATAAAAAAATGTATTATGACTTTCACGAAATTATAAAATGCTGATGAAAGGTCGGTATCTTTTTTTTCTTTTCTTTTCCCTACCTATGCTGATAGCCTTGTGAGGCTAAGTCAGTGCTGCCCTGGCGTGTAGGAGAGATCTTGGGGCCCAAGCCGGAGGCGGTGCTAACACTGGCCTTAGCAAGAGCAGTGCTTCGCAGAATCTGCCACTGGATCGGGAACACGACCAATTGAGAAGGTCCGGCGAGAGACTCAGTGGGCTGGTCTATGGGTTAACTTACTCGCCAAGCCCTCCGTCGCAAGCGGCGTATTCAGCGAGGACGGTGACCGGTGCTTGAGGTACCTAAAAGCACCGTTGATGGTTCGGGAGGATCCGTAATGACGTGGCGGTAACTTATGATAATCATAAGTACACGAATACACCGTGTACGTACGTACGTACATTCTAATGTTTACGTAATATGAGTCGACTATTATCAAAGCCGGCAATGTGACTTTTGGACAATTATTGGTAAATCAGAAAAACGAATTATTGGCTTTGTATACCATTGGCAGTCACAAAACTCTTCTGAACGACATCTTAGATAAATAACAGGTTAAGTATTAACCTTTATTTAATGCAGGTTTTGAACCGTATTCTTTGAAGGAGACGATTATATTCAAATCAATCTGTATTGACATATCAATAACATTTTTTTGTCCAAATGCACAGGTTGCCACCTTTGATAATAGACGACTTATATACGTGCGTACTATTTATGTATTAGCCGTCAACATTTCGTACGTACATTCAATATACACGTCGCTAAATATGAGTATATATGAGCCGGTCGGTTATTCAATGGATTACAATGTGCTCACATAAAAGCAAATTAATTAAGGCTATACCGATTGGCTGCGGAGGGACGTACGGGTGAGCCCGGGCATTGGCTCGGCGGCTGTTACCAAACTTATGGCTTTTGGGACAACGGTAATAAAACGTAGCGGTACTTTTTAAATACGTCAAAGCAAAAACGCAATTATTTATCTGCATTTTTGACAGTGAAATTAGTACTGGAAACCCGCAGAGATAAGTAATGCTATCGTTCTTATTTCTAACAAAAACACAGGCATAGGTTCTGTGTGCTTAGTGCGAGCTTTTTAACGTTCTCGATAGCGTAAAAGTTAACTTTAATTTGTATGCAGTTGGAACAGCGCCCCTAGCGGCAAACGTAGGAAAACGTTCCAACTCCATACAAATTTGAGTTAACTTTTACGCTATCGAGAACGTTAAAAAACTCGCAATAAGCACACTGGAGTCAATGGTTTCCGATAGTCATTTAACATTAGATAGATGTTCGCGTCTCTTAATGACCTTGCTAAGAAAATGATAGGCGTAATCCATGAAGTCGATGACTCAACGCTTACACGCTTCTAACAGAACCGATTTGATTACACAGCATATTTTATACTTAATTTCAACGAAGCCCTTAATAATACAAGGATTTTGTGTGCGAAATACCCTTAGGAGAAATAACACGTTGTGCTAATTTAATGACCAAGGTGTCTAATATCGATTACATAATTTTATAGCCCAATAATTTTCAAGTAATTTATTTTATAAGCATCAATTTACGTGCACAACGAACCCACTGCTCTTCAGATAGGATTATTATTCTATGTAAAAAAAAGACTGAATTTGACTAACCCTTGAAGTTGGCTAAAATGTATATTCATTTGGTAGTTTCTTTATTTTTATTTTTTGTTTTAAGCGTTAACGAATGGAAGCATTGTTTAGTTCTCGATGGCACTTCAAGGAAGGTTTGTTGCATACGCGGTTCCTACTAGAAAAATAGTAGTGACGCCGGCGAGTCGTTTTAACCTTTTATCAAAAAAGGTGTATGCATGTGTCTAATTTTTTTTAAATTTAATTTTCCTACCTATTCCAGTAACCTCGAGGGGTTATTCTAGTTTAACGGAACTAGTAGGTGAGCTCACGGGGCTCAAACCGGGAGTGTTGCTAACCCTGTCCTTAACAAGAGCAGTGCTTTACAGAATCTACCACCGGATCGGAAACGCGATCCACTGAGAAGATCCGTCGAGAAACTCAGTGGGCTGTGTGTCTAAAGTGTTTATCTCTAGTACGCGGAAGAGAGTTACAAGTAAGCTGGTTAATAACCTATACAATTTTGGAAGCAATAATCGAAGTATGTATTGGCTAGCATATAGATAGTTAGAAATACGATTGAAACATGCCAAAGTGTAATTAAAACTAATGTTAAGCTGTAACCTCGAGTTTTTATTATCAATATATCGAAGGGTCAAAGTCTATTTGGTTTAACCGACATTTTGCTTAATACGCGACATTTATGTTTGTAATTAAAGTTCCGTTTTATTTGGCATTAGTATCAACAATTCGATATTTTTAATTGTATTTCCATTAAGTTTACTCGGAAGCAAATAACTTTATTCAAATAACTGAAAAGAAGTTTGTTTGTTATGATTTGTTTTTCCAAATTTTACACTTTAAATGGTTCTCTTGTACAGTTGCAAAAACGTTTCAGCCCTCGATATGTTTATCGACATTTCAAATACGCAGTTTTCGTGGTCACGGACGACTGTTTGAATTGTGTCGACGATACACGAAGAGCGAAGAAAATACTATAATTTTATCATTTACAAGCGGCCCGCTCCGGCTCCGCTCGGGTCTTTAACAAAAATTTCAACGATATTCGACGTTGTTTTATTTTTTTAAATAAAAGAACACTTATTGCGGCATAACTATAATAGTTAGACATATGCTGTCGCGACACTTTTTGTAAATAATAAAGTGTTCTACAAAGTCGTAGTACATAATTTTAGTAAAGAATATTTTAGGTAATTTTTTTGTACCTTGGGTTACATTATTGGAGTTTTAGTAAGGATCCCTAATTTTTTTCAAATAAGATTATAGCCTATGTCACTCGGGAATAGTGTAGCTTCCAAACAGCGAAAGAATTTTTCAAATCGGTTCAGTAATTACGGAGCCTATTCAATACAAACAAACGAACAAATCTTTCCTCTTTATAATATTAGTATAGTTTTGTCATTTATATGGTATAATTTACGCAATACACAAATACCAACGACATCAAACACGCAAACGGATTAAATAATAATAATAATAAAGAGAAGAATGAAACACCCTTTATATAATTTATATTAATTTTGCTGTATAACGATTCACCAGTGACAGCGATATATTTTCATTTACATCGTACCTGTACGAATCCACTAACGCTAACACAGATTTATCACTGGCATTCATTCCCCTTTTAAATCATTTTCAGTCGTACTGTGTTTGTCTCTCTCATCAAGAAATGTTTATCGTCAAACCGGTAATCAGGATTTAAATAAAATATGGATAATGTAGTCGATGAGGTGATAAAACAACATATAATTTGTTTTAGGGATACGATTCGAAAATACATAATATAAAGATATTTCGTTTCAAATAATCTTATACTTTCTTCTAAAACATCGATATATTACCACTAATATATCGATGTTCTAAAAGTATAATTTAGTCGGAAAAATGTCGGATAAAACAATGGATACATAAATTAGCTTTGTATTTATTTATTCCGTAGATGGAGAAACGATTTCGACGTCCACCAGCTGTTTTTAAGTGCTTACTTTTTTTATCGCTTAGATGGGTGGACGAGCTCACAGTCCACCTGGTTTTAAGTGGTTACATCTACAACGTAAATGCGCCACCCGCCTTGAGACATAAGTTCTAAGGTCTCAAGTATAGTTACAACGGCTGCCCCACCCTTCAAACGGAATCGCATTACTGCTTCACGGCAGAAATAGGCAGGGCGGTGGTACCTATCCATGCGGACTCACAAGAGGTCCTACCGCCAGTAAATGGATCCTATAGACATTATTTCATGTTTAAGTTTGAGATGTATAGTATAACGGCTACGCGGTAGATCTAGGCAAGAAATAACAATGAAAATACCAGCATACCTAGATATATAAGAGTTAAGTCTCGATCGTAACAACCACAACTGTATCACTATTTAAACTGGAACGCAGGCAGAAATACGTAGATTAGCCCCTACTAGTAACTTTCATTACATATTGTTTTATTGGATTAGTTATTGCTTAAGCAATATTCAACTTTCGAAACTGCAATAATGATAATAGTAATTTTATCTGCAACAAATAATGCTGTTGCCATATTTTTATTTATTTATTAAAACATGAATAAATATATACACATGGATAGAATGCAATCTTTAAACTTTATTAAAGACTAGCCGTACTCGCCTGTTTAGCTGGGCATTTAAAATTAACATTATTTATTGTCATCATTATCAGGGAGTCCAACGCTCATATAAATATTAGCCTATCCATTAAGTACATGTATTTTCTACATGTATACCAAGTTTCAAGTCAATCGGATGCATGGTCCGGTAGTTATAACGGAGCATCCGTAAAAACCACTGTAGATTTATATATTAGTATAGACAATAATAATACTAATGAGAAATCAACGAACCAATTCATCGGTCCCTTATGATTTAAGTGTTCGGAGTTGAGCAACTATCTTATTTTGCTTATCAGCGAGTTCTCGGACAAGTTATTACAGTGAACGGAGTTGTTGTGAGGTTTGATATCGAACAGAAGCTTTCAATCATTGTCGATGTTCTAAATTCACGACAATTATTTAATACAAGCGGCCCGCTCCGGCTCCGCTCGGGTCTTTAACAAAAATTTCAACGACGTTATTTTATTTTTTTAAATAAAAGTACCTTATTGCGGCATAACTATAATAGTTAGACATATGCTGTCGCGACACTTTTTGTAAATGTTAATGTGTTCTACAAAGTCGTAGTACATTATTTTATTCTATCATCAATATTTTTCGCAGGGCACGCGGCGATGTAAAGTATATTTTAGATAATTTTATATATATTTTGGGTTACATTATTGGAGTTTTAGTAAGGATCCCTAATTTTTTTTCAAAAAAGAATAAAGCATATGTCAGTCGGGAATAGCGTAGCTTCTAAACAGTGAAATAATTTTTCAAATCGGTTCAGTAGTTTCGGAGCCTGTTCAATACAAACAAACCAACAAATCTTTCCTCTTTATAATATTAGTATAGAAGTATGTTGTTTTTAGTGGCATAACTACTAGTAGGTATAACAGATGCTTTTTGGACTGAAAATTAAATTTACTTTCGGTTATCTCTGTATAATTTATATATTTTAATGTTGTTCTGTGTGAAAAGTTATATTTTATTGTCAAAGGACAAAGGATATCTTGGCTCGCGATAATTTAAGCGATCACCAGAATAAGTAGACATGGCAATATCAATTGCACTGCTCACCTTGAAACACAAGATCGAGTTCCCAATTTGATTGGACGCGCCCAATGGTCTCCGGTACTACCTTTAAGGCAGAACGCATGATTCTTTCAAGGCAGACATTTTGAGAATGTTGCTAAACATCTAGGGGTGTTTTAAATATATAAAATAATAATTAAATAACTTTATAAAACATATGTACGTTGTGAATATTTCCGATTTAAAAAGAAATCCTAAAATATTCCTGAAGGTTTTGAAGTCTGACAGCAAAAGTTGATTACGATTGTAATTGAAATTTAAAAAAAACGCGTTAATTCGTTACGGTAAATTTCAAATAATCAATGATATTAAAATAACATTCATTCGAAATCATTGAACCGGACATTTAATTCATTTTTATGTGTAGATTAATAAAATAACATCTATCATAATATAAAAACGTCTAAGGGAACGACATGTTGTTTTAAATAGATTTCTTTGGTTATAAAGTCACATAGGATGCTAAAACGATTTATTTTATGAATTTAACACAAAGAAACAACGGCACACACTTAGTAACCAACAAATATTCATCAATGAACAAAAGAGACATCTTTCCTAATAAAAATAAGCTAAATCCTTCAATCGAACGAAAATAAAAAAAAATAGATTTTAGATAAAAAAAACAAAATATCTATCAAAAACAGTGCACGCGCATTCGAAGGGTTTCTCAGGATCATGCTATGGGGTGTTATCGATTATTTCATGTGAACTATTGTTGTGCGGGCAGACGGGGGCGCAGAATCCTTGGGGGAGACCACCCTAAACACCCAAATGAAACGAACATTGTTTGGCAGTTTAACTTAGGTACAGTGGCGGACATTAATATGTTTCACATTTAACAAAATATTTACTGACACTAAATTTCTAAAATATCGATTGTATACCTACTGAATATGAAGACTATTATTATATATAAAATCGCACTACCTTGCACAATAACTATGGCTCCTACGATATAACTGTACAACTTGTTACTTATTTTGTATTTACTTGCATATTTTTAGTATCTATTTGTATTTAATCGTAAGTAAGTCTATCTTTTATTGTATTTATCTTTCACATGTGTATATAAGTATATATTTTTATGTAAGTTTATTAAGATATAGCACCGTCACTGCAAGGTTGCCTGGAAGAGATCCGCCAATTTATATCACCGTCTATTATTTGCTTTATATGCTTACTCTGTAAATGTGGTGTTAAATAAAGAGTTATATTATTATTATTATTTTATAATACGAATCACTAAATGAGAACCCTTTTAATAGAGACATTTATAGTAGCGTGTTAAAGCTATTACAGAATACTAACTCCGCTGCACGTTTATATGCATTACGAACTATAAAAATACCATTAAATCACTACGTTTTCGTGTTATTCTATACTAATATTATAAAGAGGAAAGATTTGTTTGTTTGTTTGTTTCGAATAGGCTCCGAAACTACTGGACCGATTTGAAAAATTCTTTTTCCATTAGAAGCCGACATTGTCTTTCATGTGTGTTCGAACTCACAGCTCACCTGGTCAATAATAAAATTTAATGTTTCCGAAGCGAAGCGAGGGCGGGTCGCTAGTATTACAATATAACTACACAAGAATGCCAGTAAAATGTTGGAAATCCAAATCCATGTTACTTGCGCTAATCAAATGTAAATTCTTTTGTAGCTTTGGGATGTTGTTTTGTTTTTCGTAAAATGTGAGACACACTTGTTTGTTTTCTTTTTACCCACAGAAGGAGAGTAATGTTTTACAGTGGTATGTCTGTATATAACACGCTCTGTAATCTAAATCACGTCACGAGTATTAACGTATAACATGTTCATGGATTCGTAATAATTCTAGAAGTGACAGGTCCAAATTATTTTTATACGGAAGCTCTGAATAAAATCAAAGAATAATAAGAACTATGACATACTGGATTCATGAAGCAATTACGTCAAACAAATTCAAATTATGCTTTAATATGTTCTCATGGTTGGGTGTCAGGAACATTTTTTGTGTTGCTGCTTCACCTGTTTAGTTTGACAAATATGAATACGGCTACATAAACAAAATGTCGAAACAGCTATTTTTCATTTTTAATAAAACACATTCGTAAAATATTAAAGTGGGGTACTTGTGTCACACATTCAAAATTTATTTAACACTATGAAACATTATTTTAAACACGTAAGTATAATGTGTTTCAAATAAGTATGTGCAGGGACCTGCGCCATATTGTGACGTCATAGCTGTCAAATCGAAAAAAATAGGTAAAGTCAGTAAAAAAAGGTAGGAATTTTTAAATATTAATTTATAATCCAAATCTTCGAGTTTGCCGATTCCACTCATCCCACTGCTTGAATAATTATCATCATTGTCGCCCATCCATAGATTATAGCGCCCGACTGTATTGCAACCTGATTTTTAAATAGGTGGTTTTTTTTTGATACAATTTAAAATCATGTTTAATTTACCTCGACCAGTACTCAGCATATCAAGAAAATTATATAGGAGTGTATGGTTCATTAAAACATGTCAATAGTCTTCACAATAGGCAAAAAATTCATTAAAAAAAACTCTTTTTTTTTGTTGCTGTCTATAATATTAATAGTTTTCATAATTAGGGAAAAAATTCATTAAAAAAAATATTAATTTTTTTTTGTTGTCGTCCATACTTTTTTATCGAACTTTGACAGATCAAGGTCATTGACGTGCACATTCTTAGTTGAAAATGGTTGTAACGCACTATACGTCCCGAAAACAGCTCCGCTTTGTTGACTTAAAGGGGTTTATATTGAAATTTATCTGAGTGTTGCATTGCGGGAAACCGTGTAGTGTCTGCACGCGTACGGGCTTTGAGAAGAATTTTTATGATCACACTATCCAGCTTATCCCGGTATAAGTATTTCACATTCTTTTTTTTTTGTCATTCTGTAATACCAAACAGGTCGGTTCCAGAATCTTCGAATTTCTACCGGAAAATAGCTATGAGTTTCATTTCAAAAGTTATACATACATACATATTAACTAGTCAGGTCATAAGTATTGTCACACAGTAAAAACTTTTCTTTTAGAATGCTGGCCACAAAAAAGTTTATTGAATTCGAATTTCGAATTGTTCATGAAAATAAAAATGTATACTTTTAGAATTTTACTCATTTTTAAATATGGAGTGGATGCTTAAAGAAAACCGTGTTGCAGTTATTGCATTGCATCGTTGCGGTTACGCGCCAATTCAAATTTTTAACATACTGAAAATTTTGAATATAACCAAAATATTCGTTTATTGTACCATCAAACGATACAATGAAGACTCTAGTGTAGATGACAGGTCAAGAAGTGGTCGCCCTCGGTCTGTTAGGACTCCAGCAGTGATAAAAGTTGTGAAGGCGCGAATTCAAAGAAATCCCAAACGTAAGCAGAAACTGTTGGCCCTTCAGATGGGGTTAAGCAGAACCACGATGAAAAGGGTGTTAAATGAAGACTTAGGGCTTCGGGCATATCGAAGAAAAACAGGACATCGTTTGAATGCTCGTCTAATGGACCTGAGACTGAAGAGATGCCGCGCTTTGTTGAAGCGGTACGCGGGAAAAAAATGTCGGGAAATTCTTTTTTCGGATGAAAAATTTTTTACCGTAGAAGAGAGCTACAACAAACAAAATGATAAGGTGTACGCACACAGTAGTGAAGAAGCGAGCAACCGTATTCCGCGTGTCCAACGAGGTCATTTTCCATCCTCGCTCATGGTATGGTTGGGAGTTTCTTATTGGGGCTTAACAGAGGTACATTTTTGTGAGAAAGGTGTAAAAATGAATGCAGTTGTGTATCAAAATACAGTCCTGACGAACCTTGTGGAACCTGTTTCTCATATCATGTTCAATAACAGGCACTGGGTATTCCAACAAGATTCGGCGCCAGCTCATAGAGCGAAGAGCACACAAGACTGGCTGGCGGCGCGTGAAATCGACTTCATCCGGCAAGAAGACTGGCCCTCCTCCAGTCCAGATTTGAATCCGTTAAATTACAAGATATGGCAACACTTGGAGGAAAAGGCGTGCTCAAAGCCTCATCCCAATTTGGAGTCACTCAAGACATCCTTGATTAAGGCAGCCGCCGATATTGACATGGACCTCGTTCGTGCTGCGATAGACGACTGGCCGCGCAGATTGAAGGCCTGTATTCAAAATCACGGAGGTCATTTTGAATAAACTTTAGTGTCATAAGAATCTATGTTTTGTTAAGTTCATTTTGGTATATGAATGGTTACATAATGAATAAATTTGTTTCAATTATTTTACATTAAACATGTGACAGAATTTATGACCTGACTAGGTATATTGTTTGACTAGTTATATTGTTTGACTAGTTATATTGTTTATACTATTTATATTTATATTATTTATTTATACTATTTATATTGTTTGACTAGCCGATGCTTCGCGCGCATTGCTGTTAGCGTGGACCTATATTATTATGTTACTTATGACGACGCTTGGAGCTGAAAGTAAGTATTGTACTTTTTGACGAAGCATGTTGCTGATAACTCTATTTCTGTAATCTGACGAAGCGTGTTGCGGATAATAACATGTACTTTTACGTTATTTAGGAATATTATGTTATTTTTTTAATATAATAAATAATTTTAGACATATTATTTTATATGTTGTCTATGAATTCGTTTCCCATTATAAGCGTATAAAATAGGATTAGATTTTGCAAATACTAACTGATTTTTATTGTTTGTTTTGCAGTTTGTTTAACTTAAGGTAAAACCAAAAAAAAATGCTTGTAAATTAGGAAGTAGTTTCTGTACTTTTCGGTTCTATCAGATATGAATGCGATGCTGGTCAAATTCCACCAGAGCGAAGTATTAAGCTTCTAATATCGTTACAGAGTCCATTTTTTGTTTGCAAAGAGATTAATGACAATATTACCAATAATTGAAAGTAGCAGATGGATACACTGAAAATGTATTAATTATTCGAATCGAGCTTACGCGTCGTGGCCTAAAGGATAAGACGTCCGGTGCATTCGTATTTAACGATGCACCGGCGTTCGAATCCCGCTGGCAAGTACCAATTTTTCTAATGAAATACGTACTTAACAAATGCTCACGATTGACTTCCACGGTAAAGGAATAAAATCTTGTAATAAAAATCAAATCCGCCAAATTATAATTTGCGTAATTACTGGTGGTAGGACGTTTTGTGAGTCCACACAGGTAAATACCACCGCCCTGCCTATTTCTGCCGTGAAACAGTAATGCGTTTCGGTTTGAAGGGCGGGGCAGCCGGTGTAACTATAGGTACTGATACCTTAGAACTTATATCTCAAGGTAGGCCGTGGTATTTACGTTGTAGATGTCTATGGGCTCCGGTAACTACTTAGCTTAATCCAGCAAAGCAATAAAAAAAAAGAAAACAATATAATAGACAAACTCAAGTTTTATTCACACCAAACCGGAGTTTTCTACCTATCTTCTTGCGTACCTGTTCAAATAATAATGTATTTACGACTATAATATGGAGTGTTGCTTTGCAGACAAGTGCAGTGAGTCTGTACGCCTACAGACACGAATACCGGTTCGGTGTTGTTCAATAATATATTCATAAACCATAAAACGTGTAGTCGGATTGGAAATTACACTGAAATCAAAAATTCCAATCAAGAACCAATGTTTTTGATATTAAAATAGATGACATTACTATTTTTATTAATCGTAAACGTTAGAATTGGGTGTTATATATAGTTGTAATCTACGGACCGTAATCTGGATTGCTTCAAAAACTTCAAATCAATTTCTAATTTTAGCAAGAAAGTGAAATTATATAAAACATTTAAATTTATAAAACGGAACTGTATTAGTGCCATAGACAGAATATAATATACTTTAGCGATGAATGTTATTGCGGAGATGATCATTACGACAAGCGACAGCATTTCGGTAAGCCCACTGAGTTTCTCGCCGGATCTTCTCAGTGGGTCGCGTTTCCGATCCGGTGGTAGATTCTACGAAGCACTGCTCTTGCTAGGGTCAGTGTTAGCAACTCTCCGGTTGAGCCCCGCGAGCTCACCTACAAACGTTAGGGCGAAGCTGAAATAGCCTCTCAAGGCTATCAGCATAGGTAGGAAACAAACAAATTTCGGTAAATATAAAGGTGAAAACATTAGCTACATTATTCCATATTATTACTCCATATTATTCCATAAACAACGAGATGTAGAAGAATTTGTTACCCATTATAAATAAGATCAATACGTCGTTCGTTTAGGAAATCGTTTATGAGATTTAAGTCAGAAACTTCCAATGTTGCGCGAATAGTTGTCGAATAACAAAAAAAGGATACATATATCATAAAATGACGTAACCGCAATTTCAATGCTTACGTACGAAGGAGACGGCGATATCCTCTCATTACACTTAACAATTAAATTGCTCTTTTCAGCTATACATTTTAAATTTAAATTCGCATACAGAACATACTGTAGGATAAGTCCTAACAAAAATCCATGTTTCTTTTATTCGATACTTCGAGTCAAGAATCATTCAGTAACTACCCCTAGATACAACCATAATACTGTAAGACACGAACCATAAATATTTACTTTCTACAACCCTCAAAACAATAACGCATTCTTACGCCTGTCACGATAACCGCTTTTTTAGGGATCTGTAGCCAAATTACAAAAAACGGAACCCCTATTATTTTGTTGGGTTGATGTGTGTCCTTCTGTCACAAAAATTCTATATAGTTGGGCAATAGAGACACTCAATAAAACCTATTTGGAAGGTAAATGTTTTCTATAAACTGCTTCACTTGGTATCGAAAAAACAACACGCTGAATAACTCTGTCACAAAAAAATTTAGCAATTTATTATTAGATAAGCTTCAAAAATAAACGAAATTTTCTCAAAGATATGAGCATCTAGAGTTTGCGACAGCTCCTACTTGTAAAATATTGGGCGATTTAAAGAAAAGCTGTGATGAGTCAATAGATTATTTTGGTCCAACAGGAGTTAAGTGGTTACCGTAGCCCATACCCATCATAATGTTAATGCTACTACCGATCTTGAGCCGTGAGATATTGTTCTCAATATACCAGATTCAATACTTACAATAATACCTACTTCAAGCATAATAATACATAATAATACATCAACAGTTTTAATGAAAACTACTTTTATGGTTTAATTTCGCGTTTGACGATTGACACCAACGCCACGCACAGTAAATCTCTGGAATTCGTTGCCATCTGCGACATTGGGTCATTCAAGAAAAGAGCATATTCTTACCTGAAGGGTAGGCAACGCACTGGCGTGAACGCTGGTGACCGTGGGCGGCGGTGAATCACTTACCATCAGGTGACCCGTCTTGCTCGTTTGCCTCTTAGTGGTTATAAAAAAAAAAAAAACCATGTCCGTAAAACCACAAAAACTGTAAAGTTTTCGCAACATTCAAAATAAAATATAATCTATCTATATATATAAAAAAGAATTGCTGTTCGTTAGTCTCGCTAAAACTCGAGAACGGCTGGACCGATTTGGCTAATTATGGTCTTGAATTATTTGTGGAAGTCCAGAGAAGGTTTAAAAGGTAAATAAATATAAAAATGCTCGGAATTAAATAAAAATAACAATTTTGTTTTTCCTTTCATGTGTCCCCCGTCGGACGGATTCCTTTCGTTTGTTTTAAGTTTATTTTATACAAAAGCTTAGGTCTTTTATTTATCGATTGAGGCACTACGAAGTCTGCCGGGTCAGCTAGTAATAACAATAAAAACACACAAGCTTAAACCGTAAAATAAGTTTTAATTATGTCTACTCCGCGCAAAAGCCGAAACAAATACTATTTAACAACTGCTATTCAAACTGGAATGTATTATTCGCGCAGGATATAGGCAGGATGGTGGTACGGGGTAGCTACACATGCGGGCTTACCAAATGCGCTACCACCATCAGTAATTATGCAAATTATAATCGTAAGTTTTTTTTAGTTAACAAACAATGTTAATCGTTCCTAGTGAAGCTATTTGCGAAAATATTGTCTTAAGTATGTCTTAAGTAAATATTTCATCGGAAAAAATTATACCGCCTGCGGAATTCGAACACGGGAATAGTCACACTGCGTATACCAGTCGTCTGTCTACCTTTAGGCCACGACGACTTTAAATGGTTCAACTTGTTTTTATTTATTCGATATAATATAGCATGTGATGAGACGAAATGAAAATGAGGTTGGTAAGAAAGTATAACTATGAATGTGGAAGGATGTAGAGGAAGAGGTAGACCTAAGAAAAAATTAATGGATTGCGTGAAAGACGATATGGGTAAGAGGGGAGTGACCGAAGAAGTGCTATATTATAGAAGAGTATGGAAGGTGAAAACATGTTGCGCCGACCCCAGGTGACTGGGAGAAGGGCAAGATAATGATGATGATAATATAGCCCATTTTCGGTTACACAGATCTTAGAGTTAGACAACAAAAATATCATTTAATATCTCATTTTAACCTTTAACGTTCGTTCTAACTACGGAACCTATCACTGTGCGTTGTTCGACACGCAAATGCCTTATTTTTACGATTGTTTTAGTTTATAAACAGACGGCATGAATACCTACATACATAAGAATGTAAAGATCGACCCAATGGTATTGTTCAACAAACTATAGGCACAATTCGTTTATATCACTAATAAATGGGTCGTCTATTATCAAAGGCGGCAATCTGTACATTTGGACAAAAAATTTTTATTGATATGTCAATACAGATTTATTTGAATATAATCGTCTCCTTCAAAGAATACGGTTCAAAACCTGCATTAAATAAAGGTTAATAGTTAACCTGTTATTTATCTAAGATGTCGTTCCGAAGAGTTTTGTGACTGCCAATGGAATACAAAGTCAATAATTCGTTTTTCTGATTTACCAATCATTGTCCAAAAGTCAGATTGCCGCCTTTGATAATAGTCGACTCAAATGTAAGAAATTACTTTTAAATAATTTCGTTTCTTTTTCTACAATAGAACATTAAATATGGACGTGGTTGAATTGAGAAATTCGAAATTATGCTGCAACTGTTTATAACACTGACAATCACCCTAGATTTGGTGTTATACATATAAAATAAAAATCTCTGAGGAAATATTTTAATTGATAACTTAGTATTTAGAAGACGAATATATCAAACTAAAACGGTCCTCATCCCATTAATTCATCTTTTTAATTGATGCCAATGTTTCAGAAAAATCATATTTTGTTGTTAATACATTTTCTTATTTATAACGACCATCTAAATTCAATTTCGTCTAAAACAAAACGGATTTCAGAATGGATTCTCACCTCAACAATTACGGACAAAAGAATCTCTTAATGGAAATACTTGGAGAGCACGCAATAGGGGAGGGACGAAAAGAAAAGCGTTAAAAGAAAAAAAAAAACGTTAATCAAATATATGTACATATTTTTTAAAGCATTCTCATTTTGCGTAGTATAATTTATTATAATGAGAAACTTGTTTTTATTTTGAGATTGCCCTGTGATTATCTCTTATTTATTTGGTTTCTCTCCATTGGTTCTCCCCAAAATAAAAATTCATTTGTATAAACCGTTCTTTGCATAATTCACAGAGCCATATTCAATTACGTTTTTGTAAATTTTTCCGGGACTTGCTTATTCAAATCGCTCGAATAATAATTGAAATTTTTTCTTTGAACTGTCATCCCGTGGTGATTACTATTCAGCACTCAAAGTATTATTATTCGTTTGACACTTAAATGTCACTAAATGACGATGCATTTGTTTGAAATTGTGCCTTTTATCTATGCAAAAATCACACAAGGCATGCAAATACCAGTTTGAACGCGAAACGTGGGCGGACCTGCGGCAGATAACTAGCTCCTCGCCCGCGCAAACCTTACCCAATAGCTACAGTATGAAACCGAACTCGTTGCGATACTTGGTTCGACCCCAACCTGTAGAGAGCAACTTCGCGTACCTATACTGATTTATTATCGGACTATGCTAATTAATTCTCTTAATGTAGACTGGTGCTTGTTCGCGGAAAGTGCAATCACTTGTCGTTACTATTATTACCTTATTACTATTACGTATAATTACTAAGATTTCGTACATTTTTTGTTTAGCCTTCAATATTTTAAAGACTGTTTATTAATTAAAAAATTTATACCGTTTTTTGGAACATAACCGAATGCTTCGTAAACTAGTGGTTAATTTTGACAGATAAACATTCTCACTCTCAAACTACTGTGACATAAATCAAACTTATTTCAGTTACAAGAAGGGCTTGACTAATTGGTAGAAGACGCATTTGAGATAAATATAAATTTCTGTAAAGCCCGTGTTAAGTCAGTGAGTACTGGAGATGTGATTCATGCTTGTAAACAAAACAACTATCCGCTCGAATTAACTCCGAATACTGGAATAAAACGCATCAAAATCGCTCTCCTTTCGTCCACTTGAACAACTCCGATTAGAAACGGGGCTAATAATAAACATTAGCTTCGCACACCGTAAACAATAAATCTGTAACACGTTTTTTGTCACGGTCGCACTCGCGTTTTAGGGGTGGCGCGCGAGCGCGTTCACGAAGTCTTCGGAGCGTGCACGCGCAACCATGGCGCCCGCGCGACAGACTAAGCACTAGTGCGCGCTGCTGGCTTAGTTCGACGAAAGCGCGAGGGCCTTCGCCCCTTCCGATCCGAATCCCTGATCGCGCGGGATGCAGCGAATGCTAATACCGCGCACAGGGCTGCCGGAACAAGAGCCCGCATGCAACCAACGACGGAACGACCATCAAAATAATGACGCTATCAAAATTAAATATAAACCGTATCCACTTTATTGAGTTTAATAAAGTTTTAATCGGTGCTCTTAAAAAAAAGATGTATTTATTATATACACTTTGTAATATATTGATCTGCAATTGAGGCCGTCAGTAAAATATAATAAATTTTGATGCAAAACCGGCCTATCCATATTTATCACCTATAGATAATAGATGGCTTTGTAAACATTATTTTGACGCGTATTTTATTTTTTTTGCCTACTCAAATTCAAATTCATGAAAACTTAAACCTCATTGCTCCTTATTAACTATGGTAAGCTTAGGCCACTTTTGCGCTGACGGCCTCCATGGTACCTATTACATAATCAGTTTTCGACGTTCGATTATCGAACACAAATATTGTACATATTCAGAAACGTCACAAATGAGACGGTGTACAGACAGCGAAAAAAGTTATAGCAACCCTAGCAGATTACGAAAAACCATCGGCACGGTTGCCATCTGCGCCGGGGAGCAGCCCTTGCATTACCGGGATGACATTATGCACTACCATAAGGGTGTAAACGGCTTATCTCGTTAAATCACTAGAGCCGACGACGCGGTGAAATAATTTACACTCCGCAGTTAACACCTTCCTAAGATAACCGTATACATTAGGGCACACTAAATACCTTTTAATACTATATTCTTGGAGATAAAAATTTAAGTCTCATTCTATCTGAAACTAGTTTTGGACTCAATTCTGCACTTATTTCCAGTTAATTTTCAATCAGATTAAATTTTATTTTCAGATACAAAATTTTCAAAAAAAATAATTAACCGTTAATGTAATCAAATCGAGCTATGCACCAAATAAATGACTATAACAATGAACTTGGTTCCATCTCGCATAATCCATATAGGCTCGTATTATTATAATAAGAGGGTGGTGAAGCCCTATGTTACGTCACCATGAATTTATATCCTTAATGATATAAATATCCATCAGTCGATACGAACTGTTTATAGACAAAACTATTATGCTAATCAATTATTTGGGTACTTTTATGCGGGTCACTAAAATCAATATTTTGTGTGAGTGGATATGTTCAGATAAGGCACAAATGTATTTTGCCTTTCGAAAGCAAGATTAGCACATGGCCCACCCCATGCTTACAAATAGTGCATAGCTAACACGTTGCTACCGCAGAAGACTTTTGTGGATTCGTTTAAAGAAAAACAGATCAGAACGCTCAAAAAATACCTCATAATCCCAATTCGGATCTGACAGATAGGGGTACCTCTATAATTTTGTAATCTTTATTCTAGCACAAGTAAACCAATAAAACATGACCAAACCAGGTGACCCGGAGATTTTCATCGTAAATAATTATAATATCCTTGGGTACCTAGTAGGACCTCTTGTGAGTCCGCACGGGTAGGTACCACCTCCCTGCCTATTTCAGCCGTGAAGCAGTTATGCGTTTCAGTTTGAAGGGCGGGGCAGCCGTTGTAACTATACTGAGACCTTAGAACTTATATCTCAAGGTGCGTGGCGCATTTACGTTGTAGATGTATATGGGTTCCAGTAACCACTTATCGCCAGGTTGGCTGTGATCTTGTCCACTCATCTAAGCAATAAAAAAAAAATACAATAAAACAAAGACAATGAAATGCAGGTTACACAACGCAACGCGGAAACGTTCCGATTCGGCTAAGTACCATCGAATCCCATTTCGTTAGTAAAACCAGATTGAAAATATTCATGGAACTTCTAAAAGCACAATTCTATTTATATAATAGAAACGTGAGAAAATATGAGTTATATTTCTGGACACGCCGTATTGACGGGATCAGAGCGCGAGTATTTATCACGTCCGTGTCGTCTCTGATGCGTTACTTCTCAATCGCCGCTTTTAATAATTTATTTTTTATTGATATTCCTAAAAGTTGGTAGAGGAACACGTGAAATGAACGATTTTGTGTCTGACATCATTTTATTATCTTTGTTCAAAGGTGATCGTGCGTGAAATACCTAACTATGCAGGGTATATTTGGAATATTTCTCGAAAACTAAAATCGGTAATAAATATAAATACTTATAATAAAAAAATACACTTAAAACATTACGTAGCACGCAATGAAACTTGTTTTTTTAAATTAATTAACGCATGAGGCTTAAGATTTTGAAGAAACGCGGGCACTCGTTTTACATTGCTGTTTCACGAAATATAATCTATAATTTATAAATAAGCATAGATAAAACAATTCAGTCTCTCTTTCTCAACAGTATTTCAACCGATTTTCTCTTTGTGTTTTTTGATAACTATTAACGAGCTTTGGTGTCATTACCTAATAATAAAAAAACTGAAAACAGTTTGTTTTTCAGTATTATAAGAAAAAATATTACTAACAAAAGAAATAAGGAAATGTAATACGTACACACATAATTGAGTGGTTAAGTGAGGAGTGGGACCTCCAAAATACAATGCAAATGAGAGTGTAATGGTGGTATTAACACTGTCTATGCACTCTGGTAACAACTTGATACTAGGCCGTGAGTGAAGAATATTGTATAAAACTTAAACAAACATCATATTAGTCCTTCAGCGTATTACATTGGACTCTGAGATTACCACAGAATTTCCAACAATGAACTGCAATAAGTGCATGCAAGAATTTCTTCTAAGACAATGGCTAGTAAGAGTCCGAGCTTAATGCACACACGACTCAACAACTATTGCTCCAACACCGACCGGATTAAACGAAGCATTGAACTCATAATGCGTAATTTACGAGGACATAAAGAGTGCACTTTAATAAGTGGAATTTTCAACAAGGGCCCGTCAAATACCCGCACAGACGATCGTAAAATGGATCGCCGGACACGGCCGAGGGTAGGACGTTTTCCTAATAACAAAAATTCCATTGTACTCCGTGGCATCTTTATATTGTAAATATTATTTTTATAAATGTTTCCTATTGACTATTTTAAAAATGAGGCTGTAAATAAACGAGGTAAACTTGTACACGCTTTATTTGTCAAAAAAAAACTTATTATTCCAATCAATGCTTTCGAAAATTTCACATTAGTGATGGGACATTTTAAGCGTGTTTTTTTTTTAAATAGGTTATAACTATTTTTACGGCAACGTAACATTTATATTCACTATTGAGCTTCACCGTTCGCTGCGTGTTTGTGTACTTCATCGTTGAGTCGAAGCGAAGCCAACACTAGATTGATGTTTGTTGACAGAAGAAATCAACGGTATCGCGATGGTCAGAGCGAAGTGAACGTTACATCAATAAATAATGGTAACAAGTTACAAATGGTGACCGACCTTTTTCTTCCGAATGTAAAAGTTGACGATGAACACTAGACTTACTAGACTAGAGTTTTATTTATTTATTATTGTATAGATGGGTGGACGAGCTCACAGCCCATCTGGTGTTAAGTGGTTACGAGAGCTCATAGACATCTTAAGCCGCCACCCACCTTGAGATATGAGTTCTAAGGTCTTAATATGAACGGCTGTCCCACCCTTCAAACCGAAACGCACTACTGCTTCACGGCAGAAATTGGCAGGCTGGTTAGCTACCCGCGCGGATACACAATAGATCCTACCACCAGTAGTAGGAGTAGTGATGAAAATTGCTGGAACTGATGCAAATTAAAGAGTCACATAGGAAGTTACGCTCACGTATTCGCAAATATTTGTAGGTATTTTTGTTTATTAATGCAAAGACGTGCGGTGAAGCCCTCAGCCCGGGGCCATGAGACATAAGATCGGAATCTAAATTTTATTGTATTGTAATAAAGGCTGTATTCGAACGCGCTCGCATAACACTCTAGCCAGTAATTAAGCAATATGTATAATGAAGTGCGCGTTTGATTTTCATTCTAATGTAGCGTTTATTAAGAGTAATAGGTACCTACTGTAGAATTTGTTTTAACTTAGACTAGTTGACCCGTCAGACTTCGTAGTTCCTGAATCGATAAATAAAAGACCTAAACTTTTGTATAAAATAAACTTAAATGAAACAAAAGAAATTCGTCACACACGACACATCAAAAAAAAAACAAAATTTTTATTTTTATTTATTTCGGAGCATTTTCATATTTATCTACTTTTTAAACTTTCTATGGACTTCCACAAATAATTTAAGACCAAATTAGCCAAATCGGTCCAGCCGTTCTCGAGTTTTAGCGAGGCTAACGAACAACAATTCATTTTTATATTTATCTTAGATCTTAGATATCAGACCGACGATGTACCGACTTCTTGTTGGAAATATATCAAATGAAAGCCCCATCAATCCTCTTGACATTTATTTTACGACTCTGTGTCCGTACACATTATGATTGCCTCTATGGCGATTCGCAAATCGGTTAACGTTGGTGTTACGACCAAGCGTGTTCTTTGTCTGGGCGTTAATATGAATACCCATACTTTATTTAATATTATAATTGTGAAAGCACGTTTGTTTATGTGTTTGTTTGTCCTTCTTTAAGGTCAAAACATAGTAACAGATTGACATATTTTAAAGTGATAGTATTAAGTTAAGAAAGTGATACAGGCTACTTTTTATTCTGTAAAAAAAGATCCCATTCCGCGGGCAGCTGTTTTATTATCTTTAGAAAAATAACTTACTTCGCCCATCTTTCACCCCAAAAGGAAGCAATGCCTCGAAGCAATTGAGTAATCAAAACAATTAAGCATAATTCGTGATACTCGTATGGGTTTAGTTAAAATGTCATCTTGGAAAAGCTACTTTTACGCGGGCGACACCACGAGCGGAAGCTAGTGTATGTTTGTTTTTAAACTTATATTATTACGTATGTATTAAAATTATTATTATTATTATTATGTATGTATGCATTAAACCTATATTATTATTAGTACGCATTTCAGTCTCTTTCTCTCATAATACAGGAAATGTTAGTTCTGGGTCAAGTGAAAATGTACATATGTATGATTTAATTTTGTCATCAAAAAAAAATCCCTTCACTCATTGTTGGCAACGATATCACATTTCGAATGCCGGTCTTAATAAACAATGGTATTAACACAGCCAAGCATTCACAGTGATAAACCTTTGGACGTAACTAAAATAATTCACAATCAAACAACTAAACTAAAATAATTCACAATCACACAATCCCCTGTCTAAGCTTCCATCTCTAATTGGTAACCAAAACAGCCCTTCGTAATTCGACACTTATCTCCGGAGATGACGCAGTAACCTTGTTATTCAAATGAAAGATGATCCTGTCATCTTGATACTGTTATCTTAGTTTTTTTTTGTGTTGGCGCAGCGATTTGATAGTCTGTTTTATATTTGTTATGGTTTTTTTTTAAATGGGCTATAGTATTTTTAGTACCACTTGGCAGTTGACTGATAAGGTGTGTAATAAAATTAATAAGCTTAAAATAACAATAAAATGTATTATGATTATGAAGAATAAGCGTTAATTTTTTTTACGGCAGTTGAGAAAAATTGTTCTTTCTTATACTTGAAAAAAAATACGGATAATGATGTATATTTTTTATGGCGGCAACGAAGACTTGTTTAACATCGTGCAGATTAATAATATTGCTTAGATGGGTGGACGAGCTCACAGCCCACCTGGTGTTAAGTGGTTACTGGAGCCCATTAACATAAAGGCGCCACCCACCTTGAGATATAAGTTCTAAGATCTCAGTATAGTTACAATGGCTGCCCCACCCTTCAACCTTCAAACCCAAACGCATTACTGCTTCACGGCCGAAATAAGTAGGGTGGTGGTACCTACCCGTGCGGATTCTCAAGAGGTCCTACCACCAGTAATGATATATTTATTGTAATATTTTGTAAAAATTTTAAACTTTAAATGGCTGGTTTTTGATTATTCTAAAGGGAAAAAAAACCTCATTCATTTACATTTAAATGTGCAGTAGGTAATCGAAATCAGGAAGATTACATAGATGAAATATTTTGTGAAACAAAAAAAAATATACGTCACAATTTTGGTTAAACGTGTTATGCAATGGAGTTGTAAATAATTCATAGCTCATCTAATCCATCAATCAGTCGTGCATATATGTAACAAACAAAATAGTTTACTTTTTCGACCTTTTAAGTTATTGCATAGCTTTTATCGCGGGCTTTGAGCGCGGCGATCGAATCAAGAAATTCCGTAACGATAATAAAACCTAATACTGCGCCTACCATGTAGCTCGCGTTCAACACATTCATACGTTGCGCTTGTGTAGTGTTTGTGAATAAGCTCGTGGCGTGACGTCTCCCACTGCATGCGCATCATGAAAAGTCTGCCCATCTCTCTCTCGCGCGGTCTAGCTTATGAGTGTGAAGGGGACAGTTGTTTTGCTTTTGTTAATGTTTATAAATATAACGTGGATTTATTTTATTATTGTTTTAACATTAAATTATTATTGTCTAATTATAATTGCATAAGTTGATAAAAAATGCTATGCAATAGCTTTACCGCGGCAGTCCCCGAGCGCCAAACGAGTGTTTTTTGTTTTTAACAGTTTTTATCGACCATTAAAAAAAAGGAAATAACGGAACATATGAAAAGGTAATACATAAAATGAATTTAATTCATTCTTGATGTATCAGTGATTATGATCGAAGAAATACCACTCGACGATTTATTCACGACGTATTTACTATTTTAAATCTAGTAAGCTTACGGTATACCGTAACATTACTAGATCGAGATAATGAAAATCAAATCTTGGCTGCAAGTAGAATTGTTTCCTAAGGAAATACGAAACTAAGTCGTGCGTTCAAAAGTTTCATGCACTATAAGAAAAAAAAAACGACTATACGGAAAAAATATGTATTCGCTAGCAATATTACTGGTGGTAGGACCTCTTGTGAGTCCGCACGGATATGTACCACCACCTTGCCTATTTCTGCCGTGAATTAATGCGTTTTGGTTTGAAGGGTGGGGCAGCCGTTGTAACTATACTTGAGACCTTAGAACTTATATCTCAAGGTGGGTGGCGCATTTGTGTTGTAGATGTCTATGGGCTCCAGTGACCACTTAAAACCAGGTGGGCTGTGAACTCGTCCAAGCATCTAAGCAATAAAAAAATATCAATCATTCGTGACACTAGTCTGATTTCTCTAATTCAATAAAAAATGCATAGTAATATAATATATGCATTTATATGTAGTCAGACTGCATTGCGTGGCGTTCTGGCCGTCTGCTTCGGTCCCAAATAAGGTGCGTCCCAGTAAGGAAAGTGGTTCCATTGTATTTAACATTCGCTCCCGGGTGTTCACCTACAAGAAAAAGCGATTGGAATTCTAAAATCTGGACTGGTTCGTGGTACTCTTTTATGGAGCTTCGAAATAATATATTTAAGTTAGTTTTTTACTGGTGGTAGGACCTCATGTGAGTCCGCACCAGTAGGTACCACCACCCCGCCTATTTCTGCCGTGAAGCAGTAATGCGTTTCGGCTTGAAGGGTGGGGCAGCCGTTGTAACTATACCTTAGACCTTAGAACTTATATCTCAAGGTGGGTGGCGCATTTGCGTTGTAAATATCTATGGGCTCCAGTAACCACTTAACACCAGGTGGGCTGTGATCTCGTCCACCCGTCTAAGCAATAAATAAAAAATAATAATAAAAAATAAAAAATAAAAATTATAAAAAAAATAATAAAAATAATAATAAATAAAAAGTAAAAATCGAATTTCAAAACGAACGTTCCTTTCCAAAGTTGTAACTAATAATTGTTCCAAAACGATGCTTCCCAAACTGTGATCATTTTACTTAGATACAAGATACCGTTCCATTTTGAATACAATTAAAAACATATCCAGTTATAGTGTTGATGTACCTCCATTAAGCGATTTACATCAAGCTGACATAAGACATTGATAACATAACGTGACATGCTATTAAGCATCCTATAATCTATACTAGACTAATATTATAAAGCTGAAGAGTTTGTTTGAACGCGCTAATCTCAGGAACTACTGGTCCGATTTGAAAAATTATTTTAGTGTTAGATAGCCCATTTATTGAGGAAGGCCAATACAAGTGGAGCACCAATAAATAATGTTTCAAAATAGGTGTTTAAATAGCTCCTTAACATTATATAATTCAATATTATTTTCACTTTCTACGTAAATGAAGTGGGGGTAAAATTTAGCGTTATGCTAAAGTAACTATTCCACGCGAACGGAGTCGTGGAAAAAAGCTATATAGTTTATAATATTTTGAACCATTGCAGAAATGTTTCTTAAGAGAAAAGTCGTGAATTCGGGACTGTATGTATGTAGTAGGTATATATCAGTACTTCTGAAAGTCTTCTGTGTATGTTGTGTATATTTTTATTTGGCAAATTGAGCTATTATTTGTATCACTAAATAAATACATTGTTGGTATAACGTCAATATAAGTCAATAAATAAATCAAGAACGTGAAGCGTGGCTACGAGTTTTTATTATTGGCAGCGGGTTGCTGTTTTACGTAATAACATAGTGGACGTTATAAGATACAAAGACAAAGAGAAGCATTTGTGTATAGTGATGTTAATATGCCAATTCCGAAAACGAAGACAGGTTAGTTGGAAATGGCCGAACTTCCGCCTATACGTTTGAGGTGGTAGGAGAAATGTCGTAGCTCCACCGAAAAAACCTATGTTCAGAGGAGAACAGGTGTCAGCGAAAACATAAAAACCGCAGTAGATATGATTTCAATTTTGCAATCACATTGTATATACGAGTTTTTTCATCTATTTACTGGCGGTAGGACGTCTTGTGAGTCCGCACAGGTAGGTACCCACCATCCTGCCTATTTCTGCCGTGAAGCAGTAATGCGTTTCGGTTTTCAGGGCAGAGCAGGCGTTGTACTATAAATTAACACCAGGTGGGTCGCGAGATGGTTTACCATCTTAGAATAAAAAATTATAAAATAAAATTCACATAAAATCGTCAAAAATAAATGATTTTGATATCGTATTATTAGAAAACCCGTGTTTAGTTGAACGAACAACGCGCAAATGTCAGACATTATCGATTATTTATGAATACGTTATTTTTGGTATAAAAAGTAATTATGTAGCGGCACGTGCGGGCTGTCCACTGAAGCGATAACGCAACAAATGCCTCACAATAGCTTGTTAGCCCATTGTCGTGAGTGGAGTTCGGGAGTTGACGTGACATCCTTATATTGTTCCCGCAATCAGGGAAGCATTGACCGAAGGGTTGAGCGACAAACGCTGCATTGTTTTCGTTTAAAAATATATTTTAATATTTTTTTAATACTTTGAATTGTAAATAAAAGTATTGTTTAATGATTTTAGGAGCTTTGTTACGATACAATAGCTACCAAAGCTTGTGGTTGCAAGTGTTCGCTCAGTGCTATTTGGGACTTGTATATTATGTGACCTCTTCTATATTATTAAGGTTATCTATACTGCTTGATAGACGAAAAATGGTATAGGGTAAATATCACTTAGACTTACTCAGACTTTAGTTGATTATTTCGGAGACTATATTTGCTTAAATTGTAACTAGCTTCCGTGGTTATTCAAGTTCACAAACGTCTTTATTTATTTACATAGGTAATGAGTGGACATCTCGGCAACTCGCCAATAGAGGGCGCCAGGTGCGAAAATAAACTTGTCACTGAACGCGCCTTGAGTTATTGCCACTGCGGTAGGCATTTCCGATCTACTAAATTTATTTTAAGATACATACAAGATTAGTCAAAGCTTATTTTGATTTTAATTGTTTTATAGAAACTTTTAATCTTTATGTTTTTATTTAAAAGAAATTAAGTTAAAGAATAAATGTACTATTTAATTTCTCATTTTTTCTGTCGTTATATTATTAGTTCAGACATTTTAAATACTTTACAGTTTTCGTGGTCAGTTTCAGTGGGCCGTGACCAAGAAAACTGTTTTTTTTCTTCCTACCTAAGCTTATAGTCTAGATAGACCATGTCAGCGTCACCGGGCTAGAAACTAAAACAGTAAAACTACTTAATTTTAATTATCTTTTAGGGTTCCCGAAAACCGATTAAATAACAATTGATTTTTATTCGTACATTTGAAATACGTATTAAAATCGAATCTGCAGTAGTACCTAAAATAAATTGTTTTAATTTCCTAATAATAACTAAGAACCCAACTAAGAATCTATTGAATATATGGATTGATCGTTAGCCGCTAGCAGAAATTTTCCATTCAGGACTCCATTCAACTTTTCATTACTTCAATTTACCTGCGCTTATTCACTACAATGTAAAATATCTTTAATAACATTAATCTATATATTAATACGTGAAGCAAAAACTTTGTACCCCTTTTTACGCAAATTGCGCGGACGGAGGAGTATGAAATTTCTCTCACTTATAGAGAATATAGAGAAGAAGTGTACAATGCCAATATTTTTTTTAAATAATGCATTAAATATACTTTAAATCAATAAAGAAAATATTACACACACTACCATGTATTTGACACAACACATACATAAAAATATACTCTTTGTTTACTGTCAATTGGGAAACTTTTGTTATTGCTTAAAGTCTGGTCGAATTGAAAATATATTAATATTGTTTGTCTTTAATATTATTGATCGATAGTGCAGTTTTGGCGAATACTGTGATTATATTATCGAATTATAATAGTGTTTGACAATAAAACCATAATAATTTTCAAACTTATAATTTCAATTAATTATAGTCGAATTTCGACTACTGCGGGGCCACTAGTCTTTGTAAATTTATTAATATCTCGTATTAGAGTTGGGTGTTCAACTGCCGGGCTCAACTGAAGTTTCGAATAGGGATTTAGTTTGAATCAAGCTTGTTAAGCATTCGCTAACAGTTAACAAGCTTAACACTAATTGGTCGAGGTTTGTATGGGATTTGTATCATCGGAGGAAATGTTTTGGTTGTTATAATTAGATTCGGAATTGGATTTCTTTCTTTTCTTTTCTTTCGAACGCGAAAATCGTCATTAAGTCATCGTGGCCTAAAGGATAAGACGTCTGGTGTAGGTAATCGTATCGAGCGATGTGTCTAGGCTTTTTTATTTATTGCTTAGATGGGTGGACGAGCTCACAGCCCACCTGGTGTTAAGTGGTTACTGGAGCCCATAGACGTCTACAACGTAAATGCGCCACCCACCTTGAGATATAAGTTCTAAGGTCTCAAGTATATTTACAACGGCTGCCCCACCCTTCAAGCCGAAACGCATTACTGCTTCACGGCAGAAATAGCCAGGGCGGTGGTGCCTATCCGCGCGGACTCACAAGTGGTCCTACCACCAGTAATTACGCAAATTATAATTTTGCGGGTTTGATTTTTATTACACGATGTTATTCCTTCACCGTGGAAGTCAATCGTCAACATTTGTTGAGTACGTATTTCATTAGAAAAATTGGTACCCACCTGCGGGATTCGAACATCGTTGCATCGCTTAGGTATATTTTCAGTAGAAGGTGAGGAACCTCATTTTCGTAAACTACTCTATTCTAACTCCTAATACTTGTCTTGACTACTCCCATACCCGTAGGTATCACCATTCTGGCTATATTTCGGTAGGCAGCGGCTTGGCTCTGCCCCTGGCATTGCTGAAGTCCATGGGCGACGGTAACCACTCACCATCAGGTGGGCCGTATGCCCGTCTGCCTACAAAGGCAATAAAAAAAAAAATAAAAAAAAATATATCCCAACAAAGACCCGTTCCTTTTTTTAACTTGAAAAGCAATGCATAGAAAAATTTGGACTCTGTTCTAATACCTACAGTAAGGTGGATAACAGCATTCATATATCGTTTCTGTATCCCCGTTGCGATATACGAAAAGTATACCTATAAAATAAATAAAACCTAAATAAAAACTAAATAAAACCTAAACAGCTAAAAAATGTTTTTTTTTCTTCGGTTCCTTGATTATTTTTGGTATTATACACCTATGTCTCATACCTACGTACTTACAAATATACCTATTCTTTATTATTATTTAAACGGGGTATACCCAAATAACAGTTTATAATTTGTTTTAATTTTGTGATATTACTAAATACTGTACACAGTTACATTTCATAGTAACTGTTATTGCCTAATCGAGTGACCAAATCACATTATAGCTTTCCCTTAAGCGGTTATATTGTACATTTGCGTACGCTTCGTGCCGGCGTTGTTGAGTTACGACCGGTTAAGAATAACTAAGGTTCGCCCTTGATTACGATGTAAACGAGTGCTCGACAACTTTGTATCAGATTTAATACATTGAAAAATACAAATTTTTATATATATATATTTCTTCTGTGCGTGTGTTTGTCACTGAACTCCTCCTAAACGGTTGGACAGATTTTAATTAAATTTTCTGTGTACGTTCAGGTGAATTCGAGAATAGTTTACAAATCAGCCCGGCAGATGGCGCTGCAGTCGGTATCTAGGTTATTTATCGTTCCTAGAAATAATTTATATGGCAAAACAACGTTTACCGGGCCAGCTAGTTATTCTGTAAAAACTGAGACCTTAGAACTATATCTCAGGGTAGGTGGTGGCATTTCCGTTGTAGATGTCTATTGGCTCCGGCAACCACTTCACACCAAGTGGGCTGTGAGCTCGTCCACCAATTTAAGCAATAAAAAAAAATTAGACAAAAATGGACAAGCTAATATACTATAATTTAATAAAGCAGTGTGCTGTTCTACAATGTTTCTTTAATCGGTGATAATTTATCATTAATAAAATTCACAGATTTTATCACTTAATGTCAATACATTAAGTGATGAAATCTGTGAGATTATCTCATTCAAAATAAGCAGTTGAAACAATTGTCAACTGCTTATTTTGAATGAGATAATCTTCAGTCTTATAATAGTTTTGTACAAAGAACAGAAATTATATCTACTTCATATAAAGAGCCTAATATTGATTATTGAAAACCATACTTTTATTTGTTTTATTTTATTTGTTTATATATTTATTTATATTAAAAATTACAAGAACCTACAACATCACATCTCATAAAAATACCAAAACCAATATAAACTTTTTGTTCGTACGGTTTTGTTTTTAGCGACATCTGTTAGCGTGTAGCTGCACTACATAACATTTTATGTGGCTGTGTTGTGATATTAATAAACTAAGTGAAATCCAAAAACAAACCAAGCTCTAATATGGAAAATAAAGAAACCTAAAATATTAAGTTATTAAAATAAATACCTGTTCGCTGTTAGTGTCGTCATCTCTACGTTGTTGCCAGACGCAGTTAAAATTTCATCGCAACTGCTGCCACCTGTGATTCGTTGTATTGAACTAAGAGATACATCTTCACTGGAGTTTTTATTGATGTTCGGTATGTTCCCAATAGATGGCGCTGTCCTTTGTTTCGATGCTTGTTTGTGACGACTCAGTGCGAAGAATAGTGCTAGAACAGCTTTAAGTTTCGCATCCCTTATGTCTATTGCTGTCACTTGTTCAATGCCTTGGACTTTCTGCGCATGAAGAAAGTCCAAACAGCACTGGACGTTCTCCAACTGTAAAGAAGAAAAAAAAACTATTAAAATATTTCGATCAATCAACGCCATATAAGTATGAGACCCAGAATGCTTTCGCCTTTGAGAGTTTAAAGCTGTGGGATCCATACCAAATTTTCTTAGTTCTTAATTATTTAAGGACTTAGCACGTTTTCACAAACATCTATCACAATGAACGAATTATGCAATAGAACTCGCAGAATTTATTAGGTAGGTACTTTGCTCTGTCCTGATGCAGGCTTTATAATGAGCTTACAAGATTACGTACCACCGATCTACCTATTTCTGACAATAAGCAGTCACATTAATAAGTCCGTCATTACAATACAATTGAGACGACAGACCTCACATCTCAAAGTGTTTCGTGGTATCGTGACATTGTAGCATTTAACATGTAGACTTAATAAATTACCCGATGTGTATAATGTTTTCTTTGTTAATTTCATGAATTTCTTATGCATAATAAATAAATAAAAACATTCCGCACTCCTTCTCTATATTCTCTGTAAGTGTGAGAAATTTTAAACTCCTCCGTACGCGCAGTTTTCGTAAAAAGAGGTACAAAGTTTTTACTTCACGTATTAATATATACATACTTACTTTACTGGTGGTAGGACCTCTTGTGAGTTCGCGCGGGTAGGTACCACCACCCTGTCTATTTCTGCCGTGAAGCAGTGGTGCATTTCGGTTTGAAGGGCGGGGCAGCCGTTGTAACTATACTTGAGACCTTAGAACTTATACATCAAGGTGGGTGGTGCATTTACGTTGTAGATGTCTATGGGCTCCGGTAACCACTTAACACCAGGGGGGCTGTGAGCTCGTCCACCCATCTATGCAATACAAAAAAAAACATATTTCAAAGGAACCGCTAACTTATCGTCAAAATACGTCCGTGCAAATGGCCTACGTGCAGATATTGACGAGTCTTGTTTAGATATTAATAATTGATAATCAAACGTGCGTTCCCTTAACATTGATATGCTACTAGGTGTCCGTCCACACGTTAGGGATACCAAATGAGTTTATCACTTTATAGACAGACCTTGAAAACAATTCGGAATTTCGTTACGTGCTTGGAGTTATTTACAGCAACGTTTTGGCGCCAATTGGATTTAAAATTTCCATTTATCACGATTTGATCACGAGTTTTATTAAATCTATTCGATGGATTTCGCTAATTTAAAGAACTCATTTTTATGTTAACATTAATGAAGTCATCGTAAAATCATTAACATACGAGAGCTTCTTATAGTAAACGAAAATACACCAAACAAAACACACGCATTTGCTTATAGCAAATTAACACATACGTTCAATGTATTATTTAGATAGACATACATAAATTATACACAACACGTTTATAAAATATTTCAACGTGAATGAATTGGGTCTGCATGATCAATCCCACAAGATGGACCGACGACCTTGTTAAATATTTTCATTAATATCAAAATAATAATAGTTTAATTCATACTAACGTCATCTAGTGATTAAAATATGTACTAGGATAGTAGTGTACCATAGTCAATTAGCAAACAATAAAGTAGTTCTTTCTCAACCATCATCTCGTTCGTTTTATTAGACCTATTGAGGTTCGCGGGGATCCGCTGGATGTAGGCAGCGCAGGACCGGTCTTTGTGGCGAGGCTTGGGGAGGCCTATATCCACCAGTGGACGTCTGTGGGCTGATAAGAAGATCAATCCATACACATCCACAGCTGCGTAGACTTCTACAAGATTCGTTGCACTGATCGGTTCTACGGTGCCCGCACACATATTACTAATAAACAAAACAATACTAAATGTGCTATACAATTCTCACGGGTCGTTTGGAGCTTCTGGGTCTGCGGAAGGACTTCGGTTCCCTCTGTATTTTGTACCGTATGCTCCATGGGGAATTGTTTGAGATTATACCACCATCTCGTTTTTATCATCGCACCGCTCGCCACCGCAGCTCTACTCCGGTTCATCCATACTACCTAGAGCCACTGCGTTCATCCACAGTGCGTTTCCAGAGATCTGTTTTACCACATACTATCCGGCTTTGGAATGAGCTCCCCTCCAGGTTGCTTCCCGAGCGCTATGACATATCCTTCTTCAAACAAGGCTTGTGGAGAGTACTGAACGGTAGGCAGCGGCTTGGCTCTGCCCCTGGCATTGCTGAAGTCCACGGGCGATGGTAACCACTTACCATCAGGTGGGCCGTATGCTCGTCTGCCTAAGCGGGCTTTTTTTTTAATATTGAATTGTCATCGGTCCTTAATAAGTATGCCAAATTTCGAGTTAATCCGACGTTTTGAAGGGGGTCAAAATCATATTCAAAGATTCCGTTACATACATACGTCTGAAGCTAATAAAAGCATATTGATAAAAACATATTACATTATTGTTTTCGCATCATCACATATAATCTGAGCGGCTTCGTGTGAACATATAACTAAGTTCCGATAAACCCGCATCTCGTTTTACCACGTGTGAGTAAGTCTGCGGTTGCGACAATTGGCGCCGCCCCTTAAATGGTCCGTCTCCTGAACTCAGGTTAACCAATGATCAACGGGCCAACCTTACCTCACACGACCTCATAAAGCAACGAGCAACTGGAAAATTAATTGAAAATCATCGAGAAATTGTCGAAAAACAAGATATTTTGTCATTGTTTTCTTGTTGACCTTTTATTAAACAAATTATGTTATTTATTTATTTATATTACCTAGAAACATTTGTTTGATGAGCCCGTTGATGAGTGTTCTCAAATCGAATCGCCATACAAAAGTGAAAACAATGAAATGAAAAAATCACTATAAGCATGTTACTGTTGATCAATGCGATAATCTTTTTTTCTTTTTTCTTTTTCTTTTTTTTTATGATTGAGGGTTTTATGGTGGGCCTGAGGCCTTTCCAGTTTCACAAGGACAGGTGGGCGAGCAAGGGCTCAGCCAGAAGGGGCGGGATTTGCTAACAGCTACCCGAGCGCTTCCAAGGGAGACCTAACAACTCAAGAGTAGCGGCTTCGCGAATGAATCTACTACCGGATCGGAATCGCGACCCGCTGAGAAGATCCGGCGAGAAACTCAACGGGCTGATGCTTAGGCTAGGTTGCACGTCGAACTCTTTGCCGAGTTCGACGAGTACGGTTACCGGGATCTCTACTCCTAGTGTGGTAATTGTGTTTAATTTATTAATACTAAATTTCTGTCACAACCGTAGTCGCTTTGATGTCACATATGAACGAGAAGTTGATAGCCAAATGTTACGGTCAGAGTAAAAGTTATTTAACCTGTCTATACGCTACCGAACCTGGTTGTTCTGTTTGTTGTATCATTTAGTGAACAGAACAAACACAAGTGTTAGTAAAGTGTGTATGTGATATTTTTTTGTATGTGCTCTATATATTTTTACCCGACTTCAAAAAAGGAGGAAGTTCTCAATTCGACTGTATGCTTTTTTTATGTTTGTTACTTCATAAGTTTTTACTGGGTGAATCGATTTTGATGATATTTTTTTTATTAGAAAGCTGACGCTTTCCGTGTGGTCCCATTTCAATTTAGTCCAGTTCTGATAACGGTATCCATGAGAAAACCATATAAGTCTTAAAAATAGATGAATAACTCAATAACTCAACCGATTTCGATTATTATTGTTTTTTGTGTACATTAATTTGTTTCGGAATATCTTTTTTTTTCTATTTGAAGTCGGTTTTTGTTAAAGCATGTCTATTTACAACTATTAATATTTAGGACATATCCTCTATGTAAGAGTGAAGTCGATACGGCCAGGGGATAGTTGAGTTAACAAATAAAAAAGAATACAACAAGCAACCGCAATACGCCAGCAAATGACAACAAATCTAAGTAGGGGCCTGATGGGAGATGAATGGTAGAGGCCTTGACTCCTTCAGCCAATTAACCCGCGAATTTCATGTATACGATTTTTATTTATTTAAAACTCACATGATTTTAATCTAATAAAAAACGCCTAACCTAACAATTAGCTGAAATAAGAAACAATAATAGTTTTATTAATTGTTTTATGTAATAATATGAATGTGTGTTTTGTAAGGACGGTTTTAAAGGTGGGTGGCGCATTTACGTTGTAGATGTACGTCTATGGGATCCAGTAACCACTTAACACCAGGTGGGCTGTGAGCTCATCCACCCATCCAAGCAAAAATTAAAAAAAAAACACTTTTTTACATACGAAAATAAAGGAATTCGAAAGATCGAACCATTATAAAATAAATTAAATTCACTGAAATTAACATTGACAGTTGACGGCCCATTTGATGTTAAGTTGTTACCAGAAGCCACAGACAACAACTTATGAATGCAGGCATAACGGCTGCCTCAAAGAAATAGGCAAGAATGTGGCACCTATGTGTGCGGCAGCTGTATCACGTATTTCGCAGACAATTAGCAGAAGACAAATATTGTGCAAATATTGCTGTCAACTATCCATTTCGTATTACGGACTTACAACAAAAAAGCAGATCGCGAACCATCACTAGTGCTGCCTCTGCAGAGCGATTTGTGAAACTTTAGTGCATTCTTTTCCATACAACTAACAACAACTGGCTTAAAGTCGGTATTACGGATGCTTTTGTCTGCCACACAACAGCAGATATTTAGCAATTTCGTTTGTCAAATTTGCGACACGTTTTGTATCTGGTGCTGAATTGTTGCTAACTATCTGCAAGTGTAAAATTTGTGAAATTAAATTAATTAACTTGATTTAGGTAAGTGTAATTGGTTTAGATCTTTATTTGTGTTTGTGTTTTCCATAGTATTAACATTAAATACCACGCTAGCTAAGTACATTACTAATGTTGAGGTTATAAAGTTTATTTTTTACAAATTAATATTTCTTCTAGGTATGTACTATGGACAGAGCTCAAATAATAAATGGGGCTTTGGAGTCTAAGGAAATTAGGTCGGATACATACGAATCAGTGCGTTTGCGACGCTATCTTCGTGATCAAGCCTGACGCCTTAATCTATTCATACCAGAAACCTGTGGGAATGAGCTTTTTGCATTTTGAGTTAAACTTCAAGTAAATCCAATGCCATTAGGGAAGTGGCTATGGCATTAAACAATCTTCCAGTTTTATTGAAACATTTAAAGTTTCTGCAAACAGTACAATGGGTCACAAGTTATTATAAATGGGTAAGTTAAATAATTATCTTATAGTATAGAGCACAAGAGTTCCACTGATTTTACAATTTCCACGAGTCAATCATATAGATCAGTTATATTCTTGAAGCTTTATAACTATAGCTATATTTTGCTATATATAGCTATATTTTAAACAGAGTTCTAAGAAATGTCAAGTCCTGGTGAAACTGGAAAGGCCTTCAGGCCACCATTAATCTTTCCTACATAATTTTTTTTTAATTCAAATTTTGTCTTATTTTTATAGTACATAGATATTTGAACAATAATAATTTTGTGATTGAAAACATAATATAATAGTAAGTAAATTTCTTTTCATTATAGGTTTTACAATAAATTTGGCTTTCCTGGGGTTTCGGGGTGTATAGATGGCACTCATTTGCACTTATCAGATCTTCTGTATATGAAGAAAGGTTTTAGAACCGCAAGCATTATCATTTCAAGAATGTGCAAATAGTAAGTATTTTGCTGAAGCCTATCATTCACAATAACAAACATTTGATAGTACTTATCTAAAGAATTACATTTTTCAGATCTGTGATAGTGATCTTAACATTTTAAGTATTGATGCAACATTTCATGATACATTTGTCTGGCTTAACACAACTGAATATGCCTATGCAGGACCTGCACCATAATAGTGAAAAAGTTTGGTTTTTAGGCAAGTAAAACATCATGAGCTCTGTCTCAGTAACCTGACTACAAATTAATACTCAATCTAAAAGTATATTTAAAACTGGGAAGGCCGTTAATATATAGTACTATAGTAATGTTTATTGTCATACCAGGAACACTGTTGACCATTGTGAGTATTGAAAGCCAGTTGGAGATGCTTGTTGGTACATAAGTACTGCATTATGATCATCATATGATGGCCAATACCATAATTGTTAGCTTGTATTGCATAACATGGCAAACACACATGGGTTTCCAGTGCCCCAACTCTCTGACGAAGATGCTGAAATTGATGTTTCTTATCAAATTCATAACATTGTATTTTTTGGGAGAGAAGAGGAAACACAGCACTTAGCACCATGTCAACATTCAAGGGTGGTTCAATTGGATTGTGGAGAACAGACATTAAATTTAGTCCAACCTCTGTATTCTAGTAATTTTATGTAGATATTTTTAAAACTGCTGTTCTTAATTATGTGAACTGAGAGGGCAAGAATAGCCTAATTATTTCTGCCTATAATTTTTTAATTGTGCTTAGTGGAAATATACATATTTCCTTAACATTTTTGTGTTTATAGTAAAGGATGGATTCATAACTATTTGAAAGCAAAATTGTGAGGTTGTTTTATTAAGACAATGTTTTAATCTGTCATGCTCAATTTGTTCTGTATCATTTTATCTTTATATTAACCCCGTTTGTATGTTGTGTTGTTATATATATTATTGTATATACTGCTGTTTTAAATAATAGAATAGAATGAATAACAAATCGACTAGTAATTCATAATTCTTCTAGATTTTGTTGGATACTTACATGAATATTACTTACAAAATGAAAAACATAATTCATCATTTAGACAAAATGTGGATCAACCACCACTGATTTTTGTTCATTGTGATAATAATAATAATATAAATATAAATATTTACTAACAATCACGCCACGTTAACTGGTCCTGTGATAAGTTCGTAAAGAACTTGTGTTACAGGTACCAGATAACGGAAATAAATGTAGGATTTTTATTATACACATACATATATTTAATATACATCCATAACCCTGGAAAATAGCGACCATGTCACTTACCACTACACCAGACGGCCGTTAGATATAATTTTTTTTGTGTAATTTTGTTTTATTTGAATAATAATTCTTAAATTAGGAAATCGTAGTTTGTTTGTAATACATGTCCAACTTCTTGCCGCATGAAATTGAAGCCACAATTGAAATATAATATCGACTGCCGATAACTTCAAAGAAACATAACTGAACTTGGGGCCGAGGTAAGTAGGATGATAGCAAGGTGATAGCTCTATAACCCTATAGACTAGAAGCAGAACATGCCAAATACTGTGAATACAAAATATACAATGAAGCTAAATACTGGTATTCTACTGGTGGTAGGACCACTTGTGAGTCCGCACGAGTAGGGACCACCACTCCGCCTATTTCTACCGTGAAGCAGTAATGCGTTTCGTTTTGAAGGGTAGAGCAGCCATTGTAACTATACTGAGACCTTAGAACTTATATCTCAAGGTGGGTGGCGCATTTACGTTGTAGATGGCTATGGGCTCCAGTAACCACTTAACACCAGGTGGGCTGTAAGCTCGTCCACCCATCTTAGCAATAAAAAAATAAATAGTTATTTTGAAATGCTAAGTTGAGAGTAGTTTTATTATCGTAAAATATACTCATTAGTGTCGTAAATTTTACTGTAGTACCAGCCTAAAGTAAAACATATATTTGGATTTGCTTGACTATTGTAACAAGCGCTATTTCGTTTTTATGGTAATATAAACTATTACGGACTCAGCTAAAATTAAAACAAAATTGAACTTATTATTTTAAACAAGGTTTTTGCCGATGTTGGTCAATTCCTTGAATTTTTTTATATATCTCAGCTGGAAGATGCGCGGCCTCTGCCTGCGTACGAGCAGCCTCTGCTTAAATGAAAGCTGCATGAGCCAGTGGTTCGCCTTAGTTTCCATTTTCTCCTCTTTCTACAACTACAGCTCACGATGTGTCTACTCTTGTTTGTTGTCCGCTATAGTCTAGATAATATAATGATTGATTAACATTCTTACTGCAGTGAGTGAGTGCAAAGAGTACCTGGTTATTGAATACAAATAACTTACTAAATATCGGCCTGATATTTGCAATGAAGCTTCTCTTAAGATGGCTTCGTCGACGAAAAACTGGGCTAATTATAAAAATAAATATTTATTTATTGTCTTAAAATATTAGATTCATTTGTTTAAAAATAATATAGAACATTAAGTTAATGTCTGACATGCAGTTTCCTATTCACGTCATATTGCCCATGACCTGGGTGAACATTATTTTGAATAGTCTGCACAGCTTTTATTTCCCTTCAAGCTGTGAAAGAGTGCACTATATTTCTGGTATTCAAATCAAAGCCTACTCTTGCCAAGTCAAACAAATCCACTATCTACCTATTACTTGATAAAGAATAGCAGCATCTCGCCTAGAATATCATCGACTGGTTGTTCTAGCGTTGTCGGCCTCATGTCGGCGTGAGATGGATCTGTTGTACACGTTATTATTGATAAAACCATAAAACTAAATCATTTATTCTAGAATTTACTATTTAATTTGAAATCGTCGTGGCCTAAGCGGTGTAGTAGAGACGGCCGACTTTCTAATAAAGATGCGACTGAACCAGTGTTAGAATCCCGCAGGCAGATATCAATAAATCCAATGAAACACGTATTTGACATAAATACATGGAAGACTTCCATGATTAAGGATTCATTCATCTTTTATTTAAAATCAAATTAGCAAATATTCTTTAAGAAATCGTTGGTGGTAGGACGTTTGATTAACCCGCAAGACCACCATTCCGCCCATTTCTACCGCGAAGCAGTAATGCGTTGCAATTTGAAGAATGGGGGCAGCCGTTTTGGTATACAGTTGAAACTCAGACCTCGTTTCTAAAGGTGGGGGCGGCATTCACGTTGTGAGGTCTATACCACTTAACACTAGATGGGTTGTGAGCTTATGTACTTACTTAATTGATAATGAAATTAATAAATTAGGCTATAATTTTGATCCATTCTTTTTTAAAATAGGTTCGTAACGTAAACAACTATCTGTTTACAAATTATCAAACGATTACAAAAAAAAAATGTTATCAGTGTTTGACACGACACAATTACATTTTTATAGCTATTATTCAAAATAAAGCAAAAATTATTATTAGATCACTTATTTTTAGTAACGCTTCATCGAAAAGAACAGAATTAGCAGCTCTCACTTGGCGTTTCAAACGTGAATTCCACTTAAACATTTTGAAATGTTTATATGTAACGCGCTTTTATAAATTCATTTGCCGGTTTGTTCAGCAAAAAAAAAAGTAATGTGGCTTTTTAGTGCCAATTATTGCTACCCGATTGCGACTGGCGCTAGTTGTATGACAGAAAACTGCAGTAAGCGGTAAGCGAACAATCGCGGTACGTGATACGAAATAATTTGACGTTTTGCGATCGGTCGCGACGCGTCTGCACAACATCTGCAAAATTGTGGCTGTCGCAAATTTTTACGTGATCAGGGGGCGGGCCCACACTATGCTCTACGACCGGTAACTACATTTTAATTCAATCATTAGTTCAAGTAGCGTATTTGATTAAAGTTTATATTCAAAACGATTCGACGGATAATGTTATGTAAATAAATGAGTGTGGGTGCGTGTGTGTATGCTACTATACTGTGTAACTATACTGAGAGATCTTAGAACGGATATCTCAAGATGGGTGGCGCGTTTACGTCGTAGATGTCTATGGGCTCCATTAACCACTTAACACCAGGTGGGCTGTGAGCTCGTCCACCCGTCTAAGCAATAAAAAAAAGCATAAATGATCTTCAATAAATGTGTAATCATCATCATCATCATCAGCCTTTATCTGCCCACTGCTGGACATAGGCCTTCCCCAATGCCTTCCACATAATGCGGTCCTCCGCCTTCCGCAACATCTCAAATCCGGACGGCGAACCAAGCTGTAGCAAATTAATTCTCTTAGCTCGATCATTCGCTATTTCATAAACGACATACGTAGCTCTGTTAATCTACATCTTCAAATGATCTATTAGCTTGAGAGAATGTGAGAAATTTGTAACAAGCAATTAACTGTAACTATACTGAGATCTTAGAACTTATATCTCAAGATGGGTGGCGCATTTACGTTGTAGATGTCTATGGGCTCCAGTAACCACTTAACACCAGGTGGGCTGTGAGCTCGTCCAACCATCTAAGCAATAAATAAAAAATACACTTTTCAGCTTTTTTTTAATTTGCGTGTCGCAAATCGACAAGGGCTTCTAATTCATCACAACCCGACTGCCAAGCGCGTGTATCAATTTATACTTTTTTTAGATTCTGTTATTTAGTGAAAATGTTTTCTGGATTTCATAATTTTTATAATATAACTAGCGGCCCGCTCCGGCTCCGCTCGGGTCTTTGACAAAAATTTCAACGATATTTGAAGTTGTTTTATTTTTTTAAATAAAATAACACCAATTGCGGCCTAACTATTATAGTTAGACATATGCTGTCGCGACATTTTTTATAAATAATAATGTGTTCTACAAAGTCGTAGTACATTATTTTATTCTATCATCAATAGTTTTCGCAGGGCACGCGATGTAAATAATATTTTAGGAAATTTTTTTACACCTTGGGTTACATTATTGGAGTTTTAGTAATGATCCCTAATTTTTTTCAAAAAAGATTATAATAATATAGCCTATGTCACTCTGGAATAGTGTAGCTTCCAAGCAGTGAAAGAATTTTTCAAATCGGTTCAGTAGTTTCGGCGCCTATACAATACAAACAAACAAACAAATCTTTCCTCTTTATAATATTAGTATAGAAGTATAGAAGTAGAGATATTTCATTGTATTTTTATTCAATTATTCATATTTTTTTTAACTAGGGACCTCTAGCAGCAGCAGTCGAAATTCGACTATAATTAATTAATTGGAATTGTAAGTTTATACACTATTATGATTCTATTTTATACTTCTATAATCACAAATTTCGCCAAGCCTACACTATAAAAAATAATTATAAAGACAAACAATATTTAATCTATTCTCAATTTGACCACATACGTCAAGAACAAAAGTTTGACAATAAATAGTATGCATGCGTGTGTGCGTCAAATACATGGTATGTAGTGTGTGTAATGTTTTCTTTATTGATTTAATGTATCTTTTATGCATTATTTAAAAATAATATTAGCATTGTGCACTTCTTCTCTATATTCTCTATAAGTGTGGAAAATTTCATACTCCTCCGTCCGCGCAATTTTCGTAAAAAGGGATACAAAGTTTTTGCTTCACGTATTAATATATAGAGATTTCAACATGTTGTTAACTATTACGCTGTCGATTGTGTCACTGCCTAATTGAGGTGACATTTGTCACGTTCTTCTTATCGATTTGCTGTTGTTTCATATTAATGATCACTTTTTTCGTACAACTAAATAAATAAATAAATATATATGTACAATGTGTAATTGACGTTGTTGATTCAGACTATTTTCAACATGTGATTCTCGCGCGATAAGCTCAAATGATGTACGAACGAAAATTGTCTATTATGAAATTATAGGTTTCAGCTGGTTGTATTAATAGATACACCACTGTTTGTTTGGCGTAATGCAAACTACATATTCTAAATATCATTTCCCTTATACCTTAAATGTTTTGGAAACAGACATCCACTTCGCAATTTAATTTATATAGGTATTATATAGATAGATTAGAGAGAGAGAGAGAGAGAGAGAGAGAGAGAGAGAATACACTTTATTGCACACCAAAACACAATTTACATTCAAAAACAATCAAAAAAAGCAGATACATTTGTACAATAGGCGGTCTTATCGCTAAAAGCGATCTCTTTCAGACAACCATTTAATTTATAGAAATTCTGGAAAATATAAAAAATATAGCAGGTATGTTGCGGTGTACTCTAGATAATACATTATTATAGAAAATACCTATATATAGATACAATAAACAAAATATATACCGTTTACATGTAATATGAAATATATACCAATTATATACCAATATACATACTTACATACAATACATACTAATATACTTACATACACATAATACATCAATAGATAGATTTAATTTATATAATTTGTATAGATGGCGTAAGTTATAATAAATTCTCCAAATGGTCTCGCGAATACAACTATATATTACAAACAATAGAAACACTAAGCGGACGTACGTAGGTGTTTCAAAAATAAAACAAGAACATTCAGGAATTCATGAATTAGACAAAATGAGTAAATTGCAAGTAATAACGACGAAGCAAAATTGAAATCGTCCGTAAATAGAATGAGAGAATTGTCCCAATTATATCCGCCTAATGTTTCAATTAGCGTAGATGTCTCTGCAAGTACCTACATAAGCCGACAGAATACCACTCCTTCAAGAACCAGAGTATTCCTCTATATCACTTCACTATATTTTGTAAGATATTGTTTCGATTTTCACGATTCGTATACATAGTTATGATTACTTTTAAGATTATTTCCGACTTTTTCATAACCAGTTGCCTTCCGTGTCCACGAGAAATCTATACATATAAATAAAATTGGAGTGTCTGTTTGTAATATTGAAATAGCCTCTTTTTACTACATGCATATGAATATATATACGGTACATACACCAAAATAACATTTTTTACAATTTTTGTCTGTCTGTCTGTCTGTCTGTTGGTTCCGTTAATCTCTGGAACGGCTAGACCGATTTTGACGGGACTTTCACTGATAGGTAGCTGATTATATAAGGAGTAACTTAGCCTACTTTTTTAGACATGTTCGCCCCGCGGCTTCACCCGCGGTACGACAATAACCGCGGGTAGCATCGCGGGACTCAGCTATCAATAATAAAATGTAATGTTTCCGAAGCGAAGCGAGGGCGGGTCGCTAGTGTGAAATATATCAAAAAGTCGGATGCAATACAAAAACCAAAGATTAAAACGTAAAGTAATAGTTAAATAATGAAATCAAAATGGTTTTGTTTCTTGCACGAAACCCTAAAAAGACAGCCAAACAACCAAAACGCATTGCAGTAAGCTTCATATTTTTTCTTACATAATTATACTACACTACGATATTATCATCGAACCACACATAATTTGAAACACAATGCATCGGCAATTGAGTTCATAAAAGAAATATGTGAAGAAACATTGTAAAGGCAAAAGTTTCAAGTTGCTTTTCTTAACATCAAGATCGAGCGTGCCGAAACGGTGGCTATGGCGGATTAAAATTTTATACATACACTACAATACAATACAATGGTAATGCTCACCTGCGTCAAAACAATTCTGTTCAGTTCGATTCATTTCATTATAAAAAATTTACAATCATAATATAATAACATTTACATTGTAGGCTTGTTATTGTTTTATTCGAAACACTAACTTTTAAAGAAGCAGAGAAGAAGAAGTTAAAACTAATTAATATCCTTACAAGATAGCATTACATCAACGGGATGTGAATGTTCATTTCTAAGCTTTAGTCAATTTCCTTGCAACACTTCGAAACAATAAGCGTGTTGTAAGTTGATTTGACCCACTATTTCATGAAGACCGCTAGCTTCAACTAAATTTGAAGTTTGTTTATTGGGTAGTGGGCGCCCAGTATCTATTAATTTATTTTTTATTTATTTAATATATTTTGTACACACAGCTGTTAGAAAAAACACGACAATAAGGATACAGAGTACAAGGGCACTACTTATTTCATGTTGAAATCTCTTCCAGTAGGCCCTATGTTCGACGACGCGATTATGAGAGGCAACTAACTTTTTTTCGAAGCAAATAATTTGTGCTATGAAAATTCAACTTGTAGAGCATTTTTTTGTCCGCACGGGTTGACACTATATATATGAATTAAACGCCATTTTACCATTAACCTCATTTCTTAAGGTGAGCATTCACTTTCTGATCTCTTTAATGAAATTAATTATTTAACATTAACTAGACTGTAGACATCTACAAGAATAAAATGCTTTCTTAATAATAACGAGCAAACCTATACACTTTTTTAAATAAAAAAAACCTTGCCCACAAAGATGCAATTCCAATCACTCGATTTGAGAATTCTATATCGAAGGCAATCTATAATTTGTTATATTAAATCCAATTTAAAATATTCGCATTACGAAATTAAGTCCACGCTTCTTGCCTGCCCCAGATATCCAAAGCGCTTGTGTGTGACAATGTCAAGTTTAATGTCCCATACACTCAAACAATAGCACATAAGCTGTGCAAAGTTAACATAAACATGATTCACTCAAGATAAATAAAATGATTTACGGCTAATGTCACTCAACTGTCACGGAAACTTGGTCTAGAGATGTAACGGTCTTGTACCAAAATTTGTTCGCTGAATACAAGTGTATTAAAATGTCAATCATTATAAAGGCAATGCTAATCATAACAGAGATCGGACACAGTCAATAATGAGCGAGTTAATTCATGTCAAATTTTTACAAAACCTATCTACCGAATTGTTTTAGTGGAAGCGAACTTATAATTGCTAATAATCATATTATTGTGACGTTTGATAATAGATATCAAATATCTTTGTTCATCGTTTTTTGTAACACGCTTTCTTAGCTTGGTATTAATGTATGTTTGTAATGTTTATCGGAATCTTTAAACGTCACTGACGTCAATAAGTTCGATTAACTTGACAATTTGCACACGCGTCAAGAGGTCTGACAGTACAAGAAATTTTATATCTTCGCTCTAATTCCTGTTCAGTAGTAACATGGTAAAAATATATATTTATATAGGTTTTTAATAGAAATTGAATTTGATATTTACAAAATTGAATTTTATGTTTACAAAAATGAATTAGATGTTAATAAAATCTAATTTGTTGTTTTTAAAATTGAATTTGGCGTTTATAAAATTGAATTTGAAATTAAAAACCTCCTCCGCCTCCCTGAGTCGTATTCCTCACGTCCTCATCGTATCCTTCTCATTAATTAATGAAAATCTAATGAATATTAAAAAACTTTGGACGAATAATTAATTCGATTTGCTATTTAAGCGTGTTTTTTTTGAGGTTATAAACTACATTTTATATTTGTTTAGCAAAGAATGTGAATCAAATCGCGGGAATCTGCTGGATGCAGTTGTGACGAGTGCACTTATGACGAGGCTTGGGAGTGGCCTATGTCCAGTAGTGGACATCTGTGGGCTGAAAGATAGAAAATAGATGTATCGAATCCACAAAAATTGTATAAATATTTCTAAATGAATCTTTTTTTGTGAAATATTTGTGTCAATTCAATAATATAATTTATAGTTCAAATTAAATTAATAATCTTCGTCCTCTTGGCGTCGTTCTCCTTATCACTAAGGGTCGTGACTCCCCCGCTGCATCAATCTGTCATGTACAATTGTTCTCCATCAGCCGCGATCCCTAGCCTCGTGGAGGGTATCGTGGACGAGATCGCATTTGGTGAAACCATCTCGTGAGACTGCGTCCTCTGGGACGTTTGCCCTCTATCTTGTCCGTCACCATCAGCTGCTCAAGATCGTGACCCTCCTTTCAAGCAACGCAAAGAACTTCAATACTCTACGAATGCATATTGTGGAAAGTTTAGTTCTAATATTAAGTTCCTTTAGTACTGACACAAAAGGCAGTCGGTGCGAAAAGCAGTCCATGGAATCTGCAGCAACTTCCTCCAGCAAATTAGAAATAAACGGTTCGAAACAAGATTTTACAACACACAAGATTGTCTTTTCACAGATTTCCCATTGGTATTTCGAGACAATTTTAAATCCAAATCCACAAGTGAGGGATTCATTCGCCCTCCTTATTGAAAATCCTCGATTCGGCGTCATGACTGTTTACCTTATTTTTAACAGCACTCATAAAGCCTTTTAGCAGTCGTTGACGAATTAACGGTTATCAGCCTTTAAAATTTGTATGCAATATTGCACTCGGGTGCACCAAATCGACTCTTTATTAGGTCAACAAAATCGCTTCACATCGTTCCGTGAAACAATAGTCGCCATGTTCTTATATGTAAGCACATAAAATGGACACGCTCTCGAAAAGGATGCGATTGTCGGCAAAACACACTTTTAGCACGCAACTGTATTAGCCTAGAGTCGAAATGCGAGTCGATTGAATAAAAAAAATATATAATTAACGTTTCTTTGATTTTTTTGTGACAATTCACACAATTTTTTTCCTACCTATGCTGATAGCTTTGAAAGGCTATTTAAGCTTTACCCTAGAGTGCTGCTCTCTGCGTGAGCTCTCGGGAATCAAATCGGAAGTGTTGATAACACTGGCCCTAGCAAGAGCAATGCTTCGCAGAATCTACCACCGAATCGGAAACGCGACCCATTGAGAAGATCCGGCGAGAAACTCAGTGGGCTGTGTCTATGGGACAGATCGCGAACCAGCAGTCAGCGACCGGTCTTCTTCTTCGTCGCTTTCTTCATTGCTGAAGGTCGTGTCCCTGAAACTTGACCGTGGCCTGTCTCGTGAGCTGTTTCCATCTCGTCCGGTCCTCAGCTTCTCGAATGGCGGTTGCGACTGGCAACCCAGTTAGAGCGGTTATTTGATCACACCAACGGCCAGATAATCGGCCGCGGGGTCTCTTTCCTTCTACTTTGCCCGTCACAATCACTTTGTCCAAGCTATCTGACTGCCGGCCGGCAATCAAATCAGTCAATATCAAAGTCAATATCAGAAGAATTCATTACTAACCTACCCACGATCGAGTTCAAAATCGACAATAATTCGCATTAACAATTAAAACTTTCCATTTGTGAACAGATTAAAAGTGAAGTGCATCCCGTTATTCGGTGTCGGGTCACGGTGCACGAGCCGCGAGCCGCGAGCCGCAAGTGTGCCGAGGCCTTGTCCTGCGACAACCGGTACTACGCTCATTATTTGCGCAATTCGCACCTATGACGTTATGCATCCATATTCAAGGTAGGAGGCGGCAGCAACGCGTTTTGCCTCCAGCATTGCCGACGTCCAGAGGCAGCGGTGAACGACAAATAAAGCGTCCTACTCATCACCCAACATAAATAGTTGCAAACATAATCATGAATTGCTTTAATTAATAATGAATAATTAAAAATAAATGAGGTTTAGATGGGTGGACGAGCTCACGGCCCACCTGGTGTTAAGTGGTTACTGGAACCCATAGACATCCACAACGTAAATGCGCCACCCACCTTGAGATATAAGTTCTAAGGTCTCAAGTATAGTTACAACGGTCGCCCCACCCTTCAAACCGAAATGCATTACTGCTTCACGGCAGAAATAGACAAGGTAGTGGTACCCACCCGCGCGGACTCACAAGAGGTCCTAGCTCGCTTTGTCCTATTCCTCTCTCCACGGTCAAGTGGTCCGCGAGACCCTCTGTCTATTTTCTCACTCTCGCTCTTCTGAAATTGTATCTTTTCTCTCTATTCGTAACGAATTTGTGGCGAGTTAAATGCTACTCTCAACGCGCTCAAACAAGTTTCACTTTAAAAACATATTCTACAGTTGTACCAAAGAAAAACGAAAAACAAAAAAAATTATTTCGACACATTCATTATATTAACAAAAAATTTAAACATAATAAATTTAAATTACATTGTCCTTTATTCCGAAAAAGTGACAAAAGCGCGATTACGCGTTTCTGTAATAAATCAGAAATAAACGTGAAAATAAAATGAAATTTATGTGAAAACATAAAATGTAAGTGCAGCATGAACGGGGCGTGTTAACGAATGATTATCTGTTTTTTTATTTTTATTTTAAATCGGTGGATTCTCATTTTTGGTTGCTGTGAATTAAGTTCTTTTATAGTAAAATATATTCACATTAATATTAAAGTGCAAATGATTTTTTTGGAACGTCCTTCTTATATATAGCGGGGGCATAATGGATCGACATGACTGCAAGTGATTATCGGACCCATAAATAGTTCAATCTGCATTGGGACACGAGTGGAAATTTAAATCGCAAATGTCCGGGTGAGATACACTTACTTACAACATGCGATACCACCAGTTACTAATCTATCAAATTTATAAAAAAATTAAGGTTTTGTATTTATGACAGGACATACCTTCAGCGCGGAAGTACTTGGTAAGAAAATACATTTTAGGCATATATTTAAAGAGTGATAACTGCTAGATGATTGAATTGTGGTATTCAGGCGTAATTAAATTACGACATAAATAAATTAGAAAAGCAATAGGAAAGGTTTCATTCACCAGATACTGGATTGTGATGTAGTATGTGCTCACAATAAGCTCCAATTTTAAATTAAGCCAAGTAGCCTACTTAAGGTACCATTGACTGCTAAATTCCAACCACTTTTTCTTTTTTTTTCCTACCTATGCTGATAGCCTTGAGAGGCTATTTCAGCTTCGCCCTAACGTTTGTAGGTGAGCTCACGGGGCTCAACCGGAGAGTGGCTAACACTGACCCTAGCAAGAGCAGTGCTTCGCAGAATCTACCACCGGATCGGAAACGCGACCCCCTGAGAAGATCCGGCGAGAAACTCAGTGGGCTGTATCTGTGGGTTAATTCGCTCGTCGAGCCCTTCGTCGCAAGCGACGGGTTCGACGAGGACGGTGACCGATGCTTGTGGTGCCTAAAAGCACCGTTAATGGATCAGGATCCGTAATGACGTGCTTTGGGCGACATCGACGGTTTACCATTTGGTCTACTGGGTCGGGTATGTAGTTTCTAGCAGCTACGATGAGAGGGTTCTCATGTCGTGCCGCCTTCTCAAAATGGCGCAGCGATGCCGACTCCACAACCACTTTAAAGAAGGAAATTTCAAGGTGCTCGGGCAAGACGGTGGAGGGGAGTTCCTTCTAAAGACAGATAGTACATACCAAAAATGATGCCTTAAAATATATAGAGTTAAGAATAGCTTTCGGTCCAAAAACAAAACTTTTGATACGAATAGTGCTGCACTTAAAATCTTTCGCTTTTTCTTCATAAAAGGCATACACCCAGAAAGTATTGACTTTCTATCCGGTTTGGCACATTGAATATTCATTCCATATTGCACACAAGACGAGCAGTTTCTATTATGCCACTGTAATTTCACGAAATTAGTCTGTCTTGTGTTTTTAATAAATTTCGTTGCGGCTTAGACGGACGTGTCGAACAATTTGCATTGTGGTAATAGTCTTATTATCCATTACTTTATTTTCACCTGAATGTAGACGGCCACTTTCAGATTTTGACGTGACGTCATCAGTGTTAGAGAGACAGCAACTGGCTCTCGCTTACCCAGCGATACTCCGTGAGATGCATATGGGGTCATATAGGCAGACTTCATAAAGCTTGCCAACTGAGAAAACCTATGATCATGACGCTGACGATGTAGGATGGAATGGAGTTAAGCACTCTGCGAAGAACCTTAGATACACTTCGCCTCAATTGTATTCCGGCTTATCAAAATTTCGGCCAAAGATTACTGAGCGATAGGAAGTTTAATCTAAAATGCCCTACTTAATTTCCACTTCACGTAAGCGAATCCGGCGATTTCATCTTAACCCAAAAAAAACCTCTGTTTAAAGAAGGAGATGATCTTATGCTGCACTGAAGAAACGCCACGCACGCAAGTTCATAGAAACTGCTTTTGTAATGCTTATGATGAACTTCTTATTATCATCCACCAAAGAATTCCTACTACTTGCTACCACTGCTTTATTCCAGTTCACATACTTGCAAACAATACTGTCCTATAAAAACTAAATTGCGAATGAGAAGGGTTACGTGAATTTGCTCAGTATTTTTGGATATCGCGTTATTTTACATAAATAAAAATCAACTGAGATAAAACATTGAATACACGATTTCACATTAACAAGGGTACTTCCAACAATTTACATTAGCAACATTTTAATGCAGTAACAACAAATGAAGTTTATAGATCCAAAGCTTGGTGCATACGATTAATATTGTATTGACTTAAATCCAGTTTGTTTTGTAAGTATTTTACACTATAATTAACTATGTAATTGTAATACGTGATATTATTCCAAAACAAATGCTTGAGGCAATGGTCAAATATGTTACAATGCGCTTTCCTTCTTCCTATTTACAAAGAACACAATGGTGATATTGCAATTTAACTAAACGTGGTTTCATCTATACATATAAATAAAATTGGATTGTCTCTTTGTAATATTAAAATAACCGCCTTTTACTACAAACATATGAATAAGTATATCGTACATATACCAAAATAACATTTTTTAAAATTTTTGTGTCTGTCTGTCTGTTTGTTCCGACTAATCTCTGGAATGGCTGGGCCGATTTAGACGAGACTTTCACTGATAGGTAGCTGATGATATAAGGAGTAGCTTAGGCTATTTTTAGACTGGCTTCGCCCCGCGGCGCTACCCGCGTCACGACAATAACTCAGCTATCAATAATAAAATTTAATGTTTCCAAAGCGAAGCGAGGGCGTGTCGGTAGTTTAAAATATGATTTAGAAATCAAAACCGAGGCGCGCAAAACTGTTTCAATTTGGTTTTACTTTAAATTTTATCACAGCTGTTTTGTTGGAATGTTTTTTTTATTGCTTTGACGGATGGACGAACTCTCCCAGTATTAAGTGGTTACCGAAGTTCATGGACATCACCAAACATCAGTTCTGAGTCTCTCCTTTATAGTACAACGGTCGCTCCATTCTTCAAACCGAAACGCATTACTGGTTCGCGTTAGAATTAGGCGGAGTGATGGTACATTGCGGGCTCACAAAACACCCTACCACCAGTAAATGTGGGACACAAATACATAGTTGTGGACTATCTTAGCCAGTTTGAACATCGTGCAGGCGGAAACATGTCGGTGTCCATAGAAAACTTCAACACTCAAATTAAACATTTATCGCAACGCTTAAAACGTAACGACAATACAGTAATTTTATCAATGACTAGCTGACACGGCAGACTTCGTATTGCCTCAATCGATAAATAAGACCTAAGCTTTTGTATAAAATAAACTTAAAACAAACAAAAGGAATCCGTCCGACGGGAGACACATCAAAGGGAAAACAAAATTGTTATTTTTATTTAATTCCGAGTGTTTTCATATTTTTCTACCGTTTAAACCTTCTCTGGACTTTCACGAATAATTCAAGACCAAAATTGGCCAAATCCGTCCAGCCGTTCTCGAGTTTCAGCGAGACTAACGAACAGCAATACATTTTTATATACATAGTTTAGTGTCTCATAAACGACCTAAAAACGGTTACGTGGTTGCTGTTATAGACATAAAATTATATTTTTCAATCGAACTTCTACAGTCTGTCGAATTTTTTATTAATTTTACTATTTAAATGGTAAAACTACTTAAATCTTTCATTCATTTTTATGTATAGAGATTATTTTAATTTTAAGATCGACTACTTTTTTTTTAATAAATTTGTATTGTTCGTGCTGTACGTAAATATCGAATGAACATACATAGGCATTGATTGAAAACTTTGTCGGTCTTCTACAAATTGAATGCGTCTGTGTTACGCAATTGCTATCTGAATCCAATAGCGTCATTAATGTGATAAAATTGCTATCGAGTTTCGTAACTGACCACAGACCACATGCGCTCTTTGTCCGTCACGATTTCAATGTAATAAGTGTGAAGTGATGATGTACTTATGGCCTGGCTTAGCTTCTTAAGAAATCAACTTGTGTTTGGAAAATACAAGCGTCTGTGGCCTAATGCGTAGGACGAATAAAAATACGTCTTCTATTGAACAGCAAGCCAGTTTGGGGGAATTAGAGCCGTTATAAAAACGATTGAGACTGACAATCATAAGTTCTAAGATGGGTGGCGGCTTTCACGTGAAAATCTCTCTCGATTCCTGTGCCGATTTAACAATTTACAATAGATAAGTAGATAACGCCAAGGTCCACGTCCTAAGTTCCGTAGTATTATTATTACCGATAACCCAGCCCTTCGATGAATTAAGCATTTGATTACATCTCGGGCATTGGGACGTGACAGTAATAGCTGCTTTATAACCAATTTAGATCAATTTCTTTGGACTTTAAACTAAATTCTTTGCATTAAATATCCTAATGAAATCTTATCATATATTGAGTCTATTGTACAGTACAATTTAAAATATTTGAATAATATGTCGGGTTGAGCTCTTCCCGATCACCACCTGTGTCCTCGTGGTCAGTCATTTGTAGGTTAGACTCGAAATAAGAACCATATTAAGTAATAGTAGACTAGAAACAAGGCGATCTCAGAGACTCGTGCGATTGCAATGATGCCTCCAAAGATAATGCCTTATCTCTCAAATGGCTGTCTAGTCATCTTTTTGTTATAGACTAACTCTTCAAATGTCACACGTCATTCATAGGTTCACTAACATTTGCCATAAGTCATTGTCTATCGAACGAGTCAATAACAAGTCTACCCATAAACAATTACAATCGCAGCGCCATCTCCGATTCCCTCCCAGGTAATTAACCTGACCTTTCCAATCTAATATATCACAGCTATTTCCACTGATGCTCCGATATATATATCTAATGCCTCTAATTTAATCACTGGAGTCTCGACTAACCTAAAAAGAGTATGATACATTTTTATGTACGTATCACCGTGAAGTGGCCGTATCACTCATTAACGGCTTTCCCCACGAGGCTCTTACAATACTACCTTAACGGTCATAAATCTGTCGGTATGTTACAAATTAGCCCACTTACCGAGGCGCGGGCGGAACAAATCATCGAACGAGTAACATGTTTTGTTTCTTACAATGTTGTTATTAAAGTGTCGTGAGAAATGTACTTGTGTTTTTCGTAAGAACCCATTCGAATATTGAATGCCTGCATATATTACGCTATTGATGTCCGACACCGATGGTAGTGTTACTCGCATTGTTTTACTAACGATCTCGACGGCGTGTAAATAAAACTGTATGTTTGTTATTACTTTAAATTTTATATACAGGGTGTAAGCAAACCAAACTATGTACTTGCCTAATTTTAACATAAAACATTGAAACATTCAAGCCAACCGTCCGGCTTTTTCGGAACCATTGACCTAACATGTCATTTTTCAATCGATAGTGTTACATTGCGTGGCCCAAAAGAAAAAGTATCATTAATAAACTGTAATATAATTTTTGAGGCTGCCTTGTTAGTATGACCGGCACTATGTCTTCCTTTTTGGGGACAGCTTCAATACCCTTTCTATAAAATGAACCTACGCACAATCAGGTTCTCTTGTTTATTTTGTTTATATAATACATTTTGACAATGAATTGTTAATTTATTGCTAACCAATATCATTTTTATGTGTTGATATATATAGATGTGTTCAGCACCCACCTAATATAAATTGTTTCGTTTCATCCTTTCTTAAAACAATGAAAATAAAATCTCAATAATACTTCCCTCTATAAATAGAACTCTTATTTAGAATTAACAAAAAAAACATTCTATTTATTAATCTAAAACGGTTTTAGTCGTCGTGGATTAAAGTATAAGACGTCCGGTGCATTCGTATCTAGCGATGCACCGGTGTTCGCGTCCCGCTGGCAAGTGCCAATTTTTCTAATGAAATAAGTACTTAACAAATGTTCACGATTGACTTCCACGGAGAAGGAATAACATCGTGTAGTAAAAATCAAACCCGCAAAATTATAATTTGCGTAGTTACTGGTGGTAAGCACTCGCGTGAGTCCGCACGGCTAGGTACCTCCACCCTGCCTATTTCTGCCATGAAGCAGTAATGCGTTTCGGTTCGAAGGGTTGAGCAGCCGTTCTAACTATACTCAGACCTAAGATGTCTCAAGGTAGGTGGTGGCATTGACGTTGTAGATGTCTATGGCCTCCGGTAGCCACTTAACACCAGGTGGGCTGTGAGCTCGTCCACACATCTAAGCAATAAAAAAAACAGCATAAAAAATTCTAATATTATTATCGTTAATTAGTCACACACATCTACCGATAAGACGTAAGAGCGATCTCCTTATTCAACATTCAAGCCAAAATTAATATATTGAATCGAGTTGATATCTATAAAATGCACCGGAAGAATAAACAATGAAGTGTTAGTTTTCCAACAGCCGCATCATTGGACACTGCAATGCTCGCAATAATTTTGGGTACGCCAATAACGTACAGAATTACAATTTATTTTACATAGATTATAATCGCTTGATTATTATCGACCAAGCTTTATGGCTGCGTATCTCTGTGCTATCTTTTGTCGTAGTTTATACGCGCTCTTAATTAATGCGTTTAATTTCTGATTATTTTATGAGTCTGATTCTAAGCCCATCTAAGCGAGGCCATTAAGTGGTTACCGTAACCCATGGCACAAAAAACAGAATATGTGATAACTCTGAGACAGAAGTAGGCACCGCGATGGTATACCAGTTTTTGGTGCAGTCGACATTATTTTTTTGCGACAAAACTAAAACAGTGCAAATACTCCCTCCTACCTAGCCCAGGTCCGAACGCTTGAGCGAACTGTGCAAGGAACTCGTTTATTGGATCGCTCAAATCACCAGCCAGTATAAGTCGTCTTCTATCTGCGGTGAAACTCTTGGGTGAGGGCAGTTCAACATAATAAAAAAAAGGGAAATTCAACACACCCCGCGTCTCCCCTCCGCGTAGAAAATTCAGTTTTTGGTGCAATAAAAAAGAAGGATCACCACATAGTCAAAAGCTTAGCATTAGCCTACTGAGTTTCTCGCCGGATCTTTTCAGTGGGTCGCGTTTCCGATCCGGTGGTAAATTTTGCGAAGCACTGCTCTTGCTAGGGTCAGTGTTAGCAACACTCCGGTTTGAGTCCCGTGAGCTCACCTATATACATTAGGGCGAAGCTGAAATAGCCTCTGAAGGCTATCAGCATAGGGCATAGGTGGGAAAAAAAAGCTTACAATTTGATTTAACGATATATTATTTCGATTACATATCGATTCTAGTAAAATAATTTAATTGTCAAATCCAAAAATTATATTCGTTTCGTGCCTCTTCTTTACGTCATCATCATAATAACTGAATTCCATGAAGTAAATATAAGCTTAACAATGAATGCACTATTTCATTTAACATCCCTGTGAAATACCCATTTAAAGACAGCCTAACGATATTAATGCAACAATGTATTCATCGGATAACCATCTAGCTTGTATCCGGCATAAGAACAACAAATATGTTGTAAGAAAAAAAAACTGTAATACAATTTAGTTTTTTATCGCCCAAGAGCGCAGATGTCGAACTAGTGCGATAATGGTACTTAAATCTTCAGAGATGTTTCGTATTTGGTTATACGCTTTTATAGGCCACCGTTGGCAGCGTTGTGTGTTATAGGCGATATCATTGGCACGAGAATGGCTCGTTATTTAAACTCTTAAAATTAAAATTACTGGTTAATGATTTACGACTAGACTTTTTCTAAATGTTTTCGTCATCGGTATAGAGTATTGAACTTTATTATTATTGAAGGTATTTTTATAGGTTGTTTGTTTGTGTTTTATATTTTCACGCGTCGTTAATTCGATTGAATTGTTATTGGCGCTGCAGAATAGGGAACTGGAATTCACCATTTTAATATCTACTATTAATTTATATAGATAATTATACCAAAAAAGTGAGCGCCTATTCATAACGTCTGTAAATCTAGACATTGAGGTACTTACATGATAAATGTAACCCCAATCATAGGCACGACCGTCAACAAAGTTGTCAACGCTATTAAATTAAAATAAGAATAAGTGAAAAATAATACAATGTTAAATATTATAAAATCCAAATTAACACATTTTCACATTAATAACAGTGTACCTAATAAGGACAGTAACTAAAAGTAATTACATAAAATCTGACTAATTTAGTTTTAAAAAAAAAAATCGAGCCATATAAACAATAATTATTACGTACATACATACGTAGATATAAAATTACTAGTTTTTCGTTTTTTTTGTTGTTTTCTGCGCCGATTATTTATTTTCGTAATCATGCATGTTTTATTTTGTAGTCATTAACAACTACTGCCACATTAGACAGTGGCAATTGAGCTAGAAATTCGCGTTGACATCAAAATTCCCATCAAGAGTAAGCTGAATTTGTTATCACAAAACGCTGCCACACATATTTTGTTTTCATTTCACAATTCGTTCTCACACCAAATAGTCCCAATAGCTACACAAAGAAACGCGACACGTCTATACACGTTGTTTGATCAGTGATGTGCCAAATATATTGATTGACAGAGCGACCTTCCTCTAAGTTCACGGACTCTGTCTTATGCAAACTAAATCGTTAATACGAAACACATGCTTGTATTTCAGGCGCCGTTGTTTTGTTTGATTCAACAGCTATGCGGTTATAATATGCATAATTAAGATACTTGATGTGGGTGGCTTCGAATTTTTTCCTCATAGTTTGACACGTGTAATCCACGAAGCGGAATGGTTATTGGTGATATGTTTAATTATTTACAATGGTATTAACGAATACATATTATATTATATTTAATAATATTTAAGACTAAGATGGCACGTCTCTACACAATTCCTCCTGCAGTTTCTATGAGCTCCGAGACCTGCTTAACGTCAGACATCAACAGAGTTTCTCGCCAGACAGAGCCACTGAGAGAGTAGGTCGTGATTTCGATCCTGTGGCAGATTCAGTGGAACACTGCTCTTACTGGGGCCAGTGTGAGCAAATTCTCTCAGATTGAGCCGTTAAGCTCACCTACCAGTCCGCGAATAGCTTACTTAGGCTACAAGCGCAAAGAATAATGGGCATCAGTCGTCTTCTGGAGTCTGGCATTCCGGTAGGAATGGCAAAACAACCGTTATACCTAGTCAGGTCATAAGTATTGTCACACAGTAAAAACTTTTCTTTTAGAATGCTGGCCACAAAAAAGTTTATTGAACTCGAATTTCGAATTGTTCATGAAAATAAAAATGTATACTTTTAGAATTTTACTCATTTTTAAATATGGAGTGGACGCTTAAAGAAGACCGTGTTGCAGTTATTGCGTTGCATCATTGCGGTTACGCGCCAATTCAAATTTTTAATATGCTGAAAAATTTGAATAGAACCAAAAGATTCGTTTATTGTACCATCAAACGATACAATGAAGACTCTAGTGTAGATGACAGGTCAAGAAGTGGTCGCCCTCGGTCTGTTAGGACTCCAGCAGTGACAAAAGCTGTGAAGGCGCGAATTCAAAGAAATCCCAAACGTAAGCAGAAACTGTTGGCCCTGCAGATGGGGTTAAGCAGAACCACGGTGAAAAGGGTCTTAAATGAAGACTTAGGGCTTCGGGCATATCGAAGAAAAACAGGACATCGTTTGAATGCTCGTCTAATGGACCTGAGACTGAAGAAATGCCGCGCTTTGTTGAAGCGGTACGCGGGAAAAAAATATCGGGAACTTCTTTTTTCGGATGAAAAAATTTTTACCGTAGAAGAGAGCTACCAGAAACAAAATTATGAGGTGTACGCACACAGTAGTGAAGAAGCGAGCAACCGTATTCCGCGTGTCCAACGAGGTCATTTTCCATCCTCGCTCATGGTATGGTTGGGAGTTTCTTATTGGGGCTTAACAGAGGTACATTTTTGTGAGAAAGGTGTAAAAACGAATGCAGTTGTGTATCAAAATACAGTCCTAACGAACCTTGTGGAACCTGTTTTTCATACCATGTTCAATAACAGGCACAGGGTATTCCAACAAGATTCGGCACCAGCTCATAGAGCGAAGAGCACACAAGACTGGCTGGCGGCGCGTGAAATCGACTTCATCCAGCACGAAGACTGGCCCTCCTCCAGTCCAGATTTGAATCCGTTAGATTACAAGATATGGCAACACTTGGAGGAAAAGGCGTGCTCAAAGCCTCATCCCAATTTGGAGTCACTCAAGACATCCTTGATTAAGGCAGCCGCCGATATTGACATGGACCTCGTTCGTGCTGCGATAGACGACTGGCCGCGCAGATTGAAGGCCTGTATTCAAAATCACGGAGGTCATTTTGAATAAACTTTAGTGTCATAAGAATCTATGTTTTGTTAAGTTCATTTTGGTATATGAATGGTTACATAATGAATAAACTTGTTTCAATTATTTTACATTAAACATGTGACAGAATTTATGGCCTGACTAGGTATACGTACAAATATGTTATTGGATTACATACAAATATGTATTGAAGTACATATATGTCTTAGGGTGAGACGCGACATTCATGTATAACATAGGGACTGATGCCCACTTCACACCAGTAAGTCCGAAAATTTCCTGCAGATCAAGAGCAATTTAAAAATACCTGCAACATCCACTTTACTCGGTGACTCAGTCAATTCTTTTTCGTTAATGAATTTCTCATACTCTTAAAAACTCACTCAACTACAGAAATAATAAAGACATGCTATGACTAAAGACATCTATGTACATAAAAACTGCCCTATATCCCGAGCGTGATTGGTGTGGGCTGAAATAGGATTTCTCGGCGGACGTGACAATTGTGCTGGCGACGTGAGTCCGGCGTGCCATGATCTCACCAAATGGTACACAATACCTAATATCTAGATAGACACACAATAGATCCAGCCTTCATCCCATTAACTGAAAATAGACGACGGCCAAGTGCTTGCAGAAAAAAAAACCCAGCGAAATTAAGAACTCAACATTTTTGGGTCCTATTTATACTATACAGTGTTCCGATAATTACGCCTTAGATGGGAACACGGCTTCTATAAGTCCACCACCCTGCCTATTTCCAGCATAAAGTGGTAATGCGTTTCTGTTTAAGGGGCTGGGCAAACTTATGTCTTGAAGTGGGTGGCAGAATTTCCGCCGTTAATGCCTAAATGTAATGCAGTAATGCGGTTTGAAGGGTGGGGAAGCCGTTGTAACTGTACTTGAGACCTTAGAACTTATATCTCAAGGTGGGTGGTGCATTTACGTTGTAGATGTATATGGGCTCCAGTAACCACTTAACACCCACAGGGCTGTGAGCTCGTCCACCCATCTAAACAATAAAAAATAATTAAAAAATCATACTTGTAAACAAAATGTGCGGGATTCAGGAACAGTCAGTCGTATTTACTTAGAAATAGGTCACTGACCTTGCCGAAATTGTGTATGGCATGTGTGAAATATTGAATTCGAAAATATGATCCTATTTGAAGATATTCAGTGTCTTTGAATGATTTAACACGTGCGACCTTGAAATATTACACCAAATCCGTGGTACGAATAATTAAGGTCATACGTAGTGCCGCTCTGGTGAAATGTTTTTAATCGAAATGTTCGACATAGCCTTAGTGTTTTATTTAGTTTTTTTTAGTGTATTAATCGCTTAAATATTATTCAATTTTGTTAAACTAACCGTACGTACATATTATAAGAAAATTACTAATTTATAATAATATGATAGAAAAAAAATCATGTCCATAATTTAAACTAATACGAACGTCATCTATTGTGTCACAAATAAATGCCACAATTAAATTAAAATAAACGATTCGGTGAATTAATGAGTCGGCGACGAGTCGAGTATAGTCATTACAATTAAATTAATTGCCCTATTTTTAGCCTGTCGAATCTCTGCTGTCGTGCCAGTTCTGCGAAATAAAAAGATAATTCTTACTGGTTCTGTGCTCGTACTTCATAATAATCTGTGTTCGCAGAAGCGATTGGAAGGACCATATCTATAGTGTCATTAAATTCACTAGGCTCTTTATGTAAGTACCAACATAACACAATATGTTGTCTTTTCGCATTAAAACTGTATAATCTCAAAACTTACTAATTTTACAAGAGACTATTTTAAAGGTTTAACATGTAATATTTTATATATTCATCATCTTTGTAACATTTGTTTTTTTTTATTTTTTTACCAGTTACATTATCTGTCTTTTAAAGTAAGATAAAATTACGTATTAATTTTGTTAATTTAGTGAAAAAATAGTTAACTAAAAAAAAAAAAAACTAAAGCTAAACTACGCTCTTTTGACAGTATTTATGAGAAAAATTCTGGTGATACCAAATACAAAATTCGGTTACTAAACTAATTATAACAGTCCAAATGTACGAATATTCAAAAGTTTTTAGTGATTTTATGACCTGTCAAAAGTGCATATTGCAGATAATAGATAATAATATATTCTAGTATGTTCTCCGAGTATCCGTACGCTAAATCAACATGCAGTCTATAGATCTCGTGCGTACTATTTATTGAATAAAACCTATGACTTCAATAGGACAATAAGCTGGATTAACTTTTAGAAAACTGAGTCATAGTTTACGAATCCAATTATAATACACTTGTTCATTGAAATGAATTTGGTTTGAGGAAAATATTCTCCGTAACCGTTTATATATTACTTTCAAGTATGGTAGTTTATAATCTGTATTTTTTTTATAAAGCAACATTGGTTTTTAAAAGAATATTTCCGAATCATACTACTACACTGTTTGTGTGTGTGTTCTGCTGTATATTCGTAACAAGCAAATGTGGTTGCAATCCGTTCCTACAAATATATGAAAGTGGAATGCCGTGAGGTGATCGTAGGCTTTTACTGGTGGGTTAGGGGTATTATGAAATAGCCATGGTATCACTGTCTACTGTATATCTTCAGTGAAGCAATCATGCGTTCGGGCTTAAAGACGTTACAGCTGTGAAACAATAACAATTGAGTTTTCGAAATCGTATCTCAATATGAATAACACGCTGTGGTGTTCTGTTAATTTAATTGGAAAATTTCCATCCTTTAGTAATTTCGGATAAATAATTTTCCTTATGCACTTATTATTCGCAGAGAAATATAGAAAATCAAAATGACAGCGCGTCCTACTTCATTTCAGGTTTTGACAATTACGCACATCAAGAAGTTTTTTTTTTTTTTATTTGGTCAGGAGGAAATCGCCGGACTTCCGCCCTCCACTGGGGACGGCGGGCGGAGCATGTCGAAGTCGAACCGACTAAAACCTCCTGTCGCTCAACAACCAACGTCCAAACCTCACATGAGACAGAACTCATGAAAAGGCAAAGGGGGGAAAGTGAAGTGTTTAGTGCGGAGCACATCTCTCCCATCACCCTCCCCCTCGGGACGCCGGACTGGCGGACATCAAGCAATTAGGCTAATTCGAACGGTATATTTATTATCTATAATTTATTTGAAATCTCGTAAAGAACAGCTGAGTGCATTGTAAAGATTTATGTACTTTCCGGGCGGTCTCTTTTTCGATTTAATTAAATTTTCATTATAAATTGTTTAAATGCAATGACGGTACGATTAGAAAACGTATGAAGGAGTTATGTTACTTTTTTATTGTGCTAGATGTATAGACATAATCTCGGCATAGCATAGAGCTAAGCAGTTACCGAAGTCTCAATTATACTGGATAACGCTTAATTAAGGGTAGGTTGAAGCTAGAACCAAGATAGGTTAGATACGTAGGTATGAATGGGCAGGACAGTGGTAGCTCTTCCAGTCGGCCCTTAACCCGCCTCACCGCCTCTGACGTAATGTTTGATTCCTGAAATGGCTAATCTGTAAACAGCGACAGTTCAAGGCGATAAGACGAGACTGGCGCCCGGACAAGTGTGATTGTTCCCATTACCATAAAAATTGATGGCTTGTAAATACTAATAATATGATACTAAAGCACAAACACGTTTCAATTTAACCTTCGATTAATAACGAGAGCACTGTATCAAACAATAATAAAAATAAATCTACCAATTATATATTTGCAGACGCGTTTTTATATTTTCATTGGTGGTTTTCGTGTATTTAAAATCGTCGGATATTAGTTATAATGTAAAATGCAAATCTTGAAATACGAGACGTAACAAAAAACCGTGATTGTTACTTTTTAAAACAAAAATGAATATTTAGTAATCGGTCCTAAAATATACCACCAATTTTGAATAAGAGTTCTCTCAATAATTTTCTTATATATTATAATTGACAAATAAGGATAAGGTTTTTCTTTGTAAATAGCTGTACGAAATTTTCTTGGAATGTTCAGAAAAAAAGCAAAAAAACGTACAAGGTAGTTTTAGTTACGTCTACCGTTAGAAACATTTTTTTTCCTATGTATTCTGTGGTACCTACGCTAAAGGACTATTCCAGTTACGCGCGGACGAGTAAGTGAGCTCACGGGCTTAATCTGAGAAAAATTTCTAACCCCAGACCGAGCAAGAGCAGTAGTCCTTCGCAGAATATATCTACCACCGAGAAAACGCTTTTGAAAATACTAAGTAGATAATATCATATACACATACATTCACTATTTGACGCTTACAGAAAAACAGACGGTAGTTATTTAAATATCCAAATGTCGAGGAATGAAACCTTAGTTGTCCGTGATTACGAAGATCGTTAAGTACCCGAAATGTCAAAAAATAAATAAAAGCAGTTTTAATTTACCAAAGCCTGTGTAATACACACTACAACGCGAATGTATAATCCAACCTTAAAACTTGAAGTCTCAATTGAACTATTTAAGATTATTTGTTCTTAGTGTTGAATCTCAGCTACCATACCAACATATTATACCATTGCAAAGACCGATTTACGGGATACTTCTATTGACGGATCCTATAAGTTCATAGTCATATATACGTATTTACCAACCTTATTGAATGTTCGATAATTTTTAATGATTTCTAAATTGTTTGATAGCAGAAAATCGTATATTTCATCGTATATTAGTAACTAAACATGACAAATAAGGCTACTTTTAATTTCTTTCTGGCACTTGATAATGTAACAAAATTTATCACTTAGTCTCGGACATCCGTGCCGACAATTAACATTTCTCATCAGAGAACAACACATAATAATTTAATCTTAAATTTCACAGCTGCATTTACGATTCATTCAATTGATTTACGACAAGTTTTCAGTGTTATTTTTAAAGTTTATTAGCCGTGTAGAAGTAATAAAAGCGGGTAATCGTTTATTATATAAGAAAGCGGTAGATCCATCGGGTAGATAGCAACACGTTTTGATGATGATAGAAGAATTTCTCCTTAAAAAGGCAAACTGGATTTTAAATTGTTATTAAAATTATTACCGGTGATATGACATACTGTGAACATACTCCCGTGACGTTACCAATATGATGCTTATATTTTTCGGAATCAATCATACATTTTGGTTTGCGGAGGGAACACCCGCTGTCCAATATAATTCAGACTTCAAGCTCACGTCCCAAAATAGTTGGCGACGTTCAAAGCATGATTCTGTGATTATAATTTAAGACTCCAAAAAACACTTAACAACAGGGAGGCCGTTAGCACGTTAATCAATTTCCGTAATAAAAATGTTTTTTTTTTAGGTAACCAGGTTATTTTTACTATCACTGATATATCCAAGATATTTACCTTGATAACGTTGAATTATTGACGATAAAAATGACAATCTATCATTGTGCCATTAATGTAATGATTACAAAATTATGTTAATTGCATTTTTTATGAAAATTAAAAAAAAAACACAATTCTTACGATAATTGAAATGAACAAAAAAATTACCAAAATCCGTCATAAAACTACCCGCCTATTTATTTCAAATATGAAAATCTCTAATTATTTTTATTTAAAACTATTTAAAAAAAAGGACCCACCTAATGAATTTATCTGCAATTAAATCTTCTAAATATATTTTACACTGCACCACTAATCACTTAAACGTAACCACGTAAGCACTGCACTCGATCGATTTGATACGAAATATTTAACTTAATTAAAAAAAACATCGATGTTGTTCACGTTCCAATCGCTCGGATGTACGCACCCGTCTCGTTGTATGGTGAGCGCGCGAATGAATGTAAACCTGTGGCCAGTCGCAGACTGCAAGCAATTGTAATGCCGGTTTTTTTTTTAATGCTGTATCTTCACAACATACAGTCTTTACGAGCCGACATAGAATAAGTACTCAGTATCCGTTAGCGTCCGTCCACGTTATCATCCCAACAAAGACCAAAGTTTCTTTATTAACTTTAGTCTATTCTAAACATGTAAATATTCTGTGTAAATTTTCATCTGCTAATAATATATCTTTAAAGTAGTTAGTCTAACATTTAAGTAGTTGCTTGTGCTGCTTTTAAAATCACAGATTCGCGTATGGAAAAACTGACCAAATTTATTTGTATTTAGGTTTAGTAAATTTTTTCCTCTCAAGCACCTGTCATTTTTGTATATACTTTGACATTGGCAAAATCAATGCCAAAGGCGTTGGGAGCCAAATTCTTTATAAAAAAAAGATTTTTCATGATTTTTAGTATTTTCAAGCACCGTCGTTTTTTTTTGAAATTTTTCATTTCAATCGAGAGGGGACTCTCAAATCGTATCGTATTAGTTTTATTTTCAGCGGATCGCTTATTTTATTGTCACAGTATTTTTGGCTTTTAACACGCTGTAGTTATAGTACAGTTTTCAATGTTACTTTTTATCATTTAGGACTTTATGAGAACTTTAATAAGATCTTTATGAATTTCAATTTTTTTTTTGCTTAGATGTTTGGACAAGCTCACGATCCACCTGGCGTTGGATGGTTACCGAAACCCATAAACGTCTACAACGTAAATGCCGCCACCCACCTTGAGACATGAGTTTTTTTACAGTACAACGGCTGCCCTGCCCTTCAAACCGAAACGCATTACTGGTTCAAAGCAGAAATAGACAGTAATAGGCAATAATAATAAAAAACAATAGGCATTAATCTGAAGCGATTCAGTAGAAGTAAAGGATGATATAGAAAGGGAATCAATTATCTATTTTAATAATTTCCAAACGTTTGATTATCTTGATCATTTGCGCACATTTGAAGTACCGATAGCAAAACAATAATTTTATTACTTTACTTTAACATACCTAACCTCTACAGGATAAAAGAGTTTTATTTTATGTTATACGTTCATCGTTTATTTTTATAATAAAATTAATAGTTTCTGATGTTTGAAATACTATAGAGTTTTCGTCATCTAGAACAAAGTATTCCAGCCGCAAAACTGTATTTTATTATCAGGTACTATTGAAAGGAAATTAATTATCTTTTTTTTTATTCGCAAAGTAATCTAGTTCAATATTATCACCTTAGCACTTCCTTAGCCTCAGCTTAAAATTAGCACCTTCACTATAAAATTTTAAGTTTGACTATTTTTTATAGTGATCTTGCATTATCATTCTCGATCAGATAAGATTGACTTACTTCCGGGTCACGGCACATAAATGATTGCCATATAAGGGTTTCTCATGCAATAAAGATAGCAAGATTAAAATTTTGCGACACGTGATAATAAAAAGAGTTAATATTTCCGAAATGGCGATTATAATGCTGTATAATAAGTTTCAAGGATAAACGTTGTATTTTTGTGATGGTTTTAAGTATTTTGGTAATATAAATTTTGATTATTTATGTGCTTGATTGCGGAGATAGTAAAACGAGCTAATGGTCTATCTTTTTTTTATTGCCCTTTTAGACAGACGAGCGTACGGCCCATACCTGATGGTGAGTGGTTACCGTCGCCCATGGACTTTAGAAATGCTACGGGCAGAGGCAAGCCGCTGCCTACCGTTAAGCACTTACTCTCCACAAGCCTCGTTTGTAGAAGCATATGTCATAGCGCTCGAGAAACTCCGGAAACTCCGCTAATTTCAAAGCTGATTCTGATGTAAATTAAACACGTAAATCTAAATAATATTAAAATTAAATTATATAAAATTTATTAAAAATTTTAAAAAAATGTTTGATTTTGCCTATATGTTTGATATTTTCTACTTCTTGCTTATTAATATGCGATAGGGGGCCGCTATTGCTGCCCAATACTGAGGCACTGGAATGAAGTCCATGTTGGCTCAAGACCAGCCATGGTCAATGTAAAATAAATAAAATGTACTTTTTTTCGTATTACTAATATTTCATATGGAATTTAATTCTGAAATAAAAAAAATATTATTATTATTATTATGATTATTAATCTCCGAAGCAGACTTTTCGATTAGAAGGATCAGACAGCTGTTATAAAAATATGATTGAAACGTCAACTATAGTTGTTATTATTTATGAATTCATATGAACACAAATATGTAAAAAGCACATCACTATTCGTGCAACACACAAACATACCTAGAGCAACTGATTGATTTCATTGCGATCATGTTTTTTAATCGGCGTTCGAAAGCAATAAATCATTTCGTGTTTGACAAGCTAACAATCGGTTTGTTTATTAGTCATCTCTTATCAACATAATATTACGGGAGCAAAAAACGCCTCCGAAATTGTGTAACTGTTAATTTTTTACTTACATTGTGTGGGAGAATTCCACTTGACCCTATTAAGTATAGAATGGGGCTTGGATTACAATTTTTAATTAAATTTCGAGGGAAACTATTATCCTGCTAAAATACATATGTGTTTATGAAAATGAACTCTTGTAGTTATGTTTTTGCTTTTTATTTTGATCCCTTTTTATTTACCCGATTTTATTGGAGGATTTATATACGCATCATAGCTTAAATTCAGTACATCACCACGACATACTAATACAAAATACTTGATTATGAAAACATTGTGATATTCATTTATCAATATATTATTTTGTGGTTATTGGTTTGCTTATTTATAAGTATATCGTCATAGTAAAAAACGTGACTTAGTTTGGGTTTTCGTAATATAATTAAATCGAACTAAATAGAGAAAAATCCGTAGATCTTAATATGGTATTTTTAAATACATATATGTATATACCATACGGGTTGGAGCGTTTGTCCAGGCTATTTGTGCCGCGAGGGAATTATGCGTTCATGCGGTAGTTTTATCGTAGTTGAAACGCTAATGTGACTTCGAGACGGGTAGTGATGTTCGCGCTGTGAGCTCCACGTAGTCCGGTAGCCCGTAGGTATTTTGTCAATCGACATGATTACTTATTTTTTTAAAGGAATAAAAAACAACACCTATGTTATGTATAAAAAATAACCACCACCACGCTGCCTGTTTTTACAGTGAAGCTGAAATGCGTTTTGAATTGAAGGCTGGGGCAGTACTTTTACTGTAAAAACTGAAACCTTAGAACTCATGTTTCGAGGTGAGTGGCGGCATTTAGGTTTTAGGAGATCGTCGATAAAAAAAATTGAATTTGAAATTCTAAAATTAAATGTATGCACTACCGACAGTAAATCAAAATCTTTAGGTACTTATATCAAGACCGAATCTCTAATTACAAATACTATCAAGCAGTCGTATCAGTAAAAACAATAAAATAAACACGAATTTTAACAGTAAAAGCATTAATTGCACGCGTTAAACTTTTTTTTAAATTATAAGTCAATTTCCTTATGTGTAAGTACCTAACGCTTAACATTTTACTCAAACACTTCTGAGTTCAACAGAACGTAACAATCGGTTTAGAATTGACGGCGATTGCGCGGCCGGCACACGTTTTTTTGATGGTTCCTTTCATTCAACACTTGCTCAAACAATGCTCCACATCCGACCTAATGAATGCAAACAAGCCTAGGTATGCCGGCAATAAATTACGTTTAGAAATATATAAACAAATTCTGACTTACGATGACTAAAGTCAATAAATATGAATACTCTGTTGTTATCGATATTAGAGAATAGTTTTATTTTAGTTTCGATTCTCTTCAAGTTTTCTACTACTCTATTTAAACATATTTTACATTAGCTAGTTCGGTGATCCCTAAAAAAATTGTCTCGTAATCGATTTGCGTTTTTGAAAATCGATCCTAAAATAAATTATTCATATTATTATTGTAGAACACTTTATAAGTATAGACACAGCTTAGAAATCACTATGTTAGAGAACATACCTTGCAAAATATCTTTTACGACTTAGAGACTATACGGGAATCAAAAATATGTAGAAGAGGGTAACACTAGCTACTTATAATATTGATAAAAACGTTTGGCAAAGAAGTATTCTAAAAAATAAACGCACTTTTTTTATTGCTTAGATGGGTGGACGAGCTCACAGCCCACCTGGTGTTAAGTGGTTACTGGAGCCCATAGACATCTACGACGTAAATGCGCCACCCACCTTGAGATATAAGTTCTAAGGTCTCAGTATAGTTACAACGACTGCCCCGCCCTTGAAACCGAAACGCATTACTGCTTCACGCCAAAAATAGGCGGGGTGGTGGTACCTACCCGCAGGGACTCACAAGAGGTCCTACCACCAGTAATTACGCAAATTATTAAATTTTGCGGGTTTCGCTTTTATTCGACGACATTATTCCTTAATCATGGAAGATATTAAAGAATATATGCTACGTACGTATTTCTCTAAGACAATTGGTACTTGCCAGTGGGATTTTAATACCGGAACGGTCGCATCCTTTGATTAGTACGCCGCGCCGGGCGTCTCATCCTTTACCTACAAGAGGTCCTACCACCAGTACAAAACAATTCCTCTGGCCTACATTCATACAACTAAACAGTTTAGAATTGAAATTGTATTGTATAAGATCATAATTTATTTACTGTCCGTTTTCTTCTTATAAAAACTATTCGTTTCGAAGTAATGTTGTGGTTGAATTCCGACCGCAATTTGAATTTAGCATGTAAAAACTAAAATAGAAACTTGTGCTCTTAATAGAATTTAGGTTATTTGATTTTTGTTTTTTGTTTTCAATGACATGATTAACGTCATACTTGATCATAAATGTTTTGGAAATATCTTGAGTATAATAATTATAGTTTATTATAGTAATAACTAGCGACCCGCCCTCGCTTCGCTTCGGAAACATTAAGACACACATGAAACCAAAAAAAAAAAAATAAAAAAAAATAAAAAAAAGTAGCCTATGTTCATCAGGGACAATGTCGGCTTCTAATGGAAAAAGAATTTTTCAAATCGGTCCAGTAGTTTCGGAGCCTATTCGAAACAAACAAACAAACAAATCTTTCCTCTTTATAATATTAGTATAGATAATATGGAATTTTTACAAAAAGATATAAACGTCCGCAAAACATTTGATGTGAAAACAAGGTATGTAATTATATCGGTTCGGTTGCTACAATTTATTATTTATGCAATAAATTTTCTGAAAATAAAGTTATGACCGTAAAATGCAATACATGTCAACTTTATTTGGGCCTATTTATTACATTTATGTCTTTACCTAATTTATGATCTTATTATAATTTACGAACTTAACAATGAAGTTCAATAATAAAGGCATGATGGCGACCTTGCTTAAGAGATACTTGGATGGGCTATCTGAGAGAGGATATGCGAAAGAAGGGTGAGTAAAAAAATACCGTATGATAGGCCTGAATGGAAAAAAAGCATATGCTTCACTGATCTCACACACTGGAATAAGAGCAAAAGAAGAAGAAAAAGGTAGTGAATATGTTCACCACGGGAAATCATTTAAATAGAACGGGCAAATTGCCTTTAACACTGCTATTAATGTTCTTTAGAATTTCACTCATTAAATAAAAAGTCATTTCAAGAAAACGTGTAACAATTAATACTGTGTGGGTAGTTTAAAAAAAGGGCAATTTTTCTAAAAGTTGTTCTCTATCGCTATGTATGATGACGTATGACGATTTGGATATATCGCTAATGGACTTAGCTCTAGTCTGTAGAAATCGTGGATTTAACGTGTCAGCTCATATTAAGTAAACAAAATATTTCCTCGGCACTTTTCTGTGTTCTAACCGAAAATACCAGTACTCACATTATTTAAATTTGGTTTAGGAAACATTCCTTTGCGATCGATTTTCAAACGCCAAGTTAAAATTCAAACGGCCCTATTGTAACATTTCAGCTAGGTATTGCAAATTCATTTACTAGTCGTTCTTCAGTTGCTATAATTTCTAGGAATGACATGTTTTGATAAATGTAACATAACAAAATCAATCGCGGTGTCATGTTCGAGGTGCGGATATAGTGGTCACTATATAGTTTCTGTTGGTCTCTTCACCGCAACGCTATCGTATTACTGCTTCTAAATAACTCATCGATAGATTATTCGAAGAGCTATGTAACTTTATCTAAAACATTGTTTGGAAAGTCAGAGCCCAGGTGGGTGCGAAGCGCAAGTAATAAAATATGGAAGGTAATGTAACGGAAATGTGTCTGTAAAAGTTTTTAAAAGTGTCCTCCTGCTATCACGCACAGCATTCTAGGGGTGTTAAAATACCTAGAATTTTGTGAACTAAAAAATTTGTTAAGAATATTGAAATTTGTATTTATGCTAAACGGGGTCTCAGATTTCCAACAAATTCACGGCCGAAAAAAAGGACATGAACATTTAACATTACTAATTAATTTTTCGTAGTCGTCGTGGCCTAAAAGATAAGACGTTCGAATCCCAGGCGGATACCAATTTTTCTAATGAAATACGTGCTTAACAAATGTTCACGATTCACTTCCACGGTGAAGGAATATAGCTACGCGTAATAAAAACCAAACCCGCAAAATTATAATTTGGGCTTCAGTAACCACTTAACACCAGGTGGGCTGTGAGCTCGTCCATGCAATAAAAAATAAATAAATGAAAATTATTTTCCAATTGACTGTACAAATCGTAGCATTTCAATAAGCACTAGCAGGAAACATAAACACGGTCGGGGCCATTAAAACAACTAATTAATCCAATAATGGTTGCTTAACAATCACACTTTCACATATATCACACAACCCGGAAACTGCATGGTTAACTTTCCGGGATTTGGGTCGTACTACATGCAGCTCCCAAGTAAGGAACGATATGAAACCGATATTGCGGTCACAAGCAAAGGATTGTAAAGAAGGCTCATACGGTTTGTTACTTCCTTGCCAAATACATAAATGACTACCAATTCTATCGAATCTTTAGCATGTTTTTTTAACAGTGATTCTATTTCTATTTGTATTTTTGTATTATTACTATGTCTCGTATGTAATGTACGTATGACATTAAAATTATGTTTTACTTTTTTTAAGAAGAAAGGATTACTGGGGGTCCTAAGGCCTTTCCAGTTTCAACAGGACAGGTAGGCTAGCAAAGGCTCAGCCAGGAGGGATGGGCTTTACTACCAACTGTCCGAGCGCATCCAAAGGAGACCTAACAACTCAAGAGCAGCTGCTTCGCGAATGAATATTCTACAGATCGGAATTGCGGTCGACTGAGTTTCTCATGGGTTAGGTTGGGTGTCGAACTCTTTGACGAGTTCGGTATACTTTTATCATTATCAATAACTACTATAAATTTGGAAACATGAAAGTATGTTTTCATTTCAGTTGTATTGATAGTATCACGTTTTATGTAATATACAGAATTTTAAAGATATTAAAAGTAAATTAAGAGCTGCCCTACCTACTGCCCTGTGTTTGGGGCGGTTTAATTGAGGAATGAAGCCGTCCCAAACACGTCATTAACTCCCGAGCCATTAACCGTGCTTTTAGGTACCACAAGCACCGGTCACCGTCCTCGTTGAACCCGTCGCTTGTGACGAAAGGCTCGACGAGTGAATTAGCCCATAGACATAGATTTCCGATCCGGTGGTAAATTCTGCGAAACACGGCTCTTGCTAGGGCCAGTGTTAGCAACACTCCCGGTTAGAGCCCCGTGAACTCACCTACACGTCAAAAAGCTGAAATAGCCTCTCAAGGCTATCAGCATAGGTAGGAGAAAAAAAATCAATTAAACCTTGAACGCATGACCATCGCGCATAGAAATTCGTAGCCTACAATACCTCTTTACGACATTATTGACTGACCCTTCTATAATCCCTTGCCTATATCGCACTACGTTTATACCTGCTGCGTGATGATTTGTGATCGCGGGTCGATAGCTATTTCGGGTAAAACAAATATTCTCGCGCCGCTTTCTGTTTTGGCCGATTATAATAATAAACAAAATGCACCGGATATAATGAAAATTTTGTTATGACTTTGCGATGATTGATTTTATTGGTTATTGGGAAATTAATGAGGTTACCCATCAATCGATCCTTAAGAATGATGTACGGTGCATACAGAGTAATTGTGCATTATTAGATTTTATAATGAGCTTGAAATAATTATTTTATGTTAGGCAATAAACAGGCTGCTATTAATACTGTTAATAAATTTAAAAGAAGTATAATATGAATAACAAACATCTCCATTAAAATTAAGCAGTCAGAACTAAATACGACAAAAAGGGTGAATCTCAATCAATAGGGTTAAGAAGGTGTTATGTTAAGAAGGTAGGTTTCTTACAAAACCGGAGTATCTTACAGAATCATCTAAGTTTGGTAGCTGAGCTAAGACTCATCACAATTTGAAAATAATATGTTTAATCGAGTTTATTATTTATTGAAATATACATTAATTGTAGAAAATAGAACTGATTTTCAACAACAGGATTGATTGTTTGTTATGAAGAATGGAAAATGGGTATGATGTCGATAAACGTGATTAACCCTATTTAATAACCAATTTAATTATTTACTACAAGCGTTCCAAAAATGAATAGATTTAAAAAAATAATTCGTTTACTCTTTGACAATTCGGTATAAATAAACATGCTATAGCTCACCATTTGTTGTGGATTCCTAGGTTTGCGATGGGCACGAGGAACTTTCAGGCCGGTGACCCCTTCGAGCACGTCTGCTAGGAGGAGACCATCCGCGCAGTCACGAGCCAGCCCGCCTCCAGTGGTGCCAGCACGGCGTCGCGACCGTGCCCGTTCCAAGTAATGGTTCGCCCAATCTGTGTAGATCTGTAATAGAATAATTAATAATAAATAATGGCTTTATTTCCCGAAAATTTTACATTTTAACCTAACAATTAAAAAAATAAAAGCTTGAAAACAAAATGTAAAAGTAACATCTACACTTCTGATACAAAATGTCTCTCGTCTCGGTGTGCCTTTCGGCAAAGGTCTCCTCTAACTCTTTCCACTACTTTCTGTCTGCTGCTACTCTAATCCAAAAATTCCTTTGGAATATAATAATGAAATGAGTAATTTTTTTTAAGGTTAAATATTTTTTTTATTTCCCTTCCGTTTTTCGTCTGTGGATCTCACCATCAAGCTAATGCCGTATGCGACACCGATTTTCTCAAACTCACCTAACTTGCCTTAATTACCGAGCTCTCTTGGCTATTGTATAAGTGGAAAAACGTATCAGACTATTGCTTGTGATGTAAAGATTGGAGAGCTTTCAAACGCATGTATCCTGGTGAGTTCCGTCAATAAAGAAGCGATGTCTATGGGCATCAGTAAAATATAACACCAGGTGAGCCGAAAGTTTTTCTAACTATCGAAGTTAAAAAAATAGGCAAACCATCCAAATAAATTAATAAGGTATTTTAAAAACATACACTTCACGCTAATTATTTAGATTATAAGAGAAAAAGAATAAAAATTAAATAAATATCCAATAGAAAAAATAAGTAAACATTGAATTCAAAACACAACAAATTTGAACTAACTAAAAATTTACGAACAGAAGTAAACACCACTCAAATAAACCATATACATTCGCTGTATTTTCCAAAGAGATGATTCATCTCTAGTCTGCAATGAGGTGTACATCATATAGGGTGAGTAAAGCATTGCAGATAAGGCTTTAATGCTCCCGGTGAAGGATACAGCCACTAAAACTTTAACGACTACACCCCACATAAAGATGTGTCTGCATTGAAAATTCAAAGGTCATCAAAATTTACTGAATATATTCTGAATAAGTTGACTCATGTCTCGACACAACAAAAGACAATTTAAATTTATTAGCTTACGAAGAGGTCGAGCAAACAGGAGCAACCATATTGCACATTATTATACATATATGTATTAGGTAAGGAGGAATGTATGTGTTACTTAGAAACTTTATACGAACTTTTATTGTCAAACCAGTCCAAATTTTCAGAAACAACATTCTTGACGATTTTGATTGTCAGATTGAAACCAATTTCTTTGCCTTATTGTTTGTAATAGACTTTACGATATGAATTAATTCAGTAGAAACCCTCAAAATGTTTATCACCTTTGGCTATTCTCAACTGCGGGTGCAAAACTCATTTCAAATCGCTATTAGACAAATCTTAATTCTCTATTTAATTTTTTGCGTGCGGTACACGTACGATATATTTTTGTGACAGCCGAGGCATCGGTTTGCTGGACTTCAGTTAAGCCGATACATACTTCCAAGGAAATCTTTCAAACAACCCACTTAAAATCGTCTAGGATAACCTCATTAGTCTGGCTAGTCTTGATCCGCAGTGTCCGATTTGGAGCTGCCATCCTAGTCACAGCATTTTTGTTACAGCTATCTGCTATACGAGATCATAGTATGATTGCTGTATCCATATCACAGGATAACATTGAGTGTATAGCTTTTGTGATTTTTTTTGCTATAAAATATAACTCACGTGACGTCAAACTCCCAATTGCAAATACAATACGATTGTCCTTTCTGAACATCGAAACCTATTAACTTTTCATTAACAGTTGAAAGATTGAATGTAAAAACCTGAAATATTAGTGTTTGACGTCCATTAAATTCCATTGTAAAACACTACAGACATGATGTCATCAAGTTAATAAGTGAGTGTAACGTACGCTGTGAATTCTTAAAAGGATTAAGTCATATTCGAGTCAATTTGCAGGAGAATGGGGGCAAGTGAAGCGGACGCGACAGCCAGACGCCCGAATGAACGCTGCTGTGTACCTAGAAGCTCTAGAAACTACGAATTCTATGATCGTTCGAATCGCTTTGCATCTGAAATTGACTTTCAATTGTCTCCCGAACCATATTCAGATTTGATTGTGATTGAAGTTTCTATTTTGAAGTTTCTCAATTCCTAATTTGAATTTTGTAAGTATATTCTAAAATAACATAGGCAACGGCAGACTTTTAATTAACATCAATGACGTGCTAAACAGTCCATCTTTTTTATTTTCCTTCTTGACTATGATAATTACTGAAAACATTAAGTGTAGATTTTTAAATTAAAACTTCTAGTACAATTGATAGCGGATTGATTATGCTCTTGGCATTGCCAATCTCAATGAGTGATAATTAACAGCGTAGTGCACGAAAAAAACATTGAAATTAGTTAAAGCTTTTCATTAAATGTCAATATAATATTTTAGCCGCTTTCGAAAATTACGTTAGCCACATCAAGGGTATTAAAAAGACATCTTATGTTTTTAAACTAAAAAAAAAAAACAATTAAGATACAATCACAGAATATGTTCAGCATGTTATTGAATATTACAATGCGCGCCGTATATACTCAAAGCATACATTTGTATTTTTATTATACGTTCATCTGATACTTCCCACAATAAAGGCACATTACAATAAATCAGTATTCCGATGTTATCATGTAATCGAACATGTTAATAGAATAATCATGACATGTCATATCGGAAGGAGGCGGTTTAACCCTGGGACGTATTCGGAAGTCCAAACAATCACATCTAATTATTATTTTTATTTACTATAACAAAGAGATTGTATTTTTGTTGCATAGTTTCTTTGGACATGGTCATCACCATTCGTAATTAATCATAATATCGTGAATGCCGAGCTCACAGCCCACCTGGTGTTAAATGGTTACCGGAGCCCATAGATATATACAACGTAAATTCCGCCACCCACCTTGAGATAGGAGGTCTCAGTACAGTTACAGCAAGGACTGTGATAACTGCTTAACATCAGGCGAATTATGAGATTGTTCGTCCATTTTACATTTTAATCACCTATATAGTTCATTGGTTTTTATGAAAGATATGCAACAGGTTTTGCACATTGGTTTTACTCAGATATAATATTTTGCGTTCAGAAAAATTGTAGTTACCCTATTGGTACTTTGATCATATGGGAATGTTTCCGATACTAAATACCTGCAATCACTTGCAGGTCGGGTCTGTAAAATTTGGAATTATTATTGTTATTTAATCGTTGAGATACTGAATAAATAAGAATGAATCTTAATGAAACCCAATACGCTTCTGGCGTCGCGTCGTTTGAAATCACTTTTATCTAGTAATATCACGGGTGTTTATTCAAATCGGTTCGGAACAGCTTAGTATAGTAATAAATCCAGCTGCTCTGACGTTTTTATAGGTGCTTAGCTTACTACAGTGAGATGTTTCGACTCCTGTCGTATGAAAAACGTTCGTTGATCTACTTTGAGGCACAATGTGTACGAAAAATAAATATTAAAATCATATTATTCAATTGTGATTTTTTGTTTGTGAATTATTCATTTCATTATAAATGATATTTATATAATTCTTTTGAGAATTATTGGATTAATACAAATTTTGAATGGATTAAGACGCATATCACGAACCGTTCGATATTTAATATTATTTTTCGGATATTTATGCCGAGTAATTAATGGCAAAATTTTGCTTAAAATTTTCCTTTTCGTCTATTACCAGCGTATTAAATCTTAGGGCGTATTATTCGCCCCAAGAGATACCACCATAGATTTGGTGGTTCTTACAAAAAAGGGAATTTGACCTTCATACCTTGGATCTTAATATCGGTTGAAGCCGCGCGTCACCTGGGTTTCTAGATTTTTATCATGAACTCATAATAAGTTTCATGCGTGACGTTCCCATATTACGGCGAATTATGGCCAGAGTTGACTAGTTTTACCTACAAACACCAGTAACAATAAAACCTCGTATTACAAATGTTTACGCTTTACAAACTCAACTTATACGTATAATATAAACAATACCTGCGTAAGTTCATAGCTCACTGATGCAGGGCTCGTGCAAAACCAACAAATCCACCTCGGTTGTATTGTGTGTGGAGAATTCCCCAGGCATACATGCAGTACAAAGCTATGAGTGCGCTACAGATACGCTAAAAATCTTTTAAAAAACCTAAAAACACTGAGATCTAAAACTAATAATACTGTTCATATGTGAGTGATTTAAAACTTTTTTGATTATTAAGAGGGTAGTTATCACAAAGCAAATAAGAATGTACATAGGACTTTTTGGCGGGAACGCGAGGAGTGAAGTTGTGCGATTTGGTTTATTTTGTCTATTTAGTGTTTCTTCAGATTTAAATGTGTAATAACGGTGGTTTATTAACTGTTTAATATCTGTGAAATTGCACAAATGTGGGAAAATGAAACAAAGCGCTGGACGTAATTTCTCGGGATCCTCCAAAAAGTCCACAAAAAAAATCTCAGTAAATGACCACCATTTTACTGAGATTATATTTCATCCCATATCATCTCATTTCATCTCAGTTGATTAATGTCTTAAGTTAATCATCTTCATTACATTTCATTTCACACCATATTATTATTTTCATAAAAATAAGAATATAAATTAAAATAAGACATGACTTAAATGTCTCAGTTACCAGATCATAAAATCCCTTAAAAAAAGAATGTACATAGCAGAACTTAAAAATTTTTGAATCATGGTCATAGCGAGTTTCATAGTTTTGCAAGATTCAATTTTCTCGTTTAAATCACGGGGTACAAGTTCGTCGAAAGCTGTGTATTATTCAAATTTCTGAGAAACGAGATGATTTCTGATACGGCCGCCATCTGGCCGAATATTATGTATTCACGTTTTATACTTGGACTGAGGCATCTGAAGGTTTCTTGCTTTGTTCTCCCTTCTGACTCTTGATTGTTTTCATAAAATTTTCACGCTGAATTAATTTTTGTGTCAGGTTTCCGTGAACATTGTTTGTTGTTCAACATAATACAAGTTTACGATCAGTAAAATTCTCTCTTTGATGACGATGCATTAATCATTAATTCTTTGAATGTCTAATTTCATATCGATACAGATTTTGTGTTCTGCCGTTGGAAATCAAAGGCGGCCTCGTTCCATGGGTAGTTAAAATAATAAGGGCAGACAAAGATGTTATTTTATTAGTGCTCATATTCCCTTCCTTCATATTGAGATAGCAGCCGTGTATTAATAAGAGTTTAAGTTGATTTATAATTAAACTGGAACGAAGTTTTTATCTTATTGCCTTTGAAGAAAGACGAGCATACAGCCTACCTGATGGTAAGTAGTCACCGCCTCTGATGGAGGTCAGTAATATCAAGCCGCTGCCCACATTGCTAAATACAATCCAAAACAATCCAAATTTAAATATAAGAAACTTTTCGATACGTTATTGGAAAATTTACAACTACCACAGTCTTCATTATTACTACGTACGGTCTTTCTTTCATAATATTCACCGATAAGGTTTATTGTTTTTATAAAAGTTGTTATAAAAGGTTTTAATTATGATATTCTTTTTCCTGTACAGATTCCCAAATCTAATATTCAAATATAATCAAATACAAGTGCATCATTTGAATAATTAAAACATGACAAAAAAATATTTAATTAATGCAAATGTTGGCTTTGGCGAAAAATATAGATGTGACAGAATTAATTGCCTCGACATTGATATCTCAACAATAAAAATTGTCTCTCATTTAAGCCAATATAAATTAATTGATGCTACAATCAAAAGTTGTCCAAAGGAGATATTTGCATGTTTTTACAATGCTTTTAAGCCTCCCAGATTTTTATCTAAATCGGGACTCCTTTTAAAAGAAAATAATTTTCAGAAAATGTCACAAGAAAATCTTAACGCAATACACGAATTTAACTTTAATATGTATAAAACAATATTTTTAATGGCAGTTGTCGATTTAATGTGAATTCCCACAATGACATGTACCGGGTAGGTACCGCTATCTTCTCGATTTTAGCCGCTAAGAAATCATGCGTTTCGGTTTGAAGAGGTGAAAGAGCTAAAATACAACCGACACTTCGACTTCTGGTGTAAAGGCGGGTGGCGGCATTTACATTATGACGTCTATGGGATCCGACAACAAATGAATATCGTGTATCATCAGCCCATTTAGAGCAATGAAACCAAACTATTTTTGTTATACTTTTCTATTATGCATACTCGTACTGGCTCGTAGTGCCAATCTATTGAAATAGCTACGATGGACTCGAAATAGCTTGGGCTTCATACAAATATTTCACGTCAATTAACCCACTGAGCTACTCAACGACTGGCGATTCTGATACGGTAGTAGATTCAGCAAACCCTTGGGCCCTAGACCCAAAGTGCTAAGGCTAGTGTTTGCAAGTCGTCCCATTTTAAGCCCCGTAAGCTCACCTACCAATCCGCATGGTACCAAAATAGCCATAGAATAGATCACAGCTTACATTCGCCTCTCATTCAGTAGCGCCATAATCAAAAGCACCCCTTTTGGTGAAATAATGAATGATAAGATAATTATTAATGTAATAGATTTCGCTTTGAGATCTTGCCTGCACAAGTTGCACCTTGCTTAAAAACTGGAAATACCCTTTCTGGCCAGAGGATCTACTATTACAATATACTTGTTTGCATTTAGTGCATAAGCGGTTGAACGACCTCACATTGTGGTATGAGATCTAAGTATCAATTGCTTAATATAACGACTGCTCCACAGATAAAGCCAAAATAGTTGAAGTTTTACAAAATGCCCTATCTAGTATAATACTTAGGGAATGCTGTCGCACCCCGGTGAACCCCTTGGTCTTCTTTTACGACACCCACGGGAACAGATGGACTTGTACCATTCTAGGAGACCACACAGTCATCCTACCTAACTTTCCCTTTAATCTTACTTTTGTTTTTATTATTGGGCACCACTATTGGGTTTTTATTATTGGGAACGGGTTGGCACCACCATCGTGCCTCTTTCTACCGCTAAGTCACCCATTCCGATTGAAGAAGCCGTACGGTCTAATACAATAAAGATTTCGGCTTCACATTTCATGAAGCAGCGTTCATTAAGGCGAAGCAATTCTGTGTTACACCTTGAACGGGCGCGATTCCTGCTATTCCGTTGTAACTGTGATTTTGATCATACGTCTCAGAGCCAATTACTCTTTAACACGGGGCGGGTCTTTAGTCTGTCCACCCATCTTTCCAAAGCCCTTTATATAGTCAATTTCTGTTCCCTACTTTTTTTATGAATGAGGTATTATTGGTGGCCTGGAGGCCTTTTCAGTTTCACCAGAGCAGGTGGGCGAGCAAAGGTTGAGCCAGGAGGGATAGAATTTAGTAACAACCTGTTACCTACTAATCTACATTCAATGCCTACCGTTGTTTAACATTCAAAACGAAAAAGATTAAAATTCTGGCGCAGTCTTTAAAACTAATCATATTTTAGTAGTACACATGTAAACACAGTGGGTTATCAAAGCTTTTACCATTTACGTCAAAGCTCAGTTCTATGTTAGGTGAGAGCTTAAAAGCGTTAAGTGCGGAAGCCGAATGAGGTCGCGCAGCTTTTAATATACTCCGGTAGGACGCACCTAGTCGCTCATATTACGCTCTCGCTTCTAAATATGGTATTATAGTTTAGAGATGCTTTTTTTAATTTCTGTAAACATAAAATAAAGAGCGAGTAATATTTATATCGCTCTTATTAATCAGACCAGGCGTTGCTGTAGGTTCATGTTATATGTGTATTTTGTTGGACAGTCAGCCAAACAGACGTTACGAGAATACCAGGAGCTTATTTTATTTATTAGGTTTACTTGTACTGATACAACGGATATTCCGACCTTCGAACCGAAATAAATAATTGCTTCACGACATGAACAAACAGGATGATAGTACGCAGTTACGCTATCAATAATTTTTCCTATTTCTGCAATAAAGAATACAATAAAGACTTTAACATGTTTTATTTATTTATTTTTTATTGCTTAGATGGGTGGACGAGCTCTCAGCCCACCTGGTGTTAAGTGGTTACTGGAGCCCATAGACATCTACAACGTAAATTCGCCACCCACCTTGAGATAAGTTCTAAGGTCTCAAGTATAGTTACAGCGGCTGACCCACCCTTCAAGCCGAAACGCATTACTGCTTCACGGCAGAAATAGACACCTACCCGTGCGGACTCACAAGAGATTCTACCACCAGTAAAAAGGTCTGAAGGTATTGTTTGCGTTACAATGTCTCTAGGCTCTGCTAACTACGAGATTAGAAGTGAACTCATCTGCCGATTGACAAAAAGGAAACCAAGAGTTTTGTTTTTTAAAACATATCGGCAGGATAAATATATTGTTTTGTTTTGTTTCAATTTAAACTGACAAACTGTTGGCTCCAACTAACAGAGATACTTCCACACATCATTATTTGTCACAAAGGAATGAAATGAGGTCAGACGTCGTCTTCTACGAATTTACGTGTCGTCTATATATATACAAACATATATTATCAATAAGAGTCGCTTAATGCTGAGAAGACTTAGCTGTATATAGATTTATTAAGATATTAATGTACATTTAAAAAATGTTGCGGATACTTAACGGCCGTTGAATTTTTCAATTTATTTTCTCTAATTGTATTTTTAAATTCTATTGGTTATTGGTTCCAAATAGAAAACATTGTTAGCTGTTAGGCTGAGGCTAAGCTCTAACAATATATTCATATTTGAAAAAAAAAATTGTGAAATTGTGGGGGTACCGGCTACCAGTTTTCGGCCTGCTTCTACCGCGATGGACCCTTATTTACAGTACAGTTTTAAGGGCGAAATATTCGTTTTAGATAGGACTGAGCCTACCAGCCTCGAGGACAATGGAGGGCATTCATTTTACGACATCTATATGCTCTAGTAAACATTTAAACCTTATAGGCTGTAAGCTAGAAAAGGTTTTAAAGCTTAAAAAGGTTTTAGAAAAAAAAAATACTAGGCATTATTTAAGACCAGGTGACGCGCCGTCTCTATACGGGGGTGGTGCTATCAATGGCACTATACGGGGCGCCCGTGTGGGCCCAGTCCCTGGCCGTGGGGGTAGCGAAGCTGCTGCAACGGCCGCAACGCACCATCGCGGTCAGGGTCATCCGTGGCTATCGCACCATCTCCTTCGAGGCGGCGTGTGTACTGGCTGGGACGCCGCCTTGGGTCCTGGAGGCGGAGGCGCTTGCCGCTGACTATCAGTGGCGGGCTGACCTTCGTGCCCGGGGCGTGGCACGTCCCAGCCCCAGTGTGGTCAGAGCGCGGAGGGCCCAATCTCGGCGGTCCGTGCTGGAGTCATGGTCCAGACGGCTGGCCGATCCTTCGGCTGGTCGTAGGACCGTCGAGGCGTTTCGCCCGGTTCTTGTGAACTGGGTGAATCGTGACAGAGGACGCCTCACTTTCCGGCTCACGCAGGTGCTCACTGGGCATGGTTGCTTCGGTGAGTTCCTGCACCGGATCGGAGCCGAGCCGACGGCAGAGTGCCACCATTGTGGTTGCGACTTGGACACGGCGGAGCACACGCTCGTCGCCTGCCCCGCATGGGAGGGGTGGCGCCGTGTCCTCGTCGCAAAAATAGGAAACGACTTGTCGTTGCCGAGTGTTGTGGCATCGATGCTCGGTGACGACGAGTCGTGGAAGGCGATGCTCGACTTCTGCGAGTGCACCATCTCGCAGAAGGAGGCGGCGGGGCGCGTGAGAGACGCACAGGCCCGCCGCCGTCGAGCGGGGGCCAGGGAGGCGGATCTCGCCCAAGCCCTGGCCCTCTAAGTGTTTCGAGTCTCCCTCACATGTCGGCCTGGGGACCGGCGAAGGGGGCCTAAGAAGACGACGTGCAAGCTGCTCTGCACGCGTTTTATGCATGAGCATCCGGGTGCTGGAAGGCCGGCTATCCTCAACCCACGCTGGTTCTGACCCAGCGGGGTATTCCATAGGATAGACCATTCTAACCGGCGCCATCTAGGCGGGCTTCGGATAGCCTGCCGACCGAGAGGGCTGGTGGTCGTGGCGCCGACGACCGCCAGTCCGGCGTCCCGAGGGGGAGGGTGATGGGAGAGATGTGCTCCGCACTAAACGCTTCACTTTCCCCCCTTTGCCTTTTCATGAGTTTTGTCTCATGCGAGGTTTGGACGTTGGTTGTTGAGAGACAGGAGGTTTTAGTCGGTTCGACTCCGACATGCCCCGCCCTCCATCCCCAGTGAAGGGCGGAAGTCCGGCGATTTCCTCCTGACAAAAAAAAATTAGCTTCCTCGTTTAGTCATGTGATATTAGTATTGATTGTGTGGATTAGTGTTCTTAGTAAAGCGATTGATCAATCAGCGTACAACGAATTATGGTAAAGTTAGTTTTGTGTACACTAGTTTACCTGCAGGATGGAACGGGTCTGTCTTGTGACGTCATCAGTGGAGCCTTGGATCGAGCGAGGTGCGCGAATGCATATCGGGATCATTTTGACTCATTAACTACACAGTTTGCTTCACAGCTACATTCTCGCTTTCAATCACGTTCTTTTAAATTTAATGATATAACAAAAATAGCTGCCACCATTTTATAGTAGAATAATTTTGAAATAGCACTGAATTTAAGTGCAAATTCCTGTTGATATAATGTATGTTAAAAAAAATTTTAAGATTTCGAGTGAATCGTCAACAATGTAGGAGTCAAAACCATTCAGATTTCTAAGCGATTTCTAGAGAGAGTATATTTTAACGTTTAAAATGATTTCTTTGATCAAAATTTAAAAGTGTTTGTTCACTGATCCCAATAAATGTTCCGGGTTAATTAATATATTTCGGTAGACTGCAACTATAATATTTTCTTTCGAGCCTCGTATTTAGAGTTGAACTGACACAATGAATAATGTAACCAATATATCTTGAACTGTCAAGCCCTTTTATTAACACGCCGAATTTCACTGCACTACGGAACTTTATTAAAAACTATAATCTAGCTTTCAGTTAGAATTTACCTAAAACATTAGGAAAAATGTTTTTAGATGTCACTAAAATATATATTATACTTTTTGTTTTATGAAATTTTATTAATTTCTTCTCATGCTCAATCTGAACCCATTGTAACATTTAAATTCGTCAGTATTATTCTTGTTGATTCTTGTTGTATCCATATTATTCTTAAGCTTTTTGGTAAGTCGTAGTAGCATAAAAGATAACAGGTTCGTATATTAAGCTGTCGTCGTATTAAGCGGTGTGACCATTTCGGTATTCAAATCCGGCGGGCAGATATCATTTTTTCCTACGAAATACTTATTTAAGACAACTTCACGAACGGCTTTCAAGAAAGAATATAATATCATATGGTAAAATCTAAAATATTAGATAGTAACAAATCAGTATAATATCAGATAGTATCGGAAGAACAATAACAGATAAAACCTAAATTAACAGCAAATCGGCATTCCCTTAAAAAGATGGGACAACTGTTACACAATTAAGAATTCGCCTTCAGTTCTTAAAGCGGTGTCATGGGCATTCCGATATCTGTGTACCACCTGTAAGTATTTTACCACAAAATAGTAACTAATTTAAAAATATGTGCATTAAGAACTTCCCCATCAATGTTTTCGTGGACATTATGACATATGCAAGGAACAAGGACTGTTTTCTATTTAAATAAAGTCAGGGTCAAATGGGAAAGCTAAAATATTTCGAGTGATAATATGAATTCGATTAAGTGAGAAAAATATCGGATGCAACCCTACACTACCAGTGATATATTTTTTTACTGCTTAGATGGGTGGACGAGCTCACAGCCCACCTGGTGTTAAGTGGCTACTGGAGCCCATAGACATTTACGACGTAATTGCGCCATCCACCTTGAGATTTAAGTTCTAAGGTCTCAAATATAGTTACAACGGCTGCCCCACCCTTCAAACCGAAACGCATTACTGCTTCACGGCATTCAATAGGCAGGGCGGTGGTACCTACCCGTGCGGATTCACAAGAGGTCCTACCACCAGTAATAGTCAAACAGGAAAGCTAAAATATTTCGAGTGATAATATGAATTCGATTAAGAGAGAAAAATATCGTATGCAACCCTACACTACCAGTGAAATTCAAATAAATTCGTCAAGCTACCTACCAGACCTCCCCATCCGTATTCACACATCTCTCTTGTTGACGTTCTAGATAGAATTAAACAAAAATTACAAGTTTTTAACAATCTATAATGAGATTTCAGATAAATAGCGTAGTTCACTAATTAATGGACGTGCGTATACGTCTGCGTGATAAACTTCTGAGAATATTTACTCTACGGGCGGCGTCGACACCCACGCCACGCGCCGCTCCACTCTGGATTGCAGAATGAGCAATACTTGTAAACAACCATCATATAATCGATTCCGTATAATGAGTAATCGATAAGAAGCCACCGGAAACCTTTTTATACTATACTAGCTGACCCGGCAGACTTCGTAGTGCCTCAATCGATAAATAAAAGACTTAAACTTTTGTATAAAATAAACTTAAAACAAGAGGAATCGGTCCGACGGGGGACACATCAAAGGAAAAACTAAATTGTTATTTTTATTTAATTCCAGCATTTTCATAATGATCTACCTTTTAAACCTTCTCTGGACTTCCACAAATAATTCAAGACCAAAATTAGTCAAATCGGTCCAGCCGTTCTCGAGTTTTAGTGAGACTAACGAACAGCAATTCATTTTTATATATATGGATAACCTATAGGTAGGGTTTATCAATTCTCGTGATAATTTTCTTTCTGGTATTACATAAGTAGACGCACGAAACTTCGCAGTTCGATAACAGCCAAACCGGAAGCAGATCTGTGACATTAAAACCACATTAGCAGTGCGATCGTTGGAGAGGCTGTAAATGACCGCCTCCGCTCCGACAATAGGCCGCGCCTTCCCGTCAACTGTTTTTTTTTTTTTTTGGAGTTTATTGCCTGATATCTAGACCTTTAGGCCAAGTCTTAAGTATTTTTTTCGGTTTATTATATCCCGTCAACCGTCAACTGTCAACTCACATTATACATAGATTAGTTTGAAAAAGATAGTATATTAAATCTCATTTAAAGATAGAATCACATGTTGTAGCACTCAGAAAACAGCACAGAGGCTAGTTCTTTTCAGGGCCTAATAGTATGTGGCAAAAAAATTTAAACGCATAATGGTTCCATATAGGATGAATGAACTTTGCTGCAGTATTTAGAACAAAAAAAAACGTGTGGTACTCGGGAACACTACACAAGCGCAACGTGTGAATGTGTTGAACGCGAGCTAAATGGTAGGCGGAGGGGTGTAAGGTTTTTTTCGTTACGGAATTTCATGATTCGGTCGCCGCGGTCAAGGCCCGCGATAAAATCTATGCAATAGCTTAAAAAGGAATGGTGGTATCATTTCGAAAAACCCTGCAGCACTTCGGTAATAATATATGGTTAAAGAGGAGTTTATTTTGGCCTCAAATGACGTCACTTGTCAATGACGTTACGTTCTACGGAGCTCTATAAGTTTTCCATTAAATGGTATTTATCTAAAATAAGAGCCTTCTGATTTTCTATTACTATTCAATTCTAAAATTTAATTATTAAATGATTTATTTAAACACTATTGGATGTGTATATTATAAATTTTCACTTATGATATTTAATGAGAATTACTTTTTATTATTTAATGCTGTAATTCAGTAGACATAATCATACCAAGAGCTTAGATAACATATTAAGTAACTTAAAACATAAAAAATTAAAATCAATTGCATACTATCTGTAATATTCTGTATAAAGCTGCTTAGTTTTAACTAAATAGCTGAATTTGCATATACATAGCAGTGTAGGCGCCAGCGGAACAATTACATTCAAATTTTCTCGCACATTTGAAACAATGATCTCAGGTTTGTGGGATGGTCTATTGTTTTCAATTCGTTTTGTGCGCAATACGGCTGACTTTTAGCTTGACTTAGTTTAGTATCTATACTATACTAATATTATAAAGCTGAAGAGTTTGTTTGTTTAAACACGCTAAGCTCAGGAACTACTGGTCCGATTTGAAAAATTATTTCAGTGTTAGATAGCCCATTTATCGAGGAAGTCTATATATAGGTTATGTAGCATCACGGCAAGGCCAATACAAGTGGAGCACCAATAAAGAATGTTTCAAAATAGGGGTTTAACTAGCTCCTTAAAATTCTATAATTCAAAAATATGTTCACTTTCTACATAAATGAAGCGGGGGTAAAATTTAGTATTATGCCAAACTATTCCACACGGACAGAGTCGCGGGTAAAAGCTAGTAAAATATAACATTATATAATACCACAGTTATTTAATTAGCGTTTCTCTGAGCACTAACGATTTAAATGTTTATGATCTTTACATTGCAATTTTCGTTCTCTTTAAACAGAATATACTAGAATAATGAAAAATTATAAATATCAATGTATTAAGAAGTCTTTCTTCGCATCTTGAAAACTGCGATTTTTCATGTAAAGACTTTTTTGTTATTAACGCATTAAAACAAAGTCCTACGCTGACGTTTTTTTTTTAAATGCATTAAATTTATATTTCTCGTCTTTCTTTTGAATGATAAATTTTCATTCGATTTATCTTCATTCGGTGCATATTATTTATTTAGGTTTCCCATAATTATATACGCCCACGTTTACACCCACTAACTGTAGATTATTATTGCTTGCCCTTTAGATGTACGTGGGTTAGACAAACCTAATAAATTAATAGTTTAGTTACTCTTATTTCACTAAGCAATACTGATCACATCGCCGAATATTTTTCATTTTTCAATTTGTCTTTGTGTATGTGAAATATTTTAATGTAATATATTTTTTTATGACAAGTCCAAAATTATTATATAATGTCAAATTTATGACACTTATTATTTTTTGTATAAAAAATAAATAAATAAATGACAATTATGCGCTTAGTGGTTAGAGGTTAACGACCGAATCGAAATGTTTTCTTATTGTGATTAAAGACAAAGGAACTTACCGACTACCTGATCTTAAGTGATCTTCAACGCTCACTACGAGTATCATCGGATAGATTTTATTGAAATAACTTTCTTCTTAATTCGTATTTACTTAAATTTCAACACATTTCTATAACTAATCCATGTCGACCACCCCGCCTATTTCCGCCGTGAAGCAGTAATGCGTTTCGGTTCGAAGGGTGGGGTAGTCGTTGTAACTATACTGAGACCTTAGAACTTATATCTCGAGGTGGGTGGCGCATTTACGTTGTAGATGTCTATGGGCTCCAGTAACCACTTAACACACATCAAAGCAATAAAAAAAAAAAGGAATAATTATTTTAAAAATTAAATGTCACTGCGAGATTTGAGATTACACATTTTAATGCATACGGATTCTGAGAGACTTTTAAGAGTCCAAAACTATAAATTAAATTAAATCCACGATTTTTTTTCATATTAAACCGAATAACAATATTGTCAACTCTTCGGAACTATAAAGAATCAATACAGAAAAATAAATTAATATATTCAATATTCACGGAACGGAAAGTTTAAAGGAAAAGTTTAAGTGTACGCTTTGAAAGCTCCTTTGAACTTTAAGCAGAAATATCGTCAATTAGTCATCGACTGCAGCTATTGAGTAGGACGTGAGAAAATTAATACGGTTTCCGTGAATTTTTGAATAAAGATTTAAGTAGTTTTACCATTTAAATAATAAAATTTAAAAAAAAATACTCTACAGACTGTACAAGTTCGATTGAGAAATATAAGTTTATGTTTATAACAGCAACCACGTAACCATTTTTAGGTCGTTTATGAGACACTAATAAAAAACTCTTCGCATATACGAGTGTTACTGTGTTACTTATAATATTTGCTATGTGTATGTGCATTACTATAATTCTCATGTTGTATTTGTTATTTTAGTTATGTGTTATTTGTTCTACACACACTTATCACTTTTTATTATTATTCTCATTATCCTCTCGCAGGTCTGCTGGAAGAGATTTCTCAAAGAAATAAGCAGTGCCTTTGTACATAATTTTCCTATTACTCTGTACTGTGTCTTGTTTTCTGTGTGTACATAAATAAATAAATAAATAATAAAATAATAAAATAAAATAGGTTATTTTGAAAACCGAACAAAAAATTCTAAGCTCCGAAATCTCCTAAGGAAATCATCTGACAATTTCAGTACGGCTTATCCGGGTGTGTGGCACAGCAAACACTCGGCGACCTGAAACACGTTTATTTACACGCTTGTCAAAAGTTCGACACAGTGCCGGTATTTATAACCGCGGAAGGTGCGCCCCGGGGCAACGAACTTGTGACATAATCATAAAAGACGACCATCAGTAGACAATGTGAGACATAGTCCGTTAACGGCTGGTTGATGAGCACCGTTAAATATCTGGCTACTTATGTCCGTCGACGGCATGTGACATTGTTTCTGAATGAGTAATTAGTTCAGTCAGATGTACTAAAAAATCGAGGCAATTTGTTATAAGCAACATTTCGCTTAATACGCGAATTAAAGGTTCGTGTTATTTGATATTAGTATCAACAATTCGATGTTTTTAATTGAACTTCAATTAAGTTTACCCCATTCACAAATAGCTGAAGAAGTTTTTTTTGTTTATGATGGTTTTTCCAAATTTTAAACTTTGAATGATTTCCTGTAAGATTACAAAAATTTCGGTTAAACCAAATATTTTTTTTAAACTTTCAATCAATTTCTTAAGCAAATAATAATAGCCTTTCACTCTTCGATATTATTGTGTTATGCTATTGATTGATTTGATCGCACTTAATACAATATTTTGAGTGACTCCTGAGGTTTTCTTAGAGATTGAATATGAAATAACAACTTTTACAATTTAATCAAAAACAGTTATTACAATACAATTGATTGTTGATCGTATGCTACAGGGTGTGTAGTGATGTTCACGTTGAAAAATAAAGCCTATAAATATTCAATAAAATATAATGCAAGCATTGAAAAAAACCATTATTTATTAAAACACATTAGCCGATGTATCTCTGAATAAAATGTGAAACATCGGGATCAAATGGATCTTTTGTAGTCACGATTCAATAACATTTCGTGCGATCTAATCCCTGAGCTTACAAACAAAAAACATTCGTCATTTCCATCGCCTTATTCTGCGTTGGATCGCATCACTCTCCGAAGCGGTGTACCGTTCGAATTGATCCCTTTTATTTGATAAAGTATATATCAATCGTCCTCGTATGTAGGTCACAGATGTTTGTCTCCATATACTATTGTTCAGTTATAGCCTTTGATTGTTTCGCTGCGTTCGCCTATGTGTTGCGAAAACAATGGCGACAATTTTAGTACGAACAAATTTGAAATGCCTAAATTACACTAAAGATGTTGAAATTTCAACTGTACAGGATTTTTATCGTGGTACCATCTATTAGATTTGGTTGTAGTCAATATGCGACACGTTTCGGTAGTTTGTTTTATAATTTATTATAGTACTACGCAACGAAAGGTATTTCCAAAGAGTTTATCATATTGCATTCACTTTTTTATCACTGGTGGTAGGACCTCTTGTGAGTCCGCACGGGTAGGTACTACCACCCCGCCTATTTCCGCCGTGAAGCAGTAATGCGTTTCGATTCGAAGGGTGGGGTAGCCGTTGTAACTATACTGAGACCTTACAACTTATATCTCGAGGTGGGTGGCGCGTTTACGTTGTAGATGTCTATGGGCTCCAGTAACCACTTAACACCAGGTGGGCTGTGAGCTCGTCCACCCATCTAAGCAATAAAAAAAAAATCAGGTCTGTCTGGCCGTAAAATATACTCAGTCTGTCGAGTTAACTGGAACATATTTTATCATACTTCCATGAACCGGAAATTTAACAAAACCAATATATAGACGAACGCCCATTTCAATAGCATCCTTTTTTGAAGGACAATCTTGGAGTTCAATAAGATTAAAAAAATTTAAATAAGGTCATATAAATTTTATACGCAGGTTGTTTTTATACGCATACGAATAAGTGATGGTCAGTGGTCACAGTTTATCACGAACGGCAATGCCAGTGTGGCCAGCCACTGTCTATTGTTCTTTCAAAAGAAATCAAGACTTTAAGGATGGTTAGTAAAACCTGTGTGTTGGTATTTAATATGACCATTTTTATTAAAATTTATGTATGACTTTTTTCAATAAATATTAAACATTAAGCTACAGTCATGGTGGAAACTTCCGACTTTTATTTTCACCTAGAAAAAACAGTTAAAACATTTACCAATCAAATATCTAATTGTATACGCTATAAAATCGACTGTTTGATTTTTCGTGTCAAATAACAAAACGGTTCGGTCGAATTTCAAAGTTGAATACACCCATTAAAATGAATAATGAACACTTTTTGTATGAGACTCAGAAAGTTGAGGTGGTTTGAAATTTAATTAATTGCAACGGTTTATTCTTTTGATGTATTAATTAAATTTAACTTTACTTGGGTTGTATAAAGATTTTGTCTAGTTTAATAAATCTACATATACATATAAGGAAACATAAGTCACAGACAAAATGGGTTTTTGGTGCACTTGAATTCAAATCCGGTTTTTTTTTGTTTATCTATTTTTTCTTTCGGACATTGTACATATATGATATAAGACTAGGAATTGATCATAAGACTGATTTTTTTAAATCTTTTACAGCAAAATGAATTCTTCTTTCAGTAAAACTCAAAGTATTCATATTAGCGCTAGAGAATCTCAATCTAAAAACAACGGCTTTACGTTGGATTCCTCTTACAGCGCTATCTCCTATCACTAACCCTCAGGTTGGCAAACATTACAACTTTGGACACAGAAGCGCCGAAAATATACAGGAGCTCATTCATACTACTCACTCGTAATTATGTCCAAAATTAAGCAGCTTCAATCGCAATTTTCAATTTTATTAAAATATTTTATATGTTTACTCTGTATCTTGAGCATCGCAGTATTTTCAGGCCTTGAACCAATAAAACCTTAGGCATCGGTGTAAGAACATCTTAAATGCTAGTTGCACTTTCCGCACCTAACTACTGAATAGAGAAGAAACAAAAATATCACTGATAAATTTTTGCATGTTACAGACAATTTTACTTGCTTGTTCAATTCTGCAGCGGGCTTTAAGACTATGATCATCTTTGTCATCAACAACCGCGTATACTTATAACGTCTGATGTGTTAAAGGTTAGTACCACTGCTTAGTAAAGAAGCGTGAGGTTGCGATGTTTGACTTATTACCATTTTGTTAACCGTTTATAGTTGGTGTTTAAGCTGTAGCTGGTATGTCTGTAGTCTTTGTGGACTAGAGTTTGAAGATACGGAGGGCTATCAAGATTCAGATACCTTCTTAGTGCTAAGGGCTGTAGACAATCTTGGTGAAAACTGGTCGACGCCGTTTGTGGAAATCGATCAGGAGCAAATCCACATCAAGATAAGGATTTGACTTCTCGACAAGGATCCTTGAATTTGATGATTACTTCACGGAATCGGGATTGTGGTTTGGTAGTAAATAATAATCGTGGCGCGTAATCAATATAAAAAACCTCAAGATACAATCTTGACACTTTGAGAACAGCAGTTGACAGTTGACGGGAAGGCGCGGCCTATTGTCAGAGCGGAGGCGGTCATTTACAATCTCTCCAACGACCGCACTGCTAATGTGGTTTTAATGTCACAGATCTGCTTCCGGTTTGTCTGTTATCGAACTACGAAGTTTCGTGCGTCTACTTATGTAACACATGAAAAAAAATTATCACGTGAATTGAAAAACCCTACCTGTAAGTTATCGATATATATAAAAATGAATTGCTGTTCCCTAGTCTCGCTAACACTCGAGAACGGCTGGATCGATTTGGCTAATTTTAGTCTTGAATTATTTGCGGAAGTCCAGAGAAGGTTTAAAACGTAGATGAATATGAAAATGCTCGAAATTAAATAAAAATAACAATTTTGTTTTTCCTTTAATGTGTCCCCCGTCGGACGGATGGATTCCTTTTGTTTGTTTTAAGTTTATTTTATACAAAAGTTTAGGTCTTTTATTTATCGATTGAGGCACTCCGAAGTCTGCCGGGTCAGCTAGCTATTAATAAATTACGATACTATTATTATATATTTATAAGTATATCCAATAAGCACACCTGTGAGATAGATATACTTGTAAAAAGAACAAATTCAAAGTAACGACAGAAACACAAATAAACAAACGTGACTGGAAACTGTTACAGTATAATTTTACACGCAGAGTTCGATGCGCCACTGATTTCTCGTGTTTATTATAAGACCGTTGTGTGATTCTGAATTTGAAGCAAAGAAAAGATAAAACTAAATCAAATCTGATGTGTTGACGTTTCCGTAAACGATAACACAAAACAAAAAAAAATATCTTCGGAAAAAATAAATTTGATGTGATTTATATGGCGTGCAATGTAACACAATTAAAATCGCACTTCAATGACTTTAAGTTCAATGACCTCAAAATAATACATAGAGTAAATTTTAATTATATATTTACTTAATTTGACTTGTATTCACTCAACGATTTAAATACAATTATAGTTACTCACACCTCATGACTTTGATTAATATTATGTATAGCATCCTCTCTTTGGTTTTGTCGTTTTTTTCTTGTTAAGATAGAGAAAAACAATATTTTTCACTAAAACACTTGGTCTATTAAACAAACAAACAAACCTGGAAATTCTCTACAGCCTGGACGTTATGTCTGACTTTGAATTTTCCAAATTCATACTTGACAAGAATCCAAATTACCTCAAAACGTCTGGAACTGAAAGTCTTAAAACTTTGTAGCAAATGAAAAATAGTACCTAATTATTTGATAGACCGTTATGATAATCGACCTTGCTTACTGACTTGTAATATATTATTATGTTATGTAAAAAATATCATTTCATATATTTTTCAAATTGCAACTTTTCGTATACATTGCGGCTAGGTAACTCTCAATTTACTTTTATTTATGTAAATTAGAATATTCAACTGGAATATTGTGTTACAGGTGCCAGAAATACGGGACAACAAGAAGTGTGCTCAAAACTCGATTTTAAAATATTTTAACAAAGACACTACTCATTCTAGAGTGACGAGACGATATTTTTAAAAAAAAATGATCATTGTATCTATAAAACATAACGTTGTACTTATACCGTGTTATCTTACACTTATATAGGAGATGATTAAATTACTTTACTGGTGGTAGGACCTCTTGCGAGTCCGCGCGGGTAGGTACCACCACCCTGCCTATTTCTGCCGTGAAGCAGTAATGCGTTTCGGTTTGAAGGGTGGGGCAGCCGTTGGTACTATACTTGAGACTTTAGAGCTTATATCTCAAGGTGGGTGGCGCATTTACGTTGTAGATGTCTATGGGCTCCAGTAAACACTTAGCACCAGGTAGATTGTGAGCTCGTCCACCCATCTAAGCCATAAAAAAAAATTAATTAAAATCATCATTGTATCAATAAAACAAATCGTTGTACGGAAACCGTGCTACCATTACTTATTTATATATTACCGCTGGCTGATGTCTTAATCACAGAATCATCTCTTGGACTTGTGTTCTAAACAATAGAAGTTCAACACACAAAAGCCCATAATCATAATTAGCCGTTCGACTTCAATTAAAAGTCGATGCATAGAATTTATAGTTTGGGCTCTCAAGTGAACAATTTATTACGACCATTGATGTTTTGTTACGAAAGAGTAGTTCATATTTTAACTAACGAATTCCACTGGTCAAAATGCTTAGCTTTCCGAATTATTTTTAGATGTATTTTGAAAATTATTCAGTAAATGTATATTAAATACTCTAAAATGTATATGTGTATTTGTCGTCCATAAACGGGCTTATATTTTTTTGTAGACCAAAAATTCTCATTTAAAATTAATTTCTATATTTTAAATTGTATGCAATTAATACTTTATTTCCTTGGTTATTGTATACCTAATCCATAAAATATCACTATTAATGATAAGGCTACTCATTGAATTGTTATGTAACGTATTTTTCTATTTTTGTAACATATTATTTTTAGTAACACTAAAACTATTATGCGACTTAAATCTTGGACTCCGTGGAACTATTTACTTTTAAAACTAAACATTTTAAAAATAATTCCCCAATATCGAAATCCTTTTGGCTAAATAGAAAAAGCTTAATACTTTAATTATATCGCAAATTGTTTCGAATACGCTCACAATCTCTCGTTCACGATTTATTGATACTGAAAATACGTAGCTCCTCTTTCAATACAAAACATTTTTTATACGCGTTTTTACAAAACATTCTTTAAACAAATTTTACACGCGAATTTAAATTTAATTAGATTTATATACGTACAGGGGTCGTTAAACTGTTCGTATTGATACACTGTATTCGCTTTTTAATCAAATTTCAACGGGGTCACGTCATGTACTGTCATTATCAGCAAAGTATTCGGACCTTTCATCGGGTTCATACACGTAATATATTCTTTCTTTTACTCATAACATTGTTTGTGGCGAAAAATATAAATTAAAACTTTTCATAATAAAAATACGTATAATAAAAAATAAAAAAAAACTATATTGCTCTCAAAGCTGTATCTTCGATCGCTTGACCAAAGAAATCATCAATCAATTATTAAATGTAACTGAGACACTGCATCCGAAATCAATCGAAGCCGTCGAATCAATTGTCGCTCAGAAATCTGAAGGAGCACAGGATTTGAACACTTGCAATAACCGTATAAAAGCGGAGTGCGTGAAACGTGACGGATTTAGACGCGTAAGACTTCGCGGACTACTCGCGGTGACATCGCGCAGGCGCGCGGACTCAGCGCTGGCGCTTCAAAGACTGAATCTGACCGACTCCAGCCCGGCTCAGACAAACGCAAGGGACGCATTCAGATAGCCTAATTCTGTTGTGACAACATGAAGAAATTACAAAAAAAATTATTAATTACAAATTCGTTGTGATATAAAAACGAATTGCTGTTCGTTAGTCTCGCTAAAACTCGAGAACGGCTGGACCGATTTGGCTAATTTTGGTCTTGAATGATTTGTGGAAGTCCAGGAAAGGTTTAAAAGGTAGATAAATATGAAAATGCTTGGAATTAAATAAAAATAACAATTTTGTTTGACTGATTCCTTTTGTTTGTTTTAAGTCTATTTTATACAAAAGTTTAAGTCTTTTATATGTCGATTGAGGCACTACGAAGTCTACCGGGTCAGCTAGTTTATTAATAAATAACCAATCAAAATAATTTAACATAAATCAATTCATACAGTAGGACAAATCTTCCAATGCGCTTAAATGAGGCACAGTTTCCAAGATACTGGCTGCGTTACCTCGTTGGACAGCCAGACTCACTCTCTGTGCAAAGTTGTGTAGCCTATTATTAATTTATATTCGAAATCCGAAAGTTTCCTCCAGTCAGATTTAGGCATCGAGTCTAAAGTATCATAGAATTTTCTAGAAACGTCCTTTAAGACCTTTTAAGGTTTAATTTGGTAGCTCTTTTCTATTGATACCTATACTTGTCTTAAAGCCTGTTTATTTTCAAAAAGACGTACAAAGCCATTCACGGTTAATTAATTAGTTTGGAATGTTACCCTAAAGTTTTTGCTGTGTAGAGGTTCGTTCGTTCAAGAGCCCAGCACTCGACGACACGTAGCTCTCTCGACCTGTCACTAAACTTAAATTTAACTTACAAAAATTCCAGTCTTTTGTTACAGCACGAGGCCTCACGTCCGGGAAGCCGACACTTGACCTACCGACGTATTTAGATCTTTTGTGTCACGGGATAAAGGGAAGCGTGACTTATCCTATTCGAGTATTAAAAAACCTATGAATAAGACTTCGTTATTATCATAAATTTTCTGGAGCGACACTTCGATCGTAGTAAACTTACCTTTATAGGTAAGAGTTGATGATATATTTTTTTTCTTTATTAACGATGCCCTATACGATGTAGACTTGTGTGGTCTTTTAATCTTAGCTTTAAATTTGTACTGAAATATGTATTTGTTGTTACATGAATATCATTAATGTTCGTCAATTGATTTGAACTCAAATGATTTTGACAAAAAAAAAAACAAAAAAACAGAAATCTTCTTTCTTTAACTACTAGAAAAATTCTTTTACTAGCGAGGTAGACGAGTTCACACACTTCCTGATTTTAAGTAGTTACCAGAGCATGCATACTGCAAAAATGACGTCATATGTGTTCAGACATTAAATCGAAGCGTCAGCTCTATTTGTTCAAAGGTCATTTATTCATCTACTTGCTTTATTTGTTCAAAGTTAATCCCGGATAACAACAGGAACTGATAGTAGGACCTCTTGTGATGTCCGCAAGAGTAGGTACCATCACTCTGCGTGTTTTTGCCGTGAAGTTGTAATGTGTTTTGGTTTGAAGGGTGAGGCAGCCGTTGTAACTATATTGAGACCTTAAAACTCATATCTCAAGGTATGAGCTCCGGTAGCCACTTAACACCAGGTGGGATGTGAGCCGTCCACCCATCTACGCTATAAAAATAAAAAACGGAACCACAAGGGCTTCCTAAAAGAATCACCAAAGTCATGAGCTCGTCAATCCATCTATCGCTATTAAATCAAAGCAAAGTATACCTATAACGTTTTTTCTCGGTATCTTTGCGTGGCCTACCTACGAGTATACTCTGAATCATTCATTACGAGCGATACATAAAAAAAAAACATGTATTTTTAAACTCATATCGGCCAGCAACACTGCACTATTGCTACACCGCAAACTTAAATAGCATCATTCGTGTATCTGTGGCCCAGTTCCCGCGTTAATAAAGACCTGCCGGGATAAGGAAATTTCGATGCAGTTTATATAGAAGCCATAGATTATGATTTAATCGATATTTAACGTTTCTGAGTTGTAATCGATATCGAATTCGATTGAATTCGAACTTAAAACAAACATCAATCAATAGGCTTTGTAAGATTATCTGTTTTCACGACTGTCTGATTAAAGATGATTGAATGCTGCACGTAGTTCTTAGATTATATTTGTCTTTAGATTCAACAAAAATATCGGTCCTGTAATAGACACATTTAGAGTATGTACGTAACTACTACGTAACACTTCACATGATAGCGAATTTAACTTATACTTGCTTGCTATTTGCAAGCCATTAAAACATCCACCGGGCTTTGGAATGAGCTCCCCTCCACGGTATTTCCCGAGCGCTATGACATGTCTTTCTTCAAACGAGGCTTGTGAAGAGTACCTAACGGTAGGCAGGGGCTTGGCTTTACCCCTGGCATTGTTGAAGTCCATGGGCGACGGTAACCACTCACCATCAGGTCATCAGACGGGCCGTATGCTTGTCTGCTGTCTACATGGGCAATAAAAAAAACAATGCAAAATAAGAATAAAAAATCAAATTGATTTACGAAAAACGCTAGATTTTAAAACTAAGATAAGATATCAAAATACTTCCAATGCTACAAACAGTGCAGGTGGATCACGGAAATGCCAGTCGGTTCGACTCTATTTTGATACGTTTTGGTTTCGCCACGGCCGCCCGCCAACGCCCCACATCAATGAACGCGTCGCCCAACGGCTCGGTTCTCCGCCCTACGATATAAGCGGAACAAACCGTTTTGATATTATTATTATTTTTTCAAAACTCCAAAATGTTGTCATAAATATGAGAATATGTATTGTGAAATTTAAACTAATACAATCTACGTCAAGTTTTGGTCGATGTACCAACTGTATGCGGTTTTCAGAGACGTTTTGAAATACACCTAACAAGCTTTGATAGTACCAAAGCGTGAACCTAAGCTACTTTAGACAATACTCAATTTTACAAATATTGCCGAAGTAATAAAAAAAATATTACAAGATTTTTCCCCATATTCTGATGGTTCTTAATGAGCACTTGGGTATGTTGTGCTGTATGTGCTATGCTGTGGTGTCTGTGGACTCCTATAATAACTTAACAATAGGTTAGCATAAGCTTATCCGCTAACAATAATAATACAAAATTTGTCTGTACACATTCTTAGAAATAATTAAACAGCCTTGTCTATTTATTTAAAATATAAATATGTACATATTATATTATTCTTTATAATATTATATATTATTTATTTTTTTGTTCGTACCATCAAAATATAAGTAAGTAAGTATAATAGTAAGAAACATACGCCTTTCCAAATTTCCTTTTTTAAATTAAAAAATATATAGGTATATTGCCAATTACTTTTATTGATTCGTGCAATTAATTAAATCAACGTTGACTTGAAGGCAAGTATCAAGACTTGTGGTGCCGTATAGAGCCACAAATATAAATAGGCGGTCTTATTTTCTTATTTACGGCTGTTTCAGACTTAAATGTGCAACTTTTTATGATAAATTCAGTTTTTATTGCCCTTGTCGTCGCTGTTACAGGCACGGCCGAAGGGAGCTCCGGTCCCATGACCAATTTATTCGCGAAACTACTAGGTAATAAGGATCGCGTAAACTTTTTCTTTGAAGTTTTTTGTTTTAACAATTTTTTTTTTAGGTTTTTTATTTATAACAGGGCGATATTTCAATATATTTTGTTATATGTACAAAATAGTTATTAATATATGTACATGAATTAAGAAGCATAGGAGCATATAAACCCATTCAAAAATCCTTTCATTATCATGAAAGGATTAATATATTATTGAGTGTTATAATACTGAGTATCCTCATATCTCTTTAATATCGTCAGCTTATTTTCCTATTTAGCTCCATTTATTTATCTTTGAACCAACTATGTCGACTACTAATGTCCGTACTAACTTAGCACCTTAGCAGTAAAACAATTTCACGTTATAATCTGAACAGCGAGATAACGATTATACATACAACTGATACCTCAATATAGTGTCTCAAAGTGTGCAAAGGGGTTAGAGACCGAAAAAACTATGAGATTTTTATCGAAGCCGCACAAACGTAAGTTTATTTAACGAAAAAATATATTTCTATTACAATTACTGGCGCAAACTAGACACTTTCACCTTTAATTCATACATCGAGGTGGATGGTGACGCTGAAATTCATCATTCATCATTCCCCTGCCCTTCTCCCAGTGACCTGGGGTAGGCGCAACATGATTTCTCCTTCCATACTCCTGTACCATATATATTTTTTATTATTATTGCCCTTGTAGGCAGACGAGCATACGGCCCACCTGATGGTGAGTGGTTACCGTCGCCCATGGACTTCAGCAATGCCAGGGGCAGAGCCAAGCCGCTGCCTACCGTTTAATACTCTTCACAAGCCTCGTTTGAAGAAGGTCATAGCGCTCGGGAAATACCGTGGAGGGGAGCTCATTCCATAGCCGGATGGTACGTGGCAAAAAAGACCTCTGGAAACGCACTGTGGATGACCACAGTGGCTCCAGGTAGTATGGATGAACTCTACTCCGGTGGCGGGCGGTGCGATGGTAAAAACGAGATGCCGGTATCATCTCTAACAATTCCTCAGAGCACTCTCCATGGAACATACGGTACAAAATACAGAGGGAACCGAAGTCCCTCCGCAGACGCAGAGGTTCCATATACCATTTTTTCGTTCACTCCCCTTTTACACATATAATCTTTCAAGCAATACATCCATTTCTCCTTAGGTCTACATCTTCCTCGAAAGCATGGTGGTGACGCTGACATTGTGTTCTTAAAATTTCCTGTTTTCATATTAGTTACGACGCAGCCCATTATACATTGCCTGTATTTTTCTTGTCTGTACTGAATTGTCAGTAAATGATTACCTAACAGTTTCTTGGTTCTGGACGTGTGCAGCGCGTTTATTTAGGTTTATGTGTGGTATATGACGTTTAACGACTTTTTCTTCCTCTGATGTGTATGGACGCGCCTAATTACAGTTTCGTAAGACCAGACCAACGATTAATTGTGAATTAAATTGTGTGGTTAATGTTAATCAGTCGAATGTTAATTGCGAAATTGTCCATTAAGATTGAGGCCTCTAGATTTAGATTAATTTTATGTACTACATATTCCACCTCATCCATAAGAAATTGGCTGGTTGCGTCGTCAACAGCTTCATCTTTTACAGGTGCTTACCGGCGCCGAAATCCCCTGTGACGGTTCTAAGCAAATATCTTAGCTGACTTCTACAAAACCCTCCGGTTTTGTGTGTGTACTAGTTTTTCTCATAAACACTTCGGTACACCTGAGCTATCTTCTCTTTTCTTACTAAATTAGGACTTAAAGTAATCCCCCAGTGGGTTATAGATCGTTTCCATTCGGATTGATCCTACGCATTTGTACCGCGAAACAATGATACCTTCCGGTTAGAGTCGGACAGTCTTCATATCATACTATTGAAAACATGCCTCCAAGTAGGCGGCGGTGTTGAGTCGGTATATAGGTTTCCTTTACTATAAAACAGCAAGTATATTTTTATTTATTTTTATCGCTTAGGTGGGTGGACGAGCTCACAGCCCACCTAGTGCTAAGTGGTTACTGGGGCCCATAGACATCTACGACGTAAATGCGCCACCCACCTTGAGATATAAGTTCTTAGGTCTCAAGTGTAGTTACAACAGCTGCATCACCGTTCAAACCGAAACGCATTACTACTTCACAGCAGAAATAGGCAGGGTGGTGGTACCTACCCTCGCGGACTCACAAGTGGTCCGACCACCAGTACCGTGAGGTCGTTCACCTACACGGATAAACAACAAAAATTATTTAATAGTTCTTAATGTTTATTGAACGCGAGTCATCAAAACTATATAGTCTTACAACGTCGCACCGTCCCGAACCTTGCGCATCCTGTTACTTTGTTTTGTTTGTTCGGCTACTTGCGGTCGGATTTATTACAAGTAAATATAGAATTTACGAGTGAAATACAAATGAGGAGCTGCCAGATATAATCATTGATCTCGTTAGGAACGCTCGCTCACTTCTCAGCGCTCTTTACGATATCTATATCTATACTAATATTATAAAGAGGAAAGATTTGTTTGTTTGTTTGTTTCGAATAGGCTCCGAAACTACTGGACCGATTTGAAAAATTCTTTTTCCATTAGAAGCCGACATTGTCCCTGATGAACATAGGCTACTTTTTTTATTTTTTTTTTATTTTTAATTTTTTGGTTTTATGTGTGTTTTAATGTTTCCGAAGCGAAGCGAGGGCGGATCGCTAGTATTTTATTAAATTTAGAAGCACGGACGTTAATTAAAATCGGTAATGAATTTTTCACTTGTGTAATAATATGAATTAAAGTTTTTCTCGTTAACCTAGAAAATTATTTAGCAGTAGGTGGACAGACATTTTGGCAATCCATCTGTGTGTCCATGAGTGTCCATCAATCCATCCATATGAGATAAAAATCAATAAATATTGCAGGTAAATCTGGTGCAAAACAATGACCCAAGTTCGTTCGTAGTAACCTCGAGGGGTTATTCTAGATTCGCCAAGCAATTAGGTGAGCTTACGGGGCTCAAACCGGGAATGTTGCTAACACTGGCCCTAGCAAGAGCAGTGCTTCGCAGAATCTACCACCGGATCGGAAACGCGACCCAGGCTCTTAGTTGTCGCTAGTCACTTGAGAGATCAATCCAAATCCGCAGTTACATTTGAAAACGATCATCCCACCCTTGCGACTGAAATGTTTGTTTACTTTGTTTCATAAATATAGAGTGACGGTACGAAAGACGGATGATAGAAAGCAGCAGTGACAGATTCTGAAGATTTTATTCTGTAATAAATCTCAACTTTTTATATTTTTCAACTACGATACACAGCTGATCGTCTATCGTTTTCATGAATATTGGCAACGCCAAACCGATCCCAGCGAATATCCAAAACGGATAGTATCATAAAATTCCCGAGTATTACACGCTTACTCATACACGTCTGGGAGTCATCCCGAAAGATATCGATCCAATATTTTGTTTGGAACTAGCTGTGTTCAGGAGAGCTGTGAGTCATTGAGTCAGTGACTCACAGCACACCTCTATTACATTAATACACCTATATAGTCATAGACCAAAAAAAGTAGCGTTGGTTGTTTTAAGCATAGTGAGTTAATTAAAATGTTTGTGTTTTATGTATTTCTCCCGTGATCTTAACCATGTGGAATGCCTACTTAATATTCTTGCTTATTCAACGTTAAATAACAAAATGTACGGGAACATTAACTGTCTATCTAATCATACTTTAAATATTTAATGGCATCATTTTACGACGTAACATTATTAGCAAATTAAATTTGCCGCAGAATTTGCAAGCTGTTTTTAAATGTAATTATTATCCTGTTCTACTTAATGCTGTATACGTAACTAAGATAAATAATTAGCACCACAATATAATAATCGTAATATGAAAATTAGAAGAGAAAATAGATCAACGTCATTCTTTATCCAAAGAATTATCGATTATGTTCGAATTAGTATGTTCATAGGTAATTACTCTTATGACTGCATGTTTGATGAGATGACTAATAGACCTATCCACCTGACAGTTAGTGATTAGTTGTTATCAGAGGCTATTTCAGCGTAACCTTAACTAGTAGGTGAGCTCACGGGGCTCAAACCTGACGACGTTGCTAACACGAACCCTAGCAAGAGCCGTGCTTCGCAGAATCTACCACCGGATCGGAAACGCGACCCACTGAGAAGATCCGGCGAGAAACTCAGTGGGCTGTGTCTGAGGGTTCCACACACAGTTACAATAAAGTTCAATTTATCGCTACAAGACAGTTCTATGTCATCTAACCCGTGGGACGCGTGCTAACGTGTTCCACTATGATTTATAGGAACGATATTGTTGGCTACAATCCTGTCAGGACTTGCAACAATGTCGCTTAATTAATGACGTAATGTAATGAGGTTATATGCTGAGATATAATTCGGTTCACGCGCGGTTTCACGCGTAGATAGAGTGAACTATGTCTAATTTTAGCGTTACTAATTTGTTCTAATTGTCACACCCGAAAACAAATTAAAAAGACATTAATCAAATTAGTGTATTCTTAACTTCCTACCCACTGTCTCCACCTCTGATCGTGGTGGTTGCAAATGAAATAACGTATAGATAAGTAGATAAATGTGAAAGTTTAAATCAATTGAGTAATATTTTATCTTATATTCTACTAGCGACCAGCCCTCGCTTCGCTTCGGTACTGTAATTTATTATTAATTTCTCCACTATTTAATGGATGTTAATATACATACAAACCTTCCTCTTTAATCACTCTATCTATTAAAAAAAACCGCATTAAAATCCGTTGCATAGTTTTAAAGATTTAAGCATACATAGGGACAGAGAAAGCGACTTTGTTTTATACTATGTAGTGATCTTACTACCAAATCAGGAAATGTGCAGTTTAACTACCTACTGCTAATATTTACGTTTATTTGCTAGTGTTTATATATTTTATATATTTTGTACTCCAACGCTACATATGTTTCAAAATATCATAATATTAAGATGATCACTTTCAGTTGGATATAATATGACTTATTCTCAACGAAATGTAATGATTCTTTCAAAAAACCTATTTTATATTACGATTACCCTCCCATTGTATTCAACTAAGAAAATATGAGAAGATATATTTTTTTTTTACTGAAAAAAGAAAAACATTATTTACCTAAGCCATTGTAAAATATTACTTTCATTTAATAGTAAACGGGCACGCTACGTCTCGCCATTCTTCTCGTGCCGTGTCGTCCCATAATATTAAGGCGAACAATACATTACAAAAGTGTTTCCTCCTGGGCGCTTCGTAACTGGACCTAATTTATTTTTTATTAAATTTGATTCAATTAAGGCTCAACGTAATCGAATTGCAGCAATCATAAAGCAATAAATCAAAATAATTTGATGCGGTGCCAACAATCAGGGTAAGTGCTCGTGTAGATGTATGCTTGTATTCGAATTGCATTTCTACAAATACATTTTTTTATTGCTTAGATGGGTGGACGAGCTCACAGCCCACCTGGTGTTTTTTTTTTTTTTTTTCATTTTTCTTAGTGCCCTTTTAGGCAGACGAGCATACAGCCCACCTGATGGTGAGTGGTTACCGTCGCCCATGGACTTCAGCAATGCCAGGGGCAGAGCCAGGCCGCTGCCTACCGGCCAAGCCGCTGCCTGTTGAGTGGTTACTGGAGCCCATAAACATCTATTACGTAAATGCGCCACCCACCTTGATATATATTAAGTTCTAAGGTCTAGGTGTAGTTACAAGTTAGCTGCCTCACCCTTCAAACCGAAATGCATTACTGCTTCACGGCAGAAATAGGGTGGTGATGCCAATCCGTGCGTACTCACAAGAGGTCTTACCACCAGTAAGAATAATATATAGCGCACAGGTTCAATGGACTTAACCTAATTACAACAAAGCAACGGACTAATGCTGATTTTAGGTGTCCTTGAGACGGAAGCTCAAAAAAAAAAACAAAAAGTATTTTATTAAAGTAGATCTAAACAGTAGATTTTAATTCGTCATGACTTTACAACTGATTCAGAATTCATTTCACTGAGAAGAATCGGTAGAATACTCGATGCTCTTTTCTATATACAACCAATTGGCTTTAATAAGGAGGACTCAAACTAACTTTAAGCAACAGCTCTGCATTGCCAAGCCCTGGCCAGAGGTTGGTTCGTAGTGTTTCCGGTAGTAATTTCTACTGCAAAATTTGGTAAAATAATTACGATTCATAGCCGCAGCTTTGATTCAATGGTAATTGATTTTGGATTAGATTCAAAGCACGATACCCAACGGATCGCCAATTAAACTCGCGCAAATAGTAATGGGCCGTTAATGAGGCGCATAGCGAATACTAACCAATTGCTGGGCTCTCATCTTATGTACCTATCTTACTAAATACATTGGTCAGTAAAACAAAAATAGTTTTTTATTTAATTTGACTAAATCGATACACTCAAACATCCTTGATGTTAAGTGTTTGGTGGACAGCACAGATCGTCCACGGTGGATGCCTCTACCGAACTTGAATCATAAGGCCGAAATCTCACCTGCATTGATTTAGGACAAAGTTCCACTTTTAACTATTAAGATACCCGATGAACACAGAGTAAAAATATACAAATACGACTCGAGAACAGACACCCAGACACAAAATAGCTTTAACTACGATGCTAGATTTAAATCCGGAATTGAATCCGATAACTCGGTCATTCATAAATGGACCATGGGGCGATCAATATCATAGAGGATGCGTTTTCCTTAAATAAAAATATAGCTTAGCCTTAAAATTCTTTAAAATAATTAAATCATTGATTTAACAAACAAAAAAATATCATCGAATATAACACTAAATTTATCATCAGTATATAAGTATAGAAATAAAGAAATTAGAAAGTGATACAGAAATTATTTCATTTGTAAATAAATTATAAATAATGGCGGTGCTTAGTAGTATCGAAGTCGACGCGACCTAAAGGATGAGACGCCCGGCGTACTAATCAAAGGATGCGACCATTCCGGTATTAAAATCTCACTGGCAAGTACAAATTGTCTTAGAGAAATACGTGCGTAGTATATTTTCTTTAATATATTCCATGATTAAGGAATAATGTCTTCGAATAAAAGCGAAACCCGCAAAATTTTATAATTTGTGTAATTACCGTACTTAAGGCATAATGAAAACTTGTACATTTAAAAACTACCATCCTGCATTTTTGTTTCCTACATTTGGTAGACTAAGGGACTATTCCAACTCTGCACAGACCAGTATGAGCTCACGGGGTCAACCTAAGAGAATTGCTAACAGCAAGAGCAAGCCCTAGCAAGAGCAGTGCTTCGCTGAATCTACTACCGGATCGAAATCGCGACCCACTAAAAAGATCCGACGAGAAACTCAGTGGGTTAATCCTGCATATTTCTGCCACGACAAAATCGTGCATTCCGGATTGAAGGTCGGGGAAGCGTTTAAATAACAGACTAAAAATGAGACTTGGAATTCAAGTCTCAAAGTCGGTAAGGAAATTCATGTTGTGATGTCTACGGAATCCGGGAACCACTTACAAAGGCGATAGGCGAGTCATTAGTTTGTTCACTAATCAATACAATATTTTTTTTATTGTATTGAAAGAAATTATTCCTTGGCTGACTTGGTTGAAATTATGGCTGAGTTGATCCGAAATCCAAAATACGATAATAATTTATCTATTGGGTGTATATTGGCAAGATTTGTTAACCATCTTGAACAACACACTGTATACGCGCTCTGTCTAAGGTCGTCCCAGATTTGTATAAATATTGTACAACAACAACAAAATAAAACGACTTTCTTGTTTTCGCGTCACGCCTTTCAAACAAATCTAATCAAGTACTAGCAGAATAAGATTGACATGACGTGTCCGGGAATTTTCGGATTGGGCGGTGTATGTATAGGTAGGTACAGCTCGTTTGTCGCTTTTTTGTATCAGATGTCGAATTTAATTAGCCTTAGGATCAAATTAAAAAATTCCAAAATACAATTAGCTTGATTTGGACGAGGGGTTTCAATTCCGACCAATATATGTTTTGGTATCGGTCGATGTTCTTTTTTGTTGAGCTATTTCACAATGCTTAAATTGATTAATTAAAAAGCATCACTTCGTATTTATAATTGATTCTCCGCAATCAAATAAAAGACTTTTGGTGGGAACTCGAGGAGTGAAGGCGTGTTAATAATTAATAATAATAATAATAATGTTTTATTTTTGTTATTTAGTACTTCTTCAGGTTTAGTTGTGTAATAGCGGCGGTTTATTAATTATTTAGCATCTGTGAAAGTTCAAAAACGGGGGAAAATGAAACAAAGCCACTGGCATTAACTTCTCGGATTCTTCCAAAAAGTTCCACTGAAAAATTTTCCGTAAATAACCACCACTGTACAAATCTCCCGTTTCATTTAATTTAATCCCAATTAATTAAAGTCAAAGTCGAGTTAATTAAAGCCAAAATAAACTTCGTTTCATTTCGTTTTGTATAACTTTTCATATTACCTCAGAATATAAGTCTAAAATACAAGATTTGGCTAAAAGGTCCGGTTATCAGGCCAAAAAAAAATATATATATAAAAAAAAGCAAGACACTATGTATTTAAATTTACTATTTCTCTGCTGTTTAAACATAACCTCTAATAGAAAACAAAAACCACAGAACAAAAGCAATCTGATTATCAAAAATAATAGACTCGCAGTAAATATGGTAAAACTGTAACAACGTTTGATATAAATCTTCGTTCTTAATTATTACCGCATAGCAGAATTGTTACATATTAAGGGACCGTAACTAAGAGACTCACAGTGGATTACTTTTGTCCACATTATGACGACTGGTTTAGTGTTGCATACAGCGAAATCTCACAGGAAGAATATTTGTGAGAACCAACAGAATAAACCATAATAATTGATATACGCAACTATTAATCATGCTATAATAATAAGTAGTAAGGACTAAGTGAAGAAATACTTCTTTACTAAGGCTTAAGAAATTTAAAAAGCTTAAAATAGCTGTAGATTCTATTTTAACTGTTTTGCTTGTACCTTGTATTAGGCAGCGGCTGTACCTGGCATTGCTAATGTCCATGGGCGATTTTTTTTCTACCTATTCTAGTAGCCTCAAGGAGTTATTCTAGATTCACCGAGCTAGTAGGTGAGCTCACGGGGCTGAAACCGGGAGTGTTGCTAACACTCGCACTAGCAAGAGGCGTGCTTCGCAGAAACTACCACCGGATCGGAAACGCGACCCACTGAGAAGATCCGGCGAGGACCTCAGTGGGCTGTGTCTATGGTTTTTTTTTTTTTTTTTTTCTACTCGTGTTTCCCCTGACCTTGTCAGAGCGCTTATTTAGGTTTATTTAGATTTGTTTCAGTATTTATTAAGTTTACTTAGTTTTTTGATTTTTAAATTTTTTTTCTTCCCAAAATTATTAACGAATTTTACGAACGAAATTTATTAACGAAATTTATTCAGTTACTAAATTTTTTAATACAACAGTTCCCCATGCTTACCAGGCCATATTATTCCTAATAAGGTGGAAGCATGGGTCAGTCTTCTTTATTCCGTTTTATTGTTCGTTCTGCTATTTTTGTTGCGTACTCCAGTAGGATGCCCCTTTCCTTTTTACTACGCATGATGTGGCTGATGCTGTTTAGGCTCAGCCCCATCTTTAACTCCTGCTCTAACGTCCACCTCTCAGCCGCAAAAACACCGCATTCCAGGAGAATGTGAGGGACAGGCTCAATTGCGCCGGGCTCGCAGATGCACGATGGGTCCCGCTTACACTTGAATCGGTGCAAGTATTCGGAGAACCCACCGTGCCCTGTCAGCACTTGTGTTAGCACCCCCCGTGGTTCTATTTTGCGCACGATCCGGTATGCATCTCCAGCGTCTGGGAAAAACATTTTTGTGACCCCCGCGGTTTCTCCGTTTCTATATCTCCGGTTCCACTCACCCAGCGACTCCAGACGGATCTGTCGCCTGACGTATGAAACCGGACAGAGGTCATAGTCCGGCTTTGCTTTCTTTTTTAGAGCCGCTTCTTTGGCCAGGTGATCGGCGCGCTCATTACCTTCCAGTCCAGCGTGTGCCTTTATCCAGAACAAGGATATATCTTTGCCCTGGGATAAAGCCACGTCGAGGTTGCCTCTAGCTTCCACTGCTAAGGCGTGGAGGGCACTTTGGTTCGTGACTGTCTGTAGTGCGGCCTTTGAGTCACTGTAAATGCCAAAAGTTCCCTCCCTGCGCCGCAGTATCTGCCTGGTGGCTACGCATATTGCCAGGAGTTCCGCCTGGTAGACAGTACAGCAAGACGGCAGACTAAGTTTCGAGGACTTGATCTCGGCCTCCCTATCCCAAAGGGAGAGTGCCGCTCCGACTTTGCCCTCGATTCTGCTGCCGTCTGTGAAGAATCGTACATCTTGGCTGTTGTGGGTTTCCACATGTGACTGGTCCACCAAGCTCACGAACTCCATGGTCATATGTTTCGCCGGGTGCGGCGTGTCTGCGAACGCCACCACCCGTTCCACCTCACGGCCGGCCAGCGATGTCACCCCCTTCTTCATCTCGTACAGTGCGGCTGCTTCCTGTATCCGGAGATCGAGTGGGAGTATCCCCGCCAGCACAAGTGCCGAATGCAGCGAAACGGTGCGGTAGGACCCGCATAGCTTTTGAGCGAACCCTCGCTGGACCGAGTTCAAGTGCTTCTGCACTCCGACCTTCCCAGCCGCCGGCGCCCAGGCGCTGGCTGCATACAAAATCACCGGCTCCACCACCGCCGTGTAAATACTGCGGATCACCTCGGGGTGTAGGCCCCAGCTCACTCTTGCCGCTCTAGACAATTGTTTGTAGATGTTTATGGCCTTCTTACAAACATTCGCGACGTGGGTGTTAAAAGTGAGCTTGTGGTCCACAGTAAGCCCCAGTATTTTTATTTCCTCAGACATGCCAATGGCGACCCCGCCCATGCTCAGGAGTGGGACATCGTACTTTAGCTTCCTCGTTACAACCATAGCACGTGTTTTGTGTGGTGCAAATTTCAGCTTATTTCGGATGCCCCACATCCGAACACATTCGAGGGCAGCATTGGCATGTCTCTGGACCTCTAGTGCTGTCTCCCCGCTGAAGATGAGGACGACGTCGTCGGCGAATGCCTGACAGTAGTCGCCTCGCTGTTCTAGGCCTTTCAACAGAGGGTCCAGCACCAGGTTCCACAGGATCGGGCCTCCGATCGATCCTTGCACACACCCCTTATTAGTGTCTCGTCGGCACTCCGCCCCAGCGTACCTGACCCGGACACTCCTATCGTTGAGGTAGCTGTCCATCATCCGTCTAATATTCACCGGGCACTTTTCCTCAGCCAGTCTGGTTCTGATGACCGGCCACCATGCGCTATCGAAGGCTCCCTCTATATCAAGTGAAACAACAGTGATCAGTTTCTTTTCATTGAGTTTTCCCTTGATATGCTGTATCATGGTGTAGAGGGAGTCTTCGGTGCTTTTTTGTGGCATGAATCCAAACTGGCGAGTACTCAACCGCGGGATCAGATGCCACTTTAGACGAGCTACCATCAATTTTTCCAGGATTTTGCCCAGGACTGGTAAGAGGCCGATAGGTCTGTAGGACTTTGGGGTGGTGTAGGTGTCCTTTCCGGGTTTCCGGAGGACTACCACAGTTGCCTCCTTCCACACCCTAGGGAAGTATCCTTGCTCAAGGCATTTATTCGCCAGCGCAAGGAAGACCCCCGGATCGCGGAAGATGGCTTGGGCGCAGATATCGGCTGTGAGACCGTCCGCCCCAGGTGCCTTCTTCGGGTTGAAGCTTTCCACCGCCGTTTTCAGTTCATGTAGCGTGAACGGTGGGTCATGATGTTCATCATGCGACCACTCGTTCGCATAATTAGCTGCTTCACGGGTACGACGGTGGTCCTCGGTTTCGCCCTCCTCCAGGTCCTTGGGGTAGAAGGTCTCCGCCAGCATCCGCACGGAGTCCTCGAAACTGCCAGAGACTTCTTCGCCCCTGCCGTCAATGGTTGAGCCCCCCCACCAGGTGCTCTTTGCGTTGGCGTCGCCGCCGACTAATATGTTCAACTGACCCATGTCCTTCCGAATCAGTTTCAAGTGCTCCAGGTATGGCTCTATGGGCTGGTCCGGTTCACAGTAGAAGGAGACCACTGCGATCTCCCAGGCGCGGGTACGAATCTTTACCACCGTGATGTTATTGTTGGTAAGCTTCGGACACTCCGTCACGTCTAGTTCGTGGTCGAAGACGGCTATCGCCGCCTTCACCGTTCCATCTCCTTGATCCGCGCACTGGAAGATTCTCACTCCCCGGTAGTCTCGCATCCTTCGGATCCCGCCCACATACGGCTCCTGGAGCAACGCCAAGGCAACTTTCCTTTCGCTTGCCGCTATTAGAAGTTCTTGAGTTGTGTCTATGGGTTAATTTACTCGTCGAGGGTTCGAGGGTTCGACGAAGACGGTGACCGGTGCTGGAGGTACCTAAAACCACCGTTAATGGATCGGGAGAATCCGTAATGACGTGTTTAGGGCGGCGTCAACTGTTTACCATTCGGTCCACGAAATCGGATATGGGTCCACCGGATCGGGTATGAGATGAATACCAACTATTAGGTGTACAGTATAGTCCTCCCCCTATCATGGCAATAACTTAAAAAAAAAAAAAATTAAAACGCTTGTTCTAAAGACACATAAACACCATTTGGGCACGGTACATTGTTCAAAGTCAAACTGTTTGTAGACATTAAATTTCTTAGTATCGGATAAATAAATCTATATAAAAGCAAGTAAGTAATGTCAGCTGCTAATTAACACGTGTTACCGGATCGCTCCGTAACTTGATACGTTCAATGCACGATGTGGCTACTAAATACGTTGTGACAATCTTTACAATTGCGAAATAGCTTGTTATATTACTATCCGGAAGTGTGTTTATCAACCGTATATAATATATTATGTTATATGAAAAAATATTTCAGGGTAGAATGAGAAGAATCGCGTTGCTTATGCAGCAACATTTTATTGACAAATTCATTTTTTTTTATTACACTTGCAGGCATACGAACCACCTGATGGCGAGCGGTTTCCGTCGCCATGGACTTCACCAATGCCTGGGCAGAGTCAAGCCGCTGCCTACCGTGGCAGTGGCAAGTGGTACCACCTTATAACTTAGGGGTAGTGTACAGTACAGTGCCAGTAACTACCAGAATATATTTTTTGTCGTTGTGGGCATTCGAGCATACGGCCCACCTGATGGTGAGTGGTTACCGTCGCCCTTTGACCTCAGCAATGCCATTATTATTTTACATTATTTATTAAATACCAGTAATTACGTAAATTCATATTATTGCTTTTTACACAAAGCTGTAATAGCTTTGTGTTCGTGTGTCCGTATTCGTCGCGGAAGTCATCTTTGAACGTACCTATGTTAAGTAGGCATTATATTTCATTAGAAAAATTGGCATCTCACTACAGGATTTGAATACCGTCACAGTTGCGTCACTAGAAATGAGTATAGCGGGCGTCTTATCTTTTAGGTCACGACAACTGCATAAGGATCGTATACCATTAACAAAAACAAAAATATAGTAAAGAAACAATAATATGTTTTATCACAAAAATTACAGGACTCTGAACATTGAAATTTTATTTATAACGCTATAATTACATCCTGCATTTTATTACCGAAGACATTTACTGTATAAAGTGTCTAAAACGAGTAAGCGAACAAATTTAATTAACAATTGATTGCTATCTTCGCTGTGCTGTCTCTCAAACAGACCAATATAGACATTATCTCCACACTAAAAGACATCTAAATTAATGTGTTTTTGGGAACAACCCAGTAAGTACCATAGGACTTCGCAGACATTTATACTCGTACAGTCTAATAACTTATCAGACATCTTTAATTTAAACATTTATAAAATAAAAAATGTAGAATATCTAAATACGCACAAATACAACTGATTTTTTTTCATCATCTTTGTGGAACACAATGGCACAACCGAAACTCATTTGCATGGCTTTGTTTTATGAGAGGCTAGTATAACAGGGGGAATTTCACAGAGTTTCCCCATAAACAGATAACTGGGGAAGGACTTGTCATATTATGATGATCATAAAACACGGAATTAGTTGATTTGTTGGGTGCAATTCCCTATTTACTTTACCATTTCAATAATCCTTACTAATTATAACAAATTCCTTACTAATTTTTGATGATGAGGAATTTTCAAAAGGACTTTTTAAGAGATAAAGGCATTGAAAATGCTAAAAACTATGTCAATTTCATTTAACGTTTTGCATTAAAGAGTTGAGTTTTGAAAAGTGAGTGAAATTTGAGAAGAAGAAATAATTAGGGAAACATATATCAATCAACAAACCATTCAGTTAGGATTTGTTCAACATTCACAATTACTAAGGGCAGGCTTAGGGACCCCGGTAACCCTACTCGTCGAACTCGACAAAGAGGTCGACGTGCAACCTAACCCATGCATCAGCCCGCTGAGTTTCTCGCCGGATCTTCTCAGCGGGTAGCGATTCCGATCCGGTAGTAGATTAATTCGCGAAGCAATTGCTCTTGAGTTGTTAGGTCTCCTTCGGAGGCGCTCGGGCAGTTGTTAGCAAATCCCGCCCCTCTTGGCGGAGCCTTTGCTCGCCCACCTGTCCTGGTGAAACTGGTAAGGCCTTCGGGCCACCAGTAAACTTTCAATCATAAAAAAAAACATTCACAGTCGAATTATATTTGAAATTTGCACCAACAAAATTTAATACAATTCAAACGCCTAATAAAATCAACACCAGAAAATGAATTCCTAAACTCGTAACAAGAATTTCATTTATCTGAGTATTAAATTCCCACGAGTGAACGCCGAGTGCGTGCCTGATATAGGCGGATGTAGTCCGGTCGAGAAGCGGAAAAGCCGGGGAAAACCAATTTCGATCGAGCGACCATGTGACGATCTCCGCGAATTTATTATACGACACAACGATAATGGTTTGAGCTGTTTCAGAGGATCATATTTGAATATACAATTTCGAAAAGGGCACATGTCGCATATTTTGTCAAATACGTTTTTTCATATACATGTAGTTTTGAGGCTTACCTACACCCATTTTATAATAATTCCAGTAATTTTCTATTGCTAAATAACACTAAAATATATCTCAAAAGTTAATATTTTAAATTTTCCACTGCTTTAGAAAATAATCAGTTTTTTTCATTTCCTGAACATTTTATATTTTCAGAGATGTGCCCTTTTCGAAATTGCATTTTCTTTTGTTTTATGGGTATTTTTTTCCTACAGACCTATGCTAATAGCCTATCAGTGTTACTCTAACGTGTAGGTGAGCTCGCGGGGCTCAAACCTGGGGGCCTTGCTAACACTAGCCCTAGCAAGAGCAGTGCTTCGCATAATCTACCACCGGATCGAAAACGCGACCCACTGAGAAGATCTGGCGAGAAACTCCGTGGGCTTTAGTGGGTAAAGGACGTTCTCTTTTGTTAGAAATCTAACTGAGATACTAAATATATATTTAATAATGTTATGAGTATTTGAAAAACTTTACAGTAGTTAATTTTGAATAAGTATTATTATATTACTATTGTGTTGTTTTACGAGTTATTTTATGTCCATTTTTTTCGCCAATGAAATTTAACTCGACAATATTATGTTGGCTTACGTTTGGCTTAGCACACACAATACGAATTCATTCCAGTATTATTTATGAATACGCATTACAGAGAAACTGAATCACTTCCAAAAACGTCAGTAACTTTTTACGATTACATTTCTCTCACATCTCAAGATTAAAAGACACGAGCCTTTTTGCGTACCACTTTAAAAAACATTTGCGAGAGAGAACACATCTGTCATTTTATGTATTTTATATACATCAATTTATGGAGGCAATTTGCAAAGGTCATTTTAATGATACATGTGATAATACAATTGTGAGACTTCTAAAAAAATTGACGATTACATAACGTTATAAAATCTTTACATATATATAAGATTAGTAGGTAATGTTATTTTATTAAAATAAAACTTCAATGTGTTGCTCTGAAAGAACAAAGAAACGACATTTAAAGTTTATTTTATAATCTTGTAACTATCGAAAAATAGAAATTATTTTTTATAAAATTTTACACAATGACATATTGTTTATCAGTCAAGGCTTTTCGACTTTACAACACATGCGCGGACGTTCCGGCACATGTCGACAGTGCATGCGTGAAATAATTCAAATTAAATAATCAAATTAAAGAAAGGAATAACTTTCTTTACATATATTATATTGAAACATCGCATTCCTTCAAATTAAAGATGCCATTTGCAATACAAAATCGTTCGGTGCGCATATCCCCAGATTAAAAAGGGCATGATACTTTTTGCTTCCTTCGCGATTGCTTTGCTGGAAGAGCAATCCCACCTGTCCGCAATCCTAACGTTCCGAATGTAATTCATTCGGTCGGGTGGTCAGTTCGTGAACTGGATGACGTCACCGTGTACTTTGTTTTATTTTTGTTGATAACGGTACCGTCATTTTAACGCAGTGACAAGTTCCATTTGTTGCACATTGATTTATTACATTTCGGATACTTCTTTATCATTTTACACTAAAATAACAAACGGAAATTTCATTACACTGGCTGGTAGAAAAACTGCTTATTATTTATTAAACTCGTTCTTCGGACCAGAGTAACAAAGCTATATACTAATAATTTATGATATTATTGTAATCTTTTTATATAAAAAAAACACGGTTATTATTTCAACGAAAATGTTTGTAACAATTCAAGACTAAAACGTTAAGAATAATACAAAAAACACTAAATAAGACTTCAAATCGAAATGGGTTTGATTTATATATTGATTTTACTTACGGATTTATCATCGTCATCTATTTATCTAAAATCGTAACTGACAACACGATTGAGTCGAATTAGCTATAAACTTAAAGTTTAGAATACACTATTCCATGTTCATATGTATATTCTTGTTTAAGATAATATTTTTTTTACCTATGCCTTGAGAGGCTATTTCAGCTTCTCCTTGACGTGTAGCTCACAGGGCTCAAACCGGAAGTGTTGCTAGCACTGGCCCTAGCAAGAGCAGTGCTTCGCAGAATCTATCACCGGATCGGAAACGCGACCCACTGAGAAGATCCGGCGAGAAACTCAGTGGGCTGTGTCTATGGGTATTAAAATATTAAAGTTAACGCCTCAAGTCAGAAATATGAAGGATTTCGTAAATATAATAAAATATTCGCATATATATGCGTGTTCTCTTATTCATCCGAGCAACGTTTATCGCGTTCAATGCGAGTCAGCTGAATCATCGATGAAACCGGGAATTTTCTCACATAAATCCAATTTCATGGATACACTTAACCGCTTTTAAGGCTATTAATAAATTATTGTGAATTATTATGGATGAAACATGAACAGATGGCTAAAAAAAGCTTAACAATAAGTAGCGTGCTATAGATGTATATAGTACAGAGCAGATAATGCTTATAGTAAACTTCTATATGATAGTGGGCTTCGAGTAGAAAATCCTAACAAATAAAGAAATCTTACATTATAAAGACACAAAACGGGCATTTTTTCCTTAACTAAATAATTGATAATATAGAAATAAACACAACTAATTATTATATATATGATCGAAATTAATCCACACGAAAATTATTATGAGTGTGTGTATATGTACAAATGCATTGAAACTTGGTCTAATTCATGTTGGTATATTAGAAATCGTTTTCGTGCGAATAGTTTTAACAGAGTAGTATTTTTCATATATTTAATGATACTATCGGGTTTCACTAATCAACTGTAAAATCAGTATTTTTTTTATTTTTTATTGCTAAGATGTGTAGACGAGCTCACAGCCAACCTGGTGTTAAGTGGCTACTGGAGCCCATAGACATCTACAACGGCTGCCCCACCCTTCAAACCAAAACGCATTACTGCTTCACGGCAAAAATAGGCAAGGCGGTGGTACCTACCCGTGCGGACTCACAAGAGGTCCTACCACCAAAATCTTGTGTTTATAGTTATGCTGTTTAATCACATTTCAACTATAGGGCAACGGCCTTTAGACTGCATTAGAATTTATGCGGCAATCAAATTCTATTGAAAACTATGCCAAGGAAATCGATCATACCTATAAACGGAAACACTCTTACTAAGATCACGGACAAAGGATATACTACGCCCCTATATTCCTTATAAATTAATAAATTAAGAAATTTTGCGGAGAAAGGCAATAAAGCCGTATTGCTTGAAGTTTAAACGTTCCTAATTCACAGCCCTGAACTAAGAATTTTCGCTACGTATAATGCGAATCGAAAACGTGCCTATAACACAAAGGAAAGTACATTAAACACACAAAACACTAAATGTCTTTAATAAAATTATCTACACCAGCCGGAAATTCAACTTAGTTCGATACTAGCCCGATTAATAAATTTATTATAATAGTAAGTGGACGGAAAGAGACGTGCTGGGCGAAGGAAAAAGTCATGGCTCCGGAATATCCGGGAGTGGACCGGTATTGCCTCCGTCGAACAGCTGTTCCGGCTGGCTGCTGACAGAAAGGAATACAGGAAGCTAACGGCCAACCTTCAGGATTGAAGAGGCACTGGAAGAAGAAGAAGAAGAATAATAGTATTTTATTTTGTTCGGTTTTGGCGAGACGTACCTTAACTTAAAAAAACTACTTTTTAGGGCTTAATATAGTTTTTTATTATTTAAAAAGAACACTAAACGCGAGAGTAAGTCTTCAAATTAATGCCGTACGGCCCACCTGATGGTGAGTGGTTACCGTCGCCCATGGACATCAGCAATGCCAGGGGCAGAACCAAGCCGCTGCCTACAGATTAAATAAATAGCTCATTCGAAAATATTGTAGTTTCTCAAACAGAACAGCATTTCGGCGACTCTTTCTCGTTACAGTAGGACAATAGAACCCCCCGTCTTTCCGCCCCTGACTACTTCCTTTGTATAATTAGCTGACTAATAAGCCTCCCTGAAATATTCAGCCGGCTACTAAAGGGACGTTGTGGACCGAAGCTGTCAATAATGATTACAGACCCTCCCGATGTGAATTCCTCCGGGACTAGAGTGCATTTCGCTTGTTCGCAAGTCATTGTATATACGAATAAATTAAAGCTTTATTTTTCTTTCCAAAGACTAAACTTGAAGCTAGCTTTATTATCACATAATATTAGCAAATGAGAACATTTCGATATAAAAAGAGTATTTTTAGTATTGTTCGTCTTTAGAAGATTTCTGAATGAAAACTGTGCTTTATTTGAAATAATTGTAGTCTGATGTAACCTGGAGACCCGTGTATGGAAACGCAACGGTATATCAACTTTGGATGTAAATATATACCTAGGTATGTATACCTGTGAAGCCTTTCTGCTTTTTCCAGCGCCATTCTATTTGGAGCCGCAGGATAACCGTTGTCACAGTACAATGACGACTTTAATATGATATCTCAAAATTACATTCACGTTGTATATGGATTCCGGTATCATTCAACATTAGTTAGGTCTATAGTTCATCTGTCCATCTCAAACCATAAAAAGGTCGTCCTTGATCACGAAGGCTCTAAAGTATTCGAAACCTTGGAAATTATAATTTCAGCCAGAATTTATAATTTGCCTAATTACTTATGGTAGAGCGTCTTGTGTGTCCGCACGGGTCGGTACCACCACCTGGCTATTACTGCCGTAAAGCAGTAATGCGTTTCGGTTGGAAGGATGGAGCAGCCGTTGTACAGTACCAGGCGATAAATATTGCACACCGACCATGGGAAAGAGATGGTTAATTTTTGTTTCGTAGAGCGTTATATCTGTGGCATATACTTACTTGACATTTAGTCTCCATAGATATTTTTTTTAGTACTATTTTTCCTTGTTAGGAAAGGCAAGGGGATCTTAGCCCATACAGCCTTGTCTGTTCTATATATTCTCTCTCCATAGATACCGGATCGTTAGTGCTTCGTCGCACACAGGTAACGCCGTACAACAAAAACAAAATTAGACGACTGTCTCTTTCTAAATATCGATGTGCAATATTTATTGCCTGGTAGTGTATTATTAAAACTGAGACCTTAGAACTGTTTTCTCAAGGTAGGTGGCAGCTACTACGTTGTAAATGTCTATGAGCTCCAACAACCATTTAACACCAGGTGAAATGTGAGCTCATCCACCCATTTAAGCAATAAAAAAGGGAAATTAAAAAAATGCCCGAGTGAACCGTGGAAGTTGCTTTAATTATATCTACGACTCACGAAAACCCGAAGAAAAATAAAACACGTGTGGCACTCGGGAACTGTCGCGGTAAAGGTATTGCATAGCTTTTTTTATCAACATATGCAATTATAAGTAGACTATAATAATTTAATATTAAAACTATAATAAAATAAGATCACGCTATATTTATAAACATTGACAAAAGCAAAACATTAACTGTCCCCTTCACACTCATAAGCTAGACCGCGCGAGAGAAAGTTGGGCAGACTTTTCAGGATACGCATGCAGTGCGACGTCACGCCCCGCGCTTATTCACAAACATTACACAAGCGCAACGTGTGAATGTGTTGAACGCGAGCTACGTGGTAGGCGCAGTGGGGGGTGTTAGGTTTCATTTTAGTAACGGAATTTCTTGATTCGGTCGCCGCGCTCAAAGCCCGCGATAAAAGCTATGCAATAGCTTAATATTATCATCATAGCTTAATACTTTTTTTTAAATATTAACTTTGGTTATTCAAACTTTTTTTTTATTATTCATTTTCCAAACAATGGACTTCTTAATCGGTTTCGCTATAAACATGAGGCCGCTACGTATCAAATCGGGCAGCACTCCAGCAAATCGAACCTGGAACATTGCCAATTGTACGGACAGAGCACACGAACTGAATATAATAATTGTGATAATAATATACTTAAATAGCGAAATTACGAATTGTATTATGTAAGTGTGAATACAAAGGATATAAATTTAACAACAAAACGATAGAATCTATCTGCGCGAGTATTATTTAACCGCGTTAAGTATGTGTTCATTATATTAAAAAAAAAAAATTCTTGCGGGATTTGAGCACTGCCATAGTAGTGTTGCTTGATACGAGTTATGTTAAATATCGCTCGAAGTTGTAGGTTTTCACGGTAGGCAGCGGCTTGGCCCTGCCCCTGGCATTGCTGAAGTCCATGGGCGATGGTAACCACTCACCACCAGGTGGGCCGGATGCTCGTCTGACTACACGGGCAATAAAAAAAAATGGTGAGCTTATGGGCTCAACCTGAGAGAATTTGCTAACACTAGTCCTAGCAGTGCTTCGCAGAATCACGTCTCACTGGGAAGATCCGGCGAGAAACTTAGTAGGCTGTGTCTATGGCTTGATACAAGTGCACCACGTGTCTTATTCATTGAATCACAACCAACGAAGACATAAGAAACTTATTTTTCACGTCGTAATGTCACAGTGATCTCACATAAATCGTGGTAATGGTCCCCTAATGGCTATCTCATATTTAAATCACACAAATATGAAGACATAAATCTCAATTGGAAAACACTTTGGTTTATTGCCCGTCGATCTCTAAGGCTTTATATTTTAAGAGAGCAATGCTCAACTAAGGGTGCATACCTGATGCATACTTGTCGTAGGGTGCATTCTAAGTCAGCAAAGATAGATACCAGCATAAGGTACATTTCAGCCGCGAAACAGTAAATCGTTCTGGTTTCTTTTTTTTATTGCTTAGATGGGTGGACGAGCTCACAGCCCACCTGTGTGTTAAGTGGTGTTAAGTGGTAAGTACTGGAGCCCATAGACATCTACAACGTAAATGCGCCAGCCACCTTGAGATATAAGTTTTAAGATCTCAAATATAGTTACAACGGCTGCCCTACCCTTCAAACCGAAACGCATTACTGCTTCAAGGCAGAAATAGGCAGAGCGGTGGTACCTCCCACGCGGACTCACAAGAGGTCCTACCACCAGTAACGTTAGCCATTATCACAACTGACGTCGTGTTTAGAACCAAAATAACAAGACGGATAAAGTGTTTAACAAAGAACAATATGCAGCTATGCTGTACTTCTATAAAATCAATCAGGCACACGTATTCGTAAAGTAAAAACGGTATTTGTACAAGTACTTTTCATAAAAAGGGTTTCTTCCTATCACTAGTGGCAATCAGTTTTCAAGCAAAATGGCTGAAAGATACATAGACACAGATTATTATATTGCTTGCTGAATTTTCTCAGTGAGTCGCGATTCCGATCCGGCGGCTTCGCAGAATCTAAGAACCCGGGCGTTACTGGAATAGCCCCTTAGGCTGACATCTAATAAATAGGGAAAAAAACATAGAGACACCCTGAAAGAAATTGCAAATTCACTTCGAAAACCCTCGTTAAATATTATAAACTTCTCGGAAAACGTATTCTTTCGAAGAAAATGTTCTCGATTGCCAGATCTGAAATTATTTTGAATCTCATCCAAATTTGTTACTCACATAGTTTGGGACTAGTGGACGTAGCCGTTATAGGGATGGAGTAATGTTTGTAAACATTTTCCCGTCCATTCACAATAAACGTTAATGAAGGAATCGGATACAGTGGTGTTGTGAAAGGGGAGACGTTAGAAAAATACAATCCATTGTCATCATGGCTTACCAAAAATACAAGGGACTGATTTCATAAGCATCTGCCTTAACTTAGTTCGTTTCCATTGACAAGTTTACGCAGTAAATTAAGTTAATATTATTTCGAACACCAATATTATAATTTCATTATCAACCTACGTCAAATTCTCAAGAGTTGTGATTAGTTTCAAACCTACATGGCAAGTATAATCGGACCTCCATGGATGGATCAACCGTGTTATTCTCTTATAATATAAATTATTCGGTAAGACTGTTAAAGTTAGGTACGCAGTTCATGTTCAGCCGTTTAAAAATAGATGTTACTTTCAGAATTGACGTCAAAATTATGGAGATGTCTGGACTTATTTTGATGTTTCAATAGTTTATAAATTGTGAATTTAAAAAAAAGAATTAATAGTGTACTTTGAGATTTTGAAGCAAGGCATGTTTGTTTATAATGAATATAATTTATAATGTGAACGCAACCCATTTAGCTATCATTAAGTAATAATACCTTTGAAATGCACTTTTATATTTAACCATCTTTAAAATCAATGAACGATATAGAAAACTAATAACGCCATCTACTGAGAACTAGGTACTATAAGCGCACATATATATATTATACCTATTCAACTTTGGTATTTTTACATTATGAAGATTGCCTCAAAACTGATCAAGAATTTTTTCCGTCTTTACATTTTTATCATCACACCTATCAGCGTCCAACCAAAACCACCACTGGGTTCTAGCTACGCATCATCATTTTTTGGAATGAACTCTCTTCACTCTTACCAGTATTTTCTGATGACATGTCCTTAAAACGTATGCCTCTCCGTCTAGCCCAACACTACATCTCTTGGCATTTTGAGCTAAGCCTCGTAAAAATAATAATTCATTATTATACGAGAGCCTTTGTAAATTACAGCCAAGTAATAAAACTTTGCTCTTTGACTTCCCAATTCGAGGCTCATTGCAAAATTTATACAAAACGGCTGTTATTAACCCTGTCATGAGCCAGCGGGGCCCGACAGCCGTCAATCGCACGATTCAGATTTCTCGCCGTCCATGTGTAACACCGTATCGTAATAAATAAACTTACTTTTTTTTCGGAACTAAGTTCCTTATCGTGCCCCGTAGTAGGCGTTCACCGGCAAAGTTTAGGAATAGTTAAAACTTTTATACTTAGCTATACTAATATATTTTATTAATAATAAGAAACGTATAATAAATTCACTTAAAACATACTTAAATTCGATTAAATATATATACATATTATACATATTAAAAATCCAGGCGAATTCCAAAAAAAAATGTTTTCATCACACGAATGTTTGCCTGATGTGAGAGTCGAACCCATGATCCCCAGCCCAGTAGTCAGGGACGCTACTAATGCGCCGCCGAATCATTCAACGTTTATATCACAAGTACTATTTAGTATCATAAATTCTAAATACAACACTTTAATCAAGCCACTTCAATTTCTATAACAATAACTGAAAACTGAATAGATTGTATATGTGTTTATCTCCTTCCTCTGTCATACATTCAAGATACGGTGTAAATATAGATGTACCTCATTAATATTCAACAGTAGGGGAATAGCCAATAGCATATACGTTCTAATAAGCTATGCTGTCGAAATATTTATTGTCAACCGCACAGGTTTCAAATCCATTCGTACAATTAAAATCAGATGCCAAAGAGATTACTACTACTAAAACTACGTAGAAGAGAGTACGAAAGAGATTACTACTACATAGTAGAGAAAACTACGTACCAACCAACCATACAAGGGAAATGAAATTTAATTCATAGTTTTTCGAAGTATTACGAACAAATTTTCAGAGGCTGTCAAGAGCTTATTGACTTTGGCGTTAGTATTTATGATATAGAATGCTTATTCTCCAGCATAGATAAAAACAAATGCCTATCAAAACAAAACGAACAAATATGAAAAATACGCTGAAATAAGTTGCTCTTTTCTCTATCATTCTTCATGTCCAGATTGGCCTCAACGGGATAATAAATTTTCGGGTTTTTCACAGTAAACGGAAAATTATATCGGCAAAACAATAAAAATGCTCAGTGCTCCCCACTTTTCCGGAACGCAGGATAAAATTGGATGCACAAGGCGGGGGTGGCGACGCGGCTAATGCGATATTATTGTGGGTAAAATGTCGGAACGAATCCGGCAATATTCTCCGACACGATAAATTAACCGACGAAAAACCACCCCGACTAGATAAATCGTTCTGATACAAGAAAGTGCATTTCAAAACAAGAAAGATTTTGCTTCGCGATTCCATATAAATGGCATCATACATTCTTTCGAGATTAGTAGACTATAAATGCACATTTAGTTAATGAAATCCAGGATTCAAATAAAATTGACGGAATGCTTTACGTTTAAAAATTTCCAGCTTTATTTATAATCTTCCAAATTAAATTAGCTCTTAAATATACGGTACGAAATGAAAAAAGATATTACGATTTTATATAAAAGTAATAACTTTACAGCGGACCGAATTTTCATTACGTTCATTCTAGCCTCGATCTATTACGAAAGCTACAAAGTCTTTTATTTAAATTGGATTGTAAAGTTTACTTCGACACAATACAATTCGCCCTGTGAAGTCCCGTCACCTGAGGGCATGTTTAGATTGAAATTTTCATTTTCTTCAAAAACAACCACGAGCCTCCCCTCCCCTGTGAACCGCGGAGCAAAAGATTTGAATGCACAGTTTTATTTCAAAAGTTTTTGCACGAGGTTTAATTCAATCAGTCTTTAAGCAAGAAAACTGAAGTTGTATGTGTATGTGTGGTTTCTTTGAAGCGTTTCAGGTTTTCTTTTAATTAATTAAACACAATTATTTAATTTCATAAACATATTTTTTTTCTTCGATTATAACAATAACCATACAAGTTTTTTTTTTATCCTGTAGTATAAAGCAAAGTGGCTTTCTCTGTCCCTATATTTGTCTGTCCCTATGACTGCTTAAATCTTTAAAACTACGCAACGGATTATGATGCGGTTTTTTTTAATAGATAGAGTGATTGAAGAGGAAGGTTTATATGTATAATAACATCCATTAAATAGGGGAGAAATCAATAATAAATTACAGTTTCCGAAGCGAAGCGAGGGTGGGTCACTAGTATAGTATATATTTATTTCCTGTAGTATAATAGTTTAACCTGTTGTTAACGAATAAATATACTGTTCAAACTTGAAAGCGCACTCACCTCGATCGTAGTTTTTCCTGATTCCTGCCACTTCATGAGATGTTCCCCCTTCAAAGACCATCCTGGCGCATAACTGATGAGGCCCCCCGTACTAGAAGTGGGCGGGCCCGCGTTCTTGCTCGAGCCGACATCGCTTGCCTCCGATTTCGGTTTCTTCGGGCTTGCCTGAAGCCGGAAAAAGCTCCGGCCATGAATCTTACAACTTTTCGAGGGTGAAAAGAAAAACGAACCCTTCTTCGGGGATTTTTCTTGTTCCTCGTTTGATTTAGACGTTGATGCGGCTTCTGTTGCGTTTTGTTCTACCGCACACTCTGTACTGCAGCTGGGCTTAGGTCCGGAATTCTCGTCGGCAACAAAGAGCAATGTCCGTTGGACGAATGGAGTGGCCTTATTGTAAAATTCATAGGGCTCGGGTACCTTAAAGCTGGCCGGTATGGTAGTGCGGTGTGACTTCGACAAATGCCGCTCCATGTATTTTCTTGCCATATCATGGCAAATTAAACTTTTTTTTAAATTCTATTTTCATCAAAAAGTTTCAGTCTTTTAATTTAAAATATCCTAAACAAAAAGATGTTCATATTCAAAATAAAGTATAAATATATAATTTTAGTCACTCCTAACTATAGCATGATGGGTACGTAAATTATGAGTGAGCTAAATACGATATCGAGATATGCTTTAAAAAAAAGAGCTGAACTGCGATCCATCTAAAGTAGATTTTTATATTGGTATGTTTTTTTCTAAGTGTCTTCTTTAGAAAAACCTGATTAGCTGTAAAATTTTGTAATATTTGATAATAACATTTTGATTTTTTTTATATTGGCTAGACGGTAACGTTAATGCTAAGAATGTTGATAACAATTCGAAGCCTCGACGTATGGAAGAATGTTGAATTGAAATTCAAATTTCAAAAACTGAGGACCTCGTTTCCTGTAATCTCGTTACGTTGGTACTCCAGCCTCGTCGGGTTGCAATTTTCACGCGGAGACTCCACCACCCTATCGATCGTCTTACGAGTGTAAACAGAGCACCCTAACTTTATACATGCAAACAATATTCTAAGATTGTAACACTTACATCCATTGAAACATGGTCTATATTAGGTTATTACGGTTCTAGTTTAGAATAGATCCTGAAGGAGGCTTTAAAGCTTTCGACGAGTATTTTCGTGAGGTGTTTTCATGTGTTTATTTAATCCTTACTTACATATCTGAACTTCAGTACTGGTAGTTATTGGCATTAAAAAAAAAACTATAATTCATACACTGTTTTACAGACTTTATGCTAAAAAGCCGAATGAAAATAAAAATAAAAAAACATAAAAAATAAAGATTTTTGGTCAACAATTTAAAAAAAAAAAATTTTTCAAATAATTTTTAAGCGTGCAAGTTTTCCGTTACAGTTGGTGACGTAAATAAAAGACGGAAAAGAAAATGTATTCAGCCCTCACTTTCGTCGACACGCACTACACGGCAATTAGCTGACACATTTGATAAATTAAAGCCCCCTGTTTTATGAAGTCTACACTTTTTAGTTCAAACAAAAAGGCGTAAAAAGCAAGCTGAACTACATATTATTTTCTAACCTAGGCATCGAGTTGGGGTATCGCGCACATTTATAATTGGAAAAATTTGTATCTTCCTTCGAGGCTGTATGTACACCGTCACAGTATAGCATTTCATAGATAAATATTCGACCAAATCTGCTATAATACGTAGTTATTGTACTCTATACTTTTATAGAAGGCTACGCAATGCTGTAGAATTATAAGTCTGTTATAATATAACTTCCAAATCTATATCTTTACTAATATTATAAAGATGAAAGATATTTGTTTGTTTGTTTGTATTGAATGGGCTCCGAAACTACTGAACCGATTTGAACAATTCTTTCACTTTTTAGAAGCTACACTATTCCCGAGTGACATAGGCTGACATAGGCATCTTTTTTGAAAAAAATTAGGGATCCTTACTAAAACTCCAATAATGTAACCCAAGGTGTAAAAAAATTACCTAAAATATTCTTTACATCGCGTGCCGTGCGAAAACTATTTATGATAGAATAAAATAATGTGCTACGACTTTGTAGAACACATTATTATTTACAAAAAGTGCCGCAACAGCATATGTCTGACTATTATAGTTATGCCGCAATAAGTGTTCTTTTATTTAAAAAAATAAAAGAACGTCAAATATCGTTGAAATTTTTGTTAAAAACCCGAGCGGAGCCGGATGAAGCCGCTTGTACTTAATAAAACTCATATACCACTTAAATACTTAACCTACCTCTCTAATTACGATTAGGTCGGACTCGATTCGGAACAACACGTGGTACCTGTACCATTTTGTCGACCATTTACCGTTCAGAGACGGGAATCGTGACCGCGATTATCTGTATCAGACGGTACGCACTGCTTAGGGCTGGAAGACCAAATAATGAAAACAATTTTATTGTGGATATATTAGATCAGAAAGTGGTAATGACTTTTTTTTATTGCTTATGTGGATGGACGAGCTCACAGCCCACCTGGTGTTAAGTGGTTACTGGAGCCCATAGACATCTACAACGTAAATGCGCCACCCACCTTGAGATATATTATAAGTTCTAAGATCTCAGTAAAGTTACAACGGCTGCTCTACCCTTCAGACCGAAACACATTACTGCTTCACGACAGAAATAGGTAAGACGGTGGTGCCTACCCGCGCGGACTCACAAGAGGTCCTACCACCAGTTATTATAATGTCTGACGACAGATAGTGCTTATACGGAATTAAAAAAAAATTTTTTAAATATATTATTTAATACTAGTTAAACCCTAAAATACTACGTCGTGACCATCGCTAAACTATATATATATTTCATTTGACGTCTATTTGACGTCATTATTATCGAATCGTAAACTTCAAAATTAGTGCATTGAACAAAGTTTGAACTCAATGAGATAATTGAGTATCGCTTATTAATAATATTATTATATAGCGATGTTTTTATATAAGTAAAGTTTTTACAGCGAAAAGAGAAGATTTTGTTTTTACTAAAACTAACATTAAATCCGTACAAGTGTTGTAAATTTGTCATTAAATTTTTGTTACCACTAATTTTTTATACTCTTTAATGAAATTGTTAAAATACTATGGAATTGAAAAATCGTATAGGTATAGGTACATAAATAAAATATTGATGGTACATATTGGTTACGGTAATTTAGAAGTGGAGCTTCGTCTGCACTAGTAACTGTCACAAGCCTGGGCATTTCTGCTGCGAAGCAGTAATGCGTTCCCGTTTGAATACAATTGAGAGTTGGACCTCATTTGGTGTGGGATGGTAATCATAATGTTATGTCTATGGGCTACAGTAACCGCTAAACATTTAATAAGATTTCAATAATTCACCGACCCGTATATGCACCAATATTTTTAAATAATTAAATATCAAAAACATATCTCCAACAACCCTAGGGCGTTCGCTCGGTCAATCGCCTATAAGCCGACGTACAGCCAGTCGTGACCCTGCCGCGTATTGTTGTGGTAGCCCTATGTGACGTAGGACGATTACACATCAGTCCTTTGAAGTTATTATGTTATTTTAAAAATTCATCTTCTCTGTTTCCTATCGGTGGTTTTTATTTTGAGATGAAAGGATTGCTGAGCTCTTCTTTGACGCGTTCGACGAATACTTTTCAATCTACATATTTACGGTCATTTCGTTAATAATGAATATATTTACTTGAATTATAATATTTGAAGCGCAAATTAAATAGCACCTTATTATACACCGCACCCGGCGAGCCGGGTTATTAAACCAATAAAACTAAAATGTGCATATAGTCGAATTTTGCACATATCGATTTTTCAAAAATATAATATTATTGATTACTGTATTACTGAATTTGTTTACGTCGAATATTTTTCTACTCAGAACCAAACGTGTCCCGCGGCATCTTTAGCGTTAAATAAAAAAATTAGATAGAAAAAAGTCTATTTAAAATTTTCGCGGGATATAGGATTTCTCTGTGATCTGATTCTCTGATACACAAACTATCAGTCAATTTATGATTCAGATTTGTGTGAACATAAAATCACCAAACACTGAAATTATAGAAATACCCGTCTTGCCAGGATCATACATATAATTTACTAAATTAAATGTATTGTATGTGTTAATCCAGATATAGTTTATATCTTTCTCCTAAAATTCATCTAAATTTGTTCAAATATTTTTCGTTATTACATAACACACTTACAAATCTTCATACTTAACAATATATCTTCAAACATACTAAAAAATATTTATAATATTAATAGAGATAAACAAAAACATTTCAAAAATATTTTTTCTATCAAGCCGAATATATCGAAGTCTCCCATTTTCCATTAACTAAATACGTATGTATTTCATAGAAGGTTTCCTTGTATTAATAATAAACGAAATTGAAAGTAACGCAGATACGCGACGTGATCATTGAGTGCATTTATTCAATACGCGTTATTGCCAGTCGATTTTCTTAGGAGGGTCCTTCGTAAGAGTCCCCAGTTTCTTTGTAAATAGCTTTCCGATTTCTCCGTCTGCGAGGGGAATTATTACGTTTCGATGACACAACGAATTGGGAATGACACACGAAGGGTCCTCGCACACTTGACCTGCCGAGACGAGACTTAAAAAAATATTTTAGAACATAAAATATTGACAATTATTCTTTGAAGCTTTGCTATAAAGAACGAAAACTAAGAAAAGAATTTAGTAGGATTTCTGTCATTGTGTCAACGCAATGATTCTAATATTTAAATAAATAATTTATGTAAGCTATAGTGTGTCTCTGTTGAATGTGATATGGCCAGTTTAACTTCTATAGAAATTACTCAGACGGGTTTTATAAATGAAAATTTTCACCTCCAAGACGCAGCCCTAAATCAGATCACAAGTTCATCGTCCTCATTGTACGTTTGGTGGATGTCAACAAAATAAATAGAAATAATGGTGCAGCTATAACAGAGCTCCGAATCAGAAATAGACCTTCCCCCATGTGGCAAACGCGAACTTGACAATATACCCGCATGTTTATATTTAAGACTATCTTATTGGATTAAAAGTAGTTGTAATGGCAGAAATAAATAAAGAGAAAATTATTTAAGTAGTGTTTGTAAATTATTGAACAGCAAAAAAAATCTTAAATATAAAATACATTTTTAAGAAAACTAAGGATGTCCGTATGATAAATATAAGAAAAATATATTATTTTACATATAATTTTATAATCGTACAAAGGCAATGCGGTTCATATTTTTTTCAATTTATCACTTCCTTAAATTACGTTCTGTACCTGTGTTATAAATCAGTGTTATCCTACTTACCCACTAAGTCAGTATAATAATTCATTCTGCCCATCGCATTAACTTATGACAGTTAGCCAGCCCCTACACGTCCCTAGAGTTCAGCTAAACTTAATTCGGATTTAGTACGCGACGACTTAATTAACCTCACTGAACCTAGCCGTGTTAGCATTGAACTTGGAATTTGAAATCTTGTAGTATACTTCCTTCAATAGTTCCTTATTACTATTCTAAGACGGTTCATTGTTTAGAGAGCTTTACAAGTAATTATAGTTAGATAAATTAATATAAATAGGGTGTCGATTTTATGGAACATAATATGTTTATTTTTTATAAGTATTTAATTCATTAATTGATTCAAGAACTAATTAATAGCTTTTCATTGTTCTGTTTTATTATGCAAAATCGTTCAAATAATCCTTATTATTTTTAACTGACATTAAGTCGAAATTGATGGGAAAATCTTTAAGCTGTGATACATGTTTTGTTGCAAGTTTCTACTCGTAATTTTATTAAAGTTATGGGTAGCTGAAAATGTGACATCGAAAACAAACAAAAAAACGATGCAATGGAATATGAAAAATGTTTTTTTTTTGTTTGTTATTTTTATTACTCTAGACGGAAAGACGAATCTCAGTGTCTACAATTATAGGCTTGAGTTAAAGCGAAGGTCCAAGTCTCAATTGTATTGAATGACGAAATCTATGTAATAAATAGACAAAGACAAACAATATTTTGTTTATTTATTAAAAATGAATCTAGATCTTGAAGCGTCAGCAATTACGATCGCAGTTCGAAAATTTGGGGAACACTGAAATTGAACCTTACGATTTGACATTTCAACAGCAGAAGAAGGCTGGATATACTTTTTGCATTCATTGCGATTTCGCTTGAAGTTTTTTATAGAAATTCTATCCAAATTTCATAGGAATTCCAATATTTGAAAAACTCTTTTTAAAAAAAAGCCTAGAATATATTATATCAGTAAAAGTCGGTCACGCTCTGGCTTCGACTATAGATATTTACTTGTATTAAAAACATAAATTTCTTGAAACCACTTACGCACTATACTTTGGTGATACTATGACAGAAACCTTTCCTGGAATGCGTCAACAACAACTGTACCCAATATCTTCACAATCGGACTAACGACTTAAGAATCCATAGAAGACAAACATTTATTTTTAATAAGATAGAAAATAAAATTTAATTATGAAGATATAAATAATACAAAGTACCTATAAAAATATATTACAAACATTGATACCTATAGAGTCGAGAAAATCAAAAGTGAATTTTGAAGGTTTGTTTGTCTTCTATGTTATAGATAAGCAACTCAAGCACTCAACAAAAATGTTTACGGGCGTCGACCACTAGATGGCTTCACTTCGATAATTTTCTCATTGCTCCTGTAACATATTACCTATCCTGTATTTTATTTTTAATGAAGGATTTTGAAAATTTTCAGAAAACACAAATTGATAAAATTTAATCAATTTGTCTATAACATATAAAGATGAATGCCTTAACTTTAAAAACATATAAGTTTATGGGCATCCGCTACACGATGTCGATAGTTTCCATACAAAAAAAATATTTGTCTTAAAGTATGGCAGTTTCAGGTCCCTGTTCTATGCAGCGAGTGTTCTATGCGTTCGCAGGTCGCTCATCCGATTAAGATCAAACTTGTGTCATAGTTGTTGATATTTTAAAGGTTTCTGGCATAGTGCCAATAATACACCACAGGTGACGCGCGAGCCGTCTCAACAAATGTATATAACGAGTGTAATATATATATTTCTATATTTTTTTGCCTAGATGGTTGGACGAGCTCACAGCCCACCTGGTGTTAAGTGGTTACTGGAGCCCATAGACATCTACAACGTAAATGCGCCTCCTATCTTGAGATATAAGTTCTAAGGTCTCAAGTATAGTTACAACGGCTGCCCTATCCTTCAAACCGAAACGCATTACTGCTCATCACGGCAGAAGTAGGCATTCAGGCATATTCAGGCATAAAACGAACAAAGTATAATCATCAGCATTATCCTGCCCTTCTCCCAGTCACCTGGGGTCGGCGCAACATGTTTTCTCCTTCCATACTCTTCTATCATATACCATTTCTTCGCTCACTCCCCTCCTCCCACTCCTACCCATATCGTCTTTCACACAATCCATCCATTTCTTCTTAGGTCTACCTCTTCCTCTAAATCCTTCCACATTCATAGTTAACACTCTCTTATATATCTCTCTATAATAGTATTCATAAATAAAGGATTAAAAGTTTTAACGAAAACATAATTAATGTGGACAGTAGAACATTGACACGCGCTCAACAACACACGATGGGCCATGACTTCAAACGAATGCGTGATGTAAATGCAAATGCCCGCCCTTTGCGCCAGTCTCGTTTGCAGTTCGCCAATTATATCATTATTAGTATTACAGAATAATATGAATATGTATTAAGATTATGCTTTTAAACATATCTAAATCTATATATATAAAAATCAATTGCTGTTCGTTAGTCTTGCTAAAACTCGAGAACGGCTAAACCGATTTGGCTAATTTTGGTTTTGAATTATTCGTTGAAGTCCAAAGAAGGTTTAAAAGGTAAATAAATATGAAAATGCTTCGAATTAAATAAAAATAACAATTTTGTTTTTCCTTTGATATCGTCGTCGTCGGACGGATTCCTTTTGTTCGTTTTAAGTTTATTTTATACAAAACTTTAGGTCTTTTATTTATCGATTGAGGCATCACGAAGTCTGCCGGGTCAGCTAGTCTTAGCTAAATTTGTTTTTATACATTTTTAACGGCATCGTGAATATATTCGGAATTTTAATTCAGATTTTAAAATTTATTAAAATTATCATACAGCTAATAAATGGCAAGGCAAATTAAATATTTAGTTGTTAGGTATAAACAGCGTATCTTAAAATTTAACTTAACAATTTCAAATTCGTGATACTTTAAGTTAGATATTTCTTTGATTTTTTCTGTGCATTATTAACACTCTTGATATTTTTAATGATGCTTAAAATAAATCGTATCGCTATTAAAAGGCTAATAAATGTGTATCAACATGTACGGTACAGATATTGACTGATTGCTTTGACATGCAGACACGCACCCTTCGCGATGTCGGGAGCCAATTAAACAATTATTGGTAAGTTAAGCGAACATTATTTTTTACGTGCGTGTATTTAATATGTTATTATGGTACGTGGTTTGAGAATCTTTGACTCGTCTAATAATTATTTTTTTTACTTATAACGTTTATTAAGGTTTTTTTTTATTATGATTTTATTAATTAGGGATGTTTTTATTTGTCAATGAAGAACTTTTTTTGGAACATCTGCAGACAATTTGGCGTGCCACTTGGTGTTAAGTGGTAACCGAAACCCATAGACATGACCAAGTACCTATTGTATGTACCGTTAACTATCTTGAGACGTGAGGTCGAGTTATCATTTAAAACATTTAAACATAAGTAGAGATCACTCAGGGTACGTGTTAGACATCATTTATACTTCATAATTTCAGGTCTGAAACAGTCTCTAGTAGCTGAAGGTGTGACTGTTGTAATTATGTTAGTATTCGTTGCTCGTAAACTTCGCTAATAATTAAGTGAGTATCGTAAAGAAAAAAAAGATGTATTATATAACTCGTAATCAAGTGGTTCTCAAACTTAATTGAGATTGGTAAGCTGTAACGTGTTACTCAATAGGATAAAGTCGTTTTGCTGATGTGAAATAAACTATTACTATTATGATGTTTAATTGTATTTCCAGTTCATCAAGGAAACATTCACTGGAGCGAGAAACAAACAGTATCTAAATCCGAAGTTATGAATTTCATTGTACATATGAAATAGTACAGTATGGCACGTAATTATTTTTAACAATAATGTGGATGTATCGAAAATTTTAGATAATTTTATCTTTTATTATTTACCCTAGGACTGTGGACTAGCCACATGGTATAGAAATGTTCAAGAAAATTACAACCAAAATGCATTAAAAATAAAATAAAATAGTTTAATGACCAACGTTTCACTGAGTCATGTGGACTGTGATATTATCAATGTTTAATAATTAGACGTCAACTTTTTAAAATAAATAACCGATATAAAGCAACTTATTTTTTTAATACGCTTTTATTAGCTTCAGACGTATGTAACGGAATCTTTGAACATGATTTTGACCCCCTTCAAAACGTCGGATTAACTCTAAATTTGGTATACTTATTAAGGACCGATAATAATTAAATATTAAAAAAAATTTGAGAATAAAAAAGTTTGAAAAAATTGAAATTCAACTAAAAAATTAAAAATAAATAATAGTTTAATAAAATAATAGTTTAAGAACGTTTGCACTATGCAGAAATTTAAATTTAAACATGAATTGTGCGAACGACTAAATTTCTCGTCTGTGTCCCTGTCATTGCTGATGTCCATGAACGACGGTAACCACTCACCATCATCACCATCAGTTGGGTCGTATACTGGTTTGCCTACAAGGTCAATAAAAAGAATAGCTTCGAATAAATCATCAAGTTTGCCAAAGAACGGCTTGCCAATTAACAATTCTAAATTAGAATGTTCGAGAAAAAAATAATAGAATTAACTAGAAAAGTATTTACTTGTCGTACTGAATATTAACGATGTCGTCTAAGCTTAATGAGGCGATCCCTTTGAATTTCATCTGTCCGGAACCGTGGCGTCTCTCGCCTCAACATCCGGTCTCTGTTTATAACAACATTTTCCTAGAAAACACTCATTAACTATTTAAAAAAAAGTTAAAAGAACCACCATGCAATGTAACGATTTATAATTTAAGTTTCGTTGAACAAGAAACGCTGAAATTTTTAATGCATCCGCTCACGAATACATAAATCCTTTTTCGAAAAACCGTACTTATCATCTTTTCCTATAAACCGGCAACTTGTATAAGAATTCAACTAAATAAATATGAAGTCTTCGTAAAATTTTAACAGTTCCAGAAAATTCTATGTTTCGTTCGACCATTAAAATCGCTACGTCCACTTCATTAATCTTGTAATTATGTCATGGTTTATTACACCAATAAGTTTGTCAAAAATATTTGATTGATACCCAAACTTTGAGCTTACTTATTTCTGTGTATCCAAGATTCCGATATACACAACCCGATATAAAATCCTAGCTCGGTCATTAACCTTTCGCTTATTGAAATCCAATTTCAATTTACAGCGTTTCCTGGTATATACAAAAGTATACAGTTAATCTAAATTCATTTTTAAAGGTATCGAATAAACTGATTACAGCAAAACGATATTATACGTAATTTTGTGCGGGTTGCGTGTCAGGGGATTAGGCGGGCTGCAGACGTAGCGTGTACCGTGTGAGGCGGCCGACTAATCGCTCCTGACGCGTCCTGATGGAGATCCGACTTACCGCCCGGTTACAATTTACATTAATAACAAGGATTAATGTGTGCAGCAATATGGTACACGCACACATACAATCGTACGTAATGGGTATGCAATATTTGGCATCCGAAAATGAATATCAACTTTTTTTCCCTACCTATGCTGATAGCCTTGAGAGGCTTTAATCAGCTTCACCTTAACGTGTTGGTGAGCTCGCGGGGCTCAAACCGGAGTGTTGCTAGCACTGGCCTTAGCAAGAGCAGTGCTTCGCAGAATCTACCACCGCATCGGAAACGCGACCCACTGAGAAGATCCGGCGAGAAATTCAGTGGACTGTGTCTGTGGGTTAAAAATATCAACTGTAACATGACGCGTTAAAGGTTTTCCACAATATAACTGCTCGGTCTTCCTTTAGCAATATTTTAAGCGGACTTCGGCTTATCCCCTGTAACTGAAGAGCTAGATTGTTTTGCTTGGGGCGGGATTTTGTTGAATTCGCGCCTACACTGATTCGATGGCCCCTGATCTTGTTTTAACCGTAAGTTTTCCGCTTCTTTTACGGTCTACGAATTTTTCATTATTTCTACTTTGCTTTACAGCGGGTAAGGTATACAAATCTCAGAGTTTGTCATAATTTTTGTAATAGTTCAAAATCTCGTTTGGTGCGTAACCTCAGTTAAGCAGTGAATTAATTGCGACCATCTTCTTTTCCTGACCGCTCCTTTTTATGTATCAAAATTATATTTTTAAAACAACACCATTTAACATCAACTACCTATAGAATAAATTAAGAAATAAGTTTAAAAGAAATAATAAATTAAATAACTTCAAAAACATTTGTACCCTTATGCTGCTGGCCCTTTCTTACTTCTGTGAGTTACATCGTAGATCACGAAACAAATTTTGGGGATTCAGTGATAAATGAGTGTTTCGAAGTAACTTTCATTGGGGTCCAATAAGCCTGGTCGGTTTCCGATAAGAAATGCTCAAGGTGTTCTTATTTGAAAATTATTTTCCTCTCTGATCTAACAGATGATTTGTTAAGTCATTCAAACAACTTATTTCTGTCATAAGTATGATAATTAAAATATTTTAAGTAATTTTTGATTTACCTACAGTGCATTATATAATTTGTTTTAAAATCAATATTTATTCATTGTTTGCATACAGCTCCAAATGCACAACCCGCTGGGTATGGACATATAGAAACTAGAGCAAAATCAAAACCTGCTCAGTAATGATTAGGTTTGTGCTAAACAGAGGCTTCTTCACTATTTGCAATAAATTCGATATTCAATAATGCGATACAAATTCTGTAGTAAAACTAGCTTTACAAAAAAGGCCATACTTCTCAATCCGAATCTAAAACTTTTGATGCTTTCTTTATCTTTCAGCACTTTAACAGCCAATTCAGTTATGTCTTCTATCACATCATGTATTCATTGACTTACAATATTCATGAAGTTCTTATTATAGGAATAATAATACTAGTACTAATACTAAATTAAAGGAACTAACTAACTAATTAATTAAATGGAATAATAATACTAAATTACAAGGCAAAGTTTACAAATCGTAGCTAAACGCAACTTCACCAGGCATTGACGTTATTCTTGGTCAAATTAAGTGACGAACCAAGCATACAACGGTAATCGATGGTCATCCATTGCATGCTGATTTCTGCGACCTGCTTTTAATGATGGTTACTTCTGAGTCAAAAATAAAATTGAACCATATAATACAAATTAAACAAAAACTTTTAGACACTTGTGTCGTAATGCATTGTGATTGACGTTAAAAAGTATTAAATTTTTATGATATTAAGTTCAAATATTAGTTATTCATTTACATAATTTCTTTTTGTTTAATTGTTATTAGTTATAACTATTTTTAAGACAGTTTTGTTAATTTCAGAATCCTGAAGTACCTTACGAACGTATACCAAATTAAAATCTAGTTCATTAACCTCAGAAGAACATCATCATCATCATCATTCTCCTGCCCTTCTCCCAGTCACCTGGGGTCGGCGTAAAATGTCTTCTCCTTCCATACTCCTGTACCATATACCATTTCTTCGCTTCTAATCTTAGAAGAGCACAAACAAAATAAAATCTAGTGCATTAACCTAAAATAGTTAGGACAAGTTTAAATAAACAGAATGAAGAAAGTTTAAAATACAAAGCTCTTGATAGAGCGTTCCACGATCAAACGCACATAGTTGACTGAATAATGAGCTCTGCGGTTTCCATATGAATGATGTAAACAGGAAACAGTGTGCACGAGTTTCAAACAGAATAAAATTATAATGTTATAATTTACTCGAACCTCATTTAGACATAGGTCGTACTAGGTAAACCAGATACTAGGCCCACCTGTTCCTAATCTTAAGAAATACCTAATACAAATACCTAATCCACATAATCTTCGTAATCTCATTCACAACCAATATTTTACTTAGCAACCAATCTCAATCTGCCTATTCCTAATCTCAAGTTCTGAGTTCGTTATTAGGATTTGATTAATGTGATCGGTGGATCATTATTTGAATGATTAGGATTAGGGATTTAGGGATTGTGAGATAAGTTGCAACGTATAAGTGAGTTAGATAGGAAAGGAACAGGTGGGAGCGTATGCTGAACATTCGATTTTATGTTTTAAGAATACGAAGATGAGGTGGAACTGGAGGATTATACGCATTGACAAAATGGAATTAGGTGCAGCCTAATCTCGTAAAATATAAAATACAAATACACAAAATAAAAAAAGATTACATTGTCAATTACCGCCCAACTTCATTTTTTTATCCTATTTCTTAGATTGGGGACGATGTAACTCCCCATCTGGTGTTGAATGGTAATCGGAGCCTATAAGCACAAACCACGTAAGCCTAGACACCCCCATCATAAATGCTGCCAAGGTACTATTAGGTACTACTAGGTACTGCTAGGTACTACTTTGAGACTAGTACTAAGGCTCAGTTTTATAGTACAACGGCTGCCCTGCCCTTCAAACCGAAACGCATTATAGCCTCACGGCAGGAATAGGCGGGGTAGTGGAATCTACCCGTGCGGGCCTACAAAAGGCCATACCACCAGTAAATCTATCATATCCTTCAGGCAGAATAGAAGTACCAACATACTTGTGGCTTTACCTAACGCTCTACCACAAGTACGATTTTTCTATATTTTAAGTCGTCATGGCAAAGGCTCTTGCCTATTTACAACAACAAATATTTAGGCCCCGAAGCTCAGAAATTTGTTATTCTAATAAAAATTGAGACATGGTAGTAATAATAATAATAAGATGTCATATTAAAGCTTAACAGAAGTATTCAGAAATTAGGGAGCACTATTATTTATTAATGAATGTAATAGAGCTCGTCCATTCATCTAAGCAATAGAAAAAAAATAAAAAAATAATGTTACTGTCCAGAGTCTGTGTGTTACGAGTAGATAGTTACGTATGTAAATTTTAATTTATCGTATTTTTACGTGCTAGGAAATCAGATCTATATGGTGGTATTGCCAACAGACTTAACAAACACCTATACTTGACTTTTGAGCTTTTTGCTCCCAGTTTGCAGTGGTCGTTTGTATTCGAATAATAATATTAATTTAAACATGCAAAAACGAGTCAGCGAAATTAACCGTAAAATGGATTTATCTATGTTTAAGAGGCAGTTAATAAAAAAAAATTATAAGAAAGAAAAAAGGTTTTAGAATTAAAAAAAAAACTATTAATTTTTTAAACTTCGAACAAACATATAAAAACATAGTTTACGTACCCATCATAACGATTAATTAAAAATATTTATGAAAATTTTATATTGTAAATGACTGTGATTGCTTTTCAGTGCCTGCGAAAATGCGTAACTTCCACTTCTATGTTTTATATAAACCACTATCTCTAGCTTATATTACCTAAAATTTAACTAAGAATCCTGTAATCCAATAACGATTAAAGGCAAACAACTAATTAAAAAATTTCAACTCTCATAATTTGGGGTGAAAATATTATCCGCCAAAAGTCAAATGCACAAGTGAACTATTTCAATTACAAAATTAAAGCGCTATCAATTGTTATTAAAATCACGCCGGTACGATTTCCCGCGTATACGGGAAGGCTTCGCGGCGGGGCAGTCGTCCTTCTCGCGGGGCGGTTAGCACGCGACTGGGGCGAGAGGGTGAATCGATCCTTGGCGTCCCGCGGGGATGCAGATGCACTGTTGATAAACTCTGGATGTGTCTTTGGATGTAGCTTTATATCTATTTTATTTGATGACAGATAAGTCCAAACATCTGTACGTCTAGAATAATAATAGTCTTTGGCTTTGATACGAATACGCGTATTTAAAGGTTTTTATTTATTTATTATTTTGAGCTATTAAATACAAAACAAACATTTTAGGTGATCGTTTAAATCGATACGTATAATCTAAACTGTTGTAAATCTAAGTTAAGTAAACTTTTGTTTGTCACTTTGTAAACGCAAATTTGTACAATATTTATACCAGTTTTAATGTTGTTCCAGTTCCCAGGTACCAAGTCAAGTTTGGCCAAAAATGTGTTTTTTTTCTCATTTAATTCAATTGCTAAAATCTAATAAAAGAACGTTATAAGTAAGCAAAAATTATATTATCAGCACATGCTTACAATAGATCTACAAATTATCACTTATTGAAAGCCCTGCATTTTTTTCTTTCTTTTTCGTATAAATATCTAATTCCGCCAATACACTATACGTTCTTTGAGTAACAAATCGAATAAGTTACGGAAGATCCACGCGCCTGATGTCGAAGTGCGACGGGCCATCTATTTGAGGTTGTCCCTTTGAGCTATGGATTGAGTTACTCAAAGTAAGACCGAACACCGTTGCACGTTTCGAGAAAACTATTTTCGATCCTTTTCATTTGGTTCGCAACCCTACGAATTCGCATATCTTCGATGTCTTTTTCTGGGCGGATCGGAAAATGCGACGGCGTCCGTATTCTGGTCGATTTGAATATTTTAAAAAATTCTGTATTCAAATTAATTTCTTTTCTTAGAGGCCTGGCATACAATAATATTACGGGTGTCTTAAGAACCCGCGCGGGTAGGTACCACCCTGCCTATTTCTGCCTTTAAGCATTAATGCATTTTGCTCGAAGGGCAACGGCAAAGTTGGGGCAACGGTTGTACTATAAAAAAGGTAGGTATCAGCATTTACGTAGTTGATGCCTATGGGGTCCAGTGACCACTTAAAACCAGGTGTAACATAAACCAATATTTCCAATAAATAAAAAAACAGTAAACAATCTTTAGAATAATATTAGAAATTTATAGTTCAAATAATAAACAAAACGTAAAAAATTAATTAACATAAATTGCAAGTTGTTTTTTGTTTTTGTCAATTCTTACTGAGATGCGCAATGATTTTCGTTTCATATCTTCCGAGTTTTTTTTTTTTTATAGCTTAGATGTGTGGACGAGCTCACAGCCCACCTGGTGTTAAGTGGTTACTGGAGCCCATAGACATCTACAACGTAAATGCGCCACCCACCTTGAGATATAAGTTCTAAGGTCTCAGTATAGTTACAACGGCTGCCCCAACCTTCAAACCGAAACGCATTACTGCTTCACGGCAGAAATAGGCCGGGCGGTGGTACCTACCCGCGCGGACTCACAAGAGGTCCTACCACCAGAAATTACGCAAATTATAATTTTGCGGGTTTCACTTTTATTACACGATGTTATTCCTTCACCGTGGAAGTCAATCATGAACATTTGTTGAGTACGTATTTCATTAGAAAAATTGGTACCCGCCCGCGGGATTCGAACACCGGTGCATCGCTTCAACACGAATGCACCGGACGTCTTATCGCTTAGGCCACGACGACTTCGAAAGTCGAGTTTCTGCTTCTGCTTTTTTCCGCTCTCGTACTATATCAAAACTAATTGTTAATACTACTAATAATACTACTACTACCACTACTACTATTACTAATGAACTATTTCGTTCCAAAAACCGAATGATTGTTGTGTTTGTGGATGTGTTGAAAGTTCGTCAAAGCAAGATAATTTGTTCCAATGTACCAAGCTGTAATGTTTGGAGACTTGAGACGAAAGACGGATTGCAGATAAAATCAAATGAAATCAAATAAAAAGAAAAATTATTCAACATAAATGAAAGTACATACTTGTTGAACGTCAAAAGAATTACCGCCTTCTTCTTCTTCTTCGAGATCTTCAAAAGATTGTTTCAATTCAATTTAAATCTACATTCGATTTGCAGTGCTACTGTACATTTACTCTCACTCTCTGGTACGTTAACTTTGATTGACTTTCAGAGATTTGTTTGATAGAAGAAGATTCGTCGTAACGCTCCTGAGATTTAGTTTAAATTTTCTTTTTTATTCGCACAAATAAAACGTTTCAAAATCCATGCTGAATACGCTTGAACACTCGCTGGTCATTTGTTATTTGACCAAATTTTCGCTATAGTCGGCACGGCGGCAATCAATTCGTGACGTCACTCAAAAAAATAACCAACACAAAACTAATCATTAATATATTAATACGTGAAGCAAAAACTTTGTATCCCTTTTTACGAAAATTGCGCGGACGGAGGTGTATGAAATTTTCCACACTTATAGAGAATATAGAGAAGACGTGCACAATGCTAATGTTTTTTTAAAATAATGCATAAAAGATACATTAAATCAATAAAGAAAACATTACACACACTACATACCGTGTATTTGACGCACACACGCATGCATACTATTTATTGTCAAACTTTTGTTCTTGACGTCTGTTGTCAAATTGAAATTAAATATTTTTTATAGTGTAGTCTTGGCGAAATTTGTGATTATAGAAGTATAAAATACAACCATAATAGTGTACAAACTTACAATTCCAATTAATTATAGTCGAATTTCGACTACTGCGGGACCTCTAGTTTAAATAACTATACTTGAGACCTTAAAACTTATATTTCAAGGTGGGTGGCGCATTTATGTCGTAGATGTCTATGGGCTCCAGCAACCACTTAACACCAGGTGAGCTCTGAGCTCGTCCACCCATCTAAGCAATAAAAAAAAAATCCCATTCATCAAAACCAATTCAATACCTCAAACGATTAGAACGTAAATATAAAGTGAGAAAGTACCTATGACAAATATTTACAAAAGCGGTAAATCAAAATCGATATACGAAAAAGGAAATGAACTACATCCACGTGCCCATAAAATCCATTCAAAAGTTCATTACTACGGTATCCGACGGGACGCCACCGTGGATGCACCTTTTGACTGATTGAGCCATTTTTAGATATACCGAGGAAGGGGCTCGCTTCCTAGAATAGCGATCATACTAATTATCGCCCTTTTCTTCTAATGGACGGGATCTAGACGAATAGGCCGGCGATTTGTTTGAAACATTACGCTTTGAGTTGAACGAAACGTGAATTATTACTGACATTACATTAGTCTTTGTTTCATTTTTTGGGCAAATTGTTTTTTTTTTTTAGGTAACCTTTCCATCTTCGCCGTTAATAGTTTAACTGAGGAAAACGAAAATATCGTCTGCTGAAAATTTCCATAATTAACCTATACTAATATTATAAAGAGGAAAGGTTTGTTTGTTTGTATTGAATAGGCTCCGAAACTACTGAACCGATTTGAACAATTCTTTCACTGTTTAGAAGCTTCACTATTCCCGAGTGACATAGGCTATAATCTTTTTTGAAAAAAATTAGGGATCTTTACTAAAACTCCAATAATGTGAGCCAAGGTGTAAAAAAATTGCCTAAAATATTCTTTACATCGCGTGCCCTGCGAAAACTATTGATGATAAAATAAAATAATGTCCTACGACTTTGTAGAACACATTACTATTTACAAAAAGTGTCGCGACAGCATATGTCTCACTATTATTGCCGAAATAATTGTTCCTCAATTTAAAAAAATAAAAGAAGCGTCCAATATCGTTGAAATTTTTGTTAAAGACCCAAACGGAGCCGGAGCGGTCCGCTAGTATTTCATAAATAGGTATTAATTTTTATACACCTGATACTATTTAAAGAGGAAAGATTTGTTTGTTTGTTTGTATTGAATAGGCTCCGAAACTACTAAGCCGATATGAAAAATTCTTTCACTGTTTAGAAGTCACACTATTCCCGAGTGACATAGGCTATAATCTTTTTTGAAAAAAATTAGGGATCTTTACTAAAACTCCAATAATGTGAGCCAAGGTGTAAAAAAATTGCCTAAAATATTCTTTACATCGCGTGCCCTGCGAAAACTATTGATGATAAAATAAAATAATGTCCTACGACTTTGTAGAATACATTATTATTTACAAAAAGTGTCGCGACAGCAATGTCTCACTATTATTGCCGAAATAATTGTTCCTCTATTTAAAAAAATAAAACAAGCGTCCAATATCGTTGAAATTTTTGTTAAAGACCCAAACGGAGCCGGAGCGGTCCGCTAGTATTTCATAAATAGGTATTAATTTTTATACACCTGATACTGATTTGGCCTAACAAATCCACATTATTGGTGAACAATTCATCTTCTGTACAGTATGTTTTTATTTTCTTTTAGTGGTCAATGAGCTTACGGCCCACTCTGAATTAAATGGTAACCTTGAAATGTCAGTCCTAAGTCTCAATCCTATAGAACACCGGGTAACAAAACAGTAATGCCTTCAAACCGGAACGCATTATTGTTTCGCTAAAATGATGCAGGATTGTGGTGGGGGCTAATGCAGGTTGTTTCACAAGATAAATGATAGATGCATGCATATATTTAAAAAGTATATATAATTTCAAATCAAATGAAAAATGATAGCATAAAAATAAAATAGATACTAATAATATATTATATAATTTGAGATGCAACTCTTTTCTATTCATTTCAAAATGTAATTTATTAAATATGAATTACATCATCCAAGTCATCAGTTTCAACTATTCGAATCAATGTAGACAAAAGACGAGTCCTTACTATACTTTATCTAAATAAAAATAAGTAAATATATTTAAACGAATAGAACATCAAGTCGGATAAAGCCAAAACAATTATTGATTTATCTTATAAACCTTCTAACCGAAACCGTTGGAGCGAAAAAGGAAATCGTTAAGAACGGATTACGCCATCAATGCACGTCTGTTCCGACTAATTAGTTCGGCAGCCGCTGAAGTGTGAGATAGCAGGATAATCTTTATACTCAATTTTTAACTAACATAGAAAGCTCACAGATTCATATTTAGGTACGTGCCACTGTGTTTTGTAACTGTAATATGTACAACACAGTTTGTTACATTAGTTGATGTACAAATGTACAATGCAATTGAAAAGTTGATTTTATGTTTAATACCTACGATGTAGTATTATCCGGTAATTACTTAAAGCTAGGTGAGCCGTGAATATGTTCATACATCTATGCGATAAAAACAAAAACTTTAACAGAAATTATCTCGTTATATTCGTCGACGTGATTTTTACGTAAATTTCTTCCTGAATTTTAATTCAATATAAAAGACTAATTTGCTCAACATCCTAGTTCGAGCCCTATAAATTTAATGGTATTAGTCGCTTCTCACCGGTATTCAGACTTCAATTACAGGAAAAACACAACATTTTCAGGCTTAAAATAAGGCGTAGCGTCCTCCAGGGTTACTTACATTCCGAATATAATTTCCAATTTAATTAAGATAACAAAGTTTTTTCCTGAACGCGTAACATTGTAGATTGTGAGATCTCAGGGAACGGGAAAAAGTTATAATCAAACCAAACAAGGAATTGTAATTCTACCTATTATATTCTAAAATGTAAAATCATGCATGAAATTTTCACTGTGATGATCCCATCCCATCCATCATCTATACCCATCTACGTTACCAAAATATTTTAACGTAAAATATTTCATGTTGACAATTCTTAAATAAAATTTTCATAAAAAATGTAATACTGCAACCCTAGTATTAGTAAATAAGAAATTAACTAAGCAAATATTACGCTCGTATTTTCCTGCTAATTAAAAAGGGAGGATCCTGTAAAATAGCATCTAACAAAGTCGTGTGTTCATACTGGACGACGCCATCGATTTTTACTATGCAATGTTAATAAAATAAAATTCACCAGAATCCATAATAGATGATGTGTTCTGAAATAAACCTAAAAAGCATATTATGTTAGAAAAATTCGAAATACAAAACGTAGTATTACCAATACGACCATATTAAGATCAGAGGTTTTTTTTTATTGTACTAGATCTGTGCACTGGCTTATCTACCCCCCGAGATGGGCACGTGGATGTGTAAATTCATAGATATCACACACCCTGAAAGTTACAACTTAACATAAGACATGAGTACTCAACTCAACCTCTTCTTCTTCTCCTTCAACCTCTGCTTCTCGGCAAAAATAGGCAAGATGACCAAACCGTGCCTTCTTGTAGAGACAATCCACGTGCGCGCTACAATAAACCGTTTTAGTATTTTTAATTAGGTTTGCGACTCGTGTGATCTGATAAAATTATTTATCGTACTTCTTCACTTGTTTCTGCCTTAAAACAGTCATGAGTTCCCATATTTAAACTTTCACCTTTTATCTCTAGCTGGGCAACTTTGTTTTTTTTACGGGCTCCAACATCCACGCAACACTAGGAACGCCTTGAGCTAATATGTTTGTTTGGTGCTACAAAAAATTCCATAGTCTATACTAATATTATAAAAAGGAAAGATTTGTTTGTTTGTTTGTTTCGAATAGGCTCCGAAACTACTGGACCGATTTGAAAAATTCTTTTTCCATTAGAAGCCGACATTGTCCCTGATGAACATAGGCTACTTTTTAAAAAAAAAAAAATATTTTATTTTTTTGGTTTCATGTGTGTTTTAATGTTTCCGAAGCGAAGCGAGGGCGGGTCGCTAGTAATATTATATATACGAAAATAACCTGTTTATTTGTGACGTTTTTTTTTTGCCCAGATATCTGAACTGATTTGGACAAATCGCTATAAAACTATAGCCGCCTACAGGTTATGAAATGTAGTCCACACAAACAAAACTGTTGACGGACAACAATTTTTTTTCATTTTTTTTTCATTGCCCTTTGTAGGAAGACGAGCATGACCCACCTGATGGTGAGTGGTTAACGTCGTCCATGGACTTCAGTAATGCCAGGGGCAGATCTAAGCCGCTGCCTACCGTTAAGTACTCTCCACAAGCCTCGTTTGAAGAAGGATATGTCATAGCACTCGGGAATCACCATAATGGGGAGCTCATTCCAAAGCCGGATGGTACGTGGCGAAAAAGATCTCTGGAGGCGCACTGTGGATGAACGCAGTGGCTCCAGGTGGTATGGACGAACTCTACTCCGGTGGCGGGCGGTGCGATGGTAAAAACGAGATGATGGTATCATCTCAAACAATTCCTCAGAGCACTCATTAAAATAAATTAAAATCAACACGACAGCGATTCGAAATAAAACAATCAAAATATACTCATGAAAATATTATTACTGGTGGTAGGACCTCTTGTGAGTCCGCACGGGTAGGTACCACCTCCCTGCCTATTTCAGCCGTGAAGCAGTAATGCGTTTCGGTTTGAATGGTGGGGCAGCCGTTGTAACTGTACTAAGACCTTAGAACTCATATCTCAAGGTGCGTGGCGCATTTACGTTGTAGATGTCTATGGGCTCCAGTTACCACTTAACACACTTAATATCAGAGCAATAAAAAAAAAAAATTCAAACAATGTCATGAACGCAGAAAGCTTTGAGAATATTGTCCACAACACCCTACGGCCCGGCCCGGCCCTACCACGCTTAATCGGGCGGAAACTAATTTGAGAAATCACTCGAAATAAGTGATTGTTAATGTCGCCCCGTTAAATCCACGAAACAACGGTCTGTCACCCATCCCGGCCATAACTCAAGCCGAAAGAATATAATTTACGACACTTCGTCCTTCGTAGACTCACAAACAGGATGCGAACGTTTCTCTTTCATACTACATATTTTATATACTTTCGGATATAAAGGGCTATGCCTTAACACTGAATGTTTTATGATTTTAATGTTTGTTTACTGTAGTTTTTCATTCGAATCAGTATCTTCATTTCCGTATATCGTGTATAGTTTGAAGACTATTCTTTTCATATGTTTGTTTGATTCTTTGTTTTTTTTTTTGTATATAATAAATACGACAGCGAATTCTTTGGTTCATGATTTTCAGTACTAACGGATTTTCAAATTGGCTGGTAGTTAATACATCAAAAACCGACACAAGAAACAATTAATAATGCTACTTTACGAATGCGAATTTCAACTCAATCATATTGAGGAGCCGTAGACATGAGAAAATAACTGAAATTATATTCTATTGATTTACTGAACATAATTTGTATATAGGGGTGCAAAAGCGTATAAATTAATATTTTATTAACCCTTCCAAAGACATACTATTTATGTGACCGTCGTTTGTTCAAATCAGTCAAAATGATTAATAGCATAGGTGTCGAATAAAGTGGAAGGGTTCGGCGAGGAAAAATGTTCAACAATATTCTGTTTTATATATTAGCGTCATAAAGGTGATTTTCATTTGGATTTGAACACGAAATATTGACATTACTTTTAATAAAACTGACGACTCAATTCTGTAAGTAGATATTCTGTACGTAACTGAATACTGAAAGAAAAAAAAATAGGTTTTTTTGTCACAATTATGAATGCTGTTTGATCCTATCTGCCTACTACCTAAATATTTAATTTTGATCTTATACATCATCATACTAATTGTGATTTTTTTTTTTTTTTTTTAAATCTTAGTATGGTACAACGTCATTATTGTCCATTAACGCAAATTTGTACTAGGAAGCAGCTTGGCTGTCTCTAGCGTTGCTAACGTCTGTAAGCTACAGTGACCACTCAGCAACAAGTGGGCCGTATGATTGTCTGCTTAGCAGGGCAGTAAGGAAATGCATGCAAGGGACATGGCAAGATTTTTGTAAAATTTAAGTCAAACGCGTCTTATGAATCCTCACAGTCAAGGGTCTGGTAACAATGAATTATCTGAATACTGGGCACCATACTACTACTAATAATAATATTGTTAATTAAATCAAATCAATCAATACATCAGGAGAGTTTTCTCATTTATACATCGTCTGCTAATGCAAAAAAAAATAACCAGAAAATTCTTTCGGGGAACCAAGTAATTTATCACGTAATGAAGTGACAAATTTGAAAAACATCTGTGTCATAAGGGGCCATACGTGACGTAGTATGAGGGTTTCAATATTTACGACCTTCCTGACTGATAAATATACTCGCACTTCCTATGTATCTGCTACGTAGCGCCCACTGAATTGAAATACAATAAAAATGCATATAGCTAACCTATATCAAATAATGAAATCAATAAAAGGTATTATTAGTAGCACAATTATTAATTATGATATGGATAGAATCTATTGAAGACTAGCTGACCCGGCAGACTTCGTAGTGCCTCAATCGATAAATAAAAGACAAACTTTTGTATAAAATAAACTTAAAACAAACAAAAGAAATCTCTGCGACGGGGGACACATCAAAAGAAAACCAGAATTATTATTTTTATTTAATTCCGATCATTTTCATATTTATCTGCCTTTTAAACCTTCCTTCCACAAATAATGCAAGACCAAAATTAGCCAAATCGGGGCAGCCGTTCTCGAGTTTTAGCGAGACTAACGAACAGCAATTCATTTTTATGTATACATATAGATAAATTATAGAATACAAATAACAAAACAACGATATTTGTTCCGGTTCTTAGGCAAGCAACTAAGAATTCTTCACAGGTAATTCTGTTTCTTCTTTATACTATGTTGTACTTTTCTAAACATCCTAACGAAAAACTAGAAGGAAATACAGGCAACTTGAAAAATAGTCTAACTAAGCTGTTTAGTTGGCTGCACCATTCAAGTATGGATTGCGATCTCTTCTGCCTCTAAATGCTGATAATAAGACAACAATTTAATAAGAAAGTTCCGAGATCTTACGAATACTTTAAGGTAACCAAATAAATATGTTCTAAAACATACTCCAGCCAAATTAAAAAGGCACACGAATTTTATTTTCTGATTTTGACATTCTGTCGAAAAAAAAAAAAATTTCTTCTAATTATTCCGCCATTGTCTATATCAAGTGTCAATAAATTTTATTTTCTTTTCTTAGACAGTAATTTTATATATTTTTTGCTACCAACCTATCTCAGACGATTACAAACGTTTAATTAAATATAAAAATCAGTTCAGCGATACTCTGGTAAAGTGCTACGTAATATCAATAGCGTTAATCTTTTATTTGATGTGAATGGATGAAGCGCCCATTATAAAATAATAAAATAAAATAAAAATCATTTAATTCAGAGCATTATAAGTCCATATGTTGTTAGTAGAGTAATATTTATAACTATGTTAGTAATATTAAAATTAAAATTAGCAAAATTATTAAAATATTTAATTCATAAATTCATAATTCATAAATCATTCATGCTCATCGACCGAAAGATTCCAATCCCAAATAAGTATCTAACATATTCGCGAATTACTTCTATGGTGCAGAAATTATTGTACGTCGTGTTAATAAAATGAAACCGCATTCTTTTTATTAAATTATACATTTACCTAACTACGATTACTACCTATTATCTAAAAAATATTTTTCAGCTAGAATCAAAAGACGAGTACGAGAATAACAAAACAAGATGAAGGTGTAGAGCAGCCCAAGTGATACTAATAATCTAAAAGTGTCCACCAAATCTAAATAGTAATGTAACGACTAGAAAAAGAAAATTGAGAATTTTATGATAAAATTAGTGTTTAAAATTAGTAAAACATCGTTAATTGAAGTGAAAAACAATCAAACGACGATAGAATTTTTTCATTCTGATGTTAAACTTAATTTAGGTTTGAACGCAAAAATATAATCTATAATCGTGGCAAAATGTTTTCGGTCGGTGCATGTATAAAACAAGCGACTGCATTATACAGAATAGGCACTGTAATAAACCCTTAGCCAATCGAGAAATGGGCTTTTGGGGTCCAAGATTTAGCCGGAAAGAGACTTGACGAAACCACAGACTTATTTATTCATAGACTAACTCTACGAATGTTTCTGCAAATGTTGTTTGTTTTGTTTTGTGCCTTTTATTGGATGGCAATTGTTCTCATCACATAGACTTGGATAGATGGATTGAATAGACCTTGAATTACATTTTCGAATAGAAAATCCATTTGATACTTATTTTTTTATTTTTAAGAAAGGCTATCACAGTATCTTAAATTATAATAGTTTCTTGGCTAACAGCCAATAAAAAATCGTGGATAAGCGTGAACCTTGTCACCTTGAGCTTCTACTAATACTAATTCATAATTTGTCGGTAGTAGATACTATATTTATAGCTACATTGAATAACAGTTACAGGGGAACCATTCCGAAAACGAATACCTAATAAAATACTACCCGCCTTGTAAGTGGAAGGCTCACAATACGCCTTTCTATAGCATCCTTATTATTTCTATCGTGAAGTAGTCCTGATAGCGATAGACGTCATAATTTAATAGGAGTCATTCAATAATTGTCAGACAGTTAGTGAATAATTGGATCTCAAATCTCAAGTCTGGTGGGGCAGTAGCATTAACTCTTAGTAACTTCTATGAGCTTCAAAAACCATTGAGATCTGAGTGCTTAGTGCTTTAACGTTCTCGATAGCGTAAAAGTTAAGTAAAATTTGCATGCAGTTGGAACAGCGCCCCTAGCGGCAAGCGTAGACAAACGTTAAAAAACTCGCACTAAGCACACTGGAGTCTCTCCACCTACCACAACATAAACGCTATTATTATTGTTCATCACTACAAATATTTAACACGTCAAATACATGGTCATTAATTATAATTGACTGCAAAAACTGTGATCACATAAAAAAGACATTGCAAATAATACGTTATTCGTTTTACATTTTCGATTTCATATTTTTGGAACGAAGTTCCTTATGGAATGATGCGGAGGGGTCCCCTAACCGGGAAAAAACGTCCGTAACGTAAGATTTTCATTATTAGTCTTAGTATGTTGGCTATACAGTGTTTAATATATAGTCTACGTGATGACGGTTATTATTATTATTCATATAAATAGCTGTTTGTTTGTATATTATTATTATTATTATTATATATTTTGTATAAATCATTGTGAATAAAATAAAGTTGATATTTGTAAAGATTTTTTTTATCAATAAAAAAATCGTAATATTTTTTTTTTACCTGAATAATAATTTTCTTTATACCTCGAATAGAACTTAAAATTAATATTTTTATAATAAGGAACTTCGTTCCTATCCGGTGTCCCACGACACCACATATCTTTTTATTTTTTGTTACGACATTTCTATACGTAGAGCGGTCTGTATTAAGAATAATTAGGTTACAGTCCCCATGCGGGCGTGAGCAGCGTACTGACATTGCCTCAGGCTGTCGCTTTGATTTCAAAGCTACTCTATCCTTCCAAATTGTCCAGGGCGCTTCTGCACTTTGTTTATACGACTATATTTATACAAGGTTCGGTATATTCAGTCTCTCTCGTTGGCTTTTATAAGTATACTAGCGGCCCGCTCCGGCCCCGCTCGGGTCTTTGACAAAAATTTCAACGATATTCGACGATGTTTTATTTTTTTAAATAAAAAAACACTTATTGCGGCATAGCTACAATAGTTAGAAATATGCTGTCGCGGCACTTTTTGTAATTAATAATGTGTTCTACAAAGTCGTAGTACATTATTTTAATCTATCATTAATAGTTTTCGCAGGGCACGCGATGTAAAGAATATTTGAGGTAATTTTTTTACACCTTAGGTTACATTATTGGAGTTTTAGTACAGATCCCTATCTTTTTTTCAAAAAAGATTAAAGCCTATATCACTCGAAAATAGTGTAGCTTCCAAACAGTGAAAGAATTTTTCAAATCGGTTGAGTAGTTTCGGAGCCTATTCAATACAAACAAACAAACAAACCTTTCCTCTTTATAATATTAGTGTAGATTATATTATAATATACTTGTGCGTGTGGTGGGCGCCTAAGAATACCCCCAACCCAAACTTAGCTCATGGGTGTCGTAGAAGGCGACTAAGACCCAAAGCCAGACCAAAGCCAATAAAACCTCGGCCCAAGGTCAACAAAAGCATTCCCAAGGAGGGTTGACGTCAGGCAGGCGGCCGGTCATAAAAACTTTGCCAAAACTTAGAGCAACATGAGAAGGAATAAAAAGAAGAGCACCAGGGCTAGGGCGTCCCCCGCAGGCGACGCGCAGGGACAGCACCCGGTCTCTGTGGAAAGTGGACGAGGGTTGTCGCATCACGGGCGGGTGCGACGTAAGACGCAAGCCCAAAATGTGAGAGAGATGAGATTGAGGTATGCAAGCTGGAATGTGGGCAGTATGACTGGGAAAGGAAGGGAGCTAGTAGATGTGTTAAAGAGGAGAAGAATAAATATAGCATGTCTGCAAGAGACTAGGTGGAAAGGAGCGAAAGCTAGAGAAATTGGTGAAGGATATAAGCTGTATTATAGTGGAAGTGATGGAAGAAGGAATGGCGTGGGAGTAGTGTTAGATAAGGATTTGAAAGATTGTGTGGCGCATGTCATGAGAACGAGTGATAGGATAATAACCGTAAAAATAGTTTGTGAAAGTGTTATTTTGAATGTTATAAGTGTGTACGCGCCTCAGTCCGGGTGCAAGGAGGACGTGAAAGAAAAATTTTGGCAGGATTTTGATAGTGTTATGATTCGCATTCCAGAGAGTGAAGAGATTTGTATAGGAGGTGATTTTAATGGACATGTAGGAGCTACAAATGAGGGCTATGAAAGGGTGCATGGAGGGTGGGGGTATGGCAATCGTAATGATGATGGAGACCAGTTGCTCCAAGCTGCGACTACCTTTAACCTGGCAGTGGCGAATACGTGGTTCCAGAAACGGCCTGAACACCTTATCACCTATAAGAGTGGTAATCACGCGACACAGATCGACTACTTTCTGATTAAGAGAAGTAAGTTGGTCTGTGTCAAAAACTGCAAAGTACTGCCGGGTGAAGCATTGGTGACGCAGCATAGACTGTTACTAATGGACATTACAGTCAGTTACAAGTACCTAAGGAGAAAAAACCGTCTCTCGCCAAAAATTAGATGGCGTATGCTAGAGACAGATGAGTATGCTGGTCGATTTAGGGAAATAATGATAGAAAACATCTTAGAAATGAAGGATATGAAAGAGAAATCTGCGAATGATTGTTGGGATGAAATGGCAAATAGTGTCAGGAAGACAGCTAAGGCTGTGCTCGGCGAATCAAAAGGGAAAGGTATAATTGACAAGGATACATGGTGGTGGAATGAGAATGTACAGAGAGAATTGAAGGAAAAGAAGAATGCATTCAAAAAGTGGCAACTAGAAAGAGGTAATGAAAGTGAGAGGCAAGCTAGGAAGAATGAGTATAGAGAATGTAAGAAAAAGGCCACTAAAGCGGTTGCTATAGCCAGGTCTGACGCTCAGAAACGGTTGTATACCGCTTTAGATGGACCTCGTGGACAAAAGGAACTTTACCGTATTACAAGAGCTAGAGAAGAAAGAGCGAAAGATATTAAGCATGTCAGATGTATGAAAAATGAGACAGGTAAAGTTTTAATGAGAGATGACGAAATAAAAGAGCGCTGGAAGATATATTTTGAAAAATTAATGAATGAGGAGAACGACTGGAATAGAGTGATTAATAGGAAGCCAGAGAACGTCGGACTTGTGAATGAGATTAGTATGTATGAAGTTAGAGAAGCAGTGAGAAGTATGAAAAGCGGAAAATCGGAAGGACCAGACGGTATACCAGTGGAAGTATGGAAGATACTGGGAGAAGACGGATATAAGTGGCTGACTTTATTCTTCAATAAGCTGCTGCAAGAAGAAGTGATCCCTACGGAATGGAGCATCAGTACGCTGGTGCCCATATACAAAAATAAAGGGGATGTGCAAGACTGTGGCAGCTATCGGGGAATAAAGCTTATGTCTCATAGTATGAAAGTTTGGGAGAAAGTGATAGAAAAGCGATTGCGAGATGAAAGTGAGATCACCCAAAACCAGTTCGGGTTCATGCCTGGTCGCGGGACAACGGACGCCATATTTGCACTACGCCAAGTGTGCGAAAAACATCGCGACGTGCACAGGAATCTGCATATGGTGTTCGTTGATCTAGAAAAAGCGTACGACCGAGTACCTAGAGCAGTTTTGTGGTGGGCATTGAATGAGAAAGGTATACCTGGTAAGTATGTGAGGTTAATCTGTGCCATGTACAGTCGAGCCAGGACGTATGTACGAACCGCCGCGGGGAATTCCGACGAGTTCAATGTGGCAGTGGGCTTACACCAAGGGTCTGCACTAAGTCCCTATCTCTTCCTGCTTGTGATGGATGCCTTGACATCGGAGATACAGGAAGAGCCCCCTTGGTGTATGCTGTTTGCCGATGACATAGTGCTCGTCGGAGAAAACGGGCTCGAGGTCCAAAACATACTGGAGAAATGGCGATGCAAGTTGGAGAGTGTTGGCCTAAAAATCAGCAGATCGAAAACCGAACATCTGTTCTGTGATTTTGGTGGTCTCTCCAATTTTACACCCATTTTCCTCGACGGAATACCTTTGCCAGTATGTCAAGACTTCCGATACCTAGGGTCTGTTATCCAAAGCGACGGTGAACTGGATCGTACTGTGAGGCACAGAATTGACGCAGGATGGATGAAATGGCGGCAGGTCACGGGCACCATATGTGACTCGCACATCCCTCTTCCCCTAAAAGGGAAGATATATAAGACCTTAATAAGGCCTGCCGTCTTGTATGGATCAGCTTGTTGGACAACGAAAGTGGCGGATGAAAGGCGATTGCATGCAGCAGAGATGCGAATGTTGCGATGGATGTGTGGAGTAACGAGAATGGATAGAATACGGAATGAATATGTTAGAGGAAGTCTGAAAGTGGCACCTGTGACAGAGAAGCTGAGGAGTGCACGTTTGGGATGGTATGGACATGTGATGAGACGGAATGAAAATGAGGTTGTTAGGAGAGTGTTAACTATGAATGTGGAAGGATTTAGAGGAAGAGGTAGACCTAAGAAGAAATGGATGGATTGTGTGAAAGACGATATGGGTAGGAGGGGAGTGAGCGAAGAAATGGTATATGATAGAAGAGTATGGAAGGAGAAAACATGTTGCGCCGACCCCAGGTGACTGGGAGAAGGGCAGGATAATGATGATGATATATTATAATATACTAAAATGCGAAAAGACTTTTCCCCAACCTATTATTTATTGTTATATATTATATTATATTTATAAGTGGTAGTCATTTTGTATAGCTTAATCATTACATTAGACAGGCTTCAGCTACAGTTGAATAGATGTCTCATGTCCACAAACTAAGATTTTAATTTGTACCTAATAATAATACTGTAAACAGATATATGAGCGAAAAAATAGCAGATATACACGGACTTCAACAATCAAACGGGTCTTTATTTAAGCAGATATTCGCATCCGGTTTTAAATGGTTCCCACTTAACCATCCGATTCGGAACGCAGATTATCCACTGTGGCATGCATCGGCATAACATTCAAGCTGCTTTCAGACTACGCTTTACTATAGTACCGTATAGCAGCATATACTTAAGCAATAATATAATATAGTACAGTACAGTGTGAACGTGTCCATAACAATGTATAGTGCACGATATTGTTGTGCTATAAGCTATATACTATATGCTATTATACTATAGCGTAATCTGAAAGCAGCTTCAACGGTGGCTCCTTTCCAAATATGACACATAAATTTTACAAAATACCTCTAAATCATTGCTTACTACATCTATACATATAAAAATTAATTACTGTTCGTTAGTCTCGCTAAAACTCGAGAACGGCTGGACCGATTTGGCTAATTTTGGTCTTGCATTATTTGTTGGAAACGCTCGAAATTAAATAAAAATCACAATTTTGCTTTTCCTTTGATGTGTCCCCCGTCGGACGGATTCCTTTTGTTTGTTTTAAGTTTATTTTATACAAAAGCTTAGGTGTTTTATTTATCGATTGAGGCACTACGAAGTCTGCCGGGTTAGCTAGTATTATAATAAGAATGATGTGAACTACAAGAGAAGTAGAAGAAAAAGGTCTGAGCCACCAAGCACTGACTAGAGAACTTATTCGCGCTATATTTGTAATGTACAGTACAAATTTAAGGCCACATGCTATCATCATTTACGTACACTCTAATATCAAAATATTTTCAACTGTAGAACGCGAATCAGGACATCGTACTACAGTAATAAATACTATATCAACAAGAAGACAAACTAAATTTTCATTACATTACTAGCTGACCCGGCAGACTTCGTAGTGTCTCAATCGATAAATAAAAGACCTAAACTTTTGTATAACATAAACTTAAAACAAACAAAAAAAATCCGTTCGAAGTCCGATTTTCATATTTATCTACCTTTTAAACTTTCTCTGGACTTTCACAAATAATTCAAGACCAAAATTAGCCAAATCGGTCCAGCCGTTCTCGAGTTTTAGCGAGACTAACGAACAGCAATTCATTTTTATATATATAGAAGATAGAAGATAGATTAGAAGATAACGTAAATTTTTAAACGAGCTTACCTCCATTCTGTTCTAAAGTGGTTATTATAAATTCAGTCATGCACAGTCATGCATATGACATATGAGTCTCAATTACGGCTCACATTACGACTTACCATAAGAAGTTACGCAAATTTGTAATTTCTAGCGTATTTAATTTTTATTATAAGATATTATTCTTTTTTTTCCTACCTAAGCTGATCGTCTAGAGAGATCATATCAGCGTAACTTTAACTAGTAGGTGAGCTCACGGGGCTCGAACCTGACGATGTTGCTAACACGAACCCTAGCAAGAGCCGTGCTTCGCAGAATCTACCACCGGGTCGGAAACGCGACGTACTGAGAAGATCCGGCGAGGAACTCAGTGGGCTGTGTCTGTGGGTTAAGTTATTCTTTCATCGGCTGACTAATGTATGAACTAGAAAACGCTACAAACGCCGCGGCTGGTTTGTTTTTATCTTCCAACATCTACAGTGAAGCTTAATAATCAAATACACAGAACTACGTTAGGTAAATAAACAAACAAAAAAATTATATTCTATTCTTTTGTTACATTTGCATGTTTTGTTTTGAAACGTGTTTTTGCATTCAAAATGTTAAAACGAGTACACGCCTCTCGAATATCATACAGAAACACATCAAAATTTCCAGGCTTTACGCCTTCGGCGAAACCGCACGGTTTTCGCGTAGCTAAATTAAGTGATGAAACATTTTCACGTTTTACATTAACGTACAAAGACCGTACACGGCCCGGGAATATGGAGGACCCTCGTGAAGAGAGGCTGGGAGTGCTTACTTACCTCGAGGATGAAGTTGTTTGCACTCCTTAGTGACATAAACGCCAATCATTACCTGACGTTCAGAATTTTCATCTCCGAAATTTTTGAGGCCGCGTTTAATTAATTTAAAGTTGGACATTGTAGATATTTTATTTAGAGCTTGGACGATTTGGGGTACTACTTTTAATTTTATTATGGGAATCTTAAAGGTGTCATTTTAGTTTTAAAAATATATTTTAATCAGTTGATATTGTTGGATAATTATTATTGAAAGTATGACTTTACCAATCAGTATAATTTATTCAAGATTCCTCTCCTCTCCATGATGCGAACTATCGGCATAATCATTCACTGGTGGTAGGACCTCTTGTGAGTTCGCACGGATAGATACCACCACCCTGCCTATTTCCACCGTGAAGCAGTAATGCGTTTCGGTTTGAAGGGTGGGGCAGCCGTTGTAACTATACTGAGACTTATATCTCTAGGTGGGTGGCGCATTTACGTTGTAGGTGTCTTTGGGCTCCAGTAACCACTTAACACCAGGTGGGCTGTGAGCTTGTCCACCCAATTAAGCGAAAAAAAACAATGAAAATTCGTTTATCTATTATATTTACAGATGACTTCTTAAAAATGTCACAAATAATTTTGATGAAACTTTAAATCAATGGATATAATTCGGTTTTCATTTAGCTGAAACGTAAAGAAAGACAGAATTTTATGGCGCAAAACTCGTTTCGCATACAGATCAATGGATTTGATTTCAATAAATTCTCTTAAAACATGAATGGAATGCTTCGAAGCAAATTATATTCGGTACACGCGCCGTCGCAATCAGGCAGGTGATTCTCACAGGTCGAATGCATATGCGATTTGAGTGTGGTACTGCATTAAATTTCAAACTGCAAATCACTAGAGACATGCAATAAGTTAAATATGAAATCGATAAATCTAGTATTTTGTGGGGTTTTTTTTCGATTAAAAACTATAAGAAACTATTGAGGGAACTCCTTTAAAAAGTATTTTAGTTTACAATTTCTGAGTTTATGTACCTATCAAGTATTATTATATAGAGCTTATTTGTTGTACAAGAATGTAGCCTATTCAGAGGCTGTTTAATAAACAATGCCGGAAAATATATATATAAAAAAACTGGAACAAAAGTAACGTATAATGGACCTAAAAACTCCTTAAAATTTTGCGTAGCTAATGAAAAACTATTTAAAAAAGCTAATTAGGTAATTATAATAGATAATTAAAAACTATTTAAAAAAACTGTCATTTACAAACGTAAAATTAATCAAATAAATTACATTTAGATTTTCTATTTTGTAAATAATAAAACTCAGTATTTAGATGATTTCGTCTAATAGAAACAAACTTTGCTCCAGTGAAAGAATTTAAGCCGCTTATTACAATACTTATATTGCGTCTCAATGTCATTTGTACAACATTTATTTTCTACACTCCAGCATTAAACTATAACGCAATGAATAACAATCGACAACTCGTAAATAATCTAGTAATGGCTATTGTGAATAAGCGAAACAGTTCGCTTTCTGAAAATATTCGAATGGAGGAAACGATAAAACTGTTGCAAATATAATTATATATTTTTTTAAATAATTTCATTTTTTTGCTAATACAGAAAAACTGTTTCGAGAAATTGAGAGGTATTCAATTTATCTATTCTCTTAAGTTAAAAATAAAAATTAGATTCGTCAATAGTTATGAGGCTTTTTAAAGAAATAAACATAAATAAACAGACAACCCATAATTTGTGGTCGCTGCTATCACACATTGTAAGCGAATGTGCCATAATTAAAAAACTGAACTCCAGGAGCATGCCACCGCTATTTGAGCTAAATGGTCCCATTTAAAAATTAACTGCACGATTGCTTTTAAATAATACGCCTGTGTGGGGCCGTATAAATAACGAGAACAAGAATAAAAGATTTTCTCGATAGAACTGGAGAACAGTGCCACCTAGTGGCAAGTAGTGACATTATTTTGTCCAAAACAAAATAATTGTTTGATTTCTTTTATTAAAGGAATATATTTCAAAAGTATTTGCAATTAAAATATCGCTCAATAGTAATGACAAAAAACTCTTAATTTATGAAATCAATACAAATCTAATTTACGAAAACCCATAGCGTTCATCTTTACTATGGTTCATTTTCCTAATGTACAACAGATGTCGCTACAAACATTATTTGCAGATTTAAAAAAATATTAAACGAATAATTTGTCATGAATATGAAATTACCACTGAAGTATGATAGGAAGTTACTATTTAAAACACTTCTTGATGTTCAATCATTGACCATAACAGAACAGTGGTTGGATTTGATGTCTGTTCACTAATAAAACAATGATGTATTTGAGGTACGCAGCTTTCGACTAAAATAATTAACCTATCTTTAAAATTAATAAAAAAAAACAGTATTGTCGAATTCATGTATTAGTAATTTTTATGACTTACCTGTATCTGCTGAGCAGCTTTCTTTGCCAGGGCTGGATCCAGTATAGTTATGTCCAGTTCAGAAGTATACTGCCTCGCTGTCTCGCTGAAAACAGCCGCGTTCACATAATAGGCACTCTTTTCACTAGTATCCACAGGCGAATTGGGCGACAGTATACCACTATCCGAGTCACTAACGTTTGCCGGCTTACGCACTGCACTGGTACTTTGCTCGAGCGATTTGAGTGGTATTCGCGATTTGTCGCTCACAGGTGACATTTGCGGGATACGAGAACGGGATAGGCCCTGACTAAAACCAGTGTCCGGATCGAAAATCACGTAGTTGTCTTTATCACATCTGACTTTATTGTTCGTGGTCACAGTATATTTTTTGTTCGGACTTAAATTAAGAAAGGGATCTTCGGTATCGACGGGACTTTCAGGAATTATCGATTGTATTTTAGGTGTTATTTTTGGTGCGGACTTTCCGTCGATAGTTCGTCTGATCACCGTGTCGTTAGAAAATTTGAGCCTCACATATTCATTTGATATTGTTCTTCTGACGGGAGATGAGAGTAGAGGCGACGGTTTTGCACCTTCCACGTTGGTCCGGTTTTGAAAGAAGTTAATCTTTGGTTTATCCATTGTTTTTGCAGAAGGCGGAGTGAAAGGCAATTTTAACTTTGATATGACTTTCTTTTTAGCGTTACTGTTCAGATCAGTAGATCTACCAGGAATCGTACTTTTATAAACCGGTAAAACGCTCGGCTTATCTTCTAACTTTTTGATATCCTTCGCGAATTTACTCTGACTCTTTACGACGTCAGTGGATTTGTTTATTTTTTTAATCGGTGCAGACGTTTTGGGTTTTCTATCTTTACATTTCTTGTCTTGTGTAGCTTCTTCTTGAGAATTACGTTTATTTGGAACTTTCTTATCGCGTATAAAAGTTTTACCTCTATCGTGAACAAATGTTTCATTGTGGACTTCACATAAGTTTTCTTCTATCGAATTTTCTAAGATGTTTTCTATTATGATATCTACATCACTGGATTCAGAGTTAGAGGATCTATTTTCATTGATAATACATGATATCCTCTCTTCTACATCAATAAGACTATCAGACTTATCGTTTTCACTAACAGTCCTTGAAGTGCCACTGCCAGAGTCCGAAGGGGTTTGCGCTTCAAATATTGTGTTATGTTCCTGAGTTTGTTTAATATTTTTAGCGTGCTCCGGATATGATGACCTTCTTCTCTTTACCGTTCCTGTCGCAGCTGATGGAGAATCCCAATCTAGACTTTGGGCTGTGCACTGGCTCACACTAATTTTAAATCGTCTTGGACTTGTCATTATTATTGATATTTAACATTTTAGCAGTCTAAATTTAAGTATATTTCTCAAGATTTAAATACAAAAAGGATTTCTTCATTCTTATCTATAATAAATTCAACATAAATCATAAAATTATATTTTGAACGACATTACATGTAATTGGAACACCATCCTAATGATACGTTTTTCCCAGTGTGTTTCATTTACGCAGTTGTAGTTAACTATGAAACACGAACCAGTTCGATTGTAATCTAATTATAAGTTGACGTTGCACATGGGACCAGCCGATAGATATCTAGTTATTTTCTCTAATGGCGCCATTTGTTTTCCGCTCTGACACGGAAAGGGTTTGTATAGCTTCTGTGTAAATTACTCAATGGAATTTGGCTCCGAATTGCCAGTGATGATTCAAAAAAGCTAAAAGTAAAACAGAGGAGTCTACAAAACCAATCAAGATAGCCGTTATATTTATAATGCTTCTCACATCGAATTTATTTTGTATAATGTAAAATATTCAATAAGTAGTTTCTATTTTATGATGAAATTCCACAAATATACTAAATTGAATATGAGTATTTGTAAAAGTAGTCGAACTAATTAATTTAATTGAAGTAGTTAATGTATTATACTAGGTGTTAGGAGACCGCTTCCGAAAACGAAGACAGAAAATAAATACTACTAATGACACTTTTGATGATGGCACGGAAAACAAATCGATCCTGATTTAAAAAAATCATATTTTTAAAACGTTTCATTAGCATTATTTACGCTCCATCATGTTAGTACAGCTAAATGAAACGATAGTTTCGTAAAAAATACATTACTAAAAAAACCAGCAATGAAACACAAAATCAAAAACAGCTGATGCTCGGATCAACGAACGCACAGGCGCGGCGTAGCGCAGCGCAGACTCGCGCGATTGCTGAAATACTTATTTACAAGATTTGTCTAAACAACTCCATCATCAAAGGTGTCATTAGTAGTATCGTCTGTCTTCGTTTTTGGAAGCGGCCTCCTAACACCCAGTATACGCAAAGGCTATTTATTGGTTGGCAGTATATGAAAGGTTGTGTTAAAATCGATATTGCAACGTGGCAATTGTGTGTTATTTTCCAGTTTATCTAAACTCTTAAGTGCAGTTTATACAAATCTTTTAGTATAAACATTGTATTTGCTTAGAATAAAAAACTGATCAGCATGTATCTCAGGTAACTGTTCAACATAAACGGCTGAACATAAGATAACGGATACCTCAGACAGACCGGCCGGATGTCGTTTTGAAAACGTAGTGTTAAGAATAACAGTAGGACAAGTTGATTTATCTATGAGGAATTTGATTATTTCAAATGGAATTACTGTTTATTTCGAATCAATAATGATTGTGTTTACTTGAAAACATGTTCTGTTCCTTATAATGTAATGCAATTCCATATAATTAATGTATTACTAGACTATGATGATTTTCTCTTTCCTACCTACTCACGAATAGCATAAGGGGCTATTCCAGCTACGCGTGGATGAGTACGCTCAAGAGCTCAAAGGGAGAGAATTTGCTAACACTAGCCCTAGAAAGAGTAGTGCTTCGCAGAATGTACTATCGGATCGAATCGCGACCAACTAAAAAGACCCAGCGAGAAACTCAGTGTGCTGCGTCTATGAGTTAATTCGCTCTTCGAACTCTTCGTCGTAATTGACGAGTTGTACGAGGACGGTGACCAGTTCTTAAAGAGCCTAAAAGAGTGAATCCGGGGAATTCAAGACAAGACATGTTTCGGGCGGAGACCTTAGAACTTACATCTCAAGGTGGGTGGCGCACTTACGTTATGAATGTCTATGGGCTTCAGTAACCACTTAACATCAGGTGGGCTGTGAGCTCCTCCACCTATCTAAGCAATAAAGAAAAAGAAAAAAAATCTATAATGTGGCATGACCAATTAAAAGCATTGTAAACACTTTATTAGGACTTAGCCATCTCTTTGTTAGCAGTGTTGAGAATAGTCTTGTTTTCGTATTAAAATGTTGAAACATGTAAACACATGCTTTAATTACATTCGCTAAGCACATATTTAATAATGCACCTTTGTTTTTTTTCGTCTTGTTTGAATCGCCTTACCGTTCGCTCTGCTATAGACAGCGGAAGGTGGTTTTATGTCAGTGACTTCCCGGATCTCTACGTACGGATAGCTACGTACTAAGAGACAAAGTTTCATGTGAGCGTGGCCTATCTCATAAATTATGCAGAACGGTTGCAACCCAACTTTTTCGTTAGACGTTAAAGGTTTTACGATAGTTTACTTTTTAATAGCACAGACCTTAACTAAATATCTAACTAAGATACAAATAATAAATAGCTTAACGGACCTAGTTATTTGATATTTACTTAAAAGATTCAAGTCTTAAAGAGAAGAAATTGAGGGTTATTTTAAACTACGATTTAGGTCGTGGTATATTTATTTGTGATGTGTGCGTTATTATCGGTGCTAGCTTAGCGCAAGCCAAGATCGCTTGAAGTGTTTCAAATGTATCGATTTTAAAAGGCAGAATTAGCTTTATGCAGAGCCAAGGAGATTTCGGTCCAATTTTTCAAATTAACGTGAATACATTTGCACTGCAATTCTCATGGACTCTGAAAACTATTTGAGTTTCAGTGGCCTGTGTATGCAATCATTAAGGCCAGCAAAAAAATAATTCCAACTCAGCTACGAGTGTGTTTTATTTGAAATAATAGTGAATAAAAAATAGAATGAAGGACACAAGATACGTTATATTTTTCAGTCAGTACACGCAAAATTTTTATACATTTGCGAGTTCCCTCGAAACACTCATAGCAAGTACACGCAGACCACGAATGCCAAATATCCTGAAACAAAATGACTCTGGTAGAATCCAGAGTCAACTAGATAGTCATTAAAACTAGGGCTCGCCTAATGATGGAAATTCGACTATAATCACTGACACCACAAAATTCATTTTAAAAATTAATACCTAGAATATGTGTTTTGTTTTTGTCATTATTTATTTTAAAAGAAGATATTATTTCTTGTAACAAAAACTGTTGAAATTGTTTTCTTTGTTACCTACCTAAACCTCGGAAATAACTATTAGACACAGAAAAAGTCGCTCGGAAATTTTTTTGGTACTAAACAATTTTGTCTTTACCTATTTGTATAGACTTTAATAAATCAACACTAATACACAGCATTTTACTAAAATACAATTCTGGAGGAGAAGTTGATAAATAGCCACTGAGAGTTCCGGTTAATCCAATTACTCGATGAGTTGGGACTTGTGGCCTCAATTATCTAAGTATTATATGAGGGATCGCAACATATTCCATGTTGAATGTCCATTTTTGAGAAAGTAGATCAAGAAGAAATAATAAAACTTTTTTGTACCCACCCCAGCGGACCTTTACACATGTGGTCTGAAGACTCGTTAATATTGTAAAAAGCTACTCTTCAGAACGAAATGCTCGAAAATATTTTACGACTAAGAAACAGGCGGAATTTTAGCTCCCGTCCGTGCGAGTTCACAATACGGACCGCTACAAGTAAATATTTGCTTTGCGACATTTGGGACACGTTTTTCCCACTGCAGTATTCAGAAATTAAAACTCTTTTTATTACGCTTTTATTAGCTTCAGACGTAGGTATGTTTGTAACGGAATCTTTGAACATGATTTTGACCCCCTTCAAAACGTCGGATTAACTCCAAATTTGGTATACTTATTAAGGACCGATGACAATTCAATATTAAAAAAAATTGAAAAAAAATAATTGAAAAAGTTGAAATTCAACTAAAAAATGAAAAATAAATAATAATTAAAAAAAACTAACAAAATACGCTTTTTTACAATAAAATCATTTTTTCGTACACTATTTTTAATTCAAATTTATTTTCTATTTTTTAGTTGGATTTTCTATAAAAGCGTATTTTGTTAGTTTTTCTAAACTATTATTTATTCAAAAAGAAAAGAAAAAAAGACCAGATTTTACGCCATAAAAGTAGTTTTAATTATGTCTACGACTCGTCAAAATCAAAGAAAATACATTATTTCTATATACATACAAAATACATTACTTTCGTCCGTTATGTTGATCTTGGTATTAAAATACAAACATCAGAAATTCGTCACTGTCCTCATAATTTTTTTCGTCGATTGCAAAAGTACGTCAAAATTGCGAATCTAAACCACGTTTCAATTGTCTTCAAATATCATTAACTTCTGTTTTAATTGGATTTGACAGTTTGAATCTGGCGAATGTTATTTAAAAATTGCCGTTGTATAAAAAAAATATGTATACAAATATATACCGGCGCTTTGAAGAGATTAAGCCGTGAGATTTCAAATGCATTTTTTAAAATTAGAACACTTTTTTTACCGTTATGGCTAGGTACTTACATTGTGAGGTGTAGAAAAATTTAATTACTCACTGCGCTTGGAATTAAAGGGATTTTAAAAACTTTATTATTAGTTCAGATCACTACTGGTTTTTTGGTATGTAGGATACATCTAACGTTATATATGAAATTGAAAACAGTCCAATTGAGAAGTAACAATCTTTGATCTGACCGATTATCGCATTAAAAAAAACAAAGACGCTTCTAAGTTTGAATTCTTGGCGATAGTAGATGTATGTGCCTACAGCCACTAGTAGCGTTCTCTACACACATTGATATAGTCTGTGGTAGAGTCAGAAAACCCGCCAATATTAAAACATGTAAAATTGCACTTCTAATGTTTTCATTGGAAATGTTGTAATATTGGATTTTTTATTCAGGTTAATAATAATTTGCATAATAATTATGTTGATTAACTAAACATCGAGAAGTGCGTGGTCGAGCCTCAAAAGTGAAATTGTATAGTTACTGTATGTGTGTATGTGTGTGTTTTTGTTTGTTGGCGTGTGTGGTGTTGTGTATATAATAATATATATGTATATATGTGTGTGCGTGTGTGTGTGTGTGTTCAATTTAAGCGATTATCTTCACGACGGAATCCTTCCCAGTCTGTTGTCCGACATACATTTGCCCGTTTTTTATTCAATCATATTGCCAAGCATTTCTTACATCTGAAAAACTATGAACTTATATATAGATATACACAACCTTTAAATCTAGTTCATACTCATTCCTAATATTGAGGAATGAATATCAATGAAGTTGTAACACAATATGAATCATGGAACAATATAACAATACAAAATAGAGTCATTAAACGAGTCTAATCGTAAAGAAAATCAAAGGAAATAGTCTATAACATAACAATATAAGACGCGCGTTTGTAATGAAATGGTCGGCTCGTTGTAATGTAAATTGAGTTATAAAAGAATAAAACTATATCCGATCTTGATAAGACTTAGTGAGTATTACTATATAACCCCTTCAGAACTCGCCGCCTTTCTTGAGCACTGGCAATGGAGTCACTATAGAACAAAAATATGAATGTTTTTTATTTTATTTCATTGCCTTTTATTACGTCAGCATGGTCGGTCTATAAAGCCAATACTATATATAAAACTGTATTTATAACCAATAAGTTTTCGCGAAGAACTTCCATGATGACAGAATAACATCCGTGTTATAAAAATCAAACCCGAATAAAGTGCTAACTAATGTGATCATTGTTTACTCAAGATATCACTAACGATTTACTTAAATTAAATATAATATTATAAAAACATCTCAAAGGATAACTAAACTAGGTGGTAGGAACTCTTGTGAGTCCGCACGGGTAGGTACCACCGCCCTGCCTATTTCTGCCGTGAAGCAGTAATGCGTTTCGGTTTGAAGGGTGGGGTAGCCGTTGTAACTATACTGAGACCTTAGAACTTATATCTCAAGATGGGTGGCGCATTTACGTTGTAGATGTCTATGGGCTCCAGTAACCACTTGACACCAGGTGGGCTGTGAGCTCGTCCACCCATCTAAGCAATAAAAAAAAACTTAATAATCTATATATTAATACGTGAAGCAAAAACTTTGAACTCCTTTTAACGAAAATTGCTCGGACGGAGGAGTATGAAATTTCCCATACTTATAGAGAATATAGAGAAGGAGTGCAATATGCAAATTTTTTTTTATTACTTAGAAATACATGAGATCAATAAAAGTACATGTGTAATGTTTTACCTACTACGTATTTGACACAACACATATTTTTATTACTACTCTTTGTTTATTGTCAAAATTTGTTATAGTATACCTACCTAGTATGTGATCAAAGTGAGAATAAATTAATATTGTTATAGGAAATGACAGATGTACATACTGCAATTCGAATGATATTTGTGACATAAACCATTGGTTGTTCAAGTGTTCCCCATACAATATGCATCGTTTAGTTTTAGTGAGTGATATGTGCGATATATTATCTAATAATGTCTCCCGCCGCTTGGACGAACTATTAAACAACCCAAAGTGCTTCGTACCCCTATACAAATTCATTAAAGTCACAGTGATTTCAATATAAATAATGTGAAATGAAGTGATGAAGAAACAGAAATACTGATTTGGCTTAAAGGACTTTGTTTTAAAGCCAGTAAAATTTAATTAAAGAAAAAATTGTTTCTCTTTAATATTATTTGTCTATAGTGTAGTCTTAGGGAAATCTGTGATTATGGAAGTATAATAGTCTTTGACAATAGAACCATAATAATGTTTAAGCTTATAATTTAAATTAATTATAGTCGAATTTCGACTACTGGGGGACCACTAGTTCAAATAAAAACATTTATGTCATATATGTATGTCACTTAAATAATCAAACACAAACCACAGTTTAGTTGACACTCAGCCAATACATAGCGGTTTAAGCCATAAACCATGGTGAACTAACTTCATCGACGTCCAGTAACCCCCCGGCTAGGCAGGTAATCCGCAGAATTTATTGGAACAACACAACCCCCGTTATATCCTGCAGAAACTTTCTAATTTGTTGCGTCGTTGTAGCCAGTGACACAGTACATTGAACTTACGGTACTGAAAATAAATATCAACTTTATTTTTTATTAAAACGTATGGAATCATTTATAGCAAAAAGAAAATATTTGCTACTAGCTGACCCGGCAGACTTCGTAGTGTCCCGTCATGACTTACGCGAGTGTGGTGTTCGCTCACGCGGCCCGCACACACATAGACACCCTCCAATCCCTACAATCCCACTTTTGCAGGTTAGCTGTCGGGGCTCCGTGGTTCGTGAGGAACGTTGACCTACACGACGACCTGGGCCTCGAATCAATTCGGAAATACATGAAGTCAGCGTCGGAACGATACTTCGATAAGGCTATGCGTCATGATAATCGCCTTATCGTTGCCGCCGCTGACTACTCCCCGAATCCTGATCATGCAGGAGCCAGTCACCGTCGACGCCCTAGACACGTCCTTACGGATCCATCAGATCCAATAACCTTTGCATTAGATGCCTTCAGCTCTAATACTAGGGGCAGGCTTAGGGACCCCGGTAACCGTACTCGTCGAACTCGACAAAGAGGTCGACGTGCAACCTAACCTATGCATCAGCCCGCTGAGTTTCTCGCCGGATCTTCTCAGCGGGTCGCGATTCCGATCCGGTAGTAGATTCATTCGCGAAACAATTGCTCTTGAGTTGTTAGGTCTCCTTCGGAGGCGCTCGGGCAGTTGTTAGCAAATCCCACCCCACTTGGCTGAGCCTTTGCTCGCCCACCTGTCCTGGTGAAACTGGAAAGGCCTTCGGGCCACCAGTAAACTTTCAAGCATAAAAAAAAAAAAAAGAAAAAAAAAAAAAAAAAGGGTAAACAAAACTGTTATTTTTATTTAATTCCGAGCATTTTCATCTGGACTTCCACAAATCATTCAACACCAAAATTAGCCATATCGGTTCAGCCGTTCTCGAGTTTTAGCGAGACTAAGGAACAGCAATTCATTAATATATACATATATAGATAGATTTCTTTTCAAATAGCTTTATTAAGCTGCAACTTAATCATGTTTTGGTCCGAACAGCCAAATTTTTGCATTATGAATGAAATTATGAATGCAAAACTTTTCCCCTAAATAGGTAAACCGCGAGTAGTACATCTGCTCATCTTATCTGATAAAAATATATTTGATACAGCACTATTTTAAATGACCAGCCATGACGAGTGCTTCTTTATTCTAACAATGTCATTAAATTAATTAATACGCATGTTACAAATGTTAAGATCATTATTATTTGTTGCTTTGTGTGCGTGAACAATCTTACGGCCCTTATCAGTGGCTACCGGAGCCTATGGGCATCAATAATGTAATGCTTAGTAAAACCTAGAGAAACCAGTTTTAAATCTCAGTTCTATGGATTCTCACAAAATGATTCAACTCTTATGAGTCCGTGCGGGTAGGTACCACCGCCTTGCCTATTTCTGCCGTGAAGCAGTAATGCGTTTCAGGTTAAAGGTTGGGCAGCCGTTGTATCTATACTTGAGACCTTAGAAGTTATATCTCAAGGTGGGTGGCGCATTTACGTCGTAGATGTATATGAGCTCCAGTAGCCACTTCACACCAGGTGGGCTGTTAGCTCGTTCACCCATCTACGCTCAGACACAGCCCACTGAGTTTCTCGCCGGATCTTCTCAGTGGGTCGCGTTTCCGATCCGGTGGTAGATTCTGCAAAGCACGACTCTTGCTAGGATTCGTGTTAGCAACGTCGTCATGATTGTTCGCTCATCGTTTGAGCCCCGTGAGCTCACCTACTAGTTAAGGTAACGCTGAAATAGCCTCACAAGGCTCTCCGATTTGGTAGGATAAAAAAACCACCCATCTAAGCAATAAAAAGAAAAACCTTAATGACATTTTTTTTAAATAGTTTTCGTAACTAATTAGCTATTTTCCAAATTCTATATCGACTGATCAACTCTACACTGCATTGATAGTAAAGTTAATTTTATTTGGCCGCCTCGTTCGTCGCGCGTGACTCCCTCCTCCGTACTCAAGTTTACAATTCAAGTTAGTGTAACTCCTCCCCGTATGAACTTTGAGAGTTTGTTACGTGGTCTGGCCGTGTTCTTTAACTATCGGCTACGTTGATACTTTTCTAAGATAAATCTTGACTTGACTGGTTTCATTTTTTTTAATACAAATCGAAAAATCAACAATTTCCTCCTAAGCTATGTACAGTAGACATACTTCTTTATTTTTCTTCGAATATCTATATATTTAATAGGTTCATGTAAAGTACGATCTAAATTATAGCAAACAACATTTCTTCAGTAAATAAATTAAAAAATGAACTTGTAAATTGAAATAGGGTCACAGACAAAAGTTTTTTTTTATTGCTTCGATGGGTGGACGAGATCACGGCCCACCTGGTGTTAAATGGTTACCGGAGCCCATAGACATCTACAAAGTAAATGCCGCCACCCACCTTGAGATACGAGTTCTAAGGTCTCAATTTGTAGAGTACAGCAGCTGCCCCACCCTTCAAATCGAAACGCTTTACTGCTTCACGGCAGAAATGGGCAGGGTGGTGATACCTACCCGGGCGGACTCACGAGACGTCTTACCGCCAGTGATTACGCAAATTATAATTTTGCGGGTTTTGATTTTTATTACACGATGTTATCCCTTCACCGTGGAAGTCAATCGCTAACATTTGTTAAGTACGTATTTCATTAGATAAATTGGTACCCACCTGTACCGTTGCATCGCTAGATACGAATGGACCCGACGACTTATACTTTAGGCCACGACGACTTCCCACGGCCTTCGAAGTGCTGAGGCTTACACCCCACAATTGTTAGTTTAAAATGATGGCTACCACTCACGGAAATCAAAGAAAATAGTATATACATATGTGTAAATAACTTATGATTTAAGTGAGAAATATAATTTTGGGGGTATATAAATAAAATTATTCATTGGACTGAAACGGTAATCAGGTAAAAACGCATCAAGATCTTTTAGATGTGTCGTTACTCAATAACGCATTTAATTAATTTTATTAAAGTAAATATTAATGGATTAGTATTTATTAACTCCATATACTATTTCATTTTTGATTAACTACGACTCAAGTTATCACAGGATTATGCTAATTAAAAATTCATAATATTCGTATATAAGAATGGACAACTAACAGAATATTTTTTAAATCTTGTTTACAGAAAAGAAAACGGGGTTTTTTATTTATAATTTCCTAATTTTCGAAGTAACTAATATAGTAAATATAAAACCTTTGGATTTAACTGACAATTCGCAATCAGAAATTTTGATAATAATCCGAAAGTAATATTATATAACTATTTACTCTGCACTACCTTTGGTTGACTGGTAGAGAATGCCTTAGGCATTAAGTCCGCCAATGTAAATTTTACATGAAGTGTAATAAATAAATAAATAAAAATAAAGTAAGTAAAACACACCAAATCTAAGTTAGCTTTGATTACATTATTTTTTCATCTACAAAAACTTACGTAGCCATTTTATCACGTTAACACCTCTCCTATAATTTCCCCCGGCCCTTAAATAAGAAAACGTATATTGTTCAGAATATTTCTTATCGTCCGCTCCCCTGTGAGCAAAAACAGCAACTTTAACTGCCAGAGACCCCGGTCCCGTCCTTCTTAAGTGATTTACAGGCGTTGTGCAAAACGAATCTAATTCAAGTCGATGTTGTACATGATAAAGCTATGCTATGGATTTTGAAATTATACATATTTCTGAGGCTCTAAAATACAGACCTCGTGTCTCAGATTCTGTTTCTGCATTTCACTAAAACTGATAAAATTACTTCTACATTTCGTATTTCATCATACTATATTATAAGACGGTCATATTTGTTTATATTTGTTTGTTTGTATGTATAAGTAAATAGGGGAACTGGAACAAGAGAGCCCTGAACAGAGCAGTCTGAAGAGACAGACTGGGCCAGGCTAAGGCCTACCCTGGGCTGTAAGGCCTAAGACGATGATAAGTAAGTAGGCACGCTTAATGTATTTAAAAAAAAACTGTAATAAATTTTTCAAATAAGTTATAATTTTTTTAATGAAAAAACTTATTTAAAAATGTCTAACCATACAATAGCATTGCTTTCTGAATGTCAAAGTGATACACATGATACGTATGAGACAATTTAAATATTACAATTTCGGAATTCAAGATATATAAAAAGGCATCGCTCCGTATAGCGGAGTACGTGTAAGACATCGTCTTAGAATATTATAGCGAGGGAGAAACTCTCCGAACGGGGTTACTAAGACTGCAGGTTGATACTAAATTATACTCCGTCCCTTTCTTTTCAATATAAAAATGAAAAGGTGAGAAGATCGGTTCGAATTCAAAACGCGTAATCGCCCTGCAATATCCTTCTAAATGGGTCAGGAAGGTGAAGTTTATATCGCAATTCAGGATTAAGGAAACCGAAACGCAATAAAAGCGCTATGGAGATGAGATTACAAAATGGCGGAATGTTTTTACGAGTAGTGTAACTTCTCATTTTATCGAAATAATAATTGTTTTCAATTATTTAAATAGACAATCTTCGCCACACTAACGTCCAGATTATTTGTGTCGGGAAAATTATGCGTTTCGGCTTGAAGGGCCATTTGAGATTTCAGTTTTAAGCCTCGTAGCGGGTAGAGGCATATTTCCTATATTCATTTTCTAATATCTATTGACTTTGGCTTCATAGTTTCGGGTCAACTGTGAGAAACCGTTCAGACGATAAAATCAGGTATGAGAGACACCCACATGTTATTACAAACATTGAGTCAAAGTGAAAGCACACCCTAAAATTAATCCTATGTAAACTAACACGTCGCTATACAAATTAAACTCGACTGCCCTTTTCGTGGCCAATAAAGCCGACTAATAAAACCCAATACGGAAAATACACAATGGGGCGGCGAAAAACACATTTTAGCATGATATTAACACTGCAATATTTTTTCGATTAAGCTCAGTTCACAGTGGAAGCTAATTGCTATATTTATATAGCATGGTATTGAAATTGCTGTTTTTAAATAAACATATTATAGATTTAAAATTGATATCATTAAAATAGTTATCAGAACGTCGTTCGCTTATGAATTTAGCCAGACTACTTTCTGTTACAACAGGGATTAATAAGTACTGGATTGTTATTAAGACAACTTATTGATGTGTTCTTTTTTACCAGGACCGTATAAATGTATATATAGAGTGTAGACTTTTAAAACTGGTCATTTATTTAGAGCACTGTATTTTTACGTACTAGGAGGAACAGTTACAAATGTCCAAACTGCTTTTAGTAAATATTTTCGCAATACACGATAACAATCTGCAATAGACGCGCCTCTTCGATATTTCTGTAATGCTATAATATTTTTTTTTCGTTACACAATATACGGAACGCTATTTTACCGCTAAGCAGAGTTTTAAAACCCCCTAAGAATAGAAGTACCAATATCCATGAGAAATGGAGACTATTAAAAACCGTGTGAATAGTAAAGACGAATACCTAATTCGTATAAGGATAAGGATAAGGATATATATATAATCCTATATAGAAGAATACTGGTAAAAGAATTTGACATTTCACAATTTTGACACGTGTCAAAGTAATTGAAAATTTGCGTTAGAATACCAACTCGATCTTTTCAATAGTCTTTTATATTATGACAGTCTGTGATCGATGGAGTAAACTCGCTTATCGTGTGGCCAGTCCTCAAGAAATTTTATTTACATTCGTTATACGAGGGTGGCAACCCCTCTTTCTACACAAGGGAATGCATTCCTGCACATGCACTTGTCTTCACCGATGCATACACACGCAAATTCGTAATTCGTTTCTGAGGAAATATTTTGTGGGAATTCTCCTTTGGGACTACATCCCAATTGAAAATATTTTCAACTACTATTGTTATACAACTTTTGTTCATATATTCTAACATGCTATGGTATGGTACGCATGAGAGATAAATTTCTTTTTTATTTTGATAGTAATTAAGTTTATTTATTTTTTATTGCTTAGGTGAGTGGACGAGCTCACAGCCCACCTGGTGTTAAGTGGTTACTGGAGCCCATAGACATCTTTAACGTAAATGCTCCACCCTTCTTGAGATAAAAGCTCTAAGATCTCAGTATAGTTACAACGGCTGCCCCACCCTTCAAACTGAAACGCATTACTGCTTCACGGCAGAAATAGGCAGGACGGTGGGACCCACCCGCGCGGACTCACAAGAGGTCCTACCACCAGTAATTACGCAAATTATAATTTTGCGGGTTTCATTTCATATAAACTGTCTCATGGAGGCAATTGCAAAGATTTTCTTATTCTTGTTTAAAGTTTTAAACGAAATCACACAGACTAGGGACGAAATAAGATATTTAAAGTCTATTCAAAAACACCCTTTCAAGTCGATCAAGATTAGGTTTTATCTGAAGACATTAAATTTAAGACTGTTTATTCCGATACATTTAGTGTCAACACAATCAAGTTAACTGTTATTGGAATGTGCTATTTAAATGTTAAAATATAAATACGATTTTGTTATCTTTGGTTGTCTTGTGTGTTTGTTTTTTTCTGTTCGGAAAAATATGCTTATATAACTACCCGATAAAGAATAAACTTGTAATTTCAAAAATATCCCAGGACCTCGTAGATTTCCCACACATAATTACTATACAAAATATGTTTTTTACCACTTCATAATATGTACCAAAAAGCATCTAAAACTATAATCTAATATAATATCTCATCTGGTTATAAAAATGTCGGGCAGGCAATCCCAAAGTGAGGAATGAAAGAAATAACTTAGATGACAATAAAAGTGTTTTTGAACATGCGCCAAACTTGTATGTATATCTCTGGCACTCGACGCTTTTCAATATAATTAATATATATGAATATATTTAAAAAAGTCTTCATGTAAATGGCAACACTTTCAAATTCATTGACGAGTTTTTTTTTTTTTTTTTCTCTCCCATCACCCTCCCCCTCGGGACGCCGGACTGGCGGTCGTCGGCGCCACGACCACCAGCCCTCTCGGTCGGCAGGCTATCCGGAGCCCGCCTAGATGGCGCCGGTTAGAGTGAGCTATCCTACGGAATACCCCGCTGGGTCAGAACCAGCGTGGGTCGAGGATAGCCGGCCTTCCATCACCCGGATGCTCTTGCGTAAAACGCGTGCAGAGCAGCTTGCACGACGTCTTCTTAGGTCCCCCTCGCCGGTCCCCAAGGTACTTATTATTTTTAAATAATCACTAAAATTTTACCATGGAAACTGATTAAATTTTTTTTCTGATATCCATTATGTTTGTCTTTCGTACTTCGTATGTTTCAGTTTAAAACAGAAATAAGCATTTCAAAACTACAATCAAATCGTAATAAAGCGTATGAAACACACACAACGAAACGACGGGAAATAAATGTAAACTACCCTAAACTATCACACACTCAAACAACGAATGCATCATACTCGTGTGCAGGGGAATTTTCGATTAAATATTTAGATTAGATTTTTCGTGATCCATTTATCACACTTTAATTGTGGAGGGGTTGATGTATTCATCCTGTTGAGAGGAATGGAAAAGGTTATAAAGATGGTAATCTTTTGATATGATAATGTAATAAGAGCCTCCATTGCATTTGTATTCTCATATTCTGATGTTGACTGAAAGGAAAAAAATCGATAAAAAGTGTTTTTGTTCCATAAAACAAAAACTTTAAGTTTTTCATTTGACTGATACTACCAATAGTTTTAATTAAGTAAATACGTCTTAAACATTTTCATTAATTACATATTGTAGACCGAATAGACGCTTTTGAAATGTGGTGTTGGAGAAAAATTCTACAGATTCCATGGACCTTTCTTTCGCACCAACGTGTCTATTCTGAGAGAGCTTCATATCAAAGCCAGACTTTCCACTATATGCCTTCGTAGGGTGCTGGAATTCTTCGGACATATTGCTCGTAAAGAGGGTCACAATCTTGAACAGCTGATGGTGACAGCAAAGGTAGATGGCAAACGTCCCAGAGGACGCAGTCCCACGAGATGGTCAGACCAAATACGATCTTCTCTGAGCATCAATTTCCATAATGCCCTTCATGAAGCAAAGGATCGCGGCAGATGCAGGGAAGTCGTATGGGAGAAACTGATGCAGCGGGGGAGTCTCGACCCTCAGTAATGAGGAAAACGACGCGAGGAGGACTTAATGTAGATAGATATAGGTGATCCCGTGCGGTCTAGATAATCGATGCGACTTTTTCCGATTTCATTGATACGATATTTAATTTATTTACTTGCATAGATGAACTGTTATTAAAACTCAGCAGTCAGTGGTTACGGAAGCGCACAAACATTATATTGTAAATAATTGATGCTCACATTGATACGTTAAGTCATAATTTCAGCTGCAATACAATGTCGACTGCAACTGATGGTAGCTAGACAGTGATCCGGGAGAAGAGAATAATAGGTTGGATAGGAAAAAGTATAGCGCAACTCCAGACAGATACTGAAAAATTAGCAATAGCTCGAAGAGTTTGTGGTTGTGATGTTTGTATTCCTTTTGCTCCGAATATCAGTCAGGCATATTGTACAAGGGCGGGATGATAAGTAACTAGCCTAACAACAAAACACTTAGCTTTTCGTGATAAAATTAATTTAATTTTTCAAAATACTCCTCTACAGCGGCTATGACTTCATCATTTGTGGCAAATTTCTGTCCGCCCAAAAAAGTTTTGTGGTTAGGGAATAAGTGGAAGTCTGATGACGCTAGATCAGGCGAATAAGGTGGGTGGGGCAGCAAATCATACTTCAATTTGTTGATTTTTGCCATAGCTTTAACACATGTGTGAACCCCAGCGTTGTCTTGGCGGAAGATGATTTTTTTTTTCGCCAAACCTAGACTGATGAAAACTATCTAGAAGGTTAGCGTAGTGTTCTCCATTAATCGTTTGACCTTTAGGAAGGTAATCTATAATCAGATCCCATCTGCATCCCAAAAGACGGAAGCCATAACTTTTCCAGCCGACTTTACAGCCATGGCTTTTTTGGAGCCGGGCATCGCGATGGCGTCCACTGTTTTGATTGAATTTTTGATTCTGGCGTGTAATAATGAACCCATGTTTCATCTGTTGTTACAAATCGACGTAAAAAATCGGCTTTATTACTCTGAAGCAGTCCAGACATTCTTTTGAATTTTGCACCCGAATCCTTTTTTGAACGTGCGAAAGCAATCGCGGCACCCAACGGGCCGATGTCTTTTTCATATTTAATTCCTCACTTAGGATACTATATACCCGTTCTTTTGAGATACCTGTAGTAACGTGTCAGCTGTTTCAGATAACTTCAATCGTGGATCTGTTAAAACTATATCATGTTCTTTCACGACCATTTCCTGAGTCATGACGCTTTCTGGACATCCGGGGCGGGATTCATCTTGGACACATGTAGGACCGCGTTTAAACTCATCCACCCACTTTTAACTGTGGCATAAGAAGGAGCACATTCACCCAAAACAGTCTTTAACTCGTCATAGATATCTTTCTCCTTCATGCCCTTCATATGAAGAAACTTTATCACCGCTCTGTGTTCAATTTTATCCATTTTGAAAACACTTGACGAAATATATTTTCAAATGACAAAAAATCAATAAAATTTTCACGCCACCAAATTCAAATTTAGAACACAGGTGGCCAGAGATACGAATTTAAAAATGACATATATATTTTTTTAATTTGAACTTTTTAAATAGTAGAGGCTAGTTACTTATCATCCCGCCCTCGTATAAGAATTAAAGCAAATTTTCGTTTAATCTCGTATTTTTTTTATTCATTCTATTATTTTGGTTTTAAATATTGTAATCGTCTATTTTAGATTTAGGTAGCAAAATATTCAAAGGACCTTGGGCGTCTAAGATTAAACCGTAAAGTGAAGAAATTTTAATAAGATTTGGGGAAGGCTTAACGACGAAAGGGAAGATCTTCCACCGAGCGGATGATATTGCTCGGTAGACCGACGGTCCTTTTGTTATTGTTCGGAACTTGTATATATGCGCTTTATCTTGAAAATGTCGTAAGCGAGATTCAGGCATCTGTCAATTATCTTGCGTTGTATGATGGCTACCCGCCACATCACTCCCCTCCGAGACTGGAGGTCGTGTCATTTTTTTTTTTTTTTTTTTTTTTTTTTTTTTTTTTTTTTTTTTTTTTTTTTTTTTTTTTTTTTTTTTTTTTTAATTAGCGTTGTCCGTGCTGAGATTAGCTTGCAAGAGCCAGTGCTGCTCGAAGCCTGCGGTGAGTCGAGGCTGAGCTTGAATGCTGCGTGCGTGTCGCCAGTGCTGCTCGAAGTTTGCAGTGAGTCGAAACTGAGCTGAATGCTGCGTGATTGTCGCCAGTGCTGCTCGAAGTCTGCGGTGAGTCGAGACTGAGCTTGAATGTTGCGTGCGTGTCGTGCGTAGTCCATGTGATGCAGAGCTGCCACGCCGGAGATGTGTGACCCCAAGCGTTGATGATCCGGTCGTGGGCTGCGATGAACTGTAGCGGCGTGATGAGGCAGTGAAGTTGCGTGCCGTAGGACCAGGAAGCGCGGTGAGTCGGCTGCGATGGTCCTGTTGAGGCTGCGATGCTGGCTTGCTGTGGGACGACTGTCAATGACGTGTTTTTATCTGCGAGAATGCGGGGATTGTGGTAGCCGAAGTTCTTGATGCGCTGATGATGAATCAGAAGGTTGCGTGTTCATATCTCGTCGCAGGTCACCAGTTTGGGGAGATATATACGACAAAGGGAAGATCTTCCACCGAGCGGATGATATTGCTCGGTAGACCGACGGTCCATTTGTTATTGTTCGGAACTTGTATATATGCGCTTTATCTTGAAAATGTCGTAAGCGAGATTCAGGCATCTGTCAATTATCTTGCGTTGTATGATGGCTACCCGCCACAAAGATATTGTATCAGAGATGTATCAGAGCCTCTATCTAACCAGGCAAAAACACTTGAAACGACTTTATGAATTATTCTTCCTTTGCTTCTTCTTTTTAATTTAAAACAGCTTCCGCATTCAAGTCTAAAAGAAAATATTTATTCGGTCTGTTTCTTATAAACAGAGCCATAATTCTATCCTGTGAAAGAAGAGTAGCAAAATCAAATTCGTCCCCAGTTCTATAATTATTTTTTCTCGCTTCGCGCCGCCGAGCATACGTTCCATTACAGAGGGATCAGTGTTTTTACGAAAAACAACCCTAACTAAAAGAATACAATCTAATATGGTACTTAAACCGTTTGACATAAGGTTTACGTTTTCTGAACTTTTGAGGTGAAATGTACATGACCAGAGTGATAATAAAAGCGTATTTCACTTGTTTGTTGCTCGTTCCACATATTTTGCTTGTGTTATTTCCTTACATACATTTTTTGGTGAACTTATTATTTATTAATAAAAGTAAGTTTAATACAATTTTATGATTTTCATGCGGCAGTAAAAATATGCATAGACTACGATCAAATAAATGAAATACATTCATTAAACTGTATGAAAACGAATATAAAAAATTTCGTAACATAAAAAAATCTCAAGTCACTTAAATTTTTCAACTCTACACAAGGATCTCAAAGTTTTGTGAAAGCCTCTAGGCTCCCGCTTCACTTGCCTATTTATATGCAGATTCCATGACCGACCATAAGTTATCCGGTTCGCTACCGGATCATGCCCTTAATGATACCCGGATAAATGCAAACTGTTCGTTTGGGATTTTTTTTGGGTACGTTGCTAATAAAACCCTTATAGATATGAAAAGGGTTCGTTTAATGGCTTGTAATAGTATGACCGTAGGTGAACTCTTATAATGTTATCATACATAATAGTGACTCTGTTAGACTTTATATTATTTTTTGTTCTTAATTAAAAATGTATTTTCATAATCACTCTAGTTTAAAAATATCAAATGTTAATCATATAATGTGACTCAAATTGGTATAATTTACTACTAGATAATTTTATAGTCCACAAAGTGTGTGGCGATCATTTTTGTTAATGATTAAAGTGGTCCGAATATTTCACAGTAGCTTTAACTTCTTCGGCCACTGAGCTCCATATACCCCGCGCACCTCGTAGACGCGGGAATAGGTAGTTTTCGAATGGGCCTTTTTAAATTTTGCTTTATTATTGTATTTTAAACTGATTAAATAAAATTGCCGAATTTCAATACGCATTACTGGAAAAATATCAAACAAATTAGAAATTTAATTTCGAACCAGTGATACGAATGAGATTTGTGGTAGTTTTTAATGTATCTATATATTAATACGTGAAGCAAAAACTTTGTATCCCTTTTTACGAAAATTGCGCGGACGGAGGAGTATGAAATTTTCCACACTTATAGAGAATATAGAGAAGAAGTGCATAACGCTAATTTTTTTTTTAAATAATTCATAAAAGATACATTAAATCGATAAAGAAAACATTACACACACTACGTACCATGTATTTGACGCACACACGTATGCATACCATATTTATCTATCTATCTCTTAGGTTTATGGCGTTTCCTTTTAGATTTCGCCAATGTCAAGTGTATTTAATACTCTGAATTGTCCAGCTTTTGTTCTTGACGTCTGTTGTCAAATTGAAAATAGATTAAATATTATTTGTCTTTGTTAATATATAGTTATAGTGTATGTAGTATATTTTTATAGTGTATAGTCTTGGCGAAATTTGTGATTATAGAAGTATAAAATACAATCTTACAATTCCAATTAATTATAGTCGAATTTCGACTACTAGGGGACCTCTAGTAACTCCTAATTTAACAGTTTTTACGAATATGTAGTTATAGGACCGCGTGTCCGTTGTCATGACAACAAATTTACTGTACCTATAATTAAGGTAACAATGAGGTTATGAGAATTAAATCAAATAACTCGCTTCTGGTCCCAAATTTGAAAACGACCCAAATCTCATAGGAGGTTCGGTGATCTGCCCGAAAAAAGTCCGAGTAAATCATGACCCATTTGGTGTTCAGATAAGAGATACTTTAAGAGGTCTCAGTTCTATTACACTGTTGGATATCCTACGCTTTCTAATAATACATAACTGTTTTACGGGAGAAATAAGCGGGATGGCGGTATTTACCTGTCAGAAATTACGCTATTTCATAAATTCTGTTCATTTTATTTTTTACACGATATTATTCGTTCGTCGTGTAAGCCATTACCAACACGCATTAGTTTTGTAAGAATAAATATCATATATATAACCATTAAGTATATTATACATAGACGCTCTTTAATTTAGTAAAAAAATGTACTGAACCTCCTACCACTTTTGATGCGCTATTTAGCGTGAACCGCATCAAAAGCCAACGGCGTGGAATTAATTAATGCGGGGCGACATCTTGTTTCATTATTGAAATATGGCCGGATGGATTAGCCGGATTAATATTGCTTCGGGCTGTATCAATGCGGATTTTCATTAATATTTTATACTCAACAAATTTTTTTTCCTGATAAAATTTAAATTAGTATTTGTATTTTAATAAGGCACGTAAATGAACATTCCGCTTTGAGTGTTGAGATGTTCATGTGTTATTCAGAGGCTATCGCAGAATATAGACGTCGGAGTGCGAATACCGCTGCGCACCTTGAAAAATAAGGTTTAAATTGTATTGCAAAATGGCTGTTACGCCCTTTATTTCATAACTCATGACTACTTTGCGGCAGGTAGAAGACCTTGAAATTTCAAAACTATACATACGCCACTCTGTAAATTTTAGTAAAAAATTATGGTTAATCCAAAGACATTGCAGCTTGTCAGGACCAACTGGTGAACTGGAGAGCTAAGCGAACAGGTTAAAGGTTTGTTAACAACTATCCAAAGATTCACAGAGGAGACCTAGACTTCGTAAGAGTATCTAGATCAATAGTGGAACCGCGACCCTTCGAGAAGATCCGGCGAGAAACTTAGCACACTGATGGACTAAGGTTTACTTCGAGTTTCGGAGTGCGAATACCGCCGCACACCTTAAAAAATAAGGTTTAATTGTATTGCATAATTACTGTTACGACCTTTCAATCATAACGCATGACTGATTTGCGGCATGTAGAGGAGTGACTTGAAATTTTAAAACTATACATACGCCATTCTGTAAATTTTATTAAAAAATTATAGTTAATCCAAAGACATTGCAGCTTGTCAGGACCAATTGGTGAACTTGAGAGCTAAGCGAGCAGGTTAAAGGTTTTTAACAACTATCCAAAAATTCACAGAGGTGACCTAGACTTCGCGAGAGTATCTAGATCAATAGTGGAAACGCGATCCTTCGAGAAGATCCGGCGAGAAACTTAGCGCACTGATGGACTAAGGCTTATTTTGAGTTCGATGACCTTTCCTTCGTTGCTACTACCGGCAGCTACCAGCAGTATTGAGAGATGCAATATTCTATTAATATATTTTAGCCTAGACGAAACAACTCCACTTTAAGTTCCGGAAGGAAGTTAGCGTAGATTTTTTTTTTAATTAAACGATATGCCAATTATGTGCTCTTTAAATGCTCTATTAGAATCCGTAATTGATCCACGTTTATCACTATTAGTTAATTTTTAATTAATTTTAAAAGATAATAATTTTCAAAAATTTAATTTTGCTATAAAACCTAAAATATCCACTTTTTTGTTTTTTTTTACTCAAAGTATTTCTCCCAATTTGCTCTATTAATTAAAAAAAAACATCATAATTTGGCAATATTTATAATAATTCATACAAAAAAATTATTGGCATGTAAATTGTTGCACTATGACGTCATCAGTGGTCGTTGAATCCACTGAAAGCTATGTTTACATGAATCCTCATTACGACAATTTCATGTTTGCCTTAACGTTTATAATTTAAATTTGAGGTTATATTAGGTACTCAGGCTTTTTCTAATATTTGACACGACGCTTACAAAACGCTCGTGTTGTCACTAAGCCCGTAATTCCGTCAGTATTTAAGACGAAAACTCATTAACTTCTTTGTAACGCGATCATAATTAATACGTTAAATTATTTTTCAATTCAATTAAAACATCCACCGTGATCGTTTGTTATAAATTCAAACATTTAGGGGTGTAATTATAAATTCTTGTGTGGAAAATTGCGGTATCAAATTGGCTACTGAGTAAGCAATATCCTGATTAAATTAACCGATATTAAAGAAGGGGAAACGTGTTTGAAGTGAAAATAATGAAAATACTACTTGGGGTGTTGTTGTGAACCGCAGTTTTGATCTCATAGAATGTAGATCTGTAGAAAACAATTTTAACGACTTTGCAATATAAATAGATAGATATTTTCTTTTTTGTTGAAAGTAGATAAATTTATGCAATAATTGTATCAATTACAACAAAATGCAATAAATTAGCCGTCTGGAAAACAAGACCGCCAAATACCTGCACTTATTAACTTCATTTACTGATTATTGTTATTGCTTAACAACTTATTTTATCTCATCGTTCTATTTCTATTTGCTGGTGGTAAGACCTCTTGTAAGTCCGCGCGAGTAGGTGCCACCGCCCTGCCTATTTCTACCGTGAAGCAGTTATGCGTTTCGGTTTGGAGGGTGGGGAAGCCCCTATAACTATACTTGAGACCTTAGAACTTATATCTCAAGGTGGGTGGCGCATTTACGTCGTAGATGTCTATGGGCTACAGTAACTACTTAACGCCAGGTGGGCTGTGAGCTCGTCAACCCATCTAAGCAATAAAAATAAAAAAATATGTAAATACCACTTGGATGATTTCTTTTACTGTTTTATTCAACTGTATTTTACGAAATCATTTTAACAGTTGCCGGCTTGCGTACGTCGTAGTAATATGCAAATACTCGACCGTGGTCATCAATCGTGAGGGACGTCCGTTGTAAGATAAATAGTCGCTCTGACGGCCCTGACACATGCACGTTGCACTCGAACTACGAATAAACCGGGAAAAAATATTTACGACTCTGTTTTAGAATTTTCTGGACATTTTCTTGTCAGCTTGAAATAATTTAGAAACAACTTGGGCTTTGCTTAGCTTAGTTAACCGATGGGAATGAGGCTGTAGTAAGATAAAAAATGTATGCTCTGACTGACGTTTTTACTGGTGGTAGAATGTCTTGAAGTCCGCACGGGTAGGTGCCACCACCCTGCCCATTTCTGCGGTGAAGCAGTAATACGTTTCAGTCTGAAGAGTGGGACAGCCGTTATACTGTTAAACTGAGACCTTAGAACTGATGTCTCAAGGTGGGTGGCGGCATTTACATTGTAGATGTCTATGGGGTGCGGTAACCACTTAACACCAGGTGGATCGTGACTTCGTCCACCCAACAAAACAATTTAAAAAAAACATGAAAAAAATCACTGACAAACGGCGTCAATGACACACACGGTAACGGGGAATCCTAAATTGGGGCCATATGACCGTGCGTGGTTTGTTCCCGGTTATTATTTATTATACTCTCGAAACTTCGAGTTATGCAGATGAAGTCCCCACCTACTGGTAACTGGTTGAAGCCCGTAAACACCACGTTGTAAACGCTACAGCCCACTTTGAGACACAAAGTCGAACTTGTAATTGTATTGCGCTTTGCTACATAAAATACGCAAGTAATACATAAGGATATTTAACGTTTTACGATTTTTTTACTGAAAACCAGTTTAGTAGTTCTTTTTAAAAATTGAAAGCTGTCTACGTGATTTGATTTGACCTTTGGATAAATCAATTCTAACTTTCATTATGTTCTTGATTTTATTAGAGTTCACTGTCAAAGAAAAACATAACCTAGTGTAACTGTGTGACACCATGTTTATTAATGAGAACAAAGTGTTGCAATGATGCATTCAATTTGTTACTCAGAAATAAAAAAATAAAAAAAAACACCAACAAGCAACATTTTATATCACACTAGCGACCCGCCCTCGCTTCGCTTCGGAAACATTAAAACACAAATGAAACAAAAAAAAAAAATAAAAAAAAATTAAAAAAAAGTAGCCTATGTTCATCAGGGACAATGTCGGCTTCTAATGGAAAAAGAATTTTTCAAATCGGTCCAGTAGTTTCGGAGCCTATTCGAAACAAACAAACAAACAAATCTTTCCTCTTTATAATATTAGTATAGATATAGATTATTTGACTGTAATTACATTTGTCTAAATAAACCAAAACAAATGTTAGTGTTTCAATTCTTAAATGTAACTAGATTACCAACTTAGTCGAGACTAAGTCTAATCGCCCTAACCACACTTAACGGGCAGGTAACTCAATAATAAAGTATTAAGTAACAGTTAAGTTAGAGTCAAGCACGTGAAGGGTTAAAGGTCAGGTCGGTAAGCCCGGCTGTAACTCAACAGGTATTATCCGAAGTGACCCGCGTCCAGCCCGGACAATTAACTTAGCGTTCTGATCTCAAATGATTTATTCGACACACAGAATCATAAGGTCGTATCTGCGTTTAATGAATCTGCTATATTGCTTTTTTTCTTCTGTTTGTAAGTGAAAACATGTACTTTATTGGAACATTATACGCAAAATTTTAAAGATACCAATACCACGATGCCTTAACATCGAGTATTATGTTATTACTTGAGCACAATTCTCAAAGAGAGAGGGTTTCCACAATAGAAAACTGGAGCACAATTCTAAGAGAGATTATTTTCACAATAGAACTGGATCCTTCAAGCGTTGACAGATACAAACAATAAAAGGCTTAGTTAAATTCTAAATAATGAATAGCGACTCAATTATCACAAACGGTTCCATTTTGTTGAATTCTTATATACGTAAGAATCACAAAGTCTAGACAGTGTTAATAGACAGTTCTAGAAACAAACTATTTTAAAATATAAATAGTGAAATTTAATTAGTGTTGAGTTTATTGGAAATGAATAGATTCTGATGATAAGCTAAAAATCATAATCTATGTAAACAAAAAATAAAATAAAACGACTTCAAGCGATTTAGTGATCAATTAAATGGATTGGTGACAATTAGACTGCCTCGAGAATGTACTCTTTCAATACAAATAAAATAAAATAAATTGATTTTTTGCGTGATTTGTAACGCGAATTGAACATACACAAAAAATCATTCAGTCGGACATAAATATGTACAAGGGCCTCCTTTTTCAAATGAACAAAGTGCTTGTCCACATGCAACAATATTCACATAAGATACGCTTAGGAATTAATCTAATGAAAAATACTCAATAATAACTTTCCAGCCCTAGCTTCGCCCTCGTATGCTAGACTAAATCGCGTGACCGGAGACGTAGTTTCAGCATTGGGATGAAATACATATATAAGTTCCCGTGAACTATCCACTTACCGAAACGCATCAAGATCGATTTGCGGGCAGAGTTGATTTTGCATTTATTATATTGGTGAGGATTGATACAGCACTGATTCTTCTGCTAAAGCTATTGCAAGTCAGCCAAACGCATGTGGCGCTTTCTCATAGACTATATCTGCCATCGCACACTCTTTCAACTCTTATGAGAGCTGGGTTGGAATTCCACGGACTGCTTAGATCCTCTTAATCTTCCAAAGTCCATAGGGAAAGTTCTGAGAATACAGTATATTTTGTAACGGGATCATCACAAAATATCCTCAGTTGTTTCTATTCCCAGATATATATTTTTGCTACTTAACGACCGGCTGTAAAATCTATTCCCTTTCACAGGTTTTCCTCATAAGCATCAGTGAATACTAATCGAACGAGTGAAATGTATGTTCGTCTGCATACAAAATAATAAAAAATCAGATAGAACGCATTCTAACAAAAAAAGGGCCTTTACTGAAGCATTTATAATAATAATAGACATATACGAGTAAGAAATTCTTACAGTTAAATTAATACTTAAAGTGAACCCTTCAAGCTTCTTGTTTATTTAAATAAGCGCTGCACGTGCAAAGAGCATTTTATTGCCAACGAAACTATTTTAACAAGGCAATTATAATATGTATTTACGACTATAAATGGAGAATTTTACTTAAAAAATTCGCATCGAAACATGGAAGTCTAATTGAGGGAAATGTGAACTAATGACCGCAGTCCATTCGTGTATTCACGATGAAAGCGTTTCTGATTTCAAAGCAAGTTCGAGTGGTTCCAGAATTTTCTAGACGTCCACTTACGAATGTTACTGTAGAAGTTTTTATCTCATCTTTACTTTTGGAGTACCGTGGGCAATTTAAAATCGTCATATTATTAAGTGTCAATTGTGTTTTGTACGTCCATGTATACTTCGAACGGGAACATAGCATGGGCAGAAATTATTTAGTCGCGCTAGCTAATAAGCTACATTATCCTAGTAAATTATAGTATAGGTCTATTAGTTCTTCGATTAGATTAAGCTTAAGACATAGACATTGCTAGATCTCAATCTATATATATAGGTATATAAAAATAAATTGCTGTTCGTTAGTCTCGCTAAAACTCGAGAACGGCTGGACCGATTCGGCTAATTTTGTTTTTGAATTATTTGTGGAAGTCCACGGAAGGTTTAAAAGGTAGATAAATATGAAAATGCTCGGAATTAAATAAAAATAACAATTTTGTTTTTCCTTTGATGTGTCCCCCAAGCGGACGGATTCCTTTTGTTTGTTTTAACTTTATTTTATACAAAAGTTTAGGTCTTTTATTTATCGATTGAGGCACTACGAAATCTGCCAGGTCAGCTAGAACTAAATATATCTTAATAGTTCCTTCTTTGTCGTTTTTCAAGCCAATATAACTACGACACTGAACTACACAAATAAAATATTTTTTCTTTACGATATTGTAAAATCTGAATCCAACTTAACCAAGAAACTCTTCGTCTTCTAATTGGGTGAAATTTTAATCTTCCAAGTGGTTCTCGCGTCGAAGGCGATACCGGAAGGGCTGCGTGAGCAAGACCAATTAAACAGGGCCGGTAATTAAAACGGGATATATTTTACGATCGTTGAGACAACATGGCGCCTAGGGTGAGTTGCAAGCGATAATTTATGATCGTCCTTGATTTTAACCCCGTAACAGTGACTAAACTTTCGCAGTTTCGGTGCTGTTTGACCGAGTTCGAGTAATTTATTAGTGTATGCGGTGTCTAATTAAGGGTTACGCTCGTAAATATTAATTTCGCTAAAGGAATCACAAACAGGTAGTTTCCTGAATTATGATTGGAGTTTGTTATGTAGCAGCCATTTGTATACGTTTGTGTTGGATACGGAAATAAATATGTTATGAACATTCCTGTGCTAAAATTAACTATAACTTAGTTTACTGGTAGGACCTTTTGTGAGTTCGCGCTGGTAGGTATCACCACCCAGCCTATTTCTGCCGTGAAGCAGTAATGCGTTTCGGTTTGAAGGGTGGGGCAGCCGTTGTAACTATACTTGAGACCTTAGAACTGATATCTCAAGGTGGGTGGCGCATTTACGCTATATATGCCTATGGGCTCCAGTAACCACCTAACACCAGGTGGGCTGTGAGCTCGTCCACTCGTCTAAGAAATAAAAAAAGCGCGGGTGGTCGACAATATAACGTATATATGCAGTCTACTTTGGAAGGCTCCATTTATGAATTTAGTAAATTGATATTAAATAGAATAAGATGGCGCGATGCTGTTAGGCAAACGACATCAACCCTTAAGGTTACGTCATGACGCATACGACTCTCGGGAAAATGCAAAACGAATGAGGAAAAAAGGTGGAATTCGTGATCCATATATAAAATAATTATTGCACGAAAACCAAAGGCTTCCTTCCATCTATGAATTTCTATTAAAAGCATCAGCCAAAATATCAGTTGTAGATAAGTGATTGAAAACCCTCAGTATTCGATCCGTTCGTCTGGTTTACGTAAAAAATATTAGAGTGGCTGTTTCAAAAATGATTGCTATTCCGTTACAATTATATTTAAATGTATCAGTGAAGTTAAAGAAAATACAAAAAAAAATGGAAGGAGTTGGAAGAGAAATATGTGTCGTAGAAGGTTTGGTAGGCAGCGGTTTGGCTCTGCCCCTGGCATTGCTGGAGTCCATGGGCGACGGTAACCACTCACCATCAGGTGGACCGTGTGCTCGTCTGCCTACAAGGACAATAAAAAAAATACATCTTAATTACTAAAACGAGGGCAAACCTTGTTTTAGTTTCAAATAATAAATGCTTGGAAATTAGATATTTTAACGCTTTATTGCCAGTTACAGGGTTATAGGATCCCTGATAAACATCTGCAATATATTAACTAACATTATAAATGTGAAAGTTTATTACTTTATCGCGCAAAACGGTATTCAGTCGGATGCGGATGAAATTTTAGTACATGTTATAATGATTTTATAACCTGTATCAATTATAACTTGTATTATTACAAAGGGTACTTTTTACCATTGTGAATTACATGATTATGATAACGTGGAATAAATAAGCTATAATATGCGATAGTGTACTCTGTTGTTCCTGATTTTATGTACCAATGAATCTACAAATCTGATAGTTTATAAACAAGAGCGTGATACAATCACCTTTTTATACCGGAAAAAGGCAAGGTTTTTCACTTTTTCTGTATCTCTAGTATTTTCATGGCAAATACCATCAATTCATGTGATAGACGAAAATGAAAACACATTGCTTGCCCTACATAATTCTGAGGCTCATCAAAACAATATCGATTTCTCATCAAAAATCGATCGTTTAATTTTTAATGATTCAGTCCGAACTCCCTAATTCCCAACGATTATATCTACATTATTCCGTTGCCGAGTCCATTTGTCATCGAAATGCAGTGCAGACACGCTCTACGGGCAGGCACGTATTAGGGAGGCGACGAACTCGTGAAATTAATTTTCGCTGTAGTGGTTTTTTTAATAATAATAATTGTTCCACAGACTTGGTCGTCCGTGCTTTTTGTACTGTTTAGATTTTATTTTTGAACATCATATTATCTCTTATTACTAATATTATTCGTAGTCCACTCTAAAAGGAAGGATTATTTCTTACTAACTAATTTTTATTCATTATTTCTTTCTTACTAACTAGGACTTAATATTAACCTTAATTATTATTATTATTATTATTTTGTTTCTTTCCGCTGTAGTGGTTATTCTGTGTGAGCTTAATGATGCTTAAAACCTTAATTCCCGAATTGTACAAAAATATTACTAACTCTGTCTTATTCATTGTTTTGAGCAGTTATAAAATAATAAGACCAGTTTTAGTTAAACTTTATCTTACGTGTATATGTAATTGTTTTCCATTTTTCAACTTCTTACGTTTCTAAAATTTTTCAGTTTTCGTGCTCACTAAAAGTCCTGGATTGACCACTGCGTAGCAGAAGACGTAGCGTAGGCCTCCCATAAAGTAGACCGATAACCTATTGATTGATTGAATACCGTCAAATGTTTAATTATTTGGCTTGACTGATAGTAAAAATTCCTGTTAGTCCGCACAGGTAAGTAGCATACCTATTTTCGCCGCAAAACAATAAAGCTCTGCAAGAACTGAGACTTAAATGTCTCTTGGCGGAATTTACTTTGTTGATGTCTATGAGCTTTACGCTTTACACCGTAGGCCGTGAGCTCGTGCAGCTGTCTAAGAAATAAAAAAAACTGTAATATAACATTTTTTTCTTGCCTTTTTGAAATAAATCACGTAATTTACGTAAAATATATAAACGCATAACATTTAGTAACATTAAAATATTCAGAATGTAAGTTATCAATGTTGCCACAGTGACGCTGGAAAGAGTTTTACCGATTTTTTTTGAGTTTAGGAAAGCAGGCAAATTTTTTTCTTTGTTAATTAAAAGTATTGTACTCGTTGTAAAAAATCGTTCATTTCAAAAATTTAAAAAACCAGCTGTATTCATTGCAACTTGATTACGTACCTGTTGGAACTCCACGACGAATCCAAATTATGATTTCAGGAAATTTCATTTATTACCGGCGTTGGACTTTTGACTGTAAGTGAATTAAAATCAAAGGATTATTATGCAAGAGACATCGGGGGTCTGAAATGAGTTAAAGTTGCTTGATGACCTAACTTCGGTGAAGTTCCGTGCCTTAATTTACTTAGCAACTTAATGCAAGTACGATACTTGAATTCGAGATCCGTCAATTAGTTGACGTCAGTTGATAGACATTTTTATAATTGTTTGCATGAGTAGTAAAAATAGAAACATTTTTTTAACAAATTATTCAAACGTATATCGTTCAATCAATGTAATAATTCACGTTCTTATAATATACCAAAACTTACCATTTTCAAGTATTAATAAAAAGAATTTTAATTTAATTTAATATCAAAGCGGAACCAAAGTATTTGTGACGAGAAATTCCGTAAAGTCGAATTGTTGGATTTTTTTATTTATTGCTTAGATGGGCGGACGAGCTCACAGCCCACCTGGTGTTAAGTGGTTACTGGAGCCCATAGACATCCACAACGTAAATGCACCACCCACCCTGGGATATAAGTTCTAAGGTCTCAAGTATAGTTACAACACATCTACACACATCTAACTGGCAGGTCAAGGGAACGAAACCATACAAAACTATGGCATATCATATGAAACGTTGCGTGTTTAACGAGGCCATTATTTTGTCACTTTGTTACGTAAGTCACACAGAAATGGAAACGAGTTTTAGATGTGGCCCCGCGACGGTCGCGCTCCTCAATAAATAACAGCAAAGGGTTTTCTTTGAGCGTAACTCTGTTCGCTCACGCGACACTCGATAAAACTTTCTGCAGTAGTTTTTTTTTTAATGCATTCCTATTTTAAATGTCTAAACGTCATTTTTAGCTTAAAGGGTCTGAAGGGTGGGGCAGCCGTTGTAATTACACTGAGACCTTAGAACTCATATCTCAAGGTGGGTGGCGGCATTTACGTTATAGATGTCTATGGACTTCTGTAACCACTTAGCATCAGGTGGGCTGTGAGCTGGTCCACCCATAAATGCAAAAAAAGGCGAGTTAATTGATTAGTGAAACTTGGAGACACCATGGGTGCGTCTTAATTCGGAATTATCTATGCTCGTATAATAAAAACGACAGTAATTCTGTTTGTCTGTTACGTTCTCACGCCTAAACCATTCAATCAATTTGGATGAAATTTGATGTGCAAATATTTTGAGCCGTTTGTAAGTATATAGACTACCTTTCCTCCTACTACTTAATACGGGTCTTCCACGGGCCCACGCGACACGCGAACGAATCTGCTGACGGAAAATTAGATTAATAAGCAGAGACCAAACAGTAAATACAATCTTATCTCATTTAACAGTTATAAATAAAGCTTTAGTTCTTTAATATATTCAAAACATAGGTTTTATTGGCAAAATGTTATAATTAAAACAAAAGAGAGAATACATCTAAACCCTGATGTGTAAGTGATTATGTTCGAACTTCAATCAAGGTACAATCATCACTTTATTATAAAATCTTCTTTTTAATTAGCCTTTTGATTCCTTTTGCTTTTAAATTTTCTTTTTAATTAGCTTAATTAGCCTCAATATTATACAGTTTTGATCGTCATTGACGACTATGGGTCGTAAATTCGAAAATAAATTTAAGCAATTTCTTTTAATCTTTTACGGGAATACCAGAAACAATAGATGCATAAAGTGCACGAATCCAATATACTAGTGAACGTCAAAAGTCATTAACAAAATCTACTCTCTATGAAATTACGTATTAATTATACCTACATGACCTTAGTCTAGTTTATAAATTATGAAAACTATAGTTTTAGAAAACAAACAGTATGCTGAAAAATACTTTTCAGTCGCTGTGCTTAATGAGATTGGTTGAAAAAGTAAAATTTTAATGTAATTAAAAACGCGATTGTCGATGACGTGATGCGACTGTGAAAAAGTGTAAATGATTGATAATTTCGGGCTTCCTCGTGTTGCGTGATTTTTAATAAGAGCTTTTTAGACTGATTAAATTTTTTTAAAACGCATTTTTTTTTTTTTTTTTTTTTTTCCTACCTATGCTGATAGCCTTGAGAGGCTATTTCAGCTTCGCCCTAACGTTAGTAGGTGAGCTCGCGGGGCTCAACCGGAGAGTTGCTAACACTGACCCTAGCAAGAGCAGTGCTTCGCAGAATCTACCACCGGATCGGAAACGCGACCCACTGAGAAGATCCGGCGAGAAACTCAGTGGGCTGTGTCTATGGGTTAGTTCGCTCGTCGAACCCTTCGTCGCAAGCGACGGGTTCGACGAGGACGGTGACCGGTGCTTGTGGTGCCTAAAAGCACCGTTAATGGATCAGGAGGATCCGTAATGACGTGCTTTGGGCGACGTCGACGGTTTACCATTCGGTCTACTGGGTCGGGTATGTAATTTCCAGCGGCTACGATGAGAGGGTTCTCATGTCGTGCCGCCTTCTCAAAATGGCGCAGCGATGCCGACTGTAGATACTTACTAAGGGAGTCGAGCTCCAGGTCGTCGTGGAGATCCACATTCCTAAGGAACCAAGGCGCTCCGACGGCTATCCTGCAGAATCGTGATTGAATAACCTGAAGGGATTTCAAGTTGGTGCGGGCTGCGTGAGCGAACACTACGCTTGCATACGTCATGACGGGGCGTATACAAGTTTTGTAGAGAGTTACCTTATTACGGAGGGACAGTTTGCTTCGACTACAAAGCATTGGATAGAGTCGTCCTAGAATAAACGCGGCGCGGTCGCGTACCGTTTTTATATGGGGACGGAATGTCATCCCTCTGTCGAGGGTGACGCCTAGATATTTGACCTTCGAGACCCACGGAATGGGCTGGCCAAAGAGAGTGATGGGACTAACGGCGGAGGTGTTTGCGCGCCTACTACGGAGTGGGATGCTCGAAGTGATGTTCGGAGGGCGACCCCTTTTGAAGAGCACCGCTGCGCTTTTCGTGGGGTTGATGTCTATTCGCCACTTCCGGAACCACTGTCCCAGGGTGGCTACTGCGATCTGGAGTCGCCGATGAAGCAGCGACATCTTCCTACACGAGTAGTAGATAGCCGTGTCATCGGCGAAGAGCGCTAGATGGGTCTCCGGAGACCGGGGTATATCATTGATATACAAACTAAATAATAACGGGGAGAGCGCGGAGCCTTGCGGGACTCCGGCGGTCAGTTGACGGGGACGAGAACGAGTTCCCTCTACTCGATATCGAAACGAACGGTTCGACAAGAAGTCTCGTATGATGAGCACGAGTCTGTCTGGCACTCCCATGTTGTACAGTTTATAAATTAAACCGTTGTGCCAGACTTTGTCGAACGCCTTCGCGATGTCGAAGAAGAGGGCGCCGGTCGGGATTTGTTTACGCCTATTTAGTCCTATCAGAATGTGCTCCGTGAGGCGGTGCACTTGTTGTACGCACGAGTGTTTTGAGCGGAATCCGAACTGTTCGTCAATGAGAATTTTGTTCGCGGTAACAAAATCCCAGAGGCGTTTCCTAAGGAGCCGTTCGTAAATTTTTCCTATCGTCGAGAGGAGACTAATCGGACGGTAACTAGAAGCTTCGTTTGTCGGTTTGCCCGGCTTATGTATACCGATAACGTCCGCTTCTTTCCACACCGCGGGAAAGATGCAGTGCGTCATAGCGGCATTTAAAATTGTAGCCAACATTGCTATCAGTTGGACTGGCAAAAATTTTAGCGCGCGGTTGTGGATGCCGTCGGAGCCGGGTGCCTTCCTAGGTTGGAGGTTGTGGATCGCGTCTCTAACTTCGTCAGTGGTAATGGGGGGTAACGCGTCCGAGGGCGGCAGGGAAGCTCTGCGCTCGACCTCCCTGTCGACTAACTCGGTGTGTTCGGGGTCCACGTGTTGAGTGCTGGTGGTGCACTGCTCTTGCAGTGCATCGGCCAGCAGCTCAGCCTTGTCATCGTCATCGAATGCCGGTGGTTGGCCTGAAGGGCGTATGAGGGGAGGCATAGTAGCGGTAGTTTCGGATTTGAGAGTCCTAGCTAGTCGCCAGTATGCTTGGTGGGAGGGCGCGAGTTGTTCTAGATAACTATGCCAATTATCGTTACGCGCGTCGCTTAAGCGGGAGTGGACTTCGCGTTGTAGACGACGCATCCGAATCCGGTTTGAATGCGTGGGAAGACGATCGTAGGCCCGGATTGCCGCGTTCCTAACTCTTAAGAGATTCCTAAGATCGGGGGACAGTCTGATGCGGTGGAAGCTGTCCTCCACTTCGAATTCTTTTGAAGATCTAATGATCGCGGAAGAGATGTGATCGGTAATGATGTTTATGGATTCGACGGTGTCCTCGGGGGATGGATTCGAATCCGGGCCGCAAGGGAGGATTGGCGGAGCGGCGTCGGCTAGGCACGTGCCCAGCTTATTCCAATCCACCATGGTCCTCGTAGCAGTGACTGGGTTGTGAGGGCGACCGAGCTGCATAACGACAGGTCGGTGGTCTGAGTCGAGCTCTGACATTGCTTCGATGGAACGCAAGCGCAGAGTTACGTTCCTAAGCAATGCCAGGTCTATAGTGCTCGGACTGTTATGGGAATTCTCTCTGAGGTCGTTTTAAAAAAGGAAAATTCTTAGGACACAACTATTTATTGGATATTGAATAATATGGATAATGACACTCAGAGTAATCCCGGCAGCCGCACCCGTACTCTAACACAGTTCACTCACTACTGACCGTTCTCCGGTCTCCTATCAAGTCTCTACCTCGGACCGTCTAGTCAGCGGTTCGAGGGTGTCAGCAGTTTAGGGTTCGGTAGGGATATATAACACCTCCCCCCATATTTAATAAACTTCGGGAAAGAGTCCGAAGTTTATTTATAAGTGACGTCTGACAGAAGCTGGGGCTACCTCAGGGATATCAGCATATTCAACTTCTTCTATAGTAGCGGGCTTACTTTTAAATCTCATGCGTTTGAAAAGATCTATATCTTTAGGTGTGCTGCCAGGTTTACATTTTACATACAGCTTAAAAGCTAAATAACTAAATAGACATATAAGTAAAAGGATAGTCACTGTAGAGTAATGTATTCCGTACTTAACTATGTGTGGCGTATGAATGACGTCATCGGCACCACTTAATATGGAATCGAGGATAATCTCATTATTTTTTAAGGATAGGTCATCTAAATCAATGTTCTTTAAAACCACAGGAGTAGGGGATACACTATCTATAAAGTTCTTAATCTTATTAGTATTACAACATGACTTATTATTTATATTAAAATCTAAAGTATATTCTGTAATTGTTATGTTATTAACATATTTAGATATAAACTTAATGTCCTTAGTATAACCGGTACATCCGTGAGGGATGTTTAATATACCAGTACCTATGATGTTAAATTCATACAATTCAGATTTGGGACAATCAACACTTACTTTAGTTAGATTGGATTGCACGAAGATCCATCGGTTATTAGAAATCGTTTGCCAAACATTAACACTTCCGTAAATGAATTTGTTATTGCACTGCACTGGTAAATCACTGGTCACTTTTATCATCAGTTCCACTTCACAGCTAGGGTTGATGCTCGTCGGATATATGGTCACTATGTCACAGATGTAAAGTTCGGTATGCAATATTTTACATACATTTAGGTCGTCCAAAGTGCAGTAACGTGTTTTGTCTCTGGTCATTGCTATATATTTGCTACTTGGTATTAACATAGAATACATTCTTGGATTTTGAGCCTCATGTGGCGTTGGTAATGCTAAAGCATGATATAAATTATACACAATAGGACATACTAAAGGAATTCTTAAGACAAAAATTATTCTATTCTTACTAAAATAACTAACTACACTAGAAACATTCATAATAACGTGCATCGAGCTTATCTCTAAAGGTACGGGGAATTGTTTATCATCCTCCAAGAGTCGAACATTATTGGCGAGTTCATGGAACAATTGTCGTGGTGTTATTATTGAAGGATGAAGTATATTTTGACTGCTGAATAAGATAGCATTTATCATGTCTTCGAGTTGAAAAGATATGGCAAGAATATTAGTTTCTAAATAATGTATGACTTGGTTAGCGGATGATAGGATATACAATTCGTTAGATGCACTAGAAATATTCTTAACATGTTCTGACAAATTATTAATAGCGGTGTTCAAATTAGCTTCATTAATTTTAATATTATTAATTGTTTTATTGTACGACGAGATGACTGAAGTAGTAACCATAACATTTTCCTTAATTAATGTAGCTACTTTGTTTTGATCATATTGTATTGCATCAATTGCTTCATCGTATCTAAGGCCATCGGTCTCGTCCAAGTTTCCGAATATGTGTTTAATTACTGTCCCGACTCCTCCGAACCAAGCACTACGTTTTGCTTTAGTATCTAACAACTCAGATATGGATGTGAATTGACGGATAATATCGTGATATCGTATTACTAAGGGTTGAATTATACTATGACATTCCAAATTTTCTATGACGTTAGTCTCGAGACACAGCGCTCGTGCTTTATTGATAGCATTTTCGATATTTTCTAAGTATGGTTTGAAATGTGATATATCTAATGGTATAAGTATATTAAGTTGGCCGCTGGATATTTTGATTTGACCCAAACTGTCCAAATATAGTCCGGAACTTGCATTGATTTGTTGTACAAATTCTTGTTGGATTTGACTCTTAGCTGACATGCTGGAAATGATATTATATAATGAGAACAAGGATTTCTTATTTTACGAATTAAATTTTCTAAAAGTTATTTAAAAGACTATGAGATTAACTAGATAGGTATACGCTTAATCCTAATAGTATATTATTTAAAGATATTATGTTATTTAGCCTAAATCTGTTACTTTAGCGAATAATTATAATTATACGTTTTCATTCAAAGTCGCGGGCTTAATTTCATCGTAATGGTGCCGCACGTGACGACGGTTTATCAATAGTGATAAAGTATTGTTACCGTGTATTTTAATCACCCTGTAAGGGCCTTTCCATACAGGTGATAAGGCTTTTCTTGATCTCAGGTGATTTTTGAGGTATACGTAATCTCCGGTTTGGTAATATGCAGGGCGGCTACGCGAGTCATAGTATGTTTTAGATAGGCCTTTGGATTTCTGGATATGTTCTACTGCTTTTTGACGAGAGTATTTTAATCGATTTTGGAGCATCCGGACGTATTCGGGGTATGTCGTTCCGGTCGGTTCTTGGAAGACTGAATTTGGTATGAAAGGTTTATTTCCAAACATTAACTCGTATGGTGTAAAATGAGTTGTTGAATGTACGGCCGTATTATATGCTAACATCGCGGTGTAAACATAGCGGGGCCAGTTATCTTGGCCTTCGTTTACATACGACTTGAGATACTCCTTGAGGGTAGAGTGACTCCTCTCAAGTGCACCCTGGGTCTGGGGATGGTAGGGCGATGACCATAACTGTTTGATCTTAAGGAAATTGCAAGTTCTTTGGAATAATTCGGAAGTAAAATTTGTGCCTTGGTCAGTTAGGATAATTTTCGGGATACCGAAAATGGATATGAAGTGAAGGAGGCATTCGCTGGTTTCTTCAGCGGTTGTACTTCGGATGGGATATGCAGTGGAGAATTTCGTTAGGTCATCTTGGACGGTTAGGATGTATTTCAGTTTTGCAGGACCTGCTTCTGGCAATGGACCGACGATGTCAAGGGATATGCGTTGACATGGTGCAGTGGACGTACTAGTGATTTGCATCGGGGCTCTGTTAATTTTCCTCAATGCTTTATTTTCTTGACATTGCTTACATTGTTTAACATAGGCTTCAATGTCGCTACGCATACCTTTCCAATAATAACTCTCTTTAATCCTGTTGAACATACGGTTTGAGCCGAGGTGTCCAGCAATTGGGATATCATGATTGTCGAATAAGATTTTCTTAATCTCCGTTGGAGACGGGAAGGTTATATTATTATGGTATATATTAATTTTAATATCTGTATTATGGAATAGATAATTTAACATATTATAAATTTTAACAAACGAATGTTTTTCAAATGGATTTTTGAAATCCGTTATTCCTATGTCTTTTGTATTATCATTTATTAATAATTCATTGCGGATGCGTTTAAGGGTCTCGAATATTTCGGGATATGAAGCTTCATCAAAATGGTGAACTTTAATAAATATTAAATAAAAGGTTTTATTATTCGAGTCAATTTTACAGAAGGAGTGTAATTCTTTTTCGATGTTAGGTATATTGCTGCCAGTCGGCAAATTACCTATGATTTCTTGAACATAAGGGTTGGATTCGTCGAGATCGATTGAGGTAGGTATTAAGAGTGTTTTCGATTGGCCTTTTAATAGGTTTTGATTATGCTCTTCTATCTGTACATTATAATGTTTATTAGGATCTGACATAGATTTGAGGAAAACGGAGTAGTCGTCAGTCATTATAGCGTTTTCTATTGGTGAGTCTGAGTCTCGAGGTTGTTCTACTGGGGATCGAGAAACTGGGTTTTCTGTATTTACATCAGAAGGTGTAGAAGAGTTAGTGTTTGTGGAGATTTTCCTAGGGATACAAGAAGGTGAACTTCCTATTAATGAGCTGTCCGTTGTGGGTGTTGTCGAACGGATGAGGATGGATTTTCATCGTTAAGTTTGCCAGGGGCTTTGTTTTCTGATGAACTATTCTTTCGAGCATTAATATCATCAAGATCAAGGAATGTAGGAGAAGAACCAGCATGGACGTCGAGGTCATTCAGTGTTAACGGACTAAAGGCGTGTTCTTCAGCGGATAAAGGATTTGGGGATAAGTTGGTTATTTCATCTGGATTAAATGAAGGTGGTGGTATTAGTAAGTCCATCAAATTTTCATCTAACCTCATACTCTGTTGATCTTCAATAATTTGATTTGATTCAGGAAGGTTTACAGGCTGGATGGGATTTACCGGAAAACGGGATAATGCATCGGCATTTGTATTGAGCTTTCCCTTTTTATATTTAATATCGTACTCAAATTCTTCTAGGATAAGTCTCCAGCGTACAAGCCTAGAACCAGGATCTTTACATCTAAATAGCCATTCTAAAGGCTTATGGTCTGTTATGACAGTAAAATGATGACCGTAGATGTATGGTCTAAAGATTTTTGTACCAAAAATTACTGCGAGACACTCTTTTTCCGTCACGGTATAGTTGCATTCCGCTTTGTTGAGGGTTCTAGATGCAAACGCGATAGGACGGTCTTTTCCGATCTGTCCTTGGGATAGGATGGCGGAAATGGCATAATTTGAAGCGTCGCAGGTAAGCAGGAATGGTTGTGAAAAGTCAGGATACGCTAGGATAGGAGCTGATATGAATTTGGATTTTAGGGTTTCGAAGGATAACTGTTGTTCATTTTGCCAGTTGAAGGCAATGTCCTTTTTAAGAAGGGATGTCAGGGGTTTGGCTAACTTAGAGAAATCGGGGATAAAACGTCTATAGTAAGAGACAAGTCCTAGGAAGGATTTTATATCCTTTGGTGACTTCGGTGTGGGGAATTTTGCCACGGCTTGAATCTTATCAGGGTTCGGTTGTACTCCTTCTTCGTTGATAATATGACCTAGATACCCTACTTCTTTCCGGAGAAATTCGCATTTTTCCGGTTGCAACTTTAAGTTATAGTTCCTGATTCTCTCAAATACTTTACTGAGGTTATTGATGTGTGATTTAAGATCATAGCTATATATAACAATATCATCGAGATAAACGAAACACCTATTACCTTGTAGGCCAGAAAGGCAATTGTTCATGAGTTTTTGGAACGTTGTAGGTGCATTTTTAAGGCCAAATGGCATTCTGTTAAATTGGAAATGACCTTGCGGCACTGAGAAAGCCGTCTTTGGTGCATCTAAGGGATCAATTAGAATTTGGTGAAAGCCTGAAGTAAGGTCGAGAGTACTGAAGTATCTGCTATTACCTAGTTGATCTAGTATTTCGGATATCTGTGGGATAGGATATGTCTCCCCAACAGTGATGTTATTTAGGTTTCTATAATCGATTACAATTCTCCAAGTTCGTTCCCCTTGTGAGTTTAGTTTTTTAGGCACGATCCATATGGGTGAGCTCCAAGGTGAGGACGATGGTTCAATTATTTTATCTTGAAGCATTTTGGTTATTTGTTTTTCCACTTCTTTCTTGTGGCATTCGGGGAAACGATAGGATTTTGTGTGGACAGGGATATCAGTAGTGGTTTTAATTTGATGTTTTAGGGCGGAAGTATAAGTTAATGCTTCTTCAGGTAAATGAAATATATCGGAATACTTACTGCAGAGTTCTGTTAAATTTGTTAGTTCTTCGACATTGAGGTGTTCAGTTCGTAATGAATTTATAACCTTTTGGGTGCGGTTATATGTATGTTCTACAGGCCCTTGGGTTAATATTGTGGCACAAGTGTGTAGTGGTTCGACTGTTAATTTTAGATTGGCATTAACATTTATTGGGTGGTCGGATGTATTCGCAACTGTGATGTTAATTTTGTTATTTTCTTTTACTTTTACAATACAATTAGCTATTAATAAGGATTCGGATAAGTGTTGATCTGTTATAATCCCTTCTTTTATTTCGGGGTTTTTGACTGTGCATTCGATTACGGTTTCAGTTCGGGGTGGTATGATATAAATTGGATCGAAGAAATGAAGATTCACACTGAATTTTTTAAAGTGAAGGGTATCGTTGTTGTAATCAATACTACATCCGAAAGTAGTAAGAAAGTCGGACCCTATTATCCCATCATAAGGCAAGTTGATATCCTTAATAACGTGAAATTTATAGCTAATGTGTTTCTTTACATCGAATTGTAGATTTAATTTAAAATGACCAAGTGTTGGTGTGGTATCATTTCCAGGGTCTATACCCTTAAGTTGGACAACTTCTTTCGTGAGTGACGGATACTTAAGTATACATGTTTCCTTTAATAGGCATATGGCTGAACCGGAATCAATTAAAAGGGTTATAGGGATATCCGAAATTTGTGTATGAACTAGGATGTGTGGTAATAATTTTTTCGTGGTATCGATATTAATTTCATATATGGATGTTGGATTCTTATTTTCTTTATTTAATTGAATAGGATTTTCGGTTTTGGATATTTGAGCGTTTCCGATTTGGGGCTGGTTACCCTGTTGTGTAACGACTTTATTTTTTTGATATTTGTGCGTTTCCGATTTGGGGCTGGTTACCCTGTTGTGTAACGACTTTATTTTGGATATTTGTGCGTTTCCGATTTGGGGCTGGTTACCCTGTTGTGTAACGACTTCATTTTTTAATATTTGTGCGTTTCCGGTTTGGGGCTGGTTACCCTGTTGTGTAACGACTTTATTTTTTTGATATTTGTGCGTTTCCGATTTGGGGCTGGTTACCCTGTTGTGTAACGACTTTATTTTGGATATTCGTGCGTTTCCGATTTGGGGCTGGTTACCCTGTTGTGTAACGACTTCATTTTTTAGTATTTGTGCGTTTCCGGTTTGGGGCTGGTTACCCTGTTGTGTAACGACTTTAATGGTGTCTGGCCTTAGCCGTCTCGTGCGACACCTTAACGGGACGTCTATTCGTTTAAAGCTTCGGGATATTTTACATTTTCATCTACTATTTCTTCTACGTAGTTTACGTTTCTAAAGTTATAATTAGGATTCGATCCCGAAGGTCTGTTGTGTGGTTGCACGTTATAGCGGTTATTGTAGAATTCTCGCTTCTTGCAATCTTGTATATCGTGTCCTATCGTTTTGCAATACCTACAGAATGCATTTTGAATTTGACCTCGTGGATGAGGAGTAGGCATGCGTTGTTGAATAGCAGGAAAGCGCGGTGAAGGATATCTGGGTTGATGGAATCTCGGCGGTGGTCGCCTAATGTTGTTAATATTTGTTCTTGGATCAGGTTGAGGGATAAATCTTTTATATAGCATTAGTTGGATTCTTTCTTCGGAAATAGCGAGACTTATAGCTGTATTTAAGTTTTTGGGGCTACGACACCTTACTATATTTGATAATTGTGGATGTAGACCCATCAAAAAGTGGTGTAATGCAAGGTCTTCCATCGCTGCGGTGCGTCCTACGATTTCCGCTTTTTTATTGTTACATGCTAGGGAGACCTCTGTTAGCAGTTGTGATAAACACGATTCTACTCTGAGTGCGAATTGACTGACGTTTTCTTGCGGGCCTTGTTTACTCTCTTGAAGCTCGGCTAGTAGATGAGTATAATGTTTTTGTTCCGAGAATTGTGTTCTCAAGAATTCTCTGAGTTGGTCCCAGGATGTAAAGTCCTTGACCGAGCAAGCAAGCTCCGCTTTACCTTGGAGTTGACTTAGAATATATTTAAACAGTATAGGTTTTTGTGGTTCCGTAGCCAAATCATGGGCGTTAGTGCAATTTATTAAGAACGAGTTTAGTGTTTCACGACAACCGTCATAGGATTTGATAAATTTAAATAATGTGTTTAACTCCATATTAATATGTTGTACAGAAGTTGACCTTGTCACCCTAGGTGACTTTACCGGTTCGGGGGATGGAGGTAATTCTGGGATGTCTAAGTGTAGTTTATTGTCTTCGGACTTTGATATTGTGGCACCCTTAACCATTACGATGAAACAATTTGATGTTTTGATATTTAAAGAAATTAATAAACAGTGTCATCAAGATCTATTAACTACAATTAAAGTTATTTTAATTTAAATTCGGACATAGACATAAAATATAAAATGGTTTTATTTTCTATCAAGGATCCCTAACTTAATTATTAATTTGCAATGACCAGAGACTTACAGGTTTAAGATAACGCAGCTCAAAACTGCAACTCGGTGCATTCCGGACCGATAAGGCGACGTCTGGACGTGGATGTCGTATTTCGATGATTTTTATTTGCAGATGGATATTCAAATTTCTGCACTAAAGTTTGGGTGTTCTTGGATTTGGATGTTGAGATTGTGGTCTTCTTTTTTTTGAATTAGATTTTCTTCTTCGAGTGGATTTGATGAACTGTTAGCACTTGAAGTTTTGTTCACTTTTCACCGGGCACGGCACAGTTTATAAAGTTTCAGTTTTTATGTTTTTGGGATGCGCGAACTGGCGATTTTCGGATCCCACCGCTGCCACCAATTTGTTATGGGAATTCTCTCTGAGGTCGTTTTAAAAAAGGAAAATTCTTAGGACACAACTATTTATTGGATATTGAATAATATGGATAATGACACTCAGAGTAATCCCGGCAGCCGCACCCGTACTCTAACACAGTTCACTCACTACTGACCGTTCTCCGGTCTCCTATCAAGTCTCTACCTCGGACCGTCTAGTCAGCGGTTCGAGGGTGTCAGCAGTTTAGGGTTCGGTAGGGATATATAACAGGACGAAGCGCGATGTTATACGGATAACATGTTGGAGTTGGGGGACCGACTATTTCAAAGGTGAGGTCGTCTATAAACGCGTCGAGACGCCTACCGTTAACGTTTGTACGATGGCAGTTCCACCTAGTGTGGTGGCAATTTAAATCGCCTGCCAGGATGACAGAGTCTCCCATGCCGAACAGTGACTCGATGTCACTGCTCAGAAGGGGCTTGTCCGGGGGGAGGTAAACGGATGCGATGACGATCGGCTGGTGTCCCGTCAGCGAGATACGGCACACTGACGCCTCGATATGTGAGAGCGAGGGAGTATCGAGAGGGACAACGTGCAGGGCCCGCCTATAGTAAATGGCAGTCCCGCCTTTGGAGGCGGTGAGTCTGTCATTCCTAACCATGACGTAATTCGCGACTTTCGGGTCGCGACGCGAGGGCTTCAGACAGGTTTCCTGCACTAGTAGAATATCTACAAGATTATCGCGGAGGAATTCGAAAATTTGATCGCGTTGCCGCGCGAGTCCGTTAGCATTGTAGAATGCTAACGTAAGGGAATACGGTTTTTCTCTACCTTTTTGCGCCATTGATTACCGGTAAAGATTTTTATAAAGTGCGGGACACGGACTCGTATACGTCCATGTGATCGAACGCATCCGCGAGTCTCTGTTCGGGGGTTACCGACCTACGTATCGCGTCTGCGAACGATCGCAGACGGTCGAAGTTAACAGCGGTGACGAAGTCGCGCACGAGCGCGAAGTCGTTGACGGCAGAGGGTTGCGGGGGGCGGAACGCGGGCGCGGGGCGAGGTGCGAGCAGGGGCTGGGGCGCGGGGCGTGTCGCGAGCGGGGGCGGGGGTGCGGTTTGCGTTCCCGCCTTCGTATACGGCAGCGGCTTTTTCCACGCTGAAACCGTGGGAACTGCAGCCGGCACGAAGGCAGGTTTCGGCACTGAGGGTGCCGAAGTCTTTGGGCCGACGGATCGCGGAGCTGGGAGGGTTGAACGCTTGCGCGGAGCCCTAGGACATCCACGGTAGTTCGCGGGGTGCCCTTGCTTAAGGCATAGGACACAACTTGGGGGTTCGGTCGCGGTTTCCCTATCTCTAACGCAATCTAACGTAGCGTGATCGCCGAGGCACTTCACGCAGCGGGGACGCGCGTGGCAATTACGCGCCGAGTGGCCATATAGCTGGCATCTGTAGCACTGCCCGGGAGTGCCACGTTTATGGGGGGCTTCGATGGAGACCCCGGATAAGCCGCAAACTTTCGAGAGGCATGAAATTTTCTTTTTGGCCTCCGGGGTTGGCTCCAACGCGACAAGAATCATATTATAGGGCTGCTTGCCCCGCCCACTGTGCATCCGATGCACACTAACTATAGGGAGTGACTGAGCGATCAGATCCTCCTTAACGTAGTCGATGTCTAACTCCTTGGGGACTCCGCGTATTACTACGCGGAGCTCGCGGTCCTCCTGAAGAGCATAGGTGTGAAAACCTATGTTCTCCTTTCGGAGGTATGAAGAGAGGGCCCTATGGTCGCCCGGCGTTGCGACCTTTATCTGAATCCCATGCGCGACGTTACGCGCATGGGTGTAATTAATTTTGTTTGCCTGAAGGGCCTGGGATACTCGATTCCACGCTGTCTTCTCTTGAAGTATCAGCGGGGGCGGGGCAGCTACTTTAGGAGCGGGCGCGGGCTTGGGACGCGGCGGTGGGGTTACGCGGCGCGCGGAGTCCGACTCCGGTGTAACTACTACCTTCGGTCGAGAGGCGGGCGCGGATTTCGTTTGTTTTGTTGTGGAGCTCCGGGACTCCACGACGCGAGTACGTTTTTTACCGCGGGTAACCGTTAGGAACCCATCCGAGGTTCCGGGCTGAGGGCTGGGCGCGGATTCAAAGTCCATCTCCGATTCGGTATCGGAGCCTGAACTATTAGAGACAGAGCTATTAGAGACGATCGAGGTCGCGACGGACGAAGTCAGTGAGGCTGACACAATAGACGCGGGTGCGGGGGTGGGGGTAGCGCTAGGCGCTATGTGAGCCGCATCGTCGGAACGTGCGCTCGAACTTAACGCGGCGGCGGGGGGCGCGCGGCGTGCCTCCGAGGCACGGTTGAAATACGCGGCGACGGACGCGGGGGGGAGGGATTGCCACGAGAGGCCCTATAGCTGAGATACTCGGCCCTAATTGACGGGTACCTATCCCGGAGGAACCCGACAATGTCCCTAGCACTATCACTGTCGCACACAAAATCTTCGCTCATCTTCGGTCTTCTTGCCCGGGGGGGGCGGCCCCGGGACTTTTGTTGAACTCGCCGAAAGGCGAGGCCCCGGATAGGATTTGTAACCCCCCTGTGCTGCAGGACAGCAAGGAGCAGGGGGGGGGGAATGCCTATGCCGTGAAAACGGCAATCGGCGGGGAAAAGGAAAGGAACCCGCTCGGGCTGTATAGTGCTACAGCAGGCAGAATCGCGAGCGGGGGTCTAGTCTTGAAAAAGACTGTTGTTTTTGGGAAGGGTTAGGAAATCGCTAGCCTGTGAGTGCCACAGGAAGCTGAACGTAGCGATTGGTTTTGCCTTGAAAAAGGCAGTTGGTAAGGGTGGGTTCGCGGTTACAAAACTTTAGCGCACAAAAATGGACCTCGATACGCAGATCGCAAGCGACCAACGGATCGGCACGTCCGCACTACTGAATTGTACGCACGATGTATTCACGGTCACTACACTGTCGAGCACAACTGTGAGTTCAGAGACGCAGCTCGCAAGCGGGCCACGGATCGGAAAGCACGTCCGCGCACGACCGAGTCGTGAGCGAGAATGTAAAACGCATGCAGTTTAGTCCTATTTAAATATAGGGAGAATAATAAATTAACATTCTTGAGCCCACGGTCAGCTGCCAGTATCTGCAGAGCGTCAAGTCCCACATATCCCGCGTGCCTCCTAAGGGGGACTCCTCATAAGAGAATCGAAAACAAATATAAATAACATTCAATTTAATTTGTGAAATAATAAAACACACTTTCACACCGAAAATTTAATTAAAGTAGTAATTTATCGATAACCAAATATCTTATAATTAATATAGATGCGATATAATAATATATTATAACCACATCGTTACTGATCCGAATAAATTTCAAAGGACGCCGGGGTCACCGGTCAATGAATTTTCAGTGACTCCAAATCGTTTGAGCAGACCTGCCAGGTGCAATAGCAATTCCGGCGGGCAAAGGATTCCTCTGCCCGGCGCGGCGCGGCGGGGGTCAGACTGTTTGAGAAACGCTTAACCTTTATTTTTATTGCCTTTCCCTCCATCTATTTTTATACTTTCGTTACCTATTTTTGCTTTGTAGTACATGAAGTAAATCATACAACTCCAAAACAAAAGAATAAATTTTTGCTACATAACCGATTCTTTATATTTGAAAAAATGCCTTAAAAATTATACATGATGAATGCATGATTTTGACATTTAAGATGCCCTTTTGCTTACCTATGCTGATAACCTTGAGAGCTATATCAGCGTTACCCTAGCGTGTAGGTGAGCTCTCGAGACTCAAACCGTAGGTGTTGCTAAAACTGGCCCTAGCAAGAGCAGTGCTTCGCAGAATCTACCACCAGATCGAAAATGCGACCCACTGAGAAAGTCAGTGTGTCTATGGGTTAATTTACTCGCCGAGCTCTTTGCCGCAAGCGACGGGTTTGGCGAGGGCGGTGACCGATGCTTGAGGTACCTAAAAGCACCGATAATGGATCGGGATGAATCCGTAATGAAATGTGTAGGGCGACGTCGACCATTCGGTCCACAGGATACTATCCTTTTAAAAACTAGGCAGAATTGTACTAATGGTGCGTGCAGGCTCACTGTGCTCTCACAATTCAATCTACCACCAGTAAAAAGTACTGTCACGTAGTCAAATACTACATACCCTAATTCCAATACAGGTGATTGGTTAAATAATTATATGGTGCTAGTTCCGTTGTACGTAAACAATTGCTGAATCGATCTTTTCAATACGTTCGTCGCACATTCGGCGTGCCTTCTCCGAGCAAGTTTTATTGGCGTTGTCGCAGACTGCATACACAATTCATCCGATATCCAATTTATCGCGACAACACTATTTTGGTTGGCTGTAATAAACTCTTATTACAATAGGAATATCCGTAATACGATTTTCTATAATTGAAAATCCAAACTAATTGCATTTAGTAGCTATATGGTGTTTTTAGCGTGCCTTTGTTTGCTTGATCCACCTTTGTTAGGGATTTTTTCAACATAGTTTTCAGCAACTTGATGAAGTCGGATCGACTTGAAATTTTACGCACGTGTCAATAACAAGGCAATAACCATTTCTGTCACGGCCTAATAATATCCTGATTAAGTTCAACCAGTTTTTTTTACCTCCAAATTTTTCCTGCTTCTTAAGTATTTTACTTTCATTTATAAATTAAATTAAACCAGTGTCTTTCTAATTTCTAATTAAAACAAAGTATCTCGTATTATTACGTACCTTATCGAGTCAATTTCAAGAAACAAATCAATAATACCTATTCGTACTGTTTTAGGATATTTATTCTTTTAACTATACTCAGACCTTAGAACTGATGTCTCAAGGTGGGTGGCGCATTTACGTCGTAGATGTCTATGGGCTCCAGTAACCACTTAACACCAGGTGGGCTGTGAGCTCGTCCATCCATATAAGCAATAAAAAAAAATTTTTTTTCAAGAACACTGCATCGGTCCGTTCTCCCGTGGAACTAACTTATAGAAAAAGTTTCACTACAGAGCAGGCGGCGCTCGGGGACCGATAAACTGTACGGGCAATTTGTTTAATCAAACACAAATGTAGGCCTCTCCCCGTCGACCGTGTAACGCGACACTCATTTTGTTTTTGTTTTGTCATCCCCCGTGAACGAGATTCATCTTGTTACGCGACATTAGCAGTAAAAATCTTGATGGAATTGAATGCGGGTTTTGTTCGGACAGAGGGCGAAGCGATAGCATGAAAACAAAATCCAAGTGATGATCAATGATCGATCTTATCTGAATTCTAAATTAACGTTAGGCAGGATGTTGTTCAGTTTATTCTAAAATGACGTACTTACGAATGAAGTTTCAAGCGATTTAGGCGTTATAAATATTAAGCAGCCTTCTTGGCAGCTTTTCTTACCGTACAACACTGTTTGCTTTTAAAATAAAACTTTTAAAATTAACCTGGTACATATTATAAAAAAATGGCATCCTTCGGTATGACACAAAGTTTTTTTTTGTTTTTATTAAAGTATTCAAATAACCACGCGGCTTATTTCAGTCGCAAAAAATGAAATATGCTGTATACCATTCAATGTAAGACAAACGTTATTCAAAGTTGTGTAGAGCCTTTAAGTTCACGTATGTGGCATTCGAATTGTGAAGTAATATAACTAATAAACATTAAAGGCATTTTATACAAATAAATAAATAAATGAGTAAAAACTAGGCCTAATGGTAGCAGAATTAACTGGTATCGATTTCACTAGCGCGGGTACCACAATCCTGCCTTTTTAGCCACGAAGCTGTTATGGGTTCTAGTTTGAAGGACGGAATAGCTGTTACACTATACAGTTGAGGCTTCAACCTCATGTATCACGCTATTTAAATTGTGATGTCAACGAACTTCAATAACCCTTTAGCGCCAGATGGTCTTTCAAAGTTCTAATGATGTAAAAAACAAAACTGTTACTAAATATTTAACAAAACTTTGGGAATCACTGTTTGCTTAATAAAATGCGCGTTAGCATTGACATAATATAATTGATTTAAAATCTTAGAAAATACGTTTAAATAGTAAATCGAATGAAGAATTAATCTCATTTCTTTTACCCTGTTGATACTGTCATCGGGGTTATCGATGCGTGTTCAAATATTCATGTTAATTGGTCGTATTAAAATCGTTTAAAATTACGTCCAAGGATTTACATTACATATAAAAAAAAGACATACCAAGCTAATAAAGACGTGCTAATGAAACGAAATCATTCGAAATTTGAATCTTAATTTGAAATCTAAGTTCGTGTATCATTTTGTTGTGAAGCCTTTTGTCGGCATCGGTAAGCCTAGAAGCGTTGCTTCGTACGGTTTTTATTTCAAGCACGAAGCTATAGTAATGTCCGTTCACTATTACTTTTTATAGCAAAAGGGGAAAAATAACAAACAGAATATTGAACGTCGATTCACCTACATACAGATATATGCATAGATATAAAATATAGCAAACGTAAGAAGGTCAAATATAGGTTCCCCGAGAAAATGGCGCTATAGTGCTTAGGGTTTTTTTTTAATTGCCTCGAATTAATGGCAAAAGTAACCTAACCTAAAATTCAATAAGATCACAAATCAATTTAATTTAAAAACAGAACACAATTTAATGAAACTAAAAATCAACATTTATTTAATGACCAGATTTTTTTTATCATAGTAGAACATATTATTATAGCCACGGACGATTGAAAATCTATATAGGAAAACCAACAATATAATGTTGTCCAATATAACATGAGTATTACACCCCTTGTGTAGAAACATTGTCACAGCTTCATACATACATATGTTGGCATTCTTCTCACGCAGTCACGTCTCTATCCAATAATACCGGAAGCCTGTGACTCATCTCGCCGTTGCAATTTTCGCTCACGAATATCAAATAAGCCGAATGAAATTTCCATCTTTTAATCACATTTTTGCCTTGTGCTCGTAATGTGTATATTGCAGAGGTTTATGTCTCTTGCCATAAACAAGGAAAAAATTGTTTTTTTTGCCTTACATAAGAAATTTATTAGGTACTGTAGCGTTCGTTCCTTTGAAAATTTATATTTAAATCATTTCATCAAATTTTTCACGTCGTAATAGGCGCGTGGTGTAAAGCGGCGAAAGTGTGACGGGTAGCCATCATACAATACAAGATAATTGATAGATGCCTAAATCTCGCTTACAAAATTTTCAAGCTAAGCTTGCATATATACAAGCTCCGAACAACAACATTCGAACCGTCGGTCTACCGAGCAATATCGCCCGCTCGATGGAAGATCTTTCCTTTCGACGTTTAAGCCTCCCACAAAAGTAATGTATTGACAACAAATTGTAAAGTAATTCAAACGGTTATTCTTAACCGATTTGAAATCCTAATATCACATTATGTCAATAACAGTTTATCCTACGGCGTATTTTACGTTTTATTTACTCACTAAACCATCCCGGCCTTAAAACTTGAGTCAGTGTACTCATATTATACGACGTGACTATACATACGGGTGTTCAAATAGCATGTGCAAATTCTGCCTAAATATTTTAACTAACTATATAAGAAAACCTACTAAACCGCATACAGGTAAATTACGGTCTAACTGCTCTTATGCGGTCACTGAAGCCCAGAGACGGAAATGTCGTTCATCTTAAAGTGGTACGCAATTGCCGTACCACGAAATACTCTGCTTAAAATTTTTGTGGCATCTCATAATAAATAGCGTATACTTACCGAAGAGGAAAATTAAATCTAGAACTTGACAGTTCCAAATTCCAGTTCCAGTTTTAACTGTACTGAGACCTTAGAATTACTGGTGGTAAGACCTCTTGTGAGTCCGCACGGGTAGGTACCACCGCCCCGCCTATTTCTGCCGTGAAGCAGTAATGCGTTTCGGTTTGAAGGGTGGGGCAGCCGTTGTTACTGTACTGAGTCCTTAGAACTTATATCTCAAGGTGGGTGGCGCATTTACGTTGTAGATGTCCATGGGCTCCAGTAACCGCTTAACACCAGGTGGGCTGTGAGCTCGTCCGCCAATCTAAGCAATAAAAAAAAACAGATCTCAGGAAATACCTCTATACCGAATCTAGATGATAAGAATCGATTCTGCTGGTGTCGAGCGCAACGATTGTAGAATAGATACGACGGCATCTTCCTTAAATGCATATCCCGAAAACTAGTACCTTTTTCGCGTCCAGCGTATCTTTTACTTAGTTAGTCTCTTAGTCCCATTTAGATTTATCAAAAAAAAAACGAACCTAAAATTTACATAACATTGATACAGTCATAAAAAAATTTAGATTCAGAATAAACAATTTTTTTTTTGCTTTGTAAATAAACTGAAAAAAGTGACATTTTCAAAGTCACAGTCAAAGTCACATTTAATCGGAGTTTTAACATACTTCGGAGGCACAAGTATTTAAAAATACTTCTTTTCTCTTTCTGATACTATCCAAATATGCTTTCAATCTAAGTAAGTAATCTTTCTTATTGTTTCTGCAATCGAGCTCACAGCCTATCTGGATTTAGTGGTTGCCTATAGATATCAACAACGAAAATGCCGCCACCCACCTTGAGACCTGAGTTGTAAGGTCTGTTTTTATAGTAAAACCGCTGCCCCACCCTTCAAACCTGAACTTATTAGTGCTTAAGAAGAAATAGGTAGGGTAGTGGTGCCAACCCATGCGGGCTCACAAGACACCCTACCACCAGTAGTTCCACAAATTATAATTTCCGTAATTACGATTTTTACGAAAAACTAATTAAACCCTAGAAAATACCGTAAAACAGGTTATTTTTGCGGTGACTCACAGCCCAACCAGTCATCTATCATAACGTGATTAAAACCTAGCCCTTTTATATTACTGCTATGTAAATGTCATTTACAACATAAATGATACGTTAATGTAAAAAATGTAGTAAAACATTTATACCCCAATCAACAACCTCACATAAACTGACCTTCTGACTAAAATATAATCTGATAATATTCAAACATTAACTAATTATAAACGAAATGTACTACTATACTTTCATTTATCGATGAAAACAGAGGTATTGGAGGAAGATCAGAAAATAGAGTATATTGTACCCGATATCCGTGTAAAACAAAAGTGCCCAATCCAATATCATAAAACACAAACTGCAAGCCAAGAGATCCCTTCATCCCGTTTGAGCCGTAAAAAACGTACGCGAAAAATTTCTCTTAAGAAATATATATATGACACACTATATTACTGCCTTAGGACGGTGTTCCAACGCATTAGAGATATATTTAAAAACTTAAATACAGTTTCAACTTTTGACACTTTACTTTTCATTCGGCACTGCACATAAATTACGAATTACACTTCTTTTGAGTTTGGGTCACTTAAATAATGCTTTCTCGGATGTGTTTGTATGTTTGTTAAGTTGATATAAATAAATAAAGTTCGCGATATGTGTGATTGAGGAGGCGTGCGGGCCGTCGTATTGTTTGGGCGCGCGCGGCGCACTGCCGCCCTACGTTGCTCGGTGGAAAACATGTTTTCCTGCAGCCTCCACTCGGCTGCGACGCGCAAACTCGCCACCCCGATGCGCACTTGCAGTCATTTACCTCGCTCTTGCGGCGAAAGTGTTTTTTGTTCTGTTAGACAAAGTTCATTTTCGTTGCATGTTCAGTGGAACAAGAATTTTAAATTACATATTTGTTTCTGTATTCCACTTTATTACGACTTTTCGAGGACGTCATTTTCAAAAGTTAAAACTTTATAAAGTAAAACGAAAACGTTTAAACTGATCAGTCGTGTGCATGCAGGATGTGGTTAACTAATAGTTTTTGAAAAAAACTATATAATTATTTAATAATTTGTATTTAATATTTTTCTCTCTGACATATAGCATTTATTATTCGATTACCATAGTCAATAAGTTTATCTATCTGTGCAAGGTAAATGCTGACTAGCGCTTAACTTGCAAGCATGAAGTCTAAGTATTAAAATTAGACAGAGCCGTGCCATTGACTGCGAATTTTTGAAAACCTTACGTCATTGATGAATTACACGACCTCTCTTCCTGGAAGTCGCTCGTGTGCTCACCAAATTACAGTCACTGCAGAAATGTGTGTTTCCGAAAACGACATGACATAGAGGGGTATTTAAGCGTCCGGGCAACAATGCGATAAGTGAGATTCTCGCAGCGCGACACGGTTCAGACACGCCGGTTATCTCGCCTTCCCGGAGCGACATGTCACTATATACTATACGCTAACATTCTACTACGGAGCGGCATTAGAGATATTGTGTTAAACAATTTATTGTGAGAGAGTGCATAAACACAAAAAAAACTGGACTAAACCATTTGCCTACGAGGACAGTAAGGCACTGCTAGATTAAAACACACAAACATACAACCTCACACACACACACCTATCCTTGCATGTCTAATCTGTAGATTAAATTTTAGGCTTAATTTCTCCACATTGTATATACGATTTTAGAGAAAACGGAGTCTCCTAACAGAGACCTAATTTGCCTAAAATGGTAATTATGTGGATCAATAAATATTTTTTTCATTAACTTTCAACGAATAATTTTATGACTTATATTGTTTTTGCCCTTCACTGTACCCCTGTCTTACTATCGATCTGATATTTAGTTAACTCTGTACTATAGTTATAAACACGCGAATCCCGTCATCCAACTTGATAGATCAGTTCCAAGATAGATTATTGCCCATAGATGTCTATAGGCTCTGGTAACCACTAAACACCAGGTGGGCTGTGAGCTAGTCCACCCAACTATACCATAAAAATAAATAAATAAAAATGACAATTGTATGGTATAAAGGCTGAATTCCATTCAAAAAAACTGAAACACGTCATGGCTTTGTGGTAGAAATAGGCATGATCATAGTACATACAAATATTCCATATTAACAAACTAAAATTATTGAAAATGTTAAGCAAAGCTTCAAAAGTTACAAATAATACACGTGCGTCATATTTACATACAAATAACCCAAGAATAGTGTAACTGTATAGCTGTATTAAATTATTATGTTTTTAGGAAAATATGTTCGAAGTAATTAAAAACATATTGAGTCAAATAGTACAAAAAACTTAGAACAAATAGTGGGTACTTGAATGAAAAACTTAAATTATCTACTTTCTCAACGTTTCTAAACTACATTAGAAAATAACTACCAAAAGCAAATATGTAATGAGAATTAAGAGCTTCCTTGTTGAAGTCGGTTAAAAACAAAACAACCTTCGCTCACAATAAACACCGAACGTAACCTCGTTACAAGCGTAACAAAATGCCTCAACAAACAATAATGGGCTTCCAAAGAAGAAAGCCCGAGGTCTGGTCACGTAGACTAATATAACTCGAATTGACATCTTAAAGGGGAAATAGCATTTTGATCTCACTAAAGTTTCAAATGGAAGATAATCGTATCGGCGGCTCATGTGTAAAAGCGGACAACTTCAGTTTAAGTTATTTGATTTCAAAGTGTACGAAATACTTTTATAGTTGCGTTGCAATTTTAAGTACATTTAATGCGATATTAAAGTAACTATATATACGACGAGGCTTAGATTTATTTGTCTCACTTACAGCCTTTTCCCAGTTGCTCTGATACATGCTCATAAGATCAGAATCTCCATGATGACCTGGAGCTTGACTCAATCAGTAAGTATTTACAGTCGGCATCATTGCGCTACTTTGAGAAGGCAGCACGACACGAAAACCCTCTTGTCGTGGTCGGCGGAAATTACATACCCGATCCTGTGGACCGAATGATAAATAGTCGACTTCGCCCAAAGCACCTCATTACGGATCCTCTCGATCCAGTAACGGTGCTTTTAGGTACCTCAAGCACCGGTCACCGTCCCCATAGAACACGTCGCTTGCGACGAAGGGCTCGACGAGTAAATTAACCCATAGACACAGCCCACTGAGTTTCCCGCCGGATCTTCTCAGTGGGTCGCATTTCCGATCCGGTGGTAGATTCTGCGAAGCACGACTCTTGCTAGGGCCAGTGTTAGCAACACTTCCGGTTTGAGCCCCGTGAGCTCACCTACACGTCAAGGCGAAGCTGAAATAGCCTCTCAAGGCTATCAGCATATGTAGGGAAAAAAAAAAGATTAGACTGAATTATATTATTCAAGAACTTTTTTAGCCTTTGCATAGAAATAAGTGAAATAATGGCACCTACTCGTGTGAGTAGTACGCCCTAACAAATGAATTAATTAAACTAATTTCAAAATAGTAGATTGATAGCAAAATGCAGTTATACCCTTTTTTCTTCCGAGCATCTGTACGAGCTTAGACAACGAAGACAGCATAATCCTAGATAAAGAAAATCGATACACTTGCATGATACGCAAAAGAGATGTGTAGAGAAATACCTAATAAGCTCTGGAAAATTTTATTAAGTCATCAAGAAAACTTCGGTTGTGTTTTCACAAAACTATTTATATCATAAAAAAAAATGAATTTCTTGTAACCCTTTTCAAAAAGTCATTACGAATGAACACCTACTTACTAGACACTAAAAATATACTCAAAATTCCATAATGCGTTAATCCCACATAAAATACTTTGATGTATAAAAACTTGAAGACTTCAAAATCGTTCGGTTTATATAACTTTAATTACTCTAAGCAAAGGGCGAGTCATTCATTTTTCGCATCGTCGCTCACACAAATTAGATGAGTGCACCAGAGCCCCAAAGAAACACCCCTAAATGACTTGCACTTTGAATGCATATTTTAATAACGTTCTTCTGTTTTAAGTTGTCTTTTTTTTATGGCTTAAATGGGTAAACGAGCTCACAGCCCACCTGGTGTTAAGTGGTTACTGGAGCCCATAGATACGCAACGTAAATGCGCCATCCACCTTGAGACATAAGTTCTAAGATCTCAGTATAGTTAGAACGGCTGCCCCGCCTTTCAAACCGAAACGCATTACTGCTTCGCGGCAGAAATAGGCAGGGTGATGGTACCTATCCGCGCGGACTCACAAGAGATCCTACCACCAGTAAAAGTCTCACCTATTTATGATTTAAGCCGAAGTTTCATTTGCAAATTTAATCCGACATTATATGTGCAGTATCAGTGCAGCAAAAATGAGACTATCAGTAATACGATTACGGTATGCCTCGGTGCTCTGAGGAACTGTTTGAGCTGATTCCGTCGTCATAAATGAGATAACAAGCTATATTACTTAGAATCTATCTGCTCTAGAAATAATTTTTGCCACGTGCTGTCCGGCTTCGATTGAATTTCCCTTGACTGTGAATACGCAGTAGTATGTCCTTCTTCTAACGTGACTTGCGGAGACTGCTTACCGAGTGATAAAAAGCAGCTCGGCTGGATTCCCGGATATTCCTGACATCCTTGATCTAGCAAGTAACCACGAATAACCATCATCAGGTCGACTGTATGATCATTGGTCTATAATGGCAATAAAAATGTGATAGCATTTACCTATGATTAATCTTACTAAATAAATTAACGAGAACGAGTTATCTGTTTTAATGTACATCTTATTAAATTGATTGTGGTCCACCCATAGACACAGCCCACTGAGTTTCTCACCGGATCTTCTCAGTGGGTCGCGTTTCCGATCCGGTGGTAGATTCTGCGAAGCACTGCTCTTACTAGGGCCAGTGTTAGCAACACTCCCGGTAAGAGCCCCGTGAGCTCAACTACACGTCAAGTAGAAGCTGAAATAGGCTATCAGCATAAACGGAAATAAAATATTAATTGACTTTAAAACTGTGAGTAATATTTGTTATTGTCTTTACTTTGTCTTGTGTCTTCACTTTCAATTCAATAAAGGAATTATTTTAAATTTTAATTGTTGTTACTATGGAGGGCAATGATAATAATGAAGGGAATGACATCGGCAGCGCTGACGTCATTATTTTTAAAAACAAAAAGGCGCCAGTTGCGCCTTCATATATTGGTTATTATTGTATTATAGATGTTATTATGTATTATAGATGTTATTGTCTTAACGGGTGGTACCAGCAAAATTTATGTAGAACTTTTTTGTTTTTTTTTTATTGCTTAGTTTGGTGGACGAGCTCACAGCCCACCTGGTGTTAAGTGGTTACTGGAGCCCATAGACATCTACAACGTAAATGCGCCACCCACCTCGAGATATAAGTTCTAAGATCTCAGTATAGTTACAACGGCTACCCCACCCTTCGAACCGAAACGCATTACTGCTTCACGGCAGAAATAGGTGTGGTGGTGGTACCTAACCGTGCGGACTCCCAAGAGGTCCTACCACCAGTGATTACGCAAATTATAATTTTGCGGGTTTGATTTTTATTACACGATGTTATTCCTTCACCGTGGAAGTCAATCGTGAACATTTGTTGAGTACGTATTTCATTAGAAAAATTGGTACCCGCCTGCGGGATTCGAACTCCGGTGCATCGCTACATACGAATGCACCAGACGTCTTATCCTTAAGGCCACAAGGACTTCAATTTCATCAACAAACTTGTTCGACAAATTTGTTCGTTTTCCAACCTTTTGTATTATTGATTATATAACACCCATATGCGTGTGCTTATGACTCGATATATGCAAATGAATATTTATCGACATATTGGATGTCAAAATATGTAGTATAGAAGCAATTGGATACCAGATTTTAAATTGAATGAAATATTTTTGAACATAAAAAGGTATATTGATATGGTTCCTTTTTCTGTCATACTTGAATAAAAAAACTGACAAATTGAACTGATGATTTTTGATATCGATTTTCATAAACATATTTGGTCACTAGCCAATAAGCGATATAATCACTGGCTGAATACTAATTATGTCAGGGCGACTTTAAAAAAACAAAAAGTCACAAAATATAAAATATAGGTTTTTTTATGTTTTAGTACAATGTATAGTCAAAGATAAATGAAAATAAAAACTTAGAACGATATGAGAGAAAGTCTCATTGGGCGACGCGTGCGGTGCGGCGGTCATAAATTGCTTGGGTTTGATTAAGGCGGTGCAGTGGGCCCTCAGGTCACCCCTCGCGTACTGCAACTCCACCGGTGCATTCCTCTATACAGAGTGTTGAGAATGAACACGTAAATTTAATTTGTAATACTGTATCCAGCATTCTCCCATCTCAATTAACAATATCGATTAATGGAAAACGTTCAAAAATTCTGTGCCACTAAGATTTCCTTTCGTCCGCAATGCGTTCACGAATATAATTGGACAGTTATTACAATATAATTAGACAGGTATTAAGTGGTTACTGGCGCCCATATACATCTATAACGTAAATGCCCCACCTTGAGATAAAGTTCTAAGGTCTCAGTATAGTTACAACAGCTGCCCCACCCTTCAAATCGAAACGCATTACTGCTTCACGGCAGAAATAGGTGGGGTGGTGGTACCTACCCGCGCGGACTCACAAGAGGTCCTACCACCTTAATAAGATAAGATAATAAGAATAATGGAGTATTTTGACCTGATTTTCTGTTATTAAGGCCTCAGGTCCTATCTTAAGTACTCGTAATAAGCCATATTTTATTAGTCGTCTATTCACATGAAAAAAGATTTTCTTTAACAAGTGAAACTAGTTTTAATTTTTGAAACACCCCATAGCCGAATTTCACCAGATTGCCATCTACTTTCGGGATTAGTATTATAAGAAGGGGATCGTTTATTTCCTTTCTATTCAGACGGTTCTCAACCTTTCGATTACTGGACAAACACGTCTTAGCTGATACCAATGCCAACGTACTGGAAACGTTCATTAAGTTATATCTATTAACCTTATAAATAAACTTGAAGTAGACTAGATACAACACCATCACTCAGTGTGAGAAAGTTGTGGTTCATGAAGATACTTACAACACATTTTATAAACTGAACACAACGTATGCTAGTAAGACAATTAAATTTTTGAAACAATGGCGGATTAGAGTAAACATATCACAGAGGACCAGGAAATTGGAACTATTGAACTGAAGAACAGGCGTCAAGACAAGTTTTATTGTTTTGACCGGTCGCGAAAACCATAAATTATTCAAAACATCGTAAATAATAGAATGACAAGAAAAGAACGCGAGATTAAATCGTAAAAGTTAAAGTTATGGATTTATTTAAACTAAAGCAAACAGAAGAACAATATTAAAATAGGTATATAGAAACTAACGTGGAAATTATAATCAAATTCATAATCAATAAAATTTGAGAACTGCTGTCGTATCGTGTGAATAATCGCAATAAGCAATGTAGTAAGGATTTTATAAAAGAATTCGGTAACTCCTGGAGAGGGCCGACGATGACGTCATCAATACAAACCATCTGTCTTTCTTTAGAAAAACTAGTGCTATATTTTACTTTCAAAGTCAAAGTCACAGAATTTTTACTTTATTTCGAAATGAGTTTTTAGTTGCATTATCTTCCCAATGAGACTGAAATCGTAAAATCAAAATTATGTACGAAAATTGGTTCAATGTTATTCTGTATTCTGTAACAAAATACCGCGGTAGCTGAATTTTTTGAACGCAAAGTTCAATGCTTGAAAGCATAACTTAACACAGTATTGTGAATATAGATTCTGACCTTGGACATCGTGTAGGAAAAACGATTTGCAATCAAATGTGCATGTGTGATGTCCAAGCGTTTTGAGTACACACATTTGGGGTAACGCAGAATGGATACAGTTAAATGTAAATCAGAAATACAATTTAGTTTGTTAAAAAACATAAACATAACATAAAACGGAGAAACTTTTTTTAGAAGTCTGCTAAAATTATATACTATTATTTACTAGCTAATACACGTTTTTTTAATAGGTATAATAAAATCGTACCTAATATTTTTTTTTTTTTTTTTTTTTTTTTTTTTTTTTTTTTTTTTTTTTTTTTTTTTATTGCGTAGATGGGTGGACGAGCTCACAGCCCACCTGATGTTAAGTGGTTACTGGAGCCCATAGACATCTACAACGTAGACGCGCCACCCACCTTGAGATACAAGTTCTAAAATCTCAGCATAGTTACAACGGCTACCCCACCCTTCAAACCGAAACGCATTACTGCTTCACGGCAGAAATAAGCAGGGCGGTGGTACCTATCCGCGCGGACTCACAAGAGGTCCTACCACCAGTAATTACGCAAATTATAATTTTGCGGGTTTGATTTTTATTACACGATGTTATTCCTTCACCGTGGAAGTCAATCGTGAACATTTGTTGAGTACATATTTCATTAGAAAAATTGGTACCCGCCTGCGGGATTCGAACACAGGTGCATCGCTTCAACACGAATGCACCGGACGTCTTATCCTTTAGGCCACGACGACGACCTTCAAGTGACTCAATATATTTTTATTACAATACTCTAACACCAGGTATAGAGTAAAAATAGATCATCGTACTTATCGTATTATTATATTCTTTAATGTCTACATAATCATGGAAAGTATTATATCTAAACGTAAAAATCAGAAAACTGTGACTTAATAGAGTGACACCTATTTTAAAAGTATTTATTTAGCTCTATCCAAATCTTATCAATTTTAATGTTCGATCTGAATCCTTTTTTTCTATCTATCTTTTTAACCGAGAACTGACAGATCTCAAGTCACGAATGACCAGTCTTTTTTTTTTTAGTTTATGGCCTGGTACCTTTAGACCAAATGCCCCATCTATTCGCGTCCAGTGTTGCCGTGGTAAAAAACTCAAAGCGCACAGATCGGTTTCGAAGATTTAACAATACCGAAATATCGACCCGAATAAAAGGACGACTCAATTGCATCTGTGTAACTGTACACTACTATACTACATATTATATGACCGTGATTTAGGGCGGCGCGACGGCAGCTCGCGGGAGGGGAAGTACAGATTAACCATAGCCTGTTAATTACGACAAATGGACACCGGACAACGAATAATGGCCGCAGGACAATTTTCAAACTGTTTTATCGGTGTCCGGCACGTTTAAACAGGGTCACAAAGTCTACCCTGTCACCTAATGACTTCATTATGTAGCTGTTGAGAGGTGAGTGAGTTCTATGACGCAATGCGGTACAGATTATCTATATTTAAATAAGTACATAGTCAAGATAAAAAAAATGGAACATCATTGTCTTGGTTGCTTCGTGCGGAAAAATATTTTGAAAATTATGACTTTGTGAGTTGATATTTTTGTGAACACGGAACAGCGCAAAATCTTAATTATAGTTCAGATCAATAAATAACATAAAATTACTTTAGATTTCAATAAAACAAAATCCTACTTGTAATATTTGATTTTTTTTCCCTACCTATTCACTGGTAGCATAAGAGGCTATATTCCAGCTACGCGGGGATGGATAGCAAGGATTATTTGATTTCGGTTTAAAGCACGTTAGAACTTCACTTAATTACCCATAAACGGTTAAATAAACACTCACTATGCATACAAAACATACGACATGACTGTACCTTTGATATGATATTATAGCCCTTAATATTATTTAAACAATTTTAACTAAACGATGTTGTATTTATATTGCGTATACTATTTAATCATACTTTTGAACTATCGATAAAAAAAATTGAGTACCATTGTTTCAGTATTTTTTTATTTTATTTTTTTATTGCTTAGATGGGTGGACGAGCTCACAGCCCACCTGGTGTTAAGTGGTTACTGCAGCCCATAGACATCTACAACGTAAATGCGCCACCCACCTTGAGATATAAGTTCTAAGTTCTCAAGTATAGTTACAACGGCTGCCCCACCCTTCAAACCGAATCGCATTACTGCTTCACGGCAGAAATAGGCAGGGTGGTGGTACCCACCCGCGCGGACTCACAAGAGGTCCTACCACCAGTAAAATATATAAATATAATATAATAAAATATGTATAAAGTATATAGTTATATACTTAAAGCTTCTATGAAAACATTTTTAGATGTTCACGAATTGTATCAAATAATTTAGATAGTGATTAAACTGAGACCCTGCCACCTAGTATCGAATAGCGGCAATAAAATGAGAACCAGTTTCAATCTTAGATGAGGGAGTGGCGTAAAATTTGTTTGCAGAGGGCGCATTGCACTGTTCACGATCGAGGACCCATTAAAGCGCTTTCTTAATTTTAATATACAAAAAAATATACTAATCTACGTTCAATTTATTTAAATTAAAATAATAAATATGTAATTTGAATAAAACCCAATAAAAAAAATCCTGTTACTAATTCATACTGTGCTTATTGGTATTTCACTAATAAATCCATGTTAGTACAAGAAAAAAAAAGCACTTAACAAATTCAACAGATAAAATATTCTTCCACAAATTAACTAAAAATGTATGTACTATGGTATTATGGTATGGTATTAAAAAGGTAAGTACTATGATTTTTTTGTTCCCCTAGCTAGTCGTTGGTAGCCTACGGGTCTATTCTAAGTGCGCGCGGACCGGTAGGTGAACTCACGTGCTCAACCTGAGAGAATTGCTAACACTAGCCCTAGCAAGAGCAGTGCTTCGCTGAATCTACTACTGGATCAGAATCGCGATCCACTGAGAAGATCCGACGGGAAACTCGGTGGGTTGTGTCTATGGGCTAGTTCGCAAGTCGAACTTGCCGACGAGTTCAACGAGAACGGTGTCCGGGACTATTGATTTCGGTAAATGTTAAAGTGGCTGTGAGGCTATTTTTGTGTCTTTTCACACCCAATGCAGAAAATGTGTTCTCCGAAGTGAACCACCTTTCTTCCTTCATGGTACCTTCAAACTGGGCCAACGGCGACATCCGGCTTGTGCGTATGCCCTCTTACCCTACAATGTCCTCCTTTATGGAGGATTTTTATTGTCTCAATGCATAAACTAGAAATTACTCTCATTTTGGTAATCACAATGTGAAAGGCTAAAATCATGAATGCCATTACTGTCGAAGTATATTTTATAAACTATATTTGAAGATTATTAAATGATCATTTTCAAAAAAATAGCTATACCTTTTTATGAAAAATATATCTTAAAATAAAACCTTACCAAATTTCAGCTTCCGCTGCCCGCAATAACATACTGATGGTAGGACCTCTTGTGAGTCCGCACGGGTAGGTACCACCACCCTGACTATTTCTGCCGTGAAGCAGTAATGCGTTACGGTTTGAAGGGTGGGGTAGCCGACGTAACTATACTGAGACCTTACAACCCATATACCAAGGTGGGTGGCGGCATTTAATTTGTAGATCTCTATGGGCTCCAGTAACCACTTAACACAAGGTGGGCTGTGAGCTCGTCCACGTATCTAAATAATAAAAAATAATGGGTACATGGGTATGTAGCGGGTAGTTGTCAGAAATACACAAATATTTGACAGATACATGAATCTCGCTAACGACATATTCAAGATAAGTTTGCATAAATAGCAAGCTCCGAACATTAAGATTCAAGATAAGTTTTTTAATAATTCAAGATAAATTTGCATAAATTGTAAGCTCCGAGCATCAGCATCCAGACTGTCAGTCTACTGAGCAATTTCACCCGCTCAGTGGAAGATTTTCCCTTTGTCGTCAAACCTCGCAAAGGTATAATAACTATTATCACGGCTGCTATAGCATCAAAGAGCCGAAGTTCATTTCACTTGTATACGGCTTCGGTAAGCTGTCAGGGATGGTAAGCCGTCTGTTCGGAGTTTAATCTTTCAAATCACTTGAAATACTGATATTTGTCTCGGGAGATTTTTTTTATTTAACTAAAAACGTAACTTAAATCAATTTCTGTAAGTCGATTTTGAATAAGAATTGATATAAATTTGTGTAGAATTAAATAGCCTACTCAATAAGACAGAGGCTATATAATAGTTTCACATATTGTTTAGAAATTTTACGGAATGACGAAATCTTGAAATTCTTTTAACTTTTATTGATGTTAACTGTTTCTAAAAAAGTCGATTATGCTTCGCTGATTTTATGTAAATTACTCGAGGATTTCCCAAAACATATTCAAACACACATACATTGTCCTTACAATTACAAATACAACGATAAATAAATCAGCCTAATCGATGGATCCGTTCTCAAAAGCCGCTCTGTCGTACATGCAGCAATTGATTTTCATCTAGATAGATTTGATAACTTCATTTTCTAAGTTTCCATCTAATTTAATCATTCTGGCGCTGAATTTCCCCGTTGAATATAAAAAGTATGTCAACGAAAATGTTCTAACACAGAATCCAGTAAATATAAGTCGGATAGCCTCGGGGTTCATAAACATCGCGAGTTTTATCTTTCGGAAAATTTGAGCCCGGATTAAAAGGCTCTCCTGGAGTCCGTGTAAGCGCGCGTTAAGTCGGCAGCCAACTGAAAGTCGATCGATTTTATTATTTTCATTTGATAGTACTTTTACAGTATAATCCCTATACAAAATGATAAGAAGACATGCTGCATCGACCCCACAAGATGCGGGATTGAGGCCTTGTCAGAAGAATCTTCTTCATGCCTTGTACAGTGTAGATACAGAAAAAAAAATCGGTTGTCTGTAAAGTCGGTTTACTGACGATAGTTGAACGTGACAACGTCATAAGAAAATACTGATGGAATGGTTTTTCACTCATCGTGAAATAGTTCTGTTAACTTATCGTTATAGTTTTGTCAATTATAGCATAACCTACAATCGCTGCACTAGCGGACCGATGCTATTTATTTTAATGATGAAACCATGAATATTCGACAATATATCAGTGAACATAAATTTAATATCGAAAGAAACCTTTATCGCCGCAATTATCGTTGCTATAAACAATTGACACCACATTCACTTTTCACTAAACTTCATGCTTGACGAAAACATGTAAATGTATTATTGTATAGCAGCTGTCCACGTGGACGCATCGCTCACTCAAGTAAGAAAGAAACAGATGTCGAACGCTACCGAACGCGGAGGCCGATTGTGCCTTTTTGTCGCTCGTTCCGCGCTCTCGCTTGCACTTCAAGCCTTAAATGGAACGCCTCAGAGCGAGGTAACGTCGCATGAGTCATGTTTTTTCGTGCGTGCAGCCGGCTCTATCGAATTATAAGACGTTGTCACGTCAAAAAATTTCAAGAGGTTCAATAAGATTGAAATTTTAAAAATGTACTACTGGTGATAAGATATGTCGCGAGCCTTCGCGGATACATTCCAATGTCCAGCCTATTTGCGTCGGTTTGATCAATAGCACGATCATTGTACCAACCTCAAATCTAAACAAAAATTAACACTAGTCAAGTACTCTCCGACCAATACAGTTACTTAAGTGTTTATTCTATATTCTATAGTCTATAATAATTTAGTTAGGTTTAATTTAGTATTTTTATAAGATTGTAAATTCCAAGAACCGAGACAACTCGAAAGATCTCGGAAAAACGAATAACCAACCTACATACAACTTACACACATACGTATACCTACAGAGTGAGAACTATTTAAGCTGACAAAAGCCATCACGATTCCCACCTTTCAAAGGAAATTGTGTTTGTATAAAAACACGCTCTGAAAAACACGACAAAGGCACTGTAACATACAAGTACCTAACGTACGAGGAGTCATGAGGGCGGAAAATTCGATTTTCTGGCCCGCGCCTCCGTAATGCGTTGCGGTCCACATTAGGCCCGAACCCTTTGCCCGAAACGGAAATACTCCGTTAATCAAATTCACTAACCCAATCTCCGAGCATATCGAAAGCACAATAATATATGGCTCGGGCCGCTGATAAAACAAACGAAGACCCGACGGCCTAGCCCGATATCAAGATGCTCGCTTCGCAAATGCACACATTTCACTTAATCGATGGTCAATTTGGTTTATTTATGGGCTAACCACACGACCGAGACGCAAATAAACCAAAAACATAAACATGTGCACGTTAAATATATTTTACGCATGTATATTTTTATTCCTCGTCACTAGATGGTCCACGATATTCTACGAATAATGGACTGTCAGTATTTTCCACTATTCAAATTAAATCAAAGAAATAAAAAATGAAAATATTGACACACAACAGATTACAATGTTTATATGGTATGAGAAACTGATACGAGTAAAACAGGCAAAGTCCATCTATTCTATAATCCATATTTCTGAATGCGTGAAACACATCTGAGACAGATGAATAAATAAAGTCATTCGTAACCTGATATTTTTTTTATTGCTTAGATGTATGGACGAGCTCACAGCCTACCTGATGTTAAGTGGTTACTGGAGCCAATAGACATCTACAACGTAAACGCGCCATTATGAGTTCTAAAGTCTCAGTATAGTTACAACGGCTGCCCCACACTTCAAACGGAAACGCATTACTGCTTCACGGCAAAAACAGGCAGGGCGGTGGTACCTACCCGTGCGGACTGACAAGAGGTCCTACCACCAGTAAATAAAAAGTGAGCTCGACAGCTCGTTCACGCAAACACATAATAAAACATAGATTACAGGAACGAATACCGTTATTGTACAATCATTTGATCTACGTTTGACTTTTCTCACCTTAGACACGGAAATGATCATTAATTTAAAGGGCAGTAATAGGTACTGAAGTGCTGGTAGTTCACTCGTTGACCCGAAAGTAACGCAACGGAACGAAAGCCCACCACGCGTAAGCGCTGAGCCTTGTACAGCATTAATAAAGGTAAGTGCGCCCGTGTCAGCTAATGCGTCGTTATGGGCCGTCCTGAAAAACTTCTCCTACACCCCTGAAATATTAACGTACAAACGAATAAGGCCCTTAAACGTAAATCACACGGTTCAATTTCTCAAAGCACCAACCGCAGAATCCCGTTTACAGTGGACTATGAAACGCTTCGAATTTAAGCAGTTTGTGAAAGAGCAACTAGAAGTAGACTTAAACACGTAAGAAATAAAGTATTTATTTGTATGATTCATACGTTTCGATTTCGAGAACAGCTTACAGCGTGGCCTGTCCTGAAAACGCGTATATTCAGTGAATCTGCTGAATATTACAACAAACAATTACACTTATGCCAAAGCTTAGTAACATTGGAATAGTCATAAATAATTTTGATTATTCTAACATTTGCACATGCCTCATATTATTTGAATTAGTATTTTGAGTCACACATTGAAATAAACTTGAAATAAATTTGTAACATGTATTAGGCTCTCGCGGTGGATTTCACTTTGCTACTTTTTTCCACTGCTATTCATGTGTTACAGTTTGACGGAAGAGACAACGGTTTGGCAAAACAAATAAAACCTCTATCTTATATCTCTAGGCGGACGGACAGCATTTAGTCTACGGACCAAACACCAGTAAAGATTGAACTTCGGCTACCTTCTGATTAAAAAAAAATATATCGATACCTCTAATGATTTCATACACTACGAGCTCAATATTACAAAGTACCGGATACATGAGGATAACATGAATGGGTCTTAGCAGTTCGAATAATTTAGTAGTCGATGCAATCTTTACAGTTGGAACTTATTACATGAAATTGCAATGACAGATTCTGATTAGTATTACACACATAAAATGCCTTATCTATTAATAAAAGATTGGCATGGCCTACCTGAATGGTTTCATCATAGGAATAAGTTTGACTTGTGGCCGAACCGCTCATCTCACTAGCGCGAGCCTTGGAGCGGCGACCACACCTGTAAATGAATAAATAATACTTCAAATAGATTTAACACGACAGTTATATTTAAAAAAAAGCCTTATATGACAAACTTCTTCTTCTTGTCCTTATCTCTCTCTCTGATGTTCTCTTTTTAATTCATTATCATACGTCATTTGTGCACTAACACGCTTCTCTCGCATATCCGACTTTTTGGCGGGAACGCGAGGAGTGAAGTTGTGTGATTTTTTTAATTTGGCTATTTCTACAAGTCTACAAGACTTTTTTAGAACGCGAAACCTCACAAGACCACTCATATTCATATTCAGGATCTTTTGGCCACATGATCACCTTTTCTTCTCTTCACTTCAATTATTACGATAACTGATACTTATCGTAAGAATGCTCACGGTAGAACGGATTTACAAAGTGCGTGTACCAATTATTCATTATCCTACAGAGCAGGAAAACAATTTTGTTTTTTTTTTGTTGCGTACTTTACTGACGTTCTTTTAAAACTAATTTTCATTCACGTATAATCTAAATATGTTCATTAAACAATCTTCTGTGTGATGATTAAGAATCACGCAGTTTGTCTGGTAAATATTACTAGCGCGTTCGACCGAAACGACATCCTACGGAAGTTGTCCAAAGTACGTGAAAATTACATAACCGACGCCCGCCAGATGTTGAGAACTTCCCGAAACTTGTTCAGGAGAGGGCTCATGAATAATTAAAAGCAGGGCAATAACTAACCCCTCGTAACAAAAAGAAGAATACGGAATGTTTGTTTGTTCAAATGAGAGATAAGAAATGATGGGACAGAATCGTTACATTCTAGACCAAAAAAATACAAATACAATAAAACTTGCTTTGACTTTTGTAAACGCCACTACGCATTAACCCACAGACCCACTGACTTTCTCGCCGGATCTTCTCAATGGGTTGCAATCCCGATCCGATCATAGTATCAGTGAAGCACCTGCTCGTGCTAGGGTAGATGTTAACAAAGTCTCCCAGGCTAAATTCGTGAGCTCACCGACTACACAATTAGTGAAGCTAGCAAAAAAAGTTACTACGCGAATCACTGTTTGATTCTTTACTGGAAATTTTAAGCATCGTTTACTTCCATACTGTCTTCCATTTCTTTCCATTAAAACCATAAAGTTTTCCAATCTATCATTATAATGATAATCTATCATTGTATCACCAAAGAGAGCAACCTAATTAAAACGTTTTAAAATTGCACACATACAGAGACGCGTGTAAATTCTAATTTCAATAACGAACTCCGATACCGGAGACCAAGTGAAACTTAGAAAAACATTGACGCGTCTGTTTTATATCTTCTCTGAAGGAATACCGCGTGCTGTTGCTGTCACAGAATTCCTCTCGTATTGAGGTAACAGCGCTTTTTACGGCTTAATTAGTAACATCTCGAGGCGCAGGCCCGTCGGAACGACTATCACCCGGAAACACGTACATTTTATTATGGAACGAAATTAACTAGAAGCTTTAAAACTCGGCAGAACTGAAAAGTCATTACATCAAAGTTAACGGTCTCTGCGTTGAAAGGATTTTTAGTCATGTTTTTTTTTTAATCAATTTCAAGACAAGGTATTTAATTTCATTCAGCCATTATATAAAGCAGATAGAAGAATTAAAAGTACCAAGAAACATTTGTCCAAATCAAAGGCCTTTTTCTTTGCCACAATAGGTAGACGAGCTAATCGCTAGCCCTGGTGGTAAGTGGTCGTAGTTACTCATAAATGAGAAGACCGCTGCCTGCGACCGACTCCGGTCAAGCCTTGTTATAAGAAATACCCTTGAGATATATTACATTAGTTTAAATAACTCTACATTTATGCCTCTCTTTTAAATGAAATGTCAGAGTGATTCCCAACAATGCGTAATTATCTATGCCATTAAACGTCCTTAGTTCAGTAAGTACGTAACGTCTATGAATGGAATAAGTTTCTCTGCAATAGTCTACCTAGAACGTTGCTCAAGCTACGACTTCAAATTATTCGAAGAAAATTACCTTATTACTTAATTTGAAAGCAGTAGGAATTCACATAATTTTATCAGTATTGATAAAATAACTCAGGTTAATGTTACGTTTGAGATAACAAGATTGTATTTATTAGCTGGGATTCGAAGCGTTCACTTTGCAATTCGAACTACAGTTATCCAAGAGGACTCGGTAATTAAGCAACACGTGTAAGCAACGCAGAATTGTCTACCCGAATGTGCTATGAAACTTCATTACTTTGTTTATTCTACCTTTATCTCATACTTATTATGTATTCGTAACAAAATAAATTTATTAATCTTTTTTTTATATTGTACAAAATATGTTCTCATCTCCGTTTGCTAGAAGAAAACTAAGGATTAAGTTCACCTTTAACGTTTTATTTACATGCTATTTTCTGTGTGGTTACTTTCTGGCTTGATGTTGTCGGCCTAGAATAGCAACATCCCATCTCATCCCGCGGGTGTCGTAAAAGGCCGGGATTCACCGGAGAATGGGCAGCAGGGTTCTTTGTAGGGTGGGATAGCCGGTCTGCAAAACAACTAAGACTTCGACTTCGGCTCAGAAGTTGTTGTGTCCATGGACTCCGGCAATTACATAACACTAGGTGGGCTATGAGCTCATTCACCCATCTACGCATTATTTGTATCTTTTACTGTCCAAATTTTAATCATGCATATTTTTTATGCACAATTTTTTTTTTATAAATTATGAATGTGCTATTTTTAATGTTAAAATTGATTTCAGTTAAAAAACTTTCAATCAGATTTAGAAGCGTAAGTAAACTAGAATTATTTTACAGTAACAGAAGTCTTACTTTATTCGGTTTATTTTAATGTAGATAGATGTCTTATCCTAAAACGTTTTATCATTGCTTTCTATGAAAAAAATCCTAAGGCCTTTATCATCGATCGGTCGCTTGAAATTCGCGTCACGGAGGCTGCAAGCCTACTGCGCCGTCGCCATGACAACGCGCACCAAACGACCATACCGCCAAAATAGTATAATTTATAAACTTTAATACTTTGGAATTCGGGAAATGAAAGCTGTGTCCTTTGCTGCGGGAGTAAGGTTAAAATTTGAAAAACGCATTGCCCTGGGATGAGTCGGAATATTCGTTCTACTGGTTGTATTTTGATGATAAAATATTGCTCTCTGCTGTTACTCTCAACGAAAGAGAGTTATTAACAAATAGTGTAAAGATTATTTACGGTTATACCTTTGTAAAATTTAAATGTACTACCTAGTTCACTAAACCTAGTCTGGTATTTTTTTTTTTTTTTTTTTTTTCAGATTGTAATTGGCTGTCTGAAAGAGATTACCTATTCTTTAGATTTAAAAAAAAAATACATTGAAATGGTGATAAAGAGATTATTAATACTGGCTTTGTTTTTGTTGCTGGTTTGCCATTGGTATGTTGTTGATCCAATTGAGTAACTTAGTATGTTCGCACTTCAGATTTCAGATTACCGGCACATACCCGTCAACATAATTATGTTAGATAGCTTAAATTAGTTTCAACACAAAGCGCATTTAGTCCGAAGATTTAAGTTTGATGATGCTATGGTAATTAAATAAAAATCACAATAAATTTCATAATACCCTAAGACTTATTTGGTTTTATCTGGTTTGTAATTTTGAACTTGTTCAAACAGAATATTTAACATTTTATTTTACTGTTTGCTTAGTGACGTATACAGTACGTAAATAGTTCCTCTAAAGATCTTTTAGAATGAAAGCTCACGAATGTTCGTTGATTAAAAATTTGAATTTGATTTTACTTACAGCCTAGCACAAATATTAAATAAACTTTATACAATTTACATCAGAACATGCGTGCGCGCCCCTATACTTACCCTCGAAACTGTTGAACTATAAATAGCTACCGGGATGAGACTCACCGATCTTCCTGCTCTGTTGTTGTGGGATTGTTTACCACATAAGCGGTTTTTGACCCTAAACTACGCATAGGGTAATGACCCTGATTCTTAGAACAATAAATACATTACGTATGCTTATGTTTGGTTAGTTGCTTTGCGTAATATTAAGCTAAGATTTTACGTGTTTATTTTTTTGTGTACAGGTCCGTGGTTTTGTAGGAAAATAAACGAAGAACATAAATCATAATAGTTAAAGCTAATTTTTTGGTTAAATCTCGCGTATTGTTATTGTGACTAGCTATATTATTTCTGACCTATTGAATATTATGCGTTTTTCGTGGCCACGGAATTCGACATTAAAAGCGTAACAGTAGTTTTAATTCAATTTAATTCTGACTATAACCGAAATTACTTAGAAATTATAATTATAATTACATAACATTTAACATGTAACATTTTAGTTACAAAGAAATCAAAATTGCCTAATGTTTTCGTGTATAAAAAACCAATATTAATGAACGGTAGCGAAAGGAAAGTATTTCATGCATTAAAAATTGTCATATACCTATTAAGTACGTTGGAGTTTTTCAGAATACGATGTAAACACATAAATACTATGGAGTTTCAGGGTTTTAATTTTGTTTGTTTCACAATAAGAACCTACTTTGGCAAACTGTAATTTGCAAGGTAGCTTTGCGTGTCAGCACGCGGAGGCACGTGACATGAAGAAGGAACTCGACATAAATTAGGTATTTGTACTTGACAAAACAGTAAAATAAACCACAAATGACAAAGTATGGTTATGTATGTACCTAGTCAGGTCATAAATTCTGTCACATGTTTAATGTAAAATAATTGAAACAAGTTTATTCATTATGTAACCATTCATATACCAAAATGAACTTAACAAAACATAGATTCTTATGACACTAAAGTTTATTCAAACTGACCTCCGTGATTTTGAATACAGGCCTTCAACCTGCGCGGCCAGTCGTCTATCGCAGCACGAACGAGGTCCGTGTCAATATCGGTGGCTGCCTTAATCAAGGATGTCTTGAGTGACTCCAAATTGGGATGAGGCTTTGAGCACGCCTTTTCCTCCAAGTGTTGCCATATCTTGTAATTTAACGGATTCAAATCTGGACTGGAGGAGGGCCAGTCTTCGTGCCGAATAAAGTCGATTTCACGCGCCGCCAGCCAGTCTTGTGTGCTCTTCGCTCTATGAGCTGGCGCCGAATCTTGTTGAAATACCCAGTGCCTGTTATTGAACATGGTATGAGAAACAGGTTCGACAAGGTTCGTCAGGACTGTATTTTGATACACAACTGCATTCGTTTTTACACCTTTCTCACAAAAATGTACCTCTGTTAAGCCCCAATAAGAAACTCCCAACCATACCATGAGCGAGGATGGAAAATGACCTCGTTGGACACGCGGAATACGGTTGCTCGCTTCTTCACTACTGTGTGCGTACACCTTATCATTTTGTTTGTTGTAGCTCTCTTCTAGGGTAAAAATTTTTTCATCCGAAAAAAGAATTTCCCGATATTTTTTTCCCGCCTACCGCTTCAACAAAGCGCGGCATCTCTTCAGTCTCAGGTCCATTAGACGAGCATTCAAACGATGTCCTGTTTTTCTTCGATATGCCCGAAGCCCTAAGTCTTCATTTAACACCCTTTTCACCGTGGTTCTGCTTAACCCCATCTGAAGGGCCAACAGTTTCTGCTTACGTTTGGGATTTCTTTGAATTCGCGCCTTCACAGCTTTTATCACTGCTGGAGTCCTAACAGACCGACGGCGACCACTTCTTGACCTGTCATCTACACTAGAGTCATCATTGTATCGTTTGATGGTACGATAAACGAATCTTTTGGTTATATTCAAAATTTTCAGTATGTTAAAAATTTGAATTGGCGCGTAACCGCAACGATGCAACGCAATACGCAACACGGTCTTCTTTAAGCGTCCACTCCATATTTAAAAATGAGTAAAATTCTAAAAGTACCATGACATGGGGTAAATTGGGATCCTGGGGTAAATTGGGACAAACCTGCGGAAGATTCTCAAAGTACTTGTAGCACGGAATCTACCTAATTTTCTTTAAGGTAATATTTATCAATGTATAGAAGAAAAACCAAGTTAATTATGGAAGTACTAAACATGAGTTAAGTTGGTCCCAAAAATTCGTCAAATTAAATTTAAAATAGTGGTTGAAAAGAGCGTTTTAAAACAGCTTAAAGAACTTTTAAAAAAAGTGATATTATCGTTGTTTTTTCAATAAGATCACAGTTTATATAAGTTTTTAATACACCTGGAAATACCACAACAAACGGTAAGTTGCAATATTCTTATTTTAAATACAATATTTCGACAAAATAAAAAATGTATATTTTTTCCTTTCTTTTTGGGGAAAATTGGGACGTATGTAGGGTAATTTGGAACGAGACCGGAAAAATTAGGGACGAGAAAATACAAAATTGGAACGCCAAAAGACAAAATAGGGATGGCTTGTTAGGGTTGTCACTGATATCTTATAATAGATTTTTTAGCCTATACTATCACTTAATTGCGTGATGTAAAGAAGGTTAATGTGTTTATCAGTTAGTTTATGTAAGTATTATAGGTAAAAGAAAAGTATATATATAATTACTTTTTTTTCGCGACATTTACCTTGTAATATCTGCCCGGTCGTATGTTCTTTATAGCAATAAAAAAAAAAAGTTAAAAGAACTCAAACGAATCAAAACTTTTGTTATTTCAGAATCTATTCACGCATCGAATCATGATTTTGTTAACATTCACAACGATCACACACAAATAAAAACAGGCCTCAGATTTTAAATGTAGCATTAATTAAAAATCCGAGATATCCAATTATGAGTGAGTGAATTAATTGAGTTTAGTTATTTCGCTTAGAAAGAATTTCTTTTATTTTTGTTATTATTGGCAGTAATCAGATAAAGCTGTTTTTTTATCTTATTCACCTGATATCTTACTCTTGCTCAAAGATTATTTTGAAAATGTTGATTAAATAAAATTGTATTATTGCATTTCCAGTCCTTTTGTTTTCTATTTTTTATTCTATTTTATGATTTTGTTTCAGAGTTGTGATTTTTAAGGAAATTAAATAATAATTTTATAAAATATAACATGCACATACTTTTTTTGATCATTGTATTGTTGATTATCATTCACGTCACATCGCTTCGGAATAGAAACTAGCTTAATTTACACTATGTTGTGTATTGTGCTTAAATTATGGATTGTATTCATCATTTCGGTCCATATAAATAATTATATGGCACCTACCTATATATCGCAGTACTGCGAGTTGACAACCCTTACAAATATCCCAATTTAACCCTTAACCGTGTCAATTTACCCCGGACGCTGGGTAAATTGGGACGGCCATTATTTTACCGATTATTTCTTTAAAATGAATAATTAAAATAATGTAACGGTTTTTATAACCTAGGTACGTTCAAGACTCAACTTATTTCTTTGGTTGAGCGGTGACTATTTAATTGGAACTATTTTAAAATTCAATCTGAAGGTCGATTTTGTCCCTATTTACCCCATTGTACGGTACCTATACATTTTTATTTTCATGAACAATTCGAAATTCGAATTCAATAAACTTTTTTGTGGCCAGCATTCTAAAAGAAAAGTTTTTACAATACTTATGACCTGACTAGTTATGTCTAGGCTCGACGCAGTGAAATTGAAGTTGTTTTTTTGACCTGATTGGAAAAATGAGGAATCGTTATCGGGCGATGCGGTTAAAGCAAGATTAACATATGCCTTTTTTTTTGAGATTCGTACTCTACACTTTTTTTCCTATCTAAGCTGATAGCCTTGAGAGGCTCTGTCAGCGTAATCGGCGAGTAGGTGAGCTCGCGAGGCTCAAACCTGACGTTGTTGCTAGCACGAACCCTAGCAAGAACCTACTTCGCAGAATCTACCCCGGATCGGAAACGCGACCCACTGGGTAGATCCGGCAAGAAACTCACGGGGTATGTCTGTAGGTTAATTTACTCGCCGAGCCCTTCGTCGCAAGCGACGGGTTCGACGAGAACGATGACCTTTTCTATACATCTTCGTGAACGAGAAATATCATAAAAGCCAGAGCCCACTGGCATCCTGCATACAACCTGACTTATCCTATACGTTTGTGTTCCAAATGATTAGCACAGGCTTAACAATAATAACTCGGAAAAAATCACGTACAGTCATGTGGCCCTAAATTAGGATTCGCCGTGTTATGGATACCAGAGACTGACATAGATTCAAATATTTACATACTAATATTGATTAAAATGGAATATCCAGACAAAAGAACCAACAAACCTATTCGTCATACAAATATTTTCTCGGTGTGCGAATAAATCCCATGACCCAACGTATAGAAGTCAGGGATGGCAAGTATGGGCTATTACCTATGTTAACTCATCTTGCCTACTAAAGTGGTGATCAGAATAGGTGTATTTTAAACTATGAGCAACCTTGCTGCAGGGCTGAACAAAGCACAAAGGACAACGGTAACTGACTATTTGACAACCTTAAAGTAATTAATCTAAATAGCTTAGTGTAATAATACTTAAATACTATTAGGTCCATACAAAAACTTAAGTTTTGATCGTCCTAATTTAACACAACTTATCGTACTTATTAAAAACAATACTTTAAATGACTTGGCATGCTCTCAGCCAACCTGGTAATAAGTTATCACCGGAGGGAATGGTTATCATAGCGCGAGCACCGCTACTCATCTTGAGACACGATAAGTCTTGATTGCGTTGTATCAGGACTGTGCGATCCTTCAAACTCAAGATTAATTAATGCTTCATTATCCCTGCGTCCACTTAATAAACCGTACCACCAATTAATGTAATCGCAGTATGCTACTAATAAAAAGGTAAAGAATCCTATACAGAAAAGATGCGCTAGTTCCGGTACCTACTGCAGCAAATATAATGAATAATATTTTATTTAATGTTAATTCTAAACTACTATTAAAATATTATTACCCGTGTTGTCATCGTTTGAGAGTACACCACATCTCCGTTTTCACCAACACTTTGTCCAAACACGACATCAAACAGTAACACTAAGCTCATAAGAACTATATTTCAATGCGAGAAAATTCAAAACAGAGAATATAATTTTCCAACAGCTGCTATCAAGGTAAAATTAGGGCGAAAACAAATGAAATGAAGCACAGCAGCAGAAAAAACAGCCTCCGATATCTATAAACGAAAAATAGCAAGATCTATTTAAACGTTCAATGTTTATATTCACAGTCGATTTTACGTAACGTACAAAACACCGACCTACATGCCGAGTACAGGGAAAACTGAACTGAAAGCTATAAGGTATAGATTCCTACCCTTAACTGTATTGTAGTGGTGGTTTACGCTTACATTGTTATTCTATTCAATGCCATCTATCGTCGAATAGTAAGATCAGTATTAAGTTTCAGCGAATGTCAGTGTAAAATTTACTAAAACGCTTATCAGAAACGCATCAACGTGTATGCAAATATTCTTCGTCTATTATTTTAATTTCTTGAAATAGTATTTTTTTATTAATTTTAATTTTTTGAAATACTATTTCAAAAAGATAATTGTGCCAGCTTTGTTTCCAAGTGCAGAGCCATGATTCGTCAATTGAAGTTGTATGCGCGATTTACACTATACCTAATCTATATACGCTAAACATTTCACACTGACAGGACTTTATGGCGGGAACGCGAAAAGTGAAGTTGTGTGATTTGTTTTATTTTGTCTATTTAGTGTTTTTTCAGTTTTAAATGTGTAATAACGGTGGTTTATTAACTGTTTAATATCTGTGAAAGTGCACAAATGTGGGAAAATGAAACAAAGCCGCTGGACATAACTTCTCGGGATCCTCCTAAAATTCCACTGAAAAAAACTCAGTAAATGATCACCATTTTACTGAGATTATATTTCATCCAATATCATCTCATCTCATTTCATTTCATTTCATTCCAGTTGATTAATGTCTCAAATTAATCATCTTCATTTCATTTCATTTCACTCCAAAATAAAACATGACCTAAAAGTCTTATTTACCAGGTCATAAAAACCTTTTAAAAAAATCACACTTACAGTGCTATTGACACTTTCTAATTTTGTTCACCGAACTTACATGCATAGACATAAAGACCTTAACCCCCAAAAACTATAAGAAAAGAGTTACAGGTTTTATTATAGAATACAATCATTTTAAATAACATACCATCTATTTTTGCTAACATACCTTTTAATTTTTTTTCTTAAGTCAAATGCCAATAAGGAATATTAATTGTATTGACACGATAGTTATAACCATTTTTTTTGTTTAATTTTCTATTAAAATAAGAAAGGGAGACTATACACATATAAATAACATTTTAGAAATGCTGAAAACATATTTATTGAATCAAAATGAAATGGCACTATCAATTTAATTTTTGTTTTAAATTAACTTACTTATAATAGGACAAGAAAATACCGTAAGTTGTACTTGAGATATAATCAAAATTTGAGTAAAATTCTGGAAAATATTTGTAAGTTCAATAAACAACTAGCCATTTTCAACGATTTTATTTTGTTCCCATTTTTCCATTTCCCACATGTGCTACATGGTTAATAAACCATCATCATTATAACTTTAAGCCCGGAGAAACATCAAAAACAATAAAAATGTACCCAGCATAACACCTTGCGTTCACGATCTTAGTTTGACAATTTTCATTAAACGGCATGGACTGGCATGGACCCATAGACCTTTATAGTACGGTACATGGATCATTCAAGTGACAGTGACACTTGTAGAAAATGCTGGGATATTATTATTTCATTAACAAAATATATAAATTGTCTCTATAACAAAATTATGGAATTACCATATTACTGCGTATTATGAAAACCGTTAAAATTTATTTTACAAGTGATACAAAATGGTTAAAATTTGGAGGTTGGGTTTAATGAGCTATGATACTGCTCATAATATCCAATTAGCTATAGCACGAAAACATCTCGATTCAATTAAGAATGGCCTGGATTTTAATCATGATACTCTTTTACTTGTAGAACATAAACCCGTTTATACAGTAGGTGAGCACAACTACCCAAAATATACTATGATAAATTAGTTAATGACTTGTATGATGCTAATATGTTTGCTGATCCGTGAAAATAGATGAAAACATCAAAAATATTTCAAATAATCGTTTGAATATACTTAAGTCAATTGTATGTCTTAATAGTCTATTTTCATTTCACTAGCTTTGTTCCTAATCCTTAATCCGAAAAAATACTGTACAATATTATAATTATATTAAATCATTTAATTTTGTTGTTGTTTTTACTAGCACAATAATTTTTGAAAATTACAGGTATAAGAGACAAGACACCAAACAATGAAATTCTCAGGCTAAGAAGTCTGGGAGCAGATTTTAAGAAAACAAACAGAGGCGGTCTTGTAACTTTTCATGGGCCTGGTCAATTAGTTGCATACCCAATTATAAATTTGAAGTACTATAAACCAAGTGTGAAGTGGTATGTTAATAGTTTGGAAGAAATTGGCATAAGATTGTGTGGTGACTTAGGTAAACAAATTATATTATTTCAAATACAAATATACCTCATTTGCTATACAATACTCAAAAACTTTAAGTCAATGTCTAATGTGTCATCAATATTATATCATCAAACGTAAGAAAAAATAAACACCAGTCAATATCTCAATTTTGAAAAGAATATGCATATTCTTTTATTATTACTGGTGGTAGGACCTCTTGTGAGTCCGCACGGGTAGGTCTACCACACTGCCTATTTCTGCCGTAAAGCAGCAATGCGTTTTGGTTTGAAGGTTGGGGCAGCCTTTATAATTATCTTATATATATCTATAATTAACTTATATCTCAAGTTAGTGGTGCATTTACGTTGTAGTTGTCTGTGGGCTCCAGTAACCATCTAACACCAGGTGGGCTGTGAGCTCGTCCACCTAACTAAACAATAAAAATAATAACAGAATATTTGAATTTATTTTTCACTGACATCTGATGTAGTAGAAAATTTGAAAATACACCAAGGATCAATGACTAGTTTCACTGGTCCATTGATGATTGAGGGGTGTGTTTACAAATTTAATAATGCAAATATAATATAATAACTGTAAAATAATATTATAATTTAATAAGCTCTATCTAACACCATGACTAGCATCAGCTGAAAAAAAATTATTATAAAGTTCATTGTTAATTTGGTTTGCTATTCAAACATGTTTTTTTAATTCTATTTATTACTACGATACACTTAAGACAATACACTGATTAACACATTTTTAACACAACTGGAACAAATAGTTTACTTCAAGAAATTAATTAAAATTGTAATTAAAAATTCAACCTCAATTAAGAACCAAACAGAAAAATGACATAAGCAATATTAAGAATATGATTATTGTTAATTTATTTACCACCCTGCTAGCTTTTACTGCGAAGTAACATGCATTCTGGTTTGAAGTGTACAGCCAGTATATTATTAAGACCAGAACCTAGTGGATAATGAACTTACTCATCAAATGCCTCTGTATTATCTAAGACTGCAGCTGCATATGGGCCACTATAGTGAGCAGAGAAGCTCAGCCGTGGATTAAATGGTTACAGGAGCTCGAAGACATCATGTGGAAATAAATTTCAAATCTCAATGTAATGTGTATGTTGACTATGGTTTCAGACTAATATGTAACTTTGCAGCAGTAAGAGCTACTTAAGCATATCATTCTAGACAAATAAAATAAAATGCATCCAAATACCTAAACATATGTTTGACAGTGATTTGATTTTCAATCAGGAATTCAAGCCAGCCGATCACCTCACACAGGAGTATGGGTGGCAGATAACAAAATAGCCGCAATAGGTGTTCACACCTCGAGATATGTCACAACCCATGGTATTGCAATAAATTGTGATATTGACCTTTCTTGGTTCAAACACATAGACCCCTGCGGTATAGTTGACAAAGGAGTTACATCATTGACCAAAGAAACAGGAGATTTGTGCACAATAGACAAAATAACACCATTGTTTTTGAGTAAATTTAAAGATGTGTTTGAATGTGAGATAGAAGACCTGGACTTGAAGTCACAAAAAGATATTCTGAGTTATGTGTATAATAAATTAATGAAGGAATTGATGGTACAAAATACAGCATAAAATCATATAAGTATTGATTAAATTATTATGACTGGCCAGCCTAGTAACACAGTAGTTAATTACCCTTACAGCTGGACTTAGGGGTTGTTCAATTCCCCTTTTGAAAAATATTAATGTGGCGAAAAGGTCAATTTCCTCTGTTGGAGTGTTATTTATTTATTTAAATCTATTAATGTATGTGTAACCATCTCTGTTCCCATAGTACAGTGTCATATGCCTAATTGTTTTGTCACTGATTATTTATTTTAATATCCTTCCTATTTCTGGATATTAAAGGCATAATGTTGAATATCAGTGATTTTAACCAAATAAATCATAAACGGTATACTAATATATAAACAGTGGTTTTTACGGATGTTCCGCTATAACTACTGAACCATGCATCCGATTGACTTGAAACTTGGTATCGATGTAGAAAATACATGTACTTAATGGATAGGCTAATATTTATATGAGTGTTGGACTCCCTACACCAGTTGCGGGGGTGTTAAAGATGAGAATCTTTGTGGGGGTGAGAAACAATATTGTTAATTTTAAATGCCGAGCAAAGCGGACGGGTACAGCTAGTTGATTTATAAGACGTTATCACGTTAATAATAAAATAAAAGAATCAAATAATTTGTACAAAATTTATTATTTGTTTAATATTGAAAAAATAAATATGTTATTAATCATTTATCTAAATAAATAAGAAGAAATCTCAAGTTGGGTTGAAAGAAATGTTGTTTTATTTCTTTCTTAAAAATCATTGTACTTAGATTGAAGCGTTCAAGCATACAATATATATCGATGCATACAATAGAAATTAAAAGTAGCTTTTTGAGTAACTAAGGGAAGCTCAATGTTACTTGATTTTAAAAATGTATCAAACAAATTCATGACTAAGTACAATATTGTGTAACATTTCTACAAAACCCAACTGAAAGTCCCAATAAAATCTTCTAGTGCAAAAGATTTTAAGATCTATTTACAATTAATTCAATTTACGTATTTAGAAACCAGACATTTTTATAAACTAAACAATTGTTTGAAATAGTCCAGGCTACTCTCATTTAAAAATTCATTTCATATCTATTTTAAGATTTGCATAGAATAACATATAAAAAGTTACACGATTTTTTAATTAAAAATGTATCAGTCACAAGTAAATAAAAAAATCAATTTGAATTGTAAATCATTAATTATCATCTATTTACCAATCTATAACATCAGAATAATCCCGTCAAACTTTTCCTGTTTATTGTAAACGGTGGTTTTCGGGATTATTCCAAACGAATTTTATATTCCTTAAATATAAAAAGTACTAAAAAATTATACAAAAAAAAAACGTTCTTAAATAATACTTATAAAAGAATAAATGCATCATGGAATTTTCGCAAATACTCAAAATGTCCTTGAAATATTCAGCTCCACATTTTGACTGCTTAAACACCTAATATATTTCTAAAAATAAACCTATTCAAATTTAAATAAAATAAATGCATGCAAATTCAATAGATTACCTCTAATATAAATGCAGACCCGGTGGTTACATCTTGCCAATATTCTTAAAAACAGAACGCCGTGATTTGACGATACTATGTTACTCGCGAGTGGAGCTCAGTGTGCTTAGTCCGAGTTTTGTAACGTTCTCGATAGCGAGAAAGTTAGCTCAAATTTGTATGGAGTCTGAACGATTGCTTACATTTGCCGCTTTTTTTTTATTGCTTAGATGGGTGGACGAGCTCACAGCCCACCTGGTGTTAAGTGGTTACTGGAGCCCATAGACATCCACAACGTAAATGCGCCACCCACCTTGCGATATAAGTTCTAAGGTCTCAAGTATAGTTACAACGGCTGCCCCGCCCTTCAAACCGAAACGCATTACTGCTTCACGGCAGAAATAGGCAGGGTGGTGATACCTACACGCGCGGACTCACAAGAGGTCCTGCCACCAGTAATTACGCAAATTATAATTTTGCGGGTTTGATTTTTATCACACGATGTTATTCCTTCACCGTAGAGGCTAGGGACGCTGTTCCAACTGCATACAAATTTGAGTTAATTTTACGCTATCGAGAAAGTAAAAAAACTCGCACTAAGCAGTAAGCACACTTGTCATTTGTATCACAAGTTCCTGAGTGAGAGTGGTGAAGTCACGAAACATTGTGCGATGTGGCGAGATTTATGATAAATTACGACATGTGCTTCGGCGGAGTCAGCCATTTGCGCATGTAGTAGCAGAAGATTGTCGCTATGTAGAGAAGGACGAGCAACGCGCACGCGACTCCGAGCAGAAGCACTGAAGCTTTACTGGGACAGGGCTCCACGATCGTGACCGTTTTTTCTAGAACAACGAAAAATAAATTTACGTGAATTCGTTCCGGTACTATGTTCTCTATTGTATTAATTTGGAAATACAGATCTGTAGAGAAGCCTTCTACAAGATTTTTTATATCTTTCTTATTGTTATCAATCAATCAAAAAAATTTTATTCAACATAAATGAAAGTACATATTTGTTGAACGTCAAAAAAAACTACCGCCAATTCACAAAAACTCATAGACCTATATAGTAGGGACATGACATATTGTTTTATACGTACAATTGCTTATATAAATAGCACCCATTTTGAAGGCACATACATAAACATATATCTATCTCGTTCTTACTCAGCACTTTAACTCGCAGGAAAACAATATAACAGTATTTCAGTGCGTACATAAAATGAAACATGAATATACGTAAATATCTCCGTCTCCGTCTAATGAGGCCGAAAATCCGCCATGTTTAGCGCGCCAAATGTCATTGTCACGTCAGTTCGGCCGTCTGTTTTGGGTTGTACATTATTTATTGACTTTGATATCGATTTAATATGATTGATTATATAAAATTTCATAATTTATCATGCTTAAAACATACAAAAATAATAATTAAAACGTATTTTATAGGATCTCAAGAAAGTCGACGCCCTAAAACTATTATCTGTATGTATTTAAATTCATTATGGAGCCCTCATCCGAAAAAATCATTTTTCGGTCGGAATCTATTGATCATGACACTAATCATAAATACCACTTTAAAATATGTCATCAAAACATATTTAGACATTCTGTTTAGATATTTCGGGAAAAAGGCTACCGACAAAATCTCTTCGGAACTATTTAAATAAAATAGTTTTATTCCGCAGTGAGTAAAACACTATTGTAAATTTGTTAAATATTTAATAATTAAGTGATTTTAGAGAGGAAGTCACAAGGAATGACGTTTGTAATTAATGAATAAATGTTCTGTAGGTGTTTTTTTTTTCACGCGGTCCCTTGATAAGTTTAAAATTTGAATCACTCTCAAGCGAAAGTGATTCAAATGGTGCGGCGCATCTTCCTTGGGGTGCGCTGCGGTAGTGTGTTACGGACTTTAGAGTCAGCAAAACAATTAAAATAGATTGTAATAGTCTAAGAAAAACACGTACTCAAAATACGATAACATTTAGCATGCTAGAAATGGGCTGATGGCTTTGAACTACGCCATATCTTTATGTTTTGCGACAAACGACAACTTTATAAAATCAGTGTAGCAACTTTTAAAAATCATCATATCGTTTACTTGGCAAATTCGAAGGACGAACTTGTCTTAGATTTCACCCATCTAAATCATATCATATTTGCACATAACAATATACCTACTTACTTCCCTATAAATATAAATTCTACAAATAAATAAAACTCAACAATATTTAAAATAAAATGAGCCAAGAACTTTTATCGATAAAACCTGATAACATTGAAATCTTTTGTACAGCACTAAAGCCGCCATGTTTTGTGGCCAGATGACGTCACAGTGGCACGAAATTTTGGTTGACGTTTCATTTCCATAGGTTTCCTACTTCATTGCAAAAACTAGCCTCGGTCCCACTGAAGTAGGAAACCTATGGAAATGAAACGTCAACAAAAAATTCGTGCCACTGTGACGTCATCTGGCCACAAAACATGGCGGTTTTAGTGCTGCCCAGAAGATTTTAATGTTAGTAGGTTTTATCGATAAACGTTCTTGGCTTATTTTATTTTAAATATTGTTGAGTATGAATGTATTTGTAGAATTTATACTTTAATAGGAATTAGTATATTGTTATGTGCAAAAATGATGTGATTTAGATATTAAGTGAAATCTAAGACGAGTTCGTGCTTCAAATTTTCCAAGTAAACGATATGACAATTTTTAAAATTTGCTACACTGATTTTATAAAGTGGTCGTTTGCCACAAAACATAAAGATATGGCATAGTACAGTGCCATCAGCCCATTTCTAGCATACTGAATGTTATCGTATTTTGAGTACGTGTTTTTCTTAGACTATTACAATCTATTTTAATTGTTTTGCTGACTCGAAAGTCCGTAACACACTACCGCAGCGCACCTCAAGGAAGGTGCACCGCACTACCGCACTGCACGCAAATTTTAAACTTATCAAGGGACCGCCTGATAAAAAAAAAACACCTACAGAACATTTATTCGTTAATGAAATTACAAACGTCATTCTTGTGACTTCCTCTCTAAAATCACTTAAATTAATAAATATTTAACGAATTTACAATAGTGTTTTACTCACTGCGGAATAAAACTATTTTATTTAAATAGTTCCGAAGAGATTTCGTCGGTAGCCTTTTTCCCGAAATATCTAAACAGAATGTCTAAATATGTTTTGATGACATATTTTAAAGAGGTATTTATGATTAGTGTCATGATGAATAGATTCCGACTGAAAAATGGTGTCCGATATTTCGGATTCAAATATATTAAGTGTATAATCTATGTTTCGGATGAGGGCTCCATAACATGGAGTTAATAAGTACCTACAATATTTTATACTATACTTATTAACTCCATGCTCCATAATGAATTTAAATATATATAGTTAATAGTTTTGGGGCATCGACTTTCTTGAGATCCTATAAAATATGTTTTAATTATTATTTTTGTATGTTTTAAGCATGATAAAATTAGAAATTTTATATAAGCAGTCATATTAAATCGATATCAAAGTCAATAAATAATGTACAACCCAAAACAGACGGCCGAACTGACGTGACAATGACATTTGGCGCGCTAAACATGGCGGATTTTCGGCCTCATTAGACGGAGACGGAGACATTTACGTATATTCATGTTTCATTTTATGTACGCACTGAAAAACTGTTATATTGTTTTCCTGCGAGTTAAAGTGCTGAGTAAGAACGAGATAGATATATGTTTATGTGTGTGCCTTCAAAATGGGTGCTATTTATATAAGCAATTGTACGTATAGAACAATATGTCGTGTCCCTACTATATAGGTCTATGCTCGGTCCTGAGAAGAACTGGCAAGAAACTCAGCGGGCATGTCTTACTTTTTAAATATTAGTTTTTTTTTTAAATATTCATTTTTACAATAAGTATTATAACGTAAAAATTAATGCAATAATGAACTCATTCGCACTTTGTGCAATCTTCTAGATAATCATTGATACCAAGAGAACAAGTGAGAGGCCGTATTGAGACACTACACTGGTTGATACCAATTTTGCCATAAAGTCATTTAGCATCTCGGCTTGGCCTGAACGTTGTGATGTTGATGAACGATAAAATCTTAGGGCCGTGGGAAACTTTTCCCGTTCTGTTTTGTCAATAGAATTCAATTGAAACATACCTCCAAAGTTGGCCTCGGAAGCAACTCCGCCGGGCTTGTCAGAACGTAGAAAATCGGTGCTCTGATGCTCATCACCAAAGTCCAAGACTAAAATTTCTTGGGAGATATTCATTTCTTCGTCCTGAGCGGGGCCTTCGGTGTCGTTGCGAGGAAGCGAACGCTTCTTTCTTCCCCAAGACTCGAGAGAATCTCTGCCCCATTCGCACACCGCCTAGAAAATAAATGCGTTAGCATTGTGCCGTAGCAAATGGGAATGTTTCCGAAAATTGTCCGTATCTAAGGTTTATTGCTAAAAGTGTCGTTAGCCACGGTCAAAAGTCGTCGGCAGTTTGTTTTTATCTATCATCTTGATTTTTACACTCACCGGCTCACAAGGTCCAAGACAATACTTGACATTGCATTGGAAGATTACACCGTAAGACTCGGTAAATCTAAAGGCTTCGTAAATCGACTGCAGCGCGTTGCCATCAGGAGTAAAACCTGGGAATATAGCGGGGTCGACCGGACATCTGGAAAAAAAATACTTGCTTGTTACTAACTACGGTATCGAACTGAAGAATTTCGTGAAATTTCCTTGTAAAACGTACCCTTCGTCATCAATAATCTGGAATGTGGTCTTGGAGTCTTTAGCCATAGCGACACAGCTGCGGGCGAAGATACCGTAAGGGGCTGTAAAAGGCAAGACAATATGTTAATTCGGCTAAATTAGCATCGAAAAGTGTAACCAAATTAATTAAATTAAATAAATGCTCACTGTCTTCCGGGATCTCGATACGGAAAGCGAGACTGTCTCCGATGCGAACAGAATCGACCTCGCGTTGACGAGTGTCCAAAATGCGAATGCGCGGTGGAGGTGCTTCCGGAGAAGCCGTGATCGAAATCATCTCTGGATCTCTAAAAATAAACAGAACAAAGTTTCTTTTAATAAATTTGAATTAAAAATAGTGTAAGAAAAAATGATTTTATTGTAAAAAAAGCGTGGGGAGCTTTTCAGGTTATAACTGCTGATACCATGTATTTTTTAGTTGAATTTCAATTTTTTCAATAATTTTTTTTATTATTGAATTGTCATTAATGAGTAAGCCAAATTTCGAGTTAATCCGACGTTTTGAAGGGGTCAAAATCATGTTCAAAGATTCCGTTACATACTAACATACATACGTCTGAAGCTAATAAAAGCGTATTAATAAAGGGAAATTTGCCGGCCATACTTAAACAGCTGATTGGTTATAGGACTTTTGTCTGGTAGTTAGTTAATCAGCAAACTATCAACGCACATAGCTTAGTCCCACTGTCATCTTTCCCGCTCACAGTGCATTACGATATTACAGTTTTGAAGACTAAGATTTCGGGGTTATTCCTATCACGCATTGTATTGTGGGTATTGACTTTAAAACCGGATGGTTGTCTTTATTTGTAACGTTGTATAGAATAGTGAATTTACGTTTGAGAAACGTGACAACACACATGTATGCCACAATTAATATTTGAGGAATACACAAGTTACCGGGCGCCTTCGTTCGTGAGTTAAGATTTCGTCGATAGATTGTTCATGATCGTTATCTTCCATTCATTCTCATTACAAATACTTAAGTACAAAACTATAAAGCTGCTCATCACGTCCAAATGCGCAACTAAGTTGGGAATTAAATTTCTGTATCTAATTATCGTGTACAGGGTGTATCGGTTCGTACCATGATAGAAAACACGTGTTCGAGAAAAAATAATTTAGTGATATGTTTTGCTTCGCACGCATTGTAACACAAATAATATCTACGATTTAGAGGAAGCGTCTGCCAGTTAGTTACCTTCTCGATACATTGAGAGTTCAAGAATATTGATCTTACTAAAACGACAAACATGTAATAGAAGGCATACATACCTAATGGCCTAAAATGGCCGATTTTTCTAGAAAGAAACGTGTGCCTACCACGTGCTGAATAACAACATCTACATGAAAAAAAGCTGTTATGAAAATCGAACCACAAAATATTGTCTACACTAGTAGTCACTTTTATATTGCCCATTTCTCTCGCCAACGAGTCATGCATAATCAATGACATATTAAAAAAAATATCGACGGGTGAAAGGCTATTTGATTTAAGCGATAATTTTGCAACTTTGCAGCAGAGCCATTGAAAGTTAAAAATTTGGAAAACATATGATACCAAAAATATCTTCAGCTATTTGAATGGGTTCAACTTAATTTAAGTTCAATTAAAAACATCGAATTTTGATGCTAATACCAAACAAGCCGGACCTTTAATTGCAAAGATTAATATCACGTGTTAAGCGAAATATATTTTCTGTTCACGTTAGGTTAGTAATTTATTCCTGTTTTGGTTTTACGAACGAATTCTCTACACCCTGTATACGTCGTAGTATCAATATACTGTCAATAGAATCGAAATTACCCGGCGCGTTTGCATGCTTGATTTTTGTGTCAACCACATCACGTAGCAACTCCTCAGACTACAAATTAAACAGGCGACAAATACAAATAAGAATGATTGTGTCCTCGCGGTAGTTTTGAAATGAACTAATTCGTGCATGTGTTCCACTGACCTGATCGGCACCATTCCGAATGTGATATTCTTCGAACTCATGTCGTACGTGCACTTGACTTTGTAGATCTTGTCGGCTTTCGTCATGACCACGCTGTGGTGTTGCAGTACGACGGTGTTTGAATATACCCCAGTCTAAAATTCAAATACTGTATTAATGTTTTATTACTTTTGGTAGGACCTCTTGTGAGTCCGCGCGGGTAGGTACCACCGCCCCGCCTATTTCTGCCGTAAAACAGTAATTCGTTTCGGTCTGAAGGTTGGGGCAGCCGTTGTAACTATACTTGAGACCTTAGAACTTGTATCTCAAGGTGCGTGGCGCATTTACGTTGTGGATGTCTGGGCTCCAGTAACCACTGAACACCAGGTGGGCTGTGAGCTCGTCCACCCATCTAAGCAATAAATAAAAAATAAAAAAACTTATACAGATCTACTGTAGTTAACACAATAAAAGTGTAAATACCACGAGATCGCTCGCTTCGTTTTTTAATTTTGATTTGAACAACCATTTTCATTTAACTTACAACGCTCTGAGTATTGCAATCCTGTCCGGCCATGGTGAGGTCCAAGCGGAAAAGATCGCTATTGACGACATCAATGTTGCAGGTTTCCGAGCGACCCAAAGCGTAGATCCGACCGTTGAAGGGCTTGTTCGTGCGGACCTGCACTGCGATCCTTGTATCCTTGCAAAGCACCGACACTGGAAATTGTCCGACAGTTAGAATTTATTACTAGAATAGTTTAAAAAAACTAACAAAATACGCTTTTATGGAAAATCCAACTAAAAAATAGAAATTAAATGTTAAAAAAATTAAAATAAAAAAAGGTTAAGAGAAAACGATTTTATTGTAAAAAAGCGTGGGGTGCTTTTCAGGATATTATCAAAATAACCCTTCTACTCATATATGTTCATAAAATATTTATAATTACTAATACCAAGCACCCCACACTTTTTTTTACAATAACATCATTTTTTCTTACACTATTTTTAATTCAAATTTATTAAAATTTATTTTATATTTTTTTAGTTGGATGTTCCATAAAAGCGTATTTTGTTAGTTTTTTTAAACTATTATTTATTTTTCATTTTTTAATTGAATTCTAATTTGTTCAATATATTTTTTTAATATTGAGTTATCATCGGTCCTTAATAAGTATACCAAATTTCGAATTAATCCGGCGTTTTGAAGGGGGTCAAAATCATGTTCAAATATTCCGTTACATAGGTACATACGTCTGAAGCTAATAAAAGCGTATTAAAATAATAATAAAATCGTCAAGTGACAATTACCGTCGTAGCATGTTCCTGTTTTGTCGCAATTAGCATCGTTCCTGGTGAGGTTGCTAGACATGTTCGTGTCTTGCTGGTGTTCGATCGTCACAGGTAACTCTCCGGGCGGGTTCGCATTGCTCGCCGGTTCTAAAACGAAAATAAACGTTAGCAATTCATCATCATCATCATTATCATCAACAGCCCACAGTCGTCCACTGCTGGACATAGGCCTCTCCCAATCCACACCACTGAGCCCGGCCTGCGGCTCTCCTCATCCACTTCTTGCCGGCCGCCGTGCGGAGGTCATCGCACCACCTAGCCAGGGGGCGCCCCACGTTACATCTTCCAAGCAATTCTTCTTAGCAATTCGCGTGCGATTAATTTAAAATATTTTAAACGAACATAAAGTCGTAAAACGCTGCCGACAAATTGTAGACTAGCTGAAAGACGCCGAATGATCGGTCGTTCCCTGCAACTTATACGTTCAGTCCATCATTAGGAGGTGTTACATGATTGATAGGTGGGTTCATGGTATAGTAATTAGTCGACGCTCTGCACTGGCGCCGAACGTCCGAGATTGTAAGTACTTAAAACTAGTGCCTGCAATTATTGGATATAAAGCAATACAACCCTACCAACTACTAATTGCAATTGCGGTAGTAAACTCGGGATAGAATATGCAACGTTTGGAAACGTCGAAGTAAAAACTAAATTTAAAACGCAACCTAAATGTAAATTATCTCGGATTCCAATGCAAGGTGTGAAACAACGGTTGACGCTACTTTCTTTTGAATTTGAAACAGATACAACAATTGAATAGAAGAGTCATTTATCGGTATGCGACTGAAACACCGTTCGGTGAACCGTCTCTAATCGATTCGTTAGCATAGCACCAAAGCCTGGTACTGGACATATTCGCGACCGTTGCCACTCGAGTAATGAGGTGACGTTAACTGGCGATTTGGGCCGTTGACCGCCACTTTGATCGTATGGACAAAGGAATATCGAAACAAATCTCAGACTCATCAGTGACGCCGTCACAATTTAAAATAAAAATAAAAACTTATCAATTTAATGTTTTTGAACATTTGCAAGTCTTTTAATAATAGGATCTACGTATGTTTTTATACAGAAAGGCACTCTATCCTTTTGTCATGATCTCACAACACAATGTTGACTTATTAATATAATTTCAACATGGCACGAACCAAGAATTAATTAAAATGAAAATAGATCTAATCTAACGGCTCGTGATATATTAGCCTGAATCAATTAATTCGGATATGTTTTTTACAAGATGGTATTTCATTCGATTTATTTTTGGTCTGTGTTAGTGAGGATTTCAGATAATACATACTCTAAAAATACATATTTAAGGTTAATTTATGAACCGAAAAAAAAAAAATTGTGCAATTCTTGGATTGGATCATACCTTTTCTGTATTATTAATTTCAACAAATTATTTGTACGTAGCTAACTACTAAACTAAGTTGATTTTTAACATTAAAATGTCTAGTTTCTCGTGAAACCGCAGTACATCGATTTTGATCGAAAAGATCATTGTACACTTTCGAACAATTGATCTAACACTTGTATGATGAAAACCTTGATTAGGTACCTACCAAAAAAATTTATTCGAATTACAAAAAAGATTTGAAGCCTAATTGCGGAACCTATTTGCGGATGCGACAATTACAAGTATGCCGACAATGACGTGTCTCTTGCAAAGAGTATTTTTTAATCAGTATTCTGCTAAACTACACGGAATCGTTTCGTTTTATAACTTTATATAAGTTATCCGTGTAATCCGGTGGTCCTAAAAGCGTAGTCATGCCTTCGTTTCATCGGTGTCATTAACCCCGCTGCACCATAGTCCATAGACCAGCATATTTGCAACGCTTCAACGATTTGTACAAAACTTATCAACGAATTCCCACGCTCGAACTAAGGATAAATAAAAGAAAAAAAGATAATTTTAAATACCATGTTTACTGAATAATATTGGTAATAATTTACTTTATAGTAAACTTCAACTAAGCGCAGACTTGTAAACGATCTTAGCGCTGTAGATTCAGTCGATAGACATTTATTTCAAGAACAAGTTTTGTTTGTTTTCTATTTACTTTACATTCGAACCAAGGCAGTGGGATTATGGACTTGCATAGCCCAGGTGTATTCTACTAATTAAAACGCTCTTAGTAGTTCAATACTAGTTTTGTAATCGAGAAAACATTTTTTGTAATCAATAAATGTTAGAACTATAATTAATTTTTGAATTTACTTTCATAATGGCTAACTTAGGTACGTTGCAATGATCATAGATTTTTATCTTATTAATTTATTATCTTCATGGTTTTCATATTATTTACTTAATATTTTCATGAATATTATTTTAGATAAATATTATAATCTATATAGGTATATATAAAATGAATTGCTGTTCGTTAGTCTCGCTAAAACTCGAGAACGGCTGGACCGATTTGGCTGATTTTGGTCTCGAATTATTCGTGGAAGTCCAGGGAAGGTTTAAAATGTAGATAAATATGAAAATGCCCGGAATTGAATAAAAATAGCAATTTTATTTTTCCTTTGATGTGTCCCCCGTCGGACGGATTTCTTTTGTTTGTTTTATGTTTATTTTGTACAAAAGTTTAGGTCTTTTATTTATCGATTGAGGCACTAAGAAGTCTGCCGGGTCAGCTAGTTTATAATAAAAATGCAATTGACGAGAAGTTGCAACATCGGAAATGTTCGAAGGCGGATTATTACTTCCACAAATACTCTGCAGCGCGTTTCCTATTAATTAAATTTTATTCCATTTTTTCTTGTAAATGATACATGCAGTGAAAGTTTTTTTAGTTACCTAGTATTTGTACGCTATTATAACACATTCGACCGTAAAATATCAGGTTTTTAGAGAAACTCAACTCGCGTATTTAAATATTTGTTTTCAAGGAAATGGTCACGACAAGATTAAATGCAGGTTAAATGGAATTCTAGATCGAATCTAGAATTGACGATGTCAAATCTTTTCAACCATAATCACTGACGCCTCAAGATTTAGATTATTTTTTTCCTATCACATCTTCTCTTTCGTTTTGCTATTAAGTTTAGAAAAAAAAATAACGGACCGTAGAAAAAATAGCCATTACCTATCTGTTTTTTTATACCTATAGCTATACCTACATAGATAATACTATGTGTGAACTGATTGAATTCTCCCCCGTTCTCAAATTGTTTTTTTTTTTAATGTAACGACTCAAACTCAACGTCACCAGGCTACGTTTCTCATAATTTTCCTTTTGGGTTTTCGTTTTTCATTCGTTCTGGAATTATTCACTTAACAGGAAAGCACAGATACCGTGAATTTTTGACAAAAAACACTGACTCCGATCAGGAATCGAATCCGAATACGGATCAGGTACATTAATCAGGGTTGCCAATAATACCTGGCAACTTTATAAAAAGTAAATCGGTTTTTATATTAAAATATCGTCTAACTATAATTATTATTATTAACTAACAGATTGATGCGAAAATCGATTACAAAATTACTTTATAAAATTTGTATTCAAAGATATAAAGAAAAAAACATTTCTACCACAATCTCGGGGTTAACTGATTTAGCCTTGCGCAGATTTTCTATCATTGATAGAAATAGATAGTAGGTTATCTAAACAACAACAAACTTCTGTGGCTTCTCACACTGAAGTCAATTTCGAAACAACAAGTTTTCAATCACGAAACAAAATTAAATCATTAAATTGATGAACACGCTTAAAATGTTTAATTTCACCTATGCAGTGCAAGCAATTTATAATGGCTAGATATAGGATGTTGCGTAAATTGAATAGCCATTAGAGATATGAGGTTCTCGCGGCCGTTGACCTCGCGACGGACGGGGAACCACGCCGGTGGCAAGGCCGACCAAGGTCGTTATGTAATAGCCCATACTATTATTAAATATCAGTAGTATATGTGTATCAATGAAATTTTATATCCTAATCTGTTTAATACTATCATTGAAAGGATTATTTGTGCGATTTTTATGGTTTTTTTTTTTTGGTTGGAGAAACTTGACGGTTTCTTGTCAGTATTAAGTTTTCATTTATTGGTCTAGTTTCGAATTTAAATACCGCTCGCTTGTTGAGATTAATGAAAAAGAAGTATGATTTGCATTGGATAAACCTACTCCTTATCAAAACGAACGAACGAATGGCCCCTTGTGCGACAAATAGGATTGCGGTACCCGAATAGTGTTGGATAAAAAGTACATGCCAGTTAATACGTTTTTTTTAGTTGTTCGTTAAACATTAGATGATTTAATTAATAACATATAAATAATTTTACGATATACGTTAAAATAAAACGCTTTACCTTTTAATTTTACTATTTAAAAAAGCCTACATCAACTTTATAGCTACAGTTCTCTCAGTAACATTTCCTGTTACTGTAACAATTTAATGCAATTACTTTCCAACGGACACGACGTTTCGCTCCGTCGTGGCCCGCCAATGTCTCGAGTTATCTCATCGTGATTCAATTACCGATAAATTAGGGCTAGGTCCGAGACGTAATCGATTCTTCATCTATCACAAAAAGGTTGAAAGAAATATTCAATTTGTGTATGACTACCGTTATGGAAGCACGCACGAGCGGCGTCGCCATCGCACCGCCAACAATAGCGAGCGGTTCGGAACTTTTTGCACTTAAATGCAGCAACTCATACAGTGACTCGGCACATTCTAGCATTGTAAACATAACTAACGAAATTATGTCTATGTATCAACGATAGATCTCCCCTATTCAAAGTGAATACACCAATTACAATATTAAATAGGTGCTATCTAATAGTTCCGCTCGATCAATTTGAAATCTATAGGTATTGTCGTTGTCGGCTACGTAATTTACAAAATTGTGATCTAGAAAAAAATCTACAACGGGTTCCGTGTGAGGAACTAATAAATCGTTGTTCAAAAGTTTTTCTTGGCGGGAACGTTAGGAGCGAAGTTGTGTGAATTATTTTACTTTGTTAATTTAGTGTTTCTTCAGGTTTAAATGTGTAATAACGGTGGTTTATTTATTGTTCAGCATTTGTGTAAGTGCACAAATGTGGGAAAATGAAACAAAGCCGCTGGACGTAGCTTCTCGGGCTCTTTCAAAAAGTCCACTGAAAAAGTCTCAGTAAATAACCACAATTTTACTGAGACTTTATTTTATCCCATCATCTTGTTTCATTTAATTACACCCCAATTAATTAGAATCTCAAATTAATCAACTTCATCTCATTTCGCTTCATCTTATTTTTCATATTTTAACAGAACGTAAGAAGAAAATACTTGGCTTAAACGTCTTGTTACCAGGCCATAAAATCTTACGAAAAATGTTATCTTGTAATTTATGTACAACAAAAGAAACAACCTATATCGAACGTGAATCACCATACTCTGGAAATGGATTATTTTAGAAATTTAGATAATCTTAAACCAATTTAAATATCACTTAACGATAATCACGTAAACTTATAATTGAACAGGAAGTAGGTACATTGAGTGGGATTTGCGTGCAACAATCTGTAAGTGAGAATACTTGAATGGTACATTATTCGCTGTAGTGTGTGTTTAGCTCCTTGCAGCGTACAAACCGATGGAAATCTAAACGCCATAACTATAGGGCCGTGGAACAGCGCGCTAGCTCGGTAATGGATAACTGCGCCTGCTTAATGCATATAACAAGACGCATGATGGTAGTCTCTCGGAAAATGTGGCTTTTCTAACGGAGCAGCGTTATGTGTTATATTTTATTCATGGTCAACCGTTTATGCGGTGTCACTGCTGTTTTACATTAAAATTTCTTTTGGTTGTTTTTAACTTTTGAAATTTGCTCGTGCGAGTAAATGTTGATCTAATGGTAAATTTGCTGTTGTTTTGTTAACTTAAATCTATCTACCGTTCGGGTATTGTATTGCAAGCAATACGGCAATACGACTAATTACTTATTGAGAGGCATAAAGCAGTGTGCTTAGTGCGAGTTTTTTAACATTCTCGATAGCGTTAAAGTTAACCCAATTGTGTATGCAGTTGGAACAGCGCCCCTAGCGGCAAAGGTAAGCAAACGATCCCATTCCATACAAATATGAGCTAACTTTTACGCTATCGAGAACTTTTAAAAACTCGCACTAAGCACACAGGTCGGGGCAATCATGCTCTCTGGGTTGAAGGGTAGAGCAGCGGCAACTAGGCGAGCTCGTTCACACATCCAAGCAATAAAATATTAACGAAGAATGAAAAAAATTTAAGTAAATTAAACAAATTTGTCATATTTATATTTTAAAAAATCTTAAAAGTTACAGTCACGATCTTAGCTTGTTTTCTCTTAACAATCAATGTCATCTTGAGTTGCAAATCGATTTTATCGGATCTATCGATATGTCGATTTAAGTACACGACACGATTCTGACCTTGTCTCCGTTTAACCGTGAGACATGAACTCTATTCAAAGAACTGAGAGACATGTTGAGATTTTATTAATAAAACGAGATAAAAACTAGCCGAAGAACAGTAGATAAATAAAATATAAAAAGGAAATTCACCGGTGGTAGGGCGTCTTTTGAGCCCGCACGATTAGTGCTACCACTAAACTTGTTTCAGTTGAAGGCTTGAAGAGTTTTTACAGCCGTTGTATTATAAAACTGAGAGTTAAAACTGATTTCTCAAGGTGGGCAAGGTGGCATTTACGTCATTAATATCTATGGGCTCCAATAACCAATAACCAAAACTCAAGTGAGCCGTCAAATTTCTTAAATAATAATGAAAACCTTGTTTAAAGTTGTGCAAGGGTAGAAACAGCGCCAAAATACGTAAAATAAATTTTATTTAACGTATTCTGATTATAAAGCAACGGGCGAGTTAATGAATGAATTAGCCGTTTTTTTAAGAGTGCACTTCACATACGACTATAAGATTTTCATAATCTCATCGCGAGAGTTCTTGAACAATTAACTTCCGTCGATGGCTGTATACTGGCATTATTAGCGAGATACGTATCGCTTTATCGTTCAAAGTTATTGTCTACGTTTGTTTAATTTAAACAAAGAAAATCTTTTCATGGGTCATTAACATCATAATTAATACACTTGAGTGCAAGGAAAAACATTATTAAGACGTATTTTATAATTGCACTGTAGTAATTGGTAGGTAGAAGCAATTTTTATAGCCCATTAGTTGTGCGATTTATTAGAATTAAATTCAACAACACCAAATAAGCCTGATGCCAAATTAATTATTATAAGTGAAAAAATTATATTTACGAAGTAGATTTCGGAAACGTAATTTATGTACCAGTTTTTTTTTAGTGTAGAATTTTGAAATGCAGGTCAAATTACCGAGTTCAATAAACGCTACGATCGAAGATGTTTTGTGAAATTGTTTATTTTTATCGTCGAACAAGCTCACGGCCCACCTGGTGTTTATTGGTTATCGGAAACCATAGACGAATATGAAATTACCACCACCCATCTAGAGACGTGAGATAACGAAGTCTTAATGTTATCTAAATCTCTTAATAAATGATATCTAAAAATGTCTGAAATAATGGCTACCTCAAACTTATAAATAATAGTTGTCTTAGCCATTCGTTATTGGTTCTCTCTTTTATCTCCAAAACTCCAAAGAAAGAACATTCCACATTCGTACATACAGTATGTTTTATTAGTGAAATTGGTAACGTCCATAAGATTCGTATTGCGTAGCTCATTGATTCATAATATATTTTGAGCCCATTACATTTTAGGGTAGAATACGTTAAGAAAATCACATGGAAACAAACATGTAACTTCAGCGTAAAATATGAAAAATTACAATATAATCATGTTTGTTTTCAAATTTAAAATAAATATGAATAAATCAAAAATAGAAGCCATAAAAATATTTAATCTGCCACGGACTACAAGAACCGAAAATTGAATATGAGCTGCGACGAAAATTGTTATTATTATATATATTTTTTATTGCCTTTGTAAGCTGACGAGCACACGGCCCACCTGAGTGGTCACCGTCGCCCATAGACTTCAGCAATGCCAGGGGCAGAGCCAAGCCGCTGCCTACAGCTTAATACTCTCAACAAGCCTCGTTTGAAGAAGGACACGTAATTACAGGGTAGCTTTAACGTGTGAACATCTCATAGTGCGCTAACATGAAGATCGACTCCCGTGATCCGCTACGCGTTGGCCACCGTCAGCGCGGCGAGCTTGTGGAATGTTGGACGCGGTCGCCCACACTACATAAAGTTCGATAACTAATTATCCATATCGACAACAGTAACTGTGATTTACAATACATCAATCGCCGTCCGCCCTTCTCGTGTTATTAACGATTAGCAGTTTTGTACTTATGAACTGGAAATAGCGTAGGTGATAAAACTTTGACCTCTAAGTAGAACTCTATTGCACTCATAGACTAGCTAGCGGTATTATATATGTCTCTGACACGGAAGTTCGTAGGTTCAAGATGTAGGTACCTATAGTAAACATTTTTTATGAAATACAAGAAAAAAAAACAATGAAACTATTGCTAAATTTCGGGTAATTAAACGGTTGTCTGGAAGAGATCGCTTTTAGCGATAAGACCGCCTATTGTACAAACGTATCTGCTTGTTAACTGTTTTCCGATGTTAATTGTGTTTTGGTGTGCAATAAAGTATGTTCTCTCTCTCTCTAAATCTAAAATCTACGACGAACATAGAAACTGACTATGCTATTTTCTGAAAAGTGTTTTCTTGCCTAGAATTGAGTCAGCTGTCAGCTATAATCAGAGATTAATTAGCCTAAAGAGACAAAATAAAAAAGGGCTTAGCATTGCTGTGTCTAAATGGTTTTACCGTCCTATATGAATGTGAACATTTCGTTTTTGATGTTTCGTGATTATCACGAGATAAAATTAATTGCTTAGGCTAAACGATTTGGTTCAATCGAAATTCGTGTGCGGCTATCAATTACGTTGTTATTGTAGATCGAAGCGACGTAAGTAATGGACTTCGCTAATGTTGCTATACATTAAACCTTAATCCCTTCATCCCAATCGTTTGATGACTACAAATCAAAATGTGGCAACTACATTCTTTACTTTTTTTTTTAATTTACTGCTAACGGAAGGGAAGTGAATTTTGACATAACAGAACTGTCTTTTTTTGTTTTTTTTTTTTTTGTTTTCGTAGTTGAATACAGAAAATACATAAAACGCATTGGAACATGTACATCACGACCGCGCCTAAATTCGGCCGTCTCAACGGGCGACAAAAAATTAAACGAGTGTAAACTATTCGAAAAAGTCAGCGCGGCTAAGCACGTTCTCAGAGAACAATAAAAGTTCTGAAACTAAAACGAAACTAAGGAGAGAAAAATAAAAAAAGAAGCCGATTCTACAATTCGTTTTACTGCAACCCGACCCTGTGCCTAACTGTACCGTCCGGTTGATTGCTTAGCGGCAAAAACGGACGCGTTGCCAACCCACTGTTGCGTAGTTATATGGCCTGGACATCATTTATTGAATAACAGGTTCTAAATGCGGCACTTAAATGCTAGTTGGACTCATTAAATGTGATCCTTCCTTACTTGCTGTTACTTGATATAGTTTTATTGATGTTATATTTAAGAGTAATAGGCCATCCTATTGCATATCTGATCGAACGATATTAAAATATATAATTTAAAAAAAAATAGTTTAAAAAACTAACAAAATACGCTTTTATAGAAAATCGTGGGGTGCATGGTATCAGTCAGTAGTTATATTTTATGAACAGATATGAGTAGAAGGGTTATTTTGATAATATCCTGAAAAGCACCCCACGCTTTTTTACAATAAAATCATTTTTTCTTACACCATTTTTAATTCAAATTTATTGAAATTTATTTTCTATTTTTTAGTTGGATTTTCTATAAAAGCGTATTTTGTTAGTTTTTTTAAACTATTATTTATTTTTCATTTTTCAGTTGAATTTCAATTTTTTCAATATTTTTTTTCATTTTTTATTTAATATTGAATTGTCATCGGTCCTTAATAAGTTAACCAAATTGCGAGTTAATCCGACGTTTTGAAGGGGGTCAAAATCATGTTAAAAAATTCCGTTACATACATACATACATACGTCTGAAGCTAATAAAAGCGTATTAAAAAACACAAATTAATCTGTTAAATATTAACACGCTTCCAAGAATTGTAGGCAAGTTAGAAAAATGTATCTTCCGTGGTTTTCCCGATTCGTGCACATAATTAAAACTACTTTTACGTGTTAATTTCACTTTTTTTTATTGTCATTATAGTATTTACAGTTTTCGTGGTGAAGGACGAAGTTTTAAGGAAACTTTTGCTTTTAAAAAACTTTGGAGACTCATTTTGAGATCTCGGTTCCCTTTACCTTTAAAATGAAAACCCCATTAAAACTGAACCCTAAGGTTAAAAAAAAATCAGCTCAGTATAAAATTAAATCTTCATTGAATTGAAACGGTTTCAAAAAAAAATCTGTATCAGCTTTAAGAATTCATATTTTGTAGTCACATTTTAATTTTGTCTTCAGCCGACCTAGACCACGAATGGTGTTAAGTATTAGAAAATTCTTATCGAGAAATTGATGATATTATAATATATGCGATCAGTTTTAAAATGCCGTTAGGCGACATTGAAATTTATAAAAAAATGTATTAAAATAACGCAGCCTATTAACTTCTTGTGACACAAAATACCAGCTACCATTATACGAAAAAACTTACTTTTATTAAGTGACTTATCTCCTGAGGTCATCATTTTAAAAGAAATGTTACGCATTAGCGTTCATATAGAACTCCATTTAGACCATTCTAAAGTTCTCAGAAGTGTGTTACATACAAATTGACCATACGTAACTACTGCCCATTGCCTTTTGCGAACAAGAGACGTGAGAATGTACCCATGTACCGTGTACAGTTTGTTCGTTGAATGACAATTAAATATTTTAATTATTCCAAGCGCACTACATACTTTTTTACAATAATAGCTTTGTAATTAATGTGGCATTTGGCCATATTGTTTTTCTGTTTGTGATACGATTTACTTTGAACTATACGAATATTAACTGAAAACTAATAGAATGGATTAATGAAAACCACATTCAAATTGGTTTAGCTCTTTACCTTTAACCAAGTCTGCCATTATGATTTATGAAGATTACGCATTTTTTACGTATACAGGTTGTTGTGTTTCAAAATCATATATTAAAAGTATTATTTATGTTACCTAGATTAGTATGGATTAGTTTCGAATGCCTCGGAGGTAGATTTTTGCAAATCAATTGATTATTCAAAACAACGCTTCGGATTGACAGTGAGACTATGACAGGACAATAGGCTTTCTTCGAAACCAAATTTTGTATGCCAAAAAAATTAATAATTTATGTTTGAATACGTAATAAAGGATATTAGAGTCAGATACATTTCTGGAAAGCTTAAACGGTAAATCCTGTGACTAAATTAGTATGTTAATGTTAACGTAGAAAGTTACGAACATTTTACGAAATAATTCAACATGTTTTCGCTAAGTCGCAGCAGTCGCTCTGACTTATTTAATACCTCATTTAAGGTACCATTTTCTCTTAGCATTTTTAATCTACGTCAGAGCAACAAAAAGTTCATTGCCCTGCCGGTCAACAAGACGCTGACTTTACAAATGCAGATTGCAGACTACTAGATTCCAACCTAGTTACTTGCACAACCAAAACTAGTACGACACGTTATATGAACATTTCCTATTACACTTCTCTCGTTCTTAATCTATATAATTCAAAGCAGGCTATTTCATAGTTCTTCATACATTTTTCTCTTCAACTTAATATAACTTATGAAAGTCACGAAAAATAACTGAGTGAAACGACCAAAATCATTTGCATTTTATTTATATTTAATGGCGCAAGACACGGAACGCGAGCTAATTCTCTAATTTAATACTCTTTTAAGTTTTTAATAAAGGCGCTGTAATTTCTCATTGTCATTCGTTTTCCGAAATGATGGCGCCAAAAAATGAAAACAAGACTACGATCGCTTCTCAAGTTAACGATTTTGTAATAAGCAGCCATGGGAAATGGTCTACAACGATAATTATGTACGCATTAATGTGTTTTTTCACAAGGCTTTCCCGTAGTGATTTGACAATATATAATTTAAAATGAACAAAGTTAATTTGTATATAAACTATGATTTAAATATGAATTAAAAATAAACTTTATTTCAAATGTGTCATAGCGTAAATTATTTTTATTTTCTATTACATTTAGGTGGATTGTAGACTGCCTACACAATTTTAGATGTATGCAGTTCCGTGCAGATTGTGGATTGTTTCTATAAACAGTCAGATAAGCCCATCCCAACATTATACGATCCCAAAATGATATAATTAAGACAAGCAAAATACTTAACCGTAAAAGTGCATTTAAATCAAATTACCTACGTATTGTTACACTAAATCAAAATGAAAACACTGATTTTGATACATATTGTGATTGATTTGCACCTATTTAAAAAATAAACGAAGATCGCAAACAAATAATTATTTTTCATAAAACATGCAAATTCACAAGTGAAACAATATATCGTCTTTTCGCATTAAAAGTACAATTTCCAAAAATATTCGAAATTGAGTTAATATGCGGAACCATTTGGTATCGTCAGTATTTTTCTCATTAATACTGTCAAAATAACGTATGTAGTTTCGTTTTAGTTTTTTATTTATTTATCTGTGTTTTGACTACTATTAACAAAATTAATACATAATTTTATCTTTAAAAGACAGATAATGTAACCGATAAAAAATAAAAATAAAATTGTTACAAGGATGATTAATATTAAAAATATCACACGTTAAACCTTTAAAACACTCTCGTGTAAAATTAGTAACTTTTGAGATTATACAGTTTTAATGCGAGAAGACGATATATTGGGCAACAATATAAATACATATTTACTTACTCTCACAGAAGTTCTCGGAGTACTTTCCGATCGGTTCTCCGTCGTCGATCAAAGGTCTTTCGGCGTTCAGATAGGCGGAAGGACCGTCGGGCAGCGTGTGGTGGTCGAGGTGGTACAGTCTGCAGTTGTAGGCAGCGGAGTGCGGAGCTCCGAGATAGAGGAACGATCGGCACAGGAACTCGGATTCGATTTCGCATGCAAGCCGACAAGCCGCCTCTGACGTCACCTGTAGCGTCAGCATACAAAGTCATCCGCTTATCGAGAGTTAATGACTCACTGTAGTCATAGTTTATTTTCGTGCCGCGAACAATTATGTTCGCATTTTTTGCCGGCGCACTGCACAATTGTCGCGAAAATTTGCTCACTTCTTAGTTAATTTCACACGGAAATAGGGACTGGTCGTTTAAAGTAAATTTAATTGTAATGTTTTACGTGGATTTTATGGAATATAAAGCTGTTTTTTTTATTACTTAGATGGGTGGACGAGCTCACAGCCCACCTGATGTTAAGTGGTTACTGGAGCCCATAGACATCCACAACGTAAATACGCCACCCACCTTGAGATATAAGTTCTAAGGTCTCAAGTATAATTACAACGGCTACCCCACCCTTCAAACCCAAACGCATTACTGCTTCACGGCAGAAATAGGCAGAAATCACAAACACGAATACATTCAATTGTTTTGAGGCGTGATGTTTAAGAAAAATCAATTGTATGACCGCAGTCTCTCCTTTCAAACCAATATACAGGGGACTATTTCGGTACAGAAATAAGCTGAACCGTCGTGGTACGTATCTGTGGAGAACCACAACATACGCTACTGTAAGTACACAGTGTACGTGTGCGAATTATAATAATTAACAAAACCTTATATTAAATTAGTAATAAAATCACTCAGACACTACATATTTATGGTGACTCGTTTCTTTGACAGGCACTTAAGTTCATGAGAGAACTAAATGAAAAATCATAAACTTATGAAAGGACTAATGTTATTCATCAAAAGAACATACCTTAGTTATTTAATTAAATAAAAAGAAAATTATGTCCAAGTTCTTTGTGAAATTCTAATAAAAACTTAATGGCCGGCTGTCAAAAGACAGCCTTTGCGCGTTCATGTTTTAGCGCTTCGCAAATGGATTTCGCAGGACTTACAAAACGTCAAAATCAATTTTTTTCCGCGTTGAAAACTTAAGCTTGACCCGACTAGTTAAGGTTCGAATTGGAGAAGCACTTACTTGTAGCTCTTTGTCGGTGTAGTAATGCAGTCCTGCGTACTGAGCAACCTTATCTTCGGCGACTCCTACGCGCGGCGCGGTGAAGACGCGTTGGCCCTTACAGGCCTGTCCAGCCTTCAGGCACAAGTTCTGTACCACAGAGAATACATATTGCTCAGTTCTTTTTCTCACCCCGATCAGTAGTGATGTCACCACAACACTTATCCGTGTTGTAGTTTGACACAGAGACAGTTTCAAATATATTTCCGTCGCGATACAGGTGAATGAGCTCACGGAAAATCTGTTGTTAAGTCGTTACGGCGATCCATAGATATGACCACCAGTTTTATAGTACCTGCTGTCCTTTATCTACCGCAATACACGACTGTTTCACAGCAAAAATAGGCAATTTGTTTGTATATATACCGGTGCAAGATTAGCGCTACAATCTAACCTAATATTGCTTAAAGAGCACTAGCCACTATCAAATCACCACAGTGACTGACCGACCCCGATCGATTACATTCAAACATTTATTGCAATAGAATAAAATTCAAATTCGAACTGTGAATTTGTTCACTAAACTCGCATATATTACAAACAGCCTAAATATAAGTAGCTAATAGTCTTTAAAAGGGTAACATTAAAATTTAGTTATTATATGAGGCCGTCAGCGCAAAAGTGGCCTAAGCTTACCATAGAGTTAGTATGGAGGCAATTAGGTTTGAATTTTCATAAATTTGAATTTGAGTAAGCAAAAAAAAACAATACGCGCAAAAATAATGTTTACAAAGGTATCTGTTATCTACGGGTGAAACAATAGGCCGGTTTTGCATCAAAATTTATTATATTTAAAAAAAAACCAATATACGTCATATAAGCTTGAATATAAAAAATTGTGGATTACGCCACTTTTGCGCTGATGGCCTCATACGTGCTTAGTGATTTACCTCAAAGTAATCGGTGCCAGGAGTATCGGTTAGTTGAACAAAATGTTGAGCGGTGCGTCTGTCGGAATCACTCAGGGCACATCTCATGCTTCCGTACTCGTATTCTGCGGATCTGCACGGTAACTTTTTCTGCGAACAAGATTTTTTTCAGATTTGAATGAGTCTGAAAAACTTTTATGACTGCATCCACCATGAACCACAATTGTTATCGTTCTGAAAATTATAATTAATTGTGTTTAAGTTAAAGCCTTCGTCAAACAGAACGCGTAATTATACGCTATAAGTAGGTACGCAACGCTCTGCCGCGGCGCTAGGGCTGTTTGACAGTATTTACCATAGTAGTACAACACATCCCGGCGTAATAGCGCGGCGTGAGTTTAGCGCTCTAACGCGCGCTAATTACGCGTCCTGTTTGACGAAGGCTTTAACACTAATCCTACCGACGCTTTTTGTATACATTTTCCTATCGCGATCATTCAAATTTGTCGGAAAATAATATTAGTCGATAAAAGCTAAGGATTTTATTATTCAATGCATATAAATGTCGGTAGTATGTTCTTGGAAAAGTGAAAAAAATATGAAAGAAAATATTAAATTCATATTTTCTATCTATTCAGCGTGCCGTAAATTTTGAGAAAATGAATTGTTTTATGCATTTTTAAGAAATAGTAAAATAGTCAAATAATTTTTTCACTAATTTATCTGCAATACCAATTTTATTCACATTTGATGATACACTTAATTTTTTCATACTAACTCTTTATTTTTTATCTAATAAATACCTATACAAGCACAAAAAAATAAATAACAAAAAGAACTCTGTTCCGACCGGGTGTCCATAAGTACACCTCTCTCTTTTTTCTATATTTTGAGGTTAAAATACCTGAAGTTTACAAAAGTTTGAAAGCAATCAGTTCGACCGATATCGGTAGATATAGTTTCAACTATGAATAAATTCTTATCAATTTCGTACATGACTTTATTATCTCTATTGTACTGTTGCACCCAACTACTTGTTACGGGTGTTGAACATAAAATATAGATAATTTGAAACAATGTAACCAAACCCTAAAGTCAACAAAGTCGTCTCAAATAAACACGCCCCTATGATTTCGCCTGCATCTCAAAACTGGAATGAAACTGTTAAACAGATATTGAATTGGAACTGTAAATTGCATTTTAAAATTGCGTCTTTTCCTGAATGCTTATTGTCGTAAACGAAACACGTTACGCCCTCTACAAGTAGATGATAGTACAATGCTAAAATAGCAGTTTCTTTACGTAGCAATTTATCTGTCATCCTGCACGGAGGGTTATTTTTGAAACGTGACAAGCCAAGCTACGAGTTTTTCCTTGCGGCCATTCAAATTATAGAGGCTATCTTCAGCACGGCGATGTTTTGTTAGCCATGCTCAAACTTATAATTCAAGTGGTGGATATTCCATAAATAAAGAGCCGTTGTATAACTTACGTCTGGCAAATATTAACTAGTAGAGAAACCCGGTCACGCTGGTGTTAAGTGGTTACTGGAGCCCATAGACATCTACAACGTAAATGCGCCACCGACCTTGAGATATAAGTTCTAAGGTCTCAAGTATAGTTACAACGGCTGCCCCGCCCTTCAAACCGAAACGCATTACTGCTTCACGGCAGAAACAGGCAGGGTGGTGGTACCTACCCGCGCGGACTTACAAGAGGTCCTACCACCAGTAATTACGCAAATTATAATTTTGCGGGTTTGATTTTTATTACACGATGCTATTCCTTCACCGTGGAAGTCAACCGTGAACATTTGTTGAGTACGTATTTCATTAGAAAAATTGGTACCAGTCTGAGATTCGAACACTGGTGCATCAATCAACACGAATGCACCGGAAGTCTTATCCTTTAGGCCACGACGACTTCTAAACGCTGTGCAGCCACTATCGCGAACTACATATATGCAAAACTTTGATGTTTTTTTAAACTATCTTCGCGTCACCTTTCGTTCTTCGGTGCTATCATAACAGAAGACTTCTTTGAAGGGCATAAACAACTATATCAAACCTCACCACAATCTGATAAATGATTAAGGAATGGAAACACGCAACCGTATATTTATTTAAGCCGCTTTTGCTAGCTTAGTATGTATATATTTTTTGTATGTAGCGTAATCTTTAGACGTCATTTTGAACAACTTCAAGACATCCGATTGACTTAAATATTTGCACACGCATCACAAGGACCACTAACAACATAATAATTTCACTCTAATATCCCGACTCTAATATCACCAGTATAGAAAAATTGATGAAATTAATTTATAATTATATAATTACTTTGGCGTACTATTTAATCATATTTTCTTTTCGTTTTCAAACTACACACATTACATTTTATTTATATGGATTTTACAAAGTCAAAAAAAAAATGTTACCTCATTGAGACACGCAGCCAAACACGCTTCCTTAGTTGAAGTGTAGATGATCGTGTTGTCAAGACCTCGGAGTGATTTCCCTGGTACTCTTTCGAATGCCCATGGCCGCAAGCATACACTCTCAGAGCGTACTTGCAGCTTAACCATGTAGTAAGTGTTGACGGAACGCTGTAACAAAGTTAAATACCGTATACGGACCTTAAAGCGAATATAAAACAAAAAAGAGGCGATCTTTTCCTTAATGCAAACTGTAAAAGTTAAGTTACAACAACCGACTAAAAGCGTAAGTACTCGGTGCACATAACTTTCGTCCGTTTCTAATTATAGCAAATGATTCACGCATTACAGTAATTTAGAGAAACAAAAAAAAAACACTACTAGCTAAAACCGATCCGGTGGTAACAGTTAATTCGTTAGAATATATCTGCATAAAATTCATTCAAAAGATTAATGAGGATTCATATTTTAAGCAATAGGCACCACAACTATTTTGTAGTTTAAAGAAAGCTCCATCTAGAATGATATAACCGAAATTTAAGATAGCGCATTCTCTTTGTCTTGTTTAAAACCATTTATAGTTTTTTAAACTAGTGGCTCAGTCTATTGAGAGTTTATGTGTATAGAAACCACTGGAACTTAGCAATAACCGTTTTTCACAGCAATTGAGAATTCGAATTCGCTCTCATGTTTCAAGTTCGTCAGCATGCACGTTATGTTGTCCATGAGCCCCATTGCCAACTGAAAACCTGATGAGAGTGACCTCCTCAGTATATCTAAAGCAATAAAAATTTACTCTTCATAGCGTGTTCGTTATTCAATTCTTAGAACACGGTGATTGTCAATATTAACATATTTAGGAGTTATTTTGGTAGTGGTCAATAATGGTTCAGGGCGTTATCGGAAGTGAGATAATTAAATAACATAACTGGTTAACCGGGGCGTTTATTCGCGACCGTCGAGGTCACCACTTTAAGAGTTATTTTTGTAGTGGTCAATTATGGTACAGGGCGTTATCGGAAGTGAGATAATTAAATAACATAACTGGTTAACCGGGCGTTTATTCGCGACCGTCGGGTTCACCACTTTAGGAGTTATTTTTGTAGTGGTCAATAATGGTTCAGGGCGTTATCGGAAGTGAGATAATTAAATAACATAACTGGTTAACCGGGGCGTTTATTCGTGACTAAACTTAAAAAGTAAAAACGCAACAGAGCTTGCGGGCGCAGCCGCATGTTATGACCACGAACAATTTTATTTACATAACAAACCTATGTAAATTAATGAATGAGCCAGCGCGATCAATAATCAACAGATTCGAATATCTTATTTTCTAGCTTCCTTTTTTCCTAACCTTACTTCCCATCTGTAGTGTGTATAATGTGTATAGTTTGAATTCTTATGCGGTGGTAGTACTATGGTTCAAGCCTGGGTAGTAAGGATTTCCCCTTGGCCCGATCCGAACCCATGCAAAGGAACTCGACGATCCGACGGCTACTACCGTTCTGTATATTCCTACCATTACCTAAACTTATTTCGTATAGTAGGATATCTGTCATTCCAACGTAGCTGAGACTTCGATGTCAGTGGACTGTGAGCTCAGTAACAAATCAGCGACTGAGTAACTCAGAACTTTCTTTTCCATGATTTTTTTAGGTTTTTTTTTTTTTTTCTATTGCGTTTATGGGTGGACGAGCTCACAGCCCACCTGGTGCTAGAGTACCTGAGCCCATAGACATCTACAACGTAAATGCCGCCACCCACCTTCAGATATGAGTTTTAAGGTCTCAGTATAGTTACAACGGCTGCCTCACCCTTCAAACCGAAACGCATTACTGCTTCACGGCAGAAATAGGCAGGGCGGTGGTACCTACCCGTGCGCACTCACAAGAGGTCCTACCACCAGTAATTAATCCGTATACAGTGTACATAGAGTTTGTGAAGTTTTCCCCGGTCCAACTAACTATGAACCATGCAATCTGAATTGCTAATGCTGCAACATCGATCGTCTTGTCTGCAACATTGAAGAACTCGTTATCATCCAGCAGTTGATTTATTTGACTATTACCTAGACCCACTTACATCTGAAACACTTCCTAGAGCTAGTTTCATACAGTAATTTATGTGCTAATAGAGTTAACGAGACTAATCTAGTTTAACGCCTATTTCTAACGGGTTTTAATGTGTTTGTTTGAATCTATTATGTGTTATGGGTTATCTTATATCTTTAAACGAGCAATTCTTGTATATAAATATATACATAATCTGAATCTCGGAAACGGCTCCAACGATTTTTATAAAATTTAGTATACAGGGGATTTCGGATTTCGTTGGCTATAAATCGATTTAGCTACGATTTATTTTCAGAAAATATTGTTTTATTCGTGTTTTCAATAATCAACTTTTTCGATAATTTTGATTTTTTTAAAAATAACCAATTCATATTTTTTTATTATTCTGTTGGTAAGATCGAAAAATATTATTCATATTTCATCATTTTATCAATATGTAATTCGTATTTAAATATAATTTCTAAAAAACACAATTTATCAAAAAAAAAAACCGAGCAAAGCTCCGTCATTATCTAGTGTTATTTTAAGAGTGATAATATTTTCATATGTGCTTGTTATATCTGCACAGAATCATAATCATAAACAATTTTAAATATTGAAAATATCATTTACGAAGCAACTTAAGACTAAAACACAAATGAATAATGTCTCAAAGATTTTTTTTTGCGTTAGTGCGACATGTTTGCAAAAAAAACTAGCTGACTAAAAAAAACAATTTTTTACCTGCGGTGTAGCCATGGGGTTATTGGCTTGTGTATCGTTTTGTAGCAGACATCTGGTTTCCTGCACGGGCGTTAGAGGATTGAGGACGAAACTGCAACAATTTAAGTTATAAGCAACTAATAGTATCATTAACTTCCCTTTTACGAGTACATAAACTCGAGCACTAATTTCCCACGAGTCATGAGCAGGTCGTATATTCGACTGATGCATGACCACGACCACTCTGTCAAGAGTGTACGAATAGGAAGAAGAAACTCGAGCTGTCGAAAAAAGACAAATTAAGGCCCTTGGCCGTTTGAAAAGTATTCTACAGGGCTTCACTTTAAGTTGAAAATAGCATTTCGTTGTTGATTGCGGCTTGACCGGTAAAGATATTAATTTTGGAACTTTATGAAATTAACGAAATTCAAATTTTTTTAACACTAGGATGTATGGACACGCTCATGGCCCATCTGGCGCTAAGTAGTCATCGGAGCCCATAGACATCAACCACGTCAATGCCGCCACCCATTTTGTAACATGAGTTCAAAGTCTCAGTTTTTACAATATAACGATTGCCCCACCCTGCAAACGGAACTGCATTACTGCTTCACGGCAGAAATAGGCAGACTGATGGTACTCATCCGTGCTGGTTCACATGACGCCCTACCACCAGTGACGTAATCAGTCTGTCAAAATTATTCATAAAATAACATCGTTCTATGAAAATCAAATAAGCAAAATTTATTGAAGGGTAAGGGGTTTGAAGGGTCTTTTAAAATTGAAATTTCGATCTCATATCTCAAGATTCCGGTTCCGGTATCTACTTAACAACATCTAAACAATAAAAAAAATACATAATAATACTAATAAATGTTGTACTTTTTGTTATTGTAAAGTTTTATTCAATACGTGTGTACTTTGTACAACGCCTTAAGTGATTTAATATTAACGAATGGTCTCACTATTAATGCCTGTGTAATTACTTCGCTCAACACAACGGTAATTAAGCAACAAACTGTGAATATATGTGCCACTATTCTTTGGAAAAATTGCAGAGGCAATTTTACTGTAGATAACGATAACCGCTACGTACCTATAAAGCACCACATTATCTGAATATACTTTTTCTAAGAGAAACTAAATCAGTTAATCCGCGACGAACCGAATTTCATTATAAAACAAATTGTAAATTTATAAACGGAAAAAAAAAAACAATAAAAAGCAACAACAATAAACACTCTCATTACAGATCTCTAAAAATAAAAAGGACAATCAAGCAACGGTAAATTTAAATGTTTAAAACTCGGTATCAATATCCATTAACACTTTCGCGGAACTCGGTCACTGTTGTTTTGCAAAAAAAAAAGTTATAAACCGTCTAATTGCAGCCTGTAGTTGTTTCTTATTTGCGAGATTGCAATATGAACGGACATTTGTTACAGTCGTTTGGTTTTCAATAAATGTCATCACTTGTCACGCTACTGTTTGGCTGTCAACGAAGATAATGTTACTTTCAAAGGCATCTGAAATTTTAAATTTTATTTAAGTAATGTTTTCACTCGATTTTTCACTGGTCGAGGGAAAGAGACCGCGCGGCAGTCCGACAAGGTGGTTCCACCAAATCCGTACCACACTAGAGATCCCATTCCACGAAGCCCGTCATGCGACCAATGATCGGAGGCGCTGGAGGGATATTATAAGGAGTAAAATCCTGTCGAAATATGATGGTCACGACCCTCAGCAGTGAGGAAACGACGCGAGGAGTAGGAATGTTTTCACTGAGACTACAAATAAATATAGATTTTTTTTTTTAAATACCCTGTTGATTTTGGTAATTTACGATTAACGATTCAAAAGTCCCTAGTTTTTATTTTAATAACATATTGGAAACAAAAGTTTAATATTATTTGGAAAATCAAATTTATGTTTTAGGCATGAGTACATTTTCATTGTCATTCCTATTCTTTTATGAAGGTGTGTAATAGAGGAACCTATAGGATTTGAAAACTTTTGAATTTGAAATAGAATAATGAAGGGATTAAATGTGAAAGGATTATAATGCTAATAATAACATTTATTCCAAAATGGCTACCAATGTTACAGTGACATGCAAAATGCGCAAAATTAAGTCCCCAAGCGTTCCTAATTTTCAAGTATTTTGAAAACAATTTTTCTATGAACAAAGTTATACGTTCGCCAACTCTTTATTTGAAGTTCCTATATTAGGTGATAAAGTTATAGTGATCAAAGTAGCTATTTATATTTTGTAGTTGCCTTATTAGTGTCATAAAAAGTCTTTATAGTTTTATAGAATACTTCTGTTCTTAGGCAACCAAGTATGGATTTTGTACATGAAAACTGGCTGGCTTCCTGTTCAATTTATTATAAAATCGATTGCGGTGTAATAATGATATCTCCGTCTATTAATAAATTATAATGCCTATAATTTAACATAAACACACATACATAGCATTGACGTTTGTTCATGTCTTTTAATAAGCACTATTGATAAGTTGGGAATATTGTAAAATTCGTAAAAACATGTACCTATAAATAAAAATACATCAATTTTCTTTGCAGACTGTAACATACCAAAATGTTCTGTACAACGAACGTGGCAAATACGTTTCTGAAAACACTATTTCGCTTAAACTAGATTACTAGTTTTTGTGGAGGCATTTTATCACGGGACATTACTTTAAATTTGATTTTGCTAGTTAGTACATTGCACCCGGAAGTAACAACAAGATGAAAGTGATACAATCCTTCACCAGTAAATAATTGAATTGATTTTTAAATGATTTTTAAGCTATTGCATAGCTTCTATCGCGGGCCTTGAGCGCGGCGACTGAATCAAGAAATTCCGTAACGAAAATAACCTGACACCTCCACTACGCCTACTATGTAGCTCGCATTCAACACATTCACACTTTGCGCTGGTGTAGTGTTTGTGAATAAGCGCGCGATGTGACTTCGCACTGCATGAGCATCATGAAAAGTCTGCCCATCTCTCTCTCACGCGGACTAGCTTATGAGTGTGAAGAGGACAATTATTGTTTTGCTTTTGTTAATGTTTATAAATATAGTGTGGTCTTATTTTTATTATTGTTTTAATATTAAATTATTATTGTCTAATTGTAATTGCATAAGTTGACAAAAAAATGCTTTGCAATAGCTTTACCGCGGCAGTCCCCGAGTGCCACACGTCTTTTTTTATGTTATTCTATATATGTATTTTTTATTATTATCAACCAACTCAACTGCGGCTGTGATAAATCTAATGAAATTAATATGAAGCCTTACATATTTGAACATGTTGTATTAGATTAAAGCCGGTGAGAATGGATGACGAAAGATACACGATCCATTAATACATCCAAGAAGCCTTACATTGTCATTATCTTCGCCATTTAATTGAAGAGGCGTCATACAGCCAGCTACTTGTTCTACGTAATTGTACAGCATGAAAGTAAAGCCGACGCTAGTGCATTACTTAATCTATGCTCAGGAAGCACAATGTTGTAATTTCCATAAAAATCTACATTACAAATTGATTGAACGTTCTATTGTGAAGAAATGCTATAAAAAATCGTATATGAATTAATGGTTTACTTGTAGTGTGTGTACTTTTTTTTATTGCTTAGATGGGTGGACGAGCTCACAGCCCACTTGGTGTTAAGTGGTTACTGGAGGCCATAGACATCTACGACGTAAATGCGCCACCCACCTTCAAGTTGTGTACTTTCAAATTAGTTTGATTTCTCTTACATACATCCTCTGTATAACTTAGTTGATTATTAGTTTTTGTCTGCACGGGTCAAAGAGCTCGCTACCTACCTGCTGTTAAGTGGCTACCGGAGACCATAGACATCAACAGCGTAAATACCACCACCCACCTTGAAACATGGGTTCTAAGTCTCAGTCTTAGTACAATAGTACACAATGGTTACTTACATTACCGCTTCGCGGCAGAAGTAGGCAAGGGGGTGGAACTTACCCGAGCAAGATCACAAGACGCCTAACCACCAGTATCAGATTAGCTATTAAGATTCAAAATTCAAATCAAAGTTAACAACAAAAAAAAAGCCAAAAAGTCATTACCGTTTCGGATCAGACTTATTCATAAATATTATTAATTTATACTGTTGAATAAAACTTATCTACTTTCACATTAAAACACAAAAGCCTACTTTCTTGAAATACTAATAAAGTTTATCCTCTAAGAAATCTTTCGTAACGTTCAAAATTAAAGCAATAATGTTAGACGAATTATTACATTATACCGTAATAGAATCCGTTAGTATCTGTAGCCAGTAACTGCGTTACTGTCAACTTTATTAGAATTAAAATTATATTTATCAGATGAAAGGACTGTACAGATGTTTAGTAGAATTCATTTTATTCCTAACTCTTGCTTAGGATGACATTGATTCAAATGTATGCGGTATGTTGTTGAAGTCCAATTTTGTTTTCCATTGCTTTCACTTAGTTTTAGCATTTAAAAGATTTTTTACAATGCCAATAGACATGGTGGTAATAATAGTATTGTCCTTTCACATACTTCGCCATGCGGAATGAAGTTATGTTTCTAATTCGGATTATATTAAAATGGGTCTTCTTAAGGAGCGCAAGAAATAGTAAAATCAAACAAAATTTCTAAACAATCTCATTTTCCGAATGAGCTGCTATATTATTCTTGATCTTCAATCCGACTTGGCTTTACCTTAATATATTAGGATACTGTGCTGTAGTGAGAATATTTAAATTAGTATTAGTAGTAGTAGTTAGCAGAATAATTTAAACATATTAATATATGTATGTATATATTTATTACATTTAAAACTTCCAGAAGAAATTATCTAAATGATAATAAATCTATATCAAAATCTGTTCCCGTAGTTTACAAGAACTAATCGGACACAGAGACAAACAGAAATACAAATTTTACATATTTTATACTGTGAAGCGTTGATCTCACAATTCAAAGTCATCTGATAAACTGAATGATTCAAACGACCGCTATCTAAAAATGTCGAATGCGTTGATAAAATTAATTTGACCGTTTCATTAACAAAATAGCTTTAAAAATTAAACTCTTTTTTTATCTCGACGAGGCTCAAACGACCGAGAAGCTTCTTTATACCAATAGCCGAATAGGTAGTTGTAAACCGCAATGTCTATAAGGTAAATGATTAATGTCCCTGCGTAAACCGTGGACTAATGATGCACATTCCGATTGCTCAACTTGATTTATAAATGCTCAGAACTGTTTTATAGTATTTTTGATTAAATCGGAGATAACCTTACATCGGACCACAGTTTATACGAATCATAGATCATATTACGCTAACAGGTTCTAAAATAAATATAAATATAAAACATACACGTACACTTTTAATATTTAAATTTATTTATGTAAATAAATGGATATTTATTTACAAATTATTGAAGTAGTTTTATGAGAAGCAATTATGTTAATTTTGTTTATTCTGCTATTGCAAAAAAATAATCATATACAGATATAATTTATCACACCTAATATCATCAATCAATAGTGTTGTAGATCAGTAAAAGAATATCGCGTCACAACAACAAAAAATTAATGCAACGTCTCTACGAGTCTAATAAATAACCAAGAGAAGGGCTGTCAGAAGAACATTTTTTTTGTTGGATTCCGTAGCGCAATAGTAAAAAAAATATTTTATAAATTCATCTTGTTTGCCTGGGTACCTTACAAGTATTTTACGTAGAGTTTTTTTTTTACTGCTTAGATGGGTGGACGAGCTCGCAGCCCACCTGGTGTAAAGTGGTTACTAGAGCCCATAGAGATCTACAACGTAAATGCGCCACCCACCTTTGAGATATAAGTTCTAAGGTCTCAAGAATAGTTACAACGGCTGCCCCACCCTTCAAACCGAAACGCATTACTGCTTCACGGCCGAAATAGGCGGGGTGGTGGTACCTACCCGCGCGGACTCACAAGTTGAGTCCTTTGGACTGCACCTAATACGTTTAACACGTACGCTATACTACCAATTTCAGCAATAAAAAATTATTGAGGGTCGTCCTTATCTTCAAATCCGAATGCCTGACCGCTTCACAGTAGTAATAGCAAAGGTCCTGAATGCCCCATAGGAGTCCATATCACGTCATTACGCATTAATTTGAATTCTTTTTTTATCACAGCGCTATTTCTTAGAATTCAATCTCTATTTTATGTCTTGAGTTAATTAGTACCATCTGTGTGACGTCTATGGGCTTCGGTAACCGCTTAACATCAGGTGAACCGTGAGTTTATCAGCCCATCTTAGCCAAAAAAAGCGCTACGTTATTGTGAACGCTAATAAATAGTTTATCTGACAGCCCTATTATAATCTGGTTTGAATGCTAAAGGCGTCAAAAAACTATTATAGCATCATTTTATGATACAATTTATGATGCAGCCGACCATGTTTACGTGTTGATCAATCTACACGATAGTAGTCGGTCTAGTTTTCTACACAAAACTGTATTATGCAACGTTGATATATACGTGTGAGATTCACACAAACTTTTAATTGAAAATCTGAAGTTAATTAAAACTCTTAACGGTAATAAGCCAGTTTGGTTGGCCGTGAACAGGCACTTGGTAGTGTCCCTGATATTGCTGGTGTCCGTGGGCGAGGGTGGCTACTTAAAAACAGATGCACCGTTTGCTTGTCTGGCTACAATAGTAATTAAGAATTTAAGATACATATATTTTGCAATAAACCTTAAATCATAATAGTTTTTATTCATTTCTTATAAGCCTGATATTTTACTGGTAGTAGAACCTCTTGTGAGTCCGCACGGGTAGGCACCACCACTCCGCCTATTTCTGCCGTGAAGCAGTAATGCGTTTCGGTTTGAAGGGTGGGGTAGCCGTTGTAACTATACTGAGACCTTAGAACTTATCTCTCAAGGTGTGTGGCGCATTTACGTTGTAGATGTTTATTAGCTCCAGTAGCCACTTAACACCAGGTGGGCTGTGAGCTCATCCACCCATCTAAACTAAAAAATAAAAAAATATATAAATAATTCGAATAAATATACTCCGAGAGAAAAAGCTGCCGTCATAGGCAGACGAGCATCTGATGGTGAGTGGTTCGCCATACGTCAACAATGACATTGACACAAATACGAATTCTAGTTTCAGAATTATGAAAGACCCATTTTTTTTTCATTTTCTGATGTCAATGGACGGCAAAAGCGTACTCTGATTTTTCCGCCCTCAGAAATATAAACAAAAATTGCGATCGGATATTTAACTTTTTTTATTCTAATTCAATACGCAAACGACAGTGGCCCATTAGAACCAATCGTACCAACATAACTGTTTCAGGGCATAAATAGGCAGAATAATATATAAATACCCCGTAAACATACCACTTCATCTTAGTCGAAACATAACTGTGAAATGTCTACATAATGCCCTAAAACTGTTTAAAATATTCACAACGGTTACAAAACGTGTGGCAGTTAAGATGATATCACTTCGACACAATCAGATTCGTGAGGTCATGATCCTGGGCATTTTAGATATTTGATTCGCGATTCAGATCAAAGCAAACTGACTAGGCCGGTCGTTTGCTCCCGTAAACTGTAAACTGTAGCCGAGAGAGTCAGTGGCATCGCAGCACTGAACAGTTAGCGATTGTTAGCATCGCGGCTGTCCGATTCTTTTGTAAATTCGCTATTTCATTGGACAGATTGATTCGAGATATGTACCCATCTTCGTTAGATGAACACAATGCAATATTAGAAGCGCGGGAACATTGTCTGTACTGTTAATTGAATATCGAATTGATTTTCGATCGATCCCGTTTGAAATCGATTCTGAGGAATACCTACCGTACTGATGTTGTAATACACCTCTCTTTAAGATAATACAATTAATCCGTTTTTTGCATTTTTCCACAACTCGCAATAATTAATGGAAGTTTGTAGGCTGTGAGAAGAGTCTGTTACATTGTCTGACATTTGTAAATCGATTCCATTTAAAATCACCTGACTTTATAAAAGACGAACTTCCGCGTAAAAACATGTGTACTAATGTTTTTTATTGAGAGTAACTGCATGTTTCAAATGGAACAATAGTTACTTAACTTGGCATATTCAGATTTATAAATATTCATCGTTACTGTTCGAATCGACAAACCGTTGTTAATTCAACAAAACAACGAGTGTTAATAACGAAGAAATAGAACAATCGCAAATTAAATGGCGTACAAAACCGCGGATAACCGTGAAAACTGTTGGAAATGGCCCCGATTCCGTAGCGATGTATGCGATCACTTTTACTGTTATCCAATTTGGAGCGCAATGGTCGTTTTCCGCTTTTGTGGCCGCGACTCAAGGCGCATTCTTCTTGACCAATAGTGTACGTCGAATCTTTATTATTTACACCATTCTAGACTGCATTCGATTAACCTATCTTCAAACTACATATAATTGAATTGTCGATAAATAGTACTTTTTTTTATGCCGTCGTAATTAGTCGAAGTAAATCGATTCAGACAGCACGCTAACTGATCAGCATTCTATTCTATCTATATTTTGTAGTCGTCGTGGCCTAACGGATAAGACGTCCGGTGCATTCGTGTTGAGCGATGCACCGGTGTTCGAATCCCGCAGGCGGGTACCAATTTTTCAAATGAAATACGTACTCAACAAATGTTCACGATTGACTTCCACGGTGAAGGAATAACATCGTGTAATAAAAATGAAACCCGCAAAATTATAATTTGCGTAATTACTGGTGGTAGGACCTCTTGTGAGTCCGCGCGGGTGGGTACCACCACCCTGCCCATTTCTGCCGTGAAGCAGTAATGCGTTTCGGTTTGAAGGGTGGGGCAGCCGTCGTTACTATACTTGATACCTTAGAACTTGTATCTCAAGGTGGGTGGCGCATTTACGTTGTGGATGCCTTTGGGCTCCAGTAACCACTTAACATCAGGTGGGCTGTGAGCTCGTCCACCCATCTAAGCAATAAAAAATAAAAAAAAACATAACGACAGAGACTATTCTAGCTATCGTCAATGACAATCAGCAATGGAACACAAATAACCACTAAGAAATAATTCCGGAGAAACTCAAAGTTTATAATATGAAAAAATTAATTGGCACACAAAAAAATCCTTTGTTTTTTTTACGAGAAAGCAAAATATCATTTAAAGCTTCGTCTTAATACGAGGATTACATTTTAGAATTAGTAACGACTACTAGTAGCATTTGTGCTCTTATTTTTTATCAATTACTTTATCGGTTATAGTGAAATCAGATTTCGCTTGTCTGTCTTATAAGAAGTTTGGCATTAATTTGATGTTCATCAATTGATGTTTTATCTAAATTATTTAGGTCGAGGCTTCAACTTTGATCAGATAGGCACGTTGATTTTTAAATTGTTTTGCGAGTGCTCTTTATTACAAATCGCTTCTCGATGTTACATACATACATCATCAAATATATACATTAGAATTTCATACGTTCAGGAAGAATTCCACTATTACCACTGAGTTTCTTGCTGGACACACTGAGGGTCGCGAGATTCAGCGAAGCACTGCTCTTGCTAGGGTAGATGTTAGCAAAATCTATCATGTCGAACCTCGTCAACTTTTAAATAGCCCTATTTAAGGCTACTGAAAGATAGGTGGGGAATAAACCACTATCATGCACCAGAGAACCAAAGTCTAACGAACGATTACTTCCAATTAAATATCATTATTATTAGCCTCCAGCCACGGCTTGGGCACAGGGCTCCCCAAGGCTTGGCGCGACGACCAGTACTGCACTGCCTGCCTCCAGTGGATACCCGCGAATTGAATGGGTCATCAGTCTACCTTATAGAAGACGTACCCTCGCTACGATTTCTAGAAAATTCGCTAGTAAATTTTGGGCCCAGTGACCGCTTATTCTGCGAGCAACGTAAACCTTTAGCTATGCTAGTTATCGTCATAAAATACCTATATATAAGTGGTAAGGTGGATGACGATTTGACAGTCAAAAAGGCTAGCTTGAATAAACAACATTTTAAACTTTATAATTGATCATCACATTAACAACCTAAGTTACGTAATAAATCAAGTCTAAAATTAAGAAATAAATAAACAGTAGCGGAAGTACTCGTGGTAGGAGGTCTTATGAGCCCGTACGGGTAGGTATCACTACCCTGCCTATTTATGCTGCAAACCAGTAATGCGTTTCGGTTTGAGCGGTGAGGCAGCAGTTTTAATATTACTACTATTAGAACTAAGAGTTAGAAATTATATCTCGAGGTGGTTAATGTTGTTAATGTTTATGGTCTCCAGAAACCAATCAACATCAAGTAAGCAGGTCCGTTCACCCGTTTAAGTAAAGAAACAAAAAAAAAAGTTGGAAACCAAGTTGAGTTGTTCGAACTTAACCATGATCTCGACATTCATGAGCAATAGTGAGCAATTACGAGTTACGCTTGGGTACGAGCCGTAAGTCGTTTGCCTATCAGAGATAATAAAAAAAATACAAGGCAATTTCCGACACATGAAAATTGTTTTAATTATATCTACGAGGCGCGCAAACCTCAAGTAATTATTTATTTTTTTAATTCACCGCACCTGAAGGAAGCCGCCTGACAATCAGGTTCCTCTCGGCACCAGCCCTGGCACTCGTATAAGGACAGGTTCCGCACGGTGTAATACGCAGTCCCACTGAAGTCCACATCCGTCAGTTTCTCGAACGCTATCCGACCTAGGAAATTAAAACATAAACTCATTTCATATTCTATTTCCAAAAATAATTATTCATCACATTTCTTTACTAAATTCTGTTAGGATCCAACGGAATGACGAATCTAAACTTCGTCATTATATGTTAAGTTTATTAGTATGTTTATTAAGATAACAAAATTGTTTCGTAATATTGGTAGGCAAGAAACAGCTAAAAAGTTAAAATGGCTACTCACTAAGTACAGATGAAGCTTGTATTAGTAGCAACAGTGCTAAAGGCGCCAAGCTAAGCGCCTTGCTCTTCATGTTGACGGTATTACTTCCTGTGAAAGAAAAAAAACATGTTAATGACGTTCAGACTGTTTTTAAATTAAACTACAGCTTCTCATAATAATGTTTAACAACTTTCAATAATAATGAAAAAATTAAGGAAAAATATGATACATGTTTTTAATATCGCATGTTTTGTTGTATTATAAGTTTCCCTACATCTTTATTGGTATAAATAAATAATACTCTATCTATAATCTATGGTATATGGACGGGCGGCCTGATTTTTACGAATAATTTCATTTCTGATATTATTATTTTTTTCAGACTCACAAGGCTACAACAAAGCTACTCGTATTTAAAACCGTTGTAATATTCTTAAGTACAGATTCCAGTAATGGGTATGCCATAAAATATCAGTTCCTTAGAAAGTTATTCGTTATCGAAAAATACAGAAAAAAAACAACAAATCAGATCACGATGATCATTGACTCCGGTCCGCGGGCCAAGAATCCATGTTGAAAAAAATACACAAACGTTCTTAGAAAGTATCACGATAAAACATTCGGTATTGTACTGAGGCGGTTTGTACATGAAAACGCATCGTCCTAATTTTCAAAGTTCACGAATATCATACGGACAATGAATAAAAATTGAAAGCCGGTCAAAGAATCCGATTCTCATACGATAGACACTATCAATAGAATGAAATTACAATCTCTAATTTGGCGTTATTTATTGAGGAAACGCATTCATTCGAGCACAATAAATTACCGGCTCAATTTGGCGCTTTAAAATCTTAATAGACTGTAATTTGTAATGAAGTGGGCGTGTGCAGTTCGTAAGATACTAGATGTTGTAAACTACTGGCTCCTTTCAATAATTGAGTGATTAGGCATTAATTCGTTCGGGCTTCGTGCTTTATGAACGTAAATAAAATCACGTTGAGAACGTGTGTCCTCATTATTATATATGTAAAATATGCAGTATGATTGATCCAATATTTTTTTATATTGAATATGCAATTTCGAAAAGGGCACATCTCTGAAAATGTAAAATGTTCAGGAAATATGGGTGTAGGTAAGCCTCAAAACTACATGTATGTATATGAAAAAACGTATTTGACAAAATATGCGACATATGCCCTTTTCGAAATTGCATATTCAATTGTGTTAATCAATTTACCACGACTGGTTTATTGATAATCTAGCAGACAAAAACAAAAGTAGTACTTTAGATGCCTATATCTAGAACATCGTAAATCTTACGTAATAAAGCTGAAAAAATTCGAATCGAATAAAAATATAGCGTGTAACGAACAAATTGTCAATAGCAAAATTGTCATTAATAACAAACTAATGTTTTCATGTTTCGCGCATAACGACTGGGCCCGAATTCCAGTGCCGGTTGGAGTACCTATTGAATTTGTTTGATGTCTCAGAGTACCGACTTATGTTCCATATGTGTCAGGATGTTCCAGCAGTATGACATGAAATTAAAACCCTACTCTAAAACATTCATACAAATTAAAAATAAATTTAAACAAAAACAAAATGAAGTGAAAAGCATTATCAGAGGCATCCGAAATATAGATACCGGTGCAAAAAAAAAAAAAAGATTAATGAATGTTTTCGTGAATGTCAAAACGTATCATTTAAATAATTTTCAATTAAATTTATGCGGGTCAAGAGCATTGCGTCGTCTTTGAAAGCTGATAGGAAAGCAATGACACGAATTTTCATTATTAATTTTTTTGCATTACGATATCGCTTTCACTAACGCTTGTATTAAAAGAATGATCATTTATGGTCGTGAAAGTATGAGTTGAACAATTGTGGTCAATTGTACTACGAACTCTGTTGTACTATGTATAATGTAATGTACGTATATTATAATGAGACGGCTCATTGAACACGTCACAGAAATGAATGAAGAAACCTTTAGAACTGCTATTATATTCGCTATGTCGCTTGATTAAACACCATCGGTATTTTGATTGAATGGTATAAAGTAATTTACATTCTCGCGAACTGGAGCGAACTGAAAGTTGTTTCCTTTGCAGAAAGAAGAGAAAATCGTTAAATAAATTATACAAGTATCGGTTTCTTACTATGTTGTTCGAACTTTCACCGAATAAGTGAGAATTTTGGTATTTTTTGCGAAGATTGTCAAACAAAACTTCTGATGTTAAGAGTAGATGTCAAACAGTTACGACAGCCAATAGCCAAATACGAATGCTGCTGTGAGACATTAGATAGGTGATGAAGTCTCAATTAAATGAATTAGGACGAATTCTCTTACTCAAATTTCAATAGTGTAAATGGGCTAATTGGTTCAAAAGACAGAAGAACCGACCGACAGAAGAACAGAAGAACCGACGATTCCATCTTGCTTAATAGAAAGGGATAAATTACAAATATTCAATAACATGCCATAGATCCCATGAAAAATTCGACTTGCTGAGTGTATTGACCCGACTGCCAAAGAAAGGTAATGCTTTTTGAGCGTACGTATTAAGTAAACAACATAATATGAGAATTCATTTAGCAGATTCACATACGTCATTGTTGTAGGAGTAACATAAAGTATATTATTTTATATATTATTATTAAGTATATTATTTATATTATATTAAAGAAAATGAAATAAAACAAAATTATTACACTATTTTAGTCCTTCATCGTGGATGTCGAATATTGACACGGCGTTATTACGTATTTAGTAAAATTGGTAGCTGTTATGGACCGTATTTAGTTCTTATGCTTAGTTTCACCGGTGGTAGGACCTCTTGTGAGTCCGCACGGGTAAGCACCACCACCCTGTATATTTCGGCCGTGAAGCAGTAATGCGTTTCGGTTTGAAGGGCGGGGCAGCCGTTGTAACCATACTGAGACCTTAGAACTTATATCTCAAGGTGTGTGGCGCATTTACGTCATAGATGTCTATGGGCTCCAGTAACCACTTAACACCAGGTGGGCTGTGAGCTCGTCCACCCAACTAAGCAATAAAAAAAAATTATACTGCTTGGCTCTTCGACATATTCGCTATGTATCAATGTTACAGAACATTACAGTACATTGATTGTTTTATACTAGATACGTTCCCTGAAGCGTCACCAACAACTCTACAAAGTTTCAACTCAGCCGAAATTCACACACGCGTTCGCCTACGTCGCAAACCAACACACAAACGCCATTACTTATTCGTTGATTAGTAACTCCACTGGTTTGGCGTAGCAACTACTTCGATACTAAACGTCCAATACATCGATATATTATCATATTAATATATCGATGGTCCAATAACACAAACAAAAAAAAAACTTGAATATTTTAAGAAAACGAGACTAAAATTCATCGACCGAATACAACTTACTGAAGTCGAGTTAAATAAGAAAAAAATCTTTTCTGTGTACAATATATCACGAGAGCCGTTACAAACCACAACTAAATTTTGCTAAGGAGACACGAGCAACCAGCGTCTTATTACTCAAGCAATCAATGCTACAAAAATCTCGAACGGTTTAATTTGTAATGTGAACTAACCGTGAACTATTATTAAGCATAGTTATTCACGAAATTTGCCGGAAGAAGTGACTTTGCGGTAAATTCTCAGCTTTAACGAACCACAAACAGCTCAACGGTTTTGCGGTAATGACAGTTTAACATCGTTTCTTTGCGCTGTTGTTTCGTAATATTTTCCTTTTCGCATTTTGTTTACTACCGGTAGACCTTGGGAGACCGGGTGGAAAGAACCACCGTGTCGCAGTAATGCGTTGCGGTTCCGAAGATGGAACAGATCTTATCTATACTAATATATAAATCTACAGTGGTTTTTACGGATGTTCCGTTATAACTACTCAACCATGCATCCGATTGACTTGAAACTTCGTATCCATGTGGAAAATACATGTACTTAATGGATAGGCTAACCCCGGTCATCGTTCTCGTCGAACCCGTCGCTTGCGACGAAGGGCTCGATGAGTAAATTAACCCTCAGACACAGCCCACTGAGTTTCTCGCCGGATCTTCTCAGTGGGTCGCGTTTCCGATCCGGTGGTAGATTCTGCGAAGCACGGCTTTTGCTAGGGTTCGTATTAGCAACGTCGTCAGGTTTGAGCCCCGTGAGCTCACCTACTAGTTAAGGTTCCGCTGAAATAGCCTCTCAAGGCTATCAGCTTAGGTAGGAAAAAAAAAGGATAGGCTAATATTTATCTGGGTGTTGGACTCCCTACACCAGTTGTAGGGGCGTTAATGATGAGAATTTTTGTGGGGGTGTGAAATAATAATGTTAACTTTAAATGACCAGCGAAGCGGACGAGTACAGCTAGTAGTTTATAATTGTGACTTAAACCAAATCTCTCAAGAAGGGGAGCAGTATTCATGTTGTGATGTCGATAGGATTTGAAAGGCGAATATCTTAGCAATCCATGGATTCAACGTGCAGTGACTGGGTCCATCGTTGCTGAAAGAAGAATTTAGAGAATACCAGCGACCTTGATCTAGGTTTAAGGGACCCTATCAATACACATTACGGTCACCTCGATTCTCCGCATTCCTTTCCCTGCCTATCCAAATTTGATAGGAACCTACCAGTTCGGCTTTAGTTGTTTATTCAAGTATAAAATTTATGGGAGCTCTTGACAAGCCAAGGTCTTTAAGTAGATTATAGAGAGATTTCGCTGTTATATGTTTTTTTTTATTGCCTTTGCAGGCAGACGAGCATACGGCCCACCTGATGGTAAGTGGTCACCGTTGCTCATGGACGTTGGAAATGCCAGGGGCAGAGCCAAGGCGCTGCTTACCACTAAGTACTCTCCGCAAGCCTCGTTTGAAGAAGGACATGCCATAGCGCTTGGAAAACACCGTGGAGAGGAGTTCATTCCAAAGCCGGATGGAAACTCTGGAAATCTTTGAAAACACACTGTCGATGAACGCAGCGGTTCCAGATAATATGGATGAACTCTGCTCTGATGGCGGGTACTCAAGGTACCTCTCACTCCCACTTCGACAGCATATCGACGCTTGAAAGGCAAACGTGACTAAGCGACAATGCGTGAACTTTACAGTAGACTAATTTAAAGTTGAAATACCCGACAAAAATTATATTTTAACGAATCTAGCTGTAGGATTGAAATGATTTTAATAGATCTAGAAACATATTTTTTTTGCGCATCGAATATGGTTATTGCCTATCATTTATGTATAAAGCAGTTATTGTCGCTTAGTCACGTTTGCCTTTCAAGCGTCGATATATAAAACAAAAAAATCCACAATCGAATGACTTAGTTATTGTACTATATGGTACAACAATAATATGAAGGAAATCGACGTGATGAGATACCTTGTTGTAAAAAAACTGCCAAAAACAACATAGATTAGACTAAAAATTTAGCACTGTAATAAAAATGATGGTTTTCACAAAACTCATTGGACAAACATTAAAACTCCGCTGCATATTTTAATGTAAAATGTTGCTTGCCATAAATACTTACCATAAATAATCCGAAAACAGGAAGATTTAGGTAATCTTATATTGAAAAAAAAAATGAAATTGACTATTGTCAACTATTAAAATGTTATTGAACTATGGGCATCTCCAAAAACTTGTAGCAAACGCTAAATTTTGTCATAAATTAAAGAATTGATGCGAAAAATGTTTCGACCCGTTATAACATTCGCATTATAGATACGAATTTTTAAATAAACAATGACAGAACCTACAAAAATCTGTGATTCAAATATAGATAGATAGGTGACTGAGTGAGTGCAGTGACACTTGAGTTTCGTCATGGCTCAATATGGCTAGACAACGGAACGAGCCTGCGGTACTGTTACCTCACCTATAACACCAAGACCTTAGCCGATATGCTCTTCCAGCGGAACATTGCCCTAATCTCGCTTCGACAATAACGCTGTAATTTGCTCATTGTTGCCATGCTTGCACGGAATTACTTGGTTTCTTGTGATTTACCGTGCCAAATTGCGCTCCGAAGTACATATTTGAGAAACACTTACTCATAAAAGTTATACGTAAATAACAACATTTACTGGTGGTAGGACCTCTTGTTTACTGGTGGTAGGACCTCTTGTGAGTCCGCGCAGGTAGGTACCACCGCCCTGCCTATTTCTGCCGTGAAGCAGTAATGCGTTTCGGGTTGAAGGGTGGGACAGCCGTTGTAACTATACTGAGATCTTAGAACTTATATCTCAAGGTGGGTGGCGCATTTACGTTGTAGATGTCCATGGGCTCCAGTAACCACTTAACACCAGGTGGGCTGTGAGTTCGGTCCACCCACCTAAGCAATAAAAAAAAAACAACAACAATACTACAAACCACAATCGTAGTTCAACAGTTTTTATAATTGTAGGGTCACACACACACACACGCCTAACACCGTACGTGGCGTGTTACCTAGCTACGTAATGCAAGGTGTCATCTTCACCATTCCACGCTTGTGGGCAAAGGATATTGGGACGACAGTCCAGTTGTAACGGTCATACAGCGAACACAGTTCCGCTTAGATAGCTATAATAAAACTGTATGTCTCTCTCTCTCTCTCTCTTCCCAGCTATTTATCCCACATGGTGGTGGGGTCAACTTTCCTGACTTTACTCCTCCACTTCGCTCTGTCTTCGACATCCTCGTCAGCAACATTGCATTCTCTCTTGTCCTTCAGCACTACGTCCCTCCACCTTGTCTTGGGTCTGCTTCTAGGTCTCCGACCGGGGAGGTCGAGCAGTAGCGCCAAATTTCCGACGTAGTCAGGTGGCTTCCTTTTCACGTGACCATACCATCTCAGCCTACTCTCCTGCATCTTGCCGGCGATGTCCCGTACACCTAGACTTCCACGCACGTACTCGTTGCGGATTTTATCGAGCCTAGTCACGCCGCACATCCACCTCAGCATTTTCATTTCAGCAACTTAATATATAATCAATTAATAATAATTAAACTTAATAATAAAACTGTATGTACCTATTGTCTTTTCCGTAAATATACAAGTGTGTGAGACACAACATTAGACTGTGTTCTAATTAAAGTTCCACTACAAAACGTTTAGCGCACGAGAATCCACGCGTAGTGACGAGTTCAAGTGTTGTAGCATAATGGTGGTAACAGTTATATCACGATGCGCATGCGCACTCGCCGCACTATGTGCCCACAAATTGCCCAATTTAACGGTTAACTCAGATTCACGTAAATCTCAAAAAAATTTATATAGTCTCGAACCACGCGAACGATATATGCTCCTACGACTATAGCAAGCAGCACTTAAGCAATTTGATTGAACTGTTACTTGTAGGTAACAACATTTGTTGAGTAATTTGGTGTCATTATTCTTTGCTAGTTGAGAATAATTGAACGAACAATCGCTATAATAAAATATTATAGAGAATAAAAATAAATTAATGTAATAATATTACATACATACATCGAAAACGTAAAAACTGAATTTCTTTTGGAGACCATTTATTTTTATTTTCTCAATATAATCAAAGGGTTCCATTTTTTTATATTAAAGTCGAACAATGACAAATTTAAAAATATTTCACTAGTATTTCACCTTCCGATAATAATCTTTGAGTAATTTAATAATAAATTATATAAATTATATAATACTTTGTATTGTGAAAGATGCTATTTCTATCATGTTAGAAAACTGAGCATTCAGAGTCAATTATTTTGCTGACCGAAAATAACTCCATCTTAAACTACAGATTCTAATCCATTCTTTAAAACCCACAATATAATTGCGTGCTCTATAAAAGAAACGCAAATTACGCTCAGATAATTGTACCAGCTCGAAATTATTTATAATTATGAAGTAATCAAGCGGGATGGGCTTTAATGGATTTTTCATCAACAATAGGATTGGATTCCCATTCCCATACTGCACTATAGAATTAACGGATACTTCACACAATTACAGCACGTATATATACTTATACAAACAATTATCATATATAAAATGACGTTTTGTAACCAAAACCATTATAAATTCAATCATGAATATTAGATATTTCGCAGCGAAAGAAATTGTTTGAAAACACTCAGATTGTCAATCAACACATTATTCGTTAATTTTAAAGTTCTAGGACGCCAATTTTTTGACGACCCGGGAGATAGCTCTAAAAATAACTTTACCAACCTAATTTTGTTAACGCATCATATACCTACTCAGTTATTAAAAGTCTTTGAAATACAAAAATCATTTACTTAGATCGTAAAATTCATAATCCTAATCACCAACGATTGCGCTCAACCTATTAACGACATTTATTACAATCCACCAATTTAAACAGTTAATTCTTTATCATAAATTCTGAAGTACTATTATAAATAATTACATTCGATCGAGCATGATGCCGTAAAAGCTCACAATACTAATACGTCCAGTCATAGAATAATTAAATAGAAAGTGGCATTTGACCTAATGCGGGTTTTTGTCAAATCATTCTCTTAATGAGTGCTCTAGTCCAATGAAATGCGACTCTATAAACTCCGAAACAAGAAGTGTCTGCCAATGGTTTTGAGCTGTCATGCTCATGCTGCGGTTAAATATAATTTTATTATTTCCGTAGCGTCACGACGCTTATTACGGCATTTTCACGATTTTAATCCAGTTTCTTTAGCACGGGAAGTATTTTGCTTGAAAACAGGCAAGAAATTAAAATTATTAATCGCGTCTAAAACACACGTTTCCTAATTCCTAGGTTTAAATAGATTTATTCAAACGCTATTAATAAATAGTAGTTTTGAGAAACTGATGCATAGAATGCTATACCTTACTTTTCAGTCTTTCTCTGTTCTTATCTCTAATCGATCTCTTTACTAAATTGTTCGTATTTAATAATATGTTCGAGGGGTGTGGTCAGCAAAGCTATTCGTTAGTGGCACTGTCCATAACTTAAAAATAATATCTTCGGAATTAATATCATTACTATCTCTTAGAGACTACCCTCCGTTTCTCCATTTCTGGTTAATATTATATGTAATATACTGTATAACTACCAAAACATTAAAAGTGTTTTAAAATTATGCGATTGATATTTCTGAGTGAAAATTTCCCGCTAATGTGGTAGGTAGTAAATAACAAACTACAAGTTCTTATTACCCTCTGTTGGGGGGCTGTAGGGTTCGAATCAAATTCCTTCATTTGCATTGGTCTTGGGCTATAAATATGTAAAGATAAAAATCACAACTTGTTTCCCAACGAAAACACTGACATATCTGTAGAAAATTACGAAGAAAACGAATAAAACATTGCAAGTATAACCGTAACTGTTTCTAAACAGATCAACGACTCGTGAATTCTAAATCTCCGTACGTCATAAAAAAAACAACACAATCAAAACACTTCGCTTCCCCAATCTAATAACTTCATTAATATGAGAACAATAATTTGAAATACAGAATCGTGACTCGTGTGTTCGAGATGTTGAAAAGGTCAGTTTTAGATTAAGATACATAGATGTGAGACCACAGAACGATATGAGGCGAAGTCACGGTTTCTTTGATGTCGGCGCCGGGTCAAAAAGCACGTGCCGCTTTCAGATAAACTTCTAAATAAATAAAAAAACGAACTCTTCCATCGCATCTGAACTACAAAAACGTATCTCTAGGGGCATTCGTGTATTTGCGATGTCAAATTGACTATCGAACGAGATTAAATTTCAAAAGTTTCATTCCTCTTTAGTTTTGAATACTGAATTCATTGCAAACAGGATTTTATTTTACTTACGAGCAATCCTATGTCTCACATAAACACGGCTCCATACTGTAAGTCACGTGTACTAAATAACAACAACCTACAGAATGTGAACAGAGTATAAAGCAAGCTGGATCGTCCGCGAGGCACCTTCTTGTCATAAGTAACTGTCACGTAATAGCTGCCATAAGCTTATAGGAGACAAACTATTACTAGTAATGAACGTATTCTGTGCCCAGAATGGGTAGCTGCCACCTTCCTGTCTTGATACAATCATTCATATGAATTTTAATTTAACAACAACGCGTACACCGCTGCGGCTCACTTCAAAACCATTTTAGTGTATTGTATACGTAATGCTTGGGCAAATTATGGCATTCCCACTACTACGTCTATAAACTCTAGCAGGCACCCATATTTTTTTTAAGTGGGTAATTTATTACTGGTGACCCGGAAGCCTTGCCAGTTTCACCGGGACAGGCAAGCGAGCACGGAGGGTACCTCTATGCTCATTAAATAAAAGTCTCGAACAATATGAGTCCACTGACATTGTTAGCGTTCAATTTAAAATGCTTGTGTGCGTTACGGCAGAAATAGACCTTAGGGTTACGAATTAGGGAGTGTGAATATAAAATTTGCAATACCCGCATATACTTTGCATACGATTTCGACATTCCTAGGATAGACTAAACGCAACAGGAATGAGTATAGTACACGATTAGGTACGTTACTTGAACATCACAGTTGGCAGTCCTAGTGGCACGTCACAATGGGCCGAACTTGACCGAGCACGCTAACGGTATTCGGCCGCGCGCCGAGACTCTAGACAATACGTGTGAGCGAGCCGACAGGTTGCTCGGCTGACCCAATTATCTAACTGCAACTGGGCCATCTGTTTTCGAATGCGTGTGAATTTTTACGTACGTACTTTCACGCATGTATTCGCGCGGTTGCGGTTTTGTGATTCGTTAAAGTGATCATTCGCATGGTCCGCCCGTTTGTGTATCCGTATGACTAATGTTTCCGCTCTCGGTCTGTTTTTATTTTGAGAATTTACAATAGCTGTGTGGTATATGTTTTTTTTTTCGCATTACATTTTCATTTCTTGCCAGCTACTGAAGGTCTACGCATCATTAAAATTGTCGTATTTTTATAGTATATTTTAATATTATTTTTTTACTATTGAAGAATAGCTGGCGGCCGCTGAGAGATCTTTCTAGATTCACCAGAACAGGTGGGCAAGTACAAACTCAGCCAATATATTGAATTGGACGTATAGACGTTTTGATAACTACACATCCGGAGACAGTTTTTCTGTATGGTTATTCAGAGATCTATAAGTTAAACTGATATCAAAGTCTCAATTGAATTGAAATAATGAAGTTGTGAAGGATTTTTTTTTTATTGCTTATATGGGTGGACGAGTTCACAGCTCACCTGGTGTTAAGTGGTTACTGGAGCCCATAGACATCTACATCGTAAATGCGCCACCCACCTTGAGATGTAAGTTCTAAGGTATAATTCAGTATAATTACAACGGCTGCCCCACCCTTCAAACCGAAACGCATTACTGCTTCACGGCAGAAATAGGCAGGGCAGTGGTACCCACCCGCGCGGACTCACAAGAGGTCCTACTACCGGTAATTACGCAAATTATAATTTTGCGTGTTTCATTTTTATTACACGATGTTATTCCTTCACCATGGAAGTCAATCGTGAACATTGTTGAGTACGTATTTCATTAGAAAAATTGGTACCCGCCTGAGATTCGAACATCGGTGCATCGCTCAACGCGAATGCATCGGACGTCTTATCCGTTAGGCCACGACGACTTCAATATTTGTAAAATAAAATAAAAAAGACGAAACGCTCGTGTTATATTAAATTAAATTGATCAAGTTTATTCTACAACATCCATTAAATTCAATTAGAAGTTTAACAATTAAAAACTTTCAAAATAAATCTCAATTACTAATTCGTAATCAAAATTAGTGACCCACATTCTTTGATCAATCAATTGTGAGAAAGTTAACGTAATATGCCAAATTGATCTATCGAATATTGAATTAAAACTTTCAACGACGTACATCTTCATCGACATTTTAATGACTTTATTTCGAACGAAGATTTAATTATCGAAAACAAAAAGATAAGTGGGTACTTATCTCTATTTCTTTCTTTAATTGGTTTTCGATTCCTTGAACAGACTTTTTGCGTGTTTGCACCTGTCTTTACGCAATATTCTCCACAATACCTATATAAATGAGGTTATGAGCGACGTTTCACTGATGTGTGAAATAAAGATCGAAAAAATATAGATCAATTTTAAGCGTGCAAGAAACCGTGACCTCACACGTCTTTGCTTAAAAGAAAAAAAAACAATTTGAATGAAGAGAAGAGACGTTACGTTAAAAAAAAAAAACTAAAAAAAAATATTATAAAAATCAGAACGAATTCCGTTTCATTTTGTCGTAGGCACTATGTTTTATTATTCTAAAACTGACATTACATTTTAAATACGCCCAGCGATGGCGTTCGCTTGCGGCCTGCAGGTAATAAAGTCACGAAGTACATAGCAGGCGCCACAAACTGGCTAGTCTAGTCGCGAAATGAACGATCTACGCCGGGATGCTGTACATAGAGAAAACCTATATTATGTTGAGTGGAAAGCCGGTCAATGCCGCCTATGCAGGAAGCTACTGCGGTTTCGTATAACATTCCAATGCGCTTGTAACATTTACTTAAGCTTAATATTTTACTTGGGTCGTGAACTGGTTTCGAAGTGGGCACCGTATGTGTGAAGACGTATTGAAATGATTTGAATGTGTCGAAGTAAAACAGTCGCATAAATAGCCTCTAAAAGCTAACTATAGGGGCTAAGAATATGCATTTTCTGGGTTTCGTTATTCTTTTACGATTTTAATCCGTGAAGATCGGTCGTGGTGTGAAGTAAAAGTATTTACTAAAAAAAACAGGTATTTTCTGTGGGAATTTAGAACTAACACGGTACCTTACTCGATACCAGTCTCTAACACGTTTAACTATAAATGGTTAACGTCAATTCGGATATGCGTAATATATTTCTATCCTATTTTAACAGATACGACTTAACAGGCGAATTTCTATAGAAGACTCTCGAACTAGCAAAGGATCGCTTCGTTTATTTATTAAAGTTGCAACAATGCTTACACTAAATAAAATTACGGTTTGATTTAGGCTATTATATTAAATTAAATTAAGTCAATATTTTATTAAAATTCTCGCATCGCATTAATATTGTTAAATGTTTAAAAAAAAACAAAAAAATCCATTCGCGGTCTCATACAAATTAGAAAGTTCAAGTAAAAGTTTCGAGTCGTTTACATCAGTAGAGAATTTTACAAACAAAACGACCGTTGCGAATCTGAAATGTCCGCGGCACCTGTTCGCACCTAAATCTACTTTTTGTCGTACGTTTCCGTGAATACACACATAAAAATAGTATCTCTTTTTTTATTGACTTTTCTGCGTCTTTTAAATGTCAACTAACTCACGACTCGACGTTTTTCGTTCGATTACATTGTATTTAGTGATTTAGCTCAACGCTCGTCATAAGCAGCGTTTTTTTTTTCTAATGTCTCAACTAAAAAGTTAAAACAATTACATTAAACGTGCTTTTGGAATGTGCATCTTAATTTTAAAAGAGGCGTAAAAAAATCCTTCTTAAACGAAATCTTGCTAGCGATTCCTAACATGACAAAAAAACAGAACATCATGTTTATTAATATTTTTCCGCAACATTTCGTGTAGCGCGGCTAAAAATTTGCGCAAGGTCAACGGCCTCGTGTAACGCGAGGGCGCCTAGCTTCGCTTTAGATTGCCGTTTTTGTATTGCAAAAACGATATTATATATGTGTAATATGGTATAGTATAACTTAGCTAATGAATGTAGTTTTTCGCAATTTATCCAGTTTCGGCGTCAGATACGAAGCCCTGAATTAAAAAAATAGATATATTTATTGATCACTAGCTGACCCGGCATCAATCGATAAATAAAAGACCTAAACTTTTGTATAAAATAAACTTAAAACAAACAAAAGGAATCCATCCGACGGGGGACACATCAAAGGGAAACAAAATTGTTATTTTTATTTAATTCCGAGCATTTTCATATTTATCTACCTTTTAAACCTTCTCTGGACCTCCACAAATAGTTCAAGATCAAAATTAGCTAAATCGGTACAGCCGTTCTCGAGTTTTGGCGAGACTAACGAACAGTAATTTATTTTTATATATAAAGATATATAGATTATTATATTTTATTTAATGACATAAATTTACGTCAAGACAATCCCGATATTACAATCTAACACACGAGACCTAAGCTAGTGCGTGCATTCATCCTGGAAGATACCGTCAGAATGTCAATTGCAAGAGATATACAAGAACGACCGTTAAAGTAATGCAATAAGGAAGTTCAACTTAACTAATGGACTAGCCTATACTGGCGATGGCTGTTAACAATATCTTCTTTGCCATATTAATGTCCGGTCCATTACTTATCTAAGTACTTACTGGGTCGGTGTAAATAATTAAAGGGGATTTTTAGTATGCCGATAACCTTGTACTGACCTATAAACTGATTGTACTAACAAACTGTACATAACAATGTAGCTAATAGAAGCGTCTTTATCGCGGTACTTGAATACGGTTTTCCACCTATTAATTGCATTGGTCATTTTTTACCGAATAACAAGAGAAATCTAAAAGCAAATACACACATCATATTTTTTTATAAACAGGTTTGAAGAAGGAATGCTACTGGCGGAAGCTACACAGGAACCGCGAGTCTCACTCTAGGGAAACATTCATTACTGCCCCATGATTATTCTGAGAATCTCCAAATATGTTCTGATCACTATAAATATTCACTGACCTAGCCATTACTACGAATTGTTCAACGAAAACAAAATACATTCTCCATGCTAACAGCTTATTTGAATCGGCCATTTAAATTCCTCACAACTTAGTATTCGAATGCTCTCGTGAGTAAATGACGTTAGCAAACCATTTCATGGAGAATGTCCGTGAAAATAGCGCATAAAGATAAACTGTTTCGCTGGTCGCAAATCACCTACAATGCACCTGTCACTTCAGCGTACAAAATAAAGATATTTATGCAGAAAATATCGCGTTGAAAGCACTTATTCGACCGCAGACCGCGCTTGTTAATGTTAGAGGACTGATTCTTCATGCCTTTGCCTACAATGTTTCGAACTATATATGAATTATGAAAATAACAGATTCGTTCTGAAGGAACAAGAAAAAAACCTATTTACAAATACAAATTCTAAGATAAAAATCTATACTTATAATATTATAAAGCTGAAGAGTTTGTTTGTTTGAACGCGCTAATCTCAGGAACTACTAGTTCGATTGGAAAAATTATTTCAGATTTAGATAGCTAATTTATCGAGGAAGGCTATAGGCTATATAACATCACGCTAAGACCAACACAAGCGGAGCACCAATAAAGAATGTTTCAAAATCGGGTTATGCTAAAGTAACTATTCTACGCAGACGAAGTCGCGGGCAAAAGCTAGTATATAATATTTTAAAGCGTGGCAGCTTATTCGTCTGTTTGTGCCTTAAATCATTTGTTTTGTTTAAGCGACACTACGTCGGTAATGCTCGACAGCAAAAACTACAATCTCAACCAGTTCACGGCTTTCCCACGTATTGGAAATAAGCTGACTATTCTTATGTGCTTGTCAGAGCAATGTACACTGTTACTTCCATATAAATTGATATCGTTTTTATAACAACAACACATTACTAAGGAGCATCTTTTTAATACGCACATAAACGCTTTCGGAACCTTTTTTTTATTGCTTAAATGGGTAGACGAGCTCACAGCCCACCTGGTGTTAAGTGGTAGCTGGAGCCCATAGACATCTACCACGGAAATGCGCCACCCACCTTGAGATATAAGTTCTAAGGTCTCAGTACAGTTACAACGTCTGCCCCACCCTTCAAACCGAAACGCATTACTGCTTCACGGCAGAAATAGGCAGGGTGGTGGTACCTACCCGTGCGGACTCACAAGAGGTCCTAGCACCAGTAATAAAACCTATTTACTATATGACTATTTAATGCTTAATTAATAAATTCAAAAGGGAAAATAAAGCATGATTCTTACCGAAGAGACACAGGATTTATCTCACAAGTCACTCAGGAACCAAACCCTGCAACAAAGGAAAAGAAAAAAATTAACTTCACGAAACTGAAATTTGTGCATAGAATTCGTCTCGACAGCTGTAGTAATGATTAGGTACAAGAGGAAAGTGACGAGTCAATGAATTGTCAAAAAATGTAATACGAACCGTTATGTGTAAATAATAAACTAGAGGTCCCGCAGTAGTCGAAATTCGACTATAATTAATTGAAATTGTAAGTTTGTACACTATTATGATTGTATTTTATACTTCTATAATCACAAATTTCACCAAGACTACACTATAAAAATATTAACAAAGACAAACAATATTTAATCTCAATTTGACAACAGACCTCAAGAACAAAAGTTTGACAATAAATAGTATGCATGCGTGTGTGCGTCAAATACATGGTATGTAGTGTGTGTAATGTTTTCTTTATTGATTTAATGTATCTTATATGCATTATTTAAAAAAATATGAGCATTATGCACTTTTTCTCTATATTCTGTATAAGTGTGGAAAATTTCATACTCCTCCGTCCGCGCAATTTTCGTAAAAAGGGATACAAAGTTTTTGCTTCACGTATTAATTAATATATAGATATAGATGTATGTATGTAGCGTAAAACGTTCGACAACACGGCGTAAGTGTTAAAAGCGACACCACTTTCTTTGATCTAAATTGAGCTGTCAAATCGGAATGTGTATCATGCTGAATATGGAGATTAACAAATCGTCCGTAAACATACTTATTAGTACATTAATATTCACTAGTGGCCCCGCAGTAGTCGAAATTGTTTTTTATTTTTTTTTTATTGCTTAGATGTGTGGACGAGCTCATAGCCCACCTGGTGTTAAGTGGTTACTGGAGCCCATAGACATCTACAACGTAAATGCGCCACACACCTTGAAATATAGTTCTAAGGTCTCAGTAAATTCGACAATTATAAGCTTAAACATTATTATGGTTCTATTGTCAAACACTATTATAATTCGATAATAATATAATGACAGTATTCGCCAAAACTGCACTATAGATCAATAATATTAAAGACAAACAATATTAATGTATTTTCAATTCGACCACAGACTGTAAACAATAACAAAAGTTTTCCAATTTGACAGTAAACAAAGAGTTAATTTTTATGTATGCGTTGTGTCAAATACATGGTAGTGTGTGTAATATTTTCTTTATTGATTTAAAGTATCTTTTATGGATTATTTTTAAAAAATATTAGCATTGTGCACTCCTTCTCTATATTCTCTATAAGTGTGAGATATTTCGTACTCCTCCGTCCGCGCAATATTCGTAAAAAGGGGTACAAAGTTTTTGCTTCACGTATTAATATATAGATGACGCGAACTGTGCGTACTCGTGTCGAATCTACCGGATAATGTGCAGTCATTAATCTGATGCAAAAACCGATCGTCACAATAAACGGGCGCCGTATTCGCATCATTACGCGATATTCGCTCGTATTCATCTTCACATACGACAACCGGAGGCCGGTTGAGAACGACACGCAAAATTTAACACTCCATTAATTACGCGTTAGTGAAAACGAGTTAATTAATTCAGTATTTGCTTTTTTTATTCGTATTAAAAACTCGATCAAGAATCGGTGTTAATGAATTCAAATATTAGTGTTGTTATTATTCATCATTCACCTAATTGTTACTGATACGTAACATAGCTGTTTTATTGCAAAGAAACGGTTGTCGGCTTTATGAGTATTTAGAATACGTGATAAGTATTTAAACAGGTTTCGATGTTTAAAAGAGTCAATCGACTTTTGTATAATCAAATTCGTGTAATGTACTTTGCTAATTTATGGCATCGTAAAATTTGATTTAGCATTTCCTAAATATTTTGATGCGACACAATACTAATACTAAGCCAAACGCTTATAACGGAACATTAATTAATACAATTCGTGACTACTAGGGTCCTATACTCAATTTTGTTTCAATTATTTCGGTGTATATACGGTATATATATATAAAGTATAGAATATTCTATACTTTTCCAAACACTAAATGCTTTCATTCAACAATGAATAATTTCCGTTTATTTAATATGTGTTTTACGTCAAACTCGTTTCATGCCTTTATAAACAACACAAAGCAGGAGACAAGACTCGGACTAACCAGCTAGAGTTCAGAATAAATCACAACACGACATCAGAATCTTTACTCTTTGTACAGATCTTAATAAACATAGACCTGGCAACAACATCGCCGTTGGCGATCGTGCGCAGCAAATGCGTGAGAAAAAAAAAATCGCACTGAAATTGTTTCTATCGCTTCGGTTCTGTCGGTTCCCCTTTATCCGCGCAGCTGATCGCACTAGACAATGTGGGTGCAGATGGCACCGGGGAGGGAGGGGGGTGCTAGTGGGGGCGGGGGTGCAAGCGCTTGACCGCGCTGGGCGCAATGACCTTGCGTCTGCATTCCTCCCGCTCTTTCGAAGACTCCCGCGGCTATCCAGGCTCTCCCGACACGACGTCTCCGCTCAGTTTAACTACCCATTACACAAATATCAACAAATATGTCTGACATAGTTCAGAATGAACAGAACTATTATAATAAATAATGCCTGTCTCATTCTCTAATAAAACATCACTAGAATACACGTGTTGTTTGTGCTTGGAATGTAATTGCTCAAAGTGTACGTATTCAGAGTCCGTGAGTGCAATGTTTGATGTAAACTTATATTAAAGTGTTTGCGTACAATAGTGCATTAAGGGAAGTAGGTTAACAACCTTTGAGAAGACATGGAAGACACGTACGGCACCAACAGGCTGAACAAACAAGGAAACTATTGGCTGATACGTGCCGTATCAATACCAAACTATGGCATAGAAACTAGGTATCGAATAGTTTGATCAATTTTTAAATAAATATGAACGAATTGAAATCGAAAAGTACTTAATCTACACTAAGCCTTTAACTAAAAAACTAATTTAATCAATTGTCGTACTTAGGCAACAATTACATTGGCTTCGCAATGCTATACTAAGGTAAAGGAGTCACGGTGAATCAGCACCTAATCGGCAAATAACGGTTCCCGAGGTAAATAGTCGGAAAACCACGAGCCGACCTCATAAAAACCGTTGGTAGTGACTCAAAATCGGTATTAAGCCCACGCCGATGGACAAAATATCCACAAACCGGAACATAAACACACATAATGAGTTCGTACCTTCTGCGTTTCGCGTTCACATTCAAATCTATAAAAGGCAGACTTAGTAATGTTTCTTTATTGTCCTATTTTCATTTTCCTTACTCGGCAGTTCGAAATTGTATTAGAAAGTTAAAATAAACACTATTCTCTGAAAATCTACAAAAATAACAAATTAATTATTTCAACCTTACTCTGAAATAATTCAGTTTTATAACTGCTAAGATACTTCTCAACATCCATGGTATTTTTTTCTTTTAATAGCATCGGCCTCCTAATTATTAAAACTAAAAAAAGATTATAAATACAGCACCGGAGACTATAAATAGGGTACACTTGTAAACGGATTATTAATAATATACACATAATAATATACATAATAGTATACACAGTTCATTCGTATTGAAAGACATAAATTAAACAACCTCAATAGGGCGTATTAGAAAGCATTTGGTATTCATTAAAAATTGAATGCAATGATGAATTCAATAAGTAATAAATACGAAACACGACGTATATGGACATTGGTGAATTGTTCGCGAAACACACCAGCGTGTATAGTGTTTTCAATACTTTAATGGGACTTTATCTTTATGGAGACAGCAGAATCCCATCAACCATAAAAATTAATGCACTAACACGATCGATAAGACATAATAGACATCGTATTTTTTCAACAGAATCGAATGACGCGAACACCTGACCCACTGATATATTGTTTCCTTTTAGAAACATAAGCGCGTATTAATTTTTTTTACTAATTACTGTATTTCGGGTGAAAAAAGAAAATTAATAATCTCCAATTAGTTTTAGGAGACAAATTATATGTATAGAAGAAGTTTACGCGTCAGATGTTATTAAATATAGTTCGTTTAACTTTTTTATTATGCATAGACAATAGTGTGCACAGCTTATATGGCGTTACGTGACTATGAAAGACCAAAGACACCACCAATGTTAGTGCCTGCCTAGAAACATGACTTTTAACTGAATAGCATTAAAATAATAGCTTATCTATGGTCACTAAATAGCCCATATTAAAAAAAATTGTGAATCTATCCAATTTGTATCTTCACAGCAACTATCACCAAATAAATAGGTGCGACCGAAAGTGTAATTCTAATCGTTTTACTGTCGTTTTATGAAATGCTTTTTTAGGTCACGCTTCTACATCTCGATAATAAATACAGAAAAGTGAGTCATCGCAACCGCAAGCAAGACATATACCTACATAAACCATCTTTCCTTTTTAACATGTAAAAGTGATGACGTTTTAAAAATACAAAGAAGAACCGGTCCGTGTTACTTAGATTACGAGTCACATATAATTGTTAGATTTGTTTTTCTATCGTGAATAATGTAGTAAAGTTTGAAGTCGTAACGGCAAACACCTATTCTAAAGTTAAAAAAAAATGTTTGCTTAACACTTTTTCTGTGCACGAATAGATTAAGTCTCGGCTCATCTGGTATTAAGGGATTTTCCCGAAAGGACATCACAACATGAATGCCGCTATGAGCCTTGAAACATAAGGTCAAGGTTTCAATTGTATCGCATAAAATCTCTGGCACCCCTCCCACCAAAATGTTTCGCGGCAGATATGCGCATGCCAAGCTATAACACAAAATGGAAGCCTCAATTGCAACATCCAATGTGTTATCATTCATAGTGAATGTCTCACGCCCAACGTTTGCCCTAAAACCAACAAAAACATAAAATATTAATAGTCTACCGTTACTTCACGATCTTGACGTAATTTCCTCCGGTAATTAAAAGCCGCTGTGATTGTGTCCGCTAACTGTATCGAGTTCCCGCGCCCATTAATGCAGTTACATACATTCGTTTCTATGGCTTATGCTAATCTGTGGGAATGTTTTAGAACCGAGCGTGCCCGTGTACAGAGGTAGCAGCGCAATTACGAACAATCCGATAGAAAAAATGTTGAGGTTTCAATTCTTTTATCGGTAATAGAGTACACAATAGTTAGCCGTGTAAATATCAGTTGCTCTGTTCTATTATACATCTCACTGTCGTGTAATTGTATGTGAAATTACTTACATAATATTTTTTCGATTTAGCTTTTAAAAGTAAACAAAGTTATTTGTAAAATAAAAATTAGTTATTGCCTATACATTTAAATTGAAATACAGTTCAGATTAAATAATATTAACGTATAACGCACCCTTAAATAGAAATCAAGGGTTGGTTAAAAAAAAGCTGAAGTAATTATATTGTTTATTTAAGAATACTACCATAGCAACGCTATGTGAATGCTTTGAAAAATGTTATTGAATATCGACGAATTTAACCTTAAAAATTTTTTGGGAAACTCTTACTATAAATTATTATTATCCTCCTATAAATTAATTTAAGAGAATCCATAAAAAATAAAAGTTTTATTCAATTCGAACGGCTAGAATAAAAATATCCTCTACTCGGATAAAAACAATTAAGGACGTCAATAAGCCTTAGAGGCCATCTTGTGCAATTAATATTCAGCTCAGAAATCTTCTAATTTTAAACATATTCATCTTTCACGAATTCAATTGCATCTTTCTTTTTAGTATTAGAGGAAATTATTTTATTAACTCACACTGCCACATCACTATGAATTGTATCAACTAAAATGGCAGAAAAATGTCAGTGTATTATCGAAATAATAATTTACGATAATGATCACGTAGATTGTTCGACATAATCTTAGATTCTATTCAACCTCACATGGGAGCAGGCCCGTTATCATTTCTCCAAACAAAACAGGATCTCCAATATGCCATTATACTGAATTTGAATCTTTTAATTACATTTTACACAGATATCCAAAAATGCTTTATATTGGGTTAGCAAATTTCTGTGACGTATTTAACGAAAAAATTGAAACTTTGTTTTTGAAGAATAACGATGAAAAATAAACATAATAATACATTATACATATAATGTTTTTAATTGTTGAGTTTTGTAACTTTGTATTTTCTTCAAGAGTCGTGGATATAATCAATACCGTAAAATTAGTTAATTTCAATTTTTTATATACATATACAGAGATGAGTACCGCTAAAAATATCAACTTTTATGTTTATGTAATTTTCACAGGAATTGGGAAAAAAAACTGAAACATTTACAGAGCAAAACTTATATTCTTCAATAGCAAACATTAGCAATCCTGATAATTATATTTTTCATAGCGTAAATAAATTGATAAACTTACGGCCGACCTGGAAGTAAATGGTTACCGGAGACCATAAACCTCACAACTTGATACGTGAGGTCTGTACGGTCCTTCAAGTCGGAACGCATAATTTATTTGCGGTAGAATCGTAGCAAACACTCTTGCAGGTATTCTTATGCTCTAAACACCAGTAAATGCTAGTCTATACGACAACAACTACGCTACTATATTATTTCCATAATAGTATTAATGTTATTATTATGTAGTGAGCGTAAATTGCTGAATTATGAATACTGTTAGCATAAACGGCTGTAATGTACATCGAATGCGCACGTTGATGTCTTTAATACCGATAAAAATGCCTTGTTCGTAGCAAATTGCGTAGCGCATGTACGTACATGATTATTAAATTGATTATGTTTTTATAATAACTTAATTTTTGGAACGAAGTTCCTTATAGGACGATGCGGAGGGGTGCCCTAACCGGGAAAAACGTCCGTAACGTAAGAATTTCGCAAAAGTGTAAATCTTAGATTAGCTTAGATTCTCTCTCTTTAATCGGTCCCTCATTGCTGAGGATCGTGACTCCGTTTGATTCCGTCAACTAGCTGTCTCTATCGATCCCGTTCTGTAGCTTGGGGGAGTGCATCCCTGACAGGTATTTTTGCTTCCTCTGCTATTTGATCCGACCATCATTTGGGACCTCTACCCCTAGGCCTTTTTACCTCGATTTTACCGGTCACCACAAGGTGTTCCACATTACTGCTATCCCTGCGTGCAACATGACCAAAATACCACAATATTCTTTGTAGGCAGGTTGTGGATAGACGTTGAGTCTTTTCTATTTTTAACTGCTTGAGAATATAGATGTTGGTGCGGCGGGCTTAGATAGATAGATAATAATCCTATAATCTCTGTCTACCTGTCAATGCATCATAACAATTCGTCCAGTAATTACAGAGCTGTGCGCGAATAAATAAATAAAATGAACAAACAGGTTTATAATAGTCCTAAAAATACAAATTTTCCGGATTTTCCTGTTTAGTTCAACAGCAAAATTCTCATTGTGAAATAGGTATGAGATAAAAAAAAATAAGCAGTGTCATTTCATATGGTTTCTAGGATAGGGGTAATAATACCCGTGGTTCGATTGTTTTCAAACAATCAACGATCGCACCACGCGGCTTTGGCCCGGTCGTTGACAGCGTGAATATTGTCGTCTCATCCAATCTAGTCCTATTGTGTTTTAAAGCTACTGTAATGTTATGGTTATTGGAAACCAGCTCAATTATATAGGTACCACCGTCGATTCTATCCTTGAAACAAAACAAGCATTCGTTCTTTTAAAACAAAAACAACCGGTCGTATACTTTGTTCTACATCGTGTCCTGAACTTAAACCAACAATTTGTTTTCTATAAAATCGTTTTATCTAACCCTAAGCCTAAGGTACGGTCGAGAGCGGTGGGTTCGGCGACCTGAGCGCACGAAGTCTCCGCAATTATTATGTAATAAATAAGCGAAGTATCGAATCAGACCGCACGCCGAGACAAGGAACATTGATAGAAATCTCCGCGGCTTGCACCGGGGCATAGACTCGCGATTTATAAATCTAAAGCCTGATTCACAAAAGAAAGAATCAACAGCGCGGACGAGTGTAAGGATATAGTAAACAATTATGTTGAGAAAGCATTTATTTTCTTGCCGGTATTAAGTTTTGTCGTTGTTGCCTAAAGGATAAGACGTCCTGTGCATTTTTATCGAGCGATGCACCGGTGTTCGAATCCCGCAGGCGGGTACCGATTTTTCTAATGAAATACGTACTTAACAAATGTTCACGATTGATTTTCACGATGAAGGAACAACATCGTGTTATAAAAATCAAACCCGCAAAATTATAATTTGCGTAATTACTGGTGGTAGGACCTCTTGTGAGTCCGCACGGGTAGATACCACCGCTCTACCTATTTCTGCTCTGAAGCAATAATGCGTTTCGGTTTGAAGGGTGGGGCAGCCGTTGTAACTATACTGAGACCTTAGAACTTATATCTCAAGGTGGGTGGCGCATTTACGATGTAGATGTCTATGGGCTCCAGCTACCACTTAACACCAGGTGGGCTGTGAGCTCGTACAGCTAAGCAATAAAAAAAAAATTTATTGTCTTGCCAGTATTAAGTGGTTACCAGTGTATACTCCATAACACGATGTGAATGCCGCCAAACTGAAGACATGAGGTGTTAATCTCAACTGTATAGTACAATTTATTTGAACTTCGTACGCTAATTGCCCTAAACTGTTCACGTGATGATTAATGCACACATTAATTTTTTTGACCCAAAAATACAAACAGAACCTTCCTTCTGTGTATTTTAACAACATTTAGCTATCTATCAAAATACGAAAAACGTTCATCATTCATTATTCTATTCCCAGTAGCCTACATATCTTGATCGATCACTAAGCGTCTAATGGTTACGCTTCAACACTACACTAATAATATTTTGCTGATAGCCAACAGAGAATTCAACCTTAATAACTTGTAATACGGAAGTTTTTGAATGAAATACCACTGTCTCAATTATAGGAAGGCAATGTCGGCACGATTCCCAAGCGCCACGCCCGAGTGATTCTCGTCTAACGTCGTGTGAGCGTCACACTACTCCACTCTAAGAGAAACTTTTGAAAACAAATCATCAATGACATCCGAACCGACTCAATAGACACATGATCAGCACATAATTAATAACGACTTAAAGAGCGTTCGCTCTAAGCACTGAAATATTATCTGACGTATTTGTAAAGCCATTATTTCGATTTAATTCAAAAAGTTATGTTTTTGGTAGGAATTCGATCAACAATTCAATAGTTGAACAAGTTTTTTTTTTACTATAATAAACAGGGATCATTTCTTATCATCATTATCCTGCCCTTCTCCCAGCTACCTGGGGTCGGCGCAACATATTTTCTCCTTCCATACTCCTCTATCATATACCATTTCTTCGCTCACTCCCCTCTTACCCATATCGTCTTTCACGCAATCCATTCATTTTTTCTTAGTTCTACCTCTTCCTCTATATCCTTCCACATTCATAGTTAACATTTTCTTACCAACCTCATTTTCATTTCTGATCATAAAATCTATAAAGCTATAAAGCCGCTCAATGTATCTAGTAAAGGTGAAGTGAGATGAAAATAAGTTTCCAACAACACTAGTTTATGATGTTCTCAACTGCTACTCTATCATAAACGCAACAGCGAAGAACAAAACTGTGACGACGGATATCAAGTCTTACTGTCGATACTAATTTTTCCAGGTGTGACCCCCACAATGATACTCAAACTAAATTAATCAATTTTTGGAATTACTCGTCATTTTGTGAATTTCCATCGATGGACCATCTTGCACGGTTCTGTCGCGAATCAGTCAAGCGTTTTATTTTGGTTGGTGACACATCCGTCACACAATATAATTGAGAATCCCTCTGAAATCTCAAGATCAGACACCGCAGCTTTTGCGTTTTGTCACAAAAAAGGAAATATCACTTTCACTACGGGCATGCAAACTTTACAATATGCGCGCATACATACATACACAATAACCGAGCTGAAGCTCCGTCTTATGCACTTTCTCACTCATTTATCACGTGAGTAGGTCAAAACGGAAACGTGCGAAGACCGCGCATGCGCTTCGCCGGGGACACTGCATGCCGAATTCATTGCTGCTCATAATGCACCATGTTCCTCTGACTACGCGATCCGATCTGTCAGTGAAAGTAACATTCGTGGCTCGTACAGCTCTTTTCAAAGAAAACCCGTTACATTCCTAATACTTTGACTCAAGTAACTATACTTGAGACCTTAGAACTTATATCTCAAGGTGGGTGGCGCATTTACGTTGTAGATGTCTATGGGCTCCAGTAACCATTTAACACCAGGTGGGTTGTGAGCTCGTCCACACACGTAAGCAATAGATAAAAAAAGTAAATATGCTCCATGAATATGCCTCGAATTCAGAAACCGTGAGCATGAAAAAGCGCGTTTACAAAGGATATTCGGTGAGATACCTACATATTGGAATCCTTTTTATCAATGTATATGTACTGATGTACCAATTAGATCCACGAATCTTTAACAATTGGAAATCTTTAGCCGCGAACATAGGAATTGGGTCGCATTTTTTTAAATCTGCGAATAGTGAAAACGCGTGTGAATAAGAAGCTTTTACTGTATGCGCCTAGCACGTTTACAAACGACTTTCGTGATAAAGGTATTAATTACATTGTGTAATGATAATCGTACTGAATAAAATAATATGCGGAATATTTGTATTGGTGATGTTACCTGTCCATTTTTCCCTACCTATTCGCTGGAATCCTAAGAGGTTATTCCAGCTATGCCCGGATGGGTAGGTGAGCTCACGGGCTCAACCTGAGAGAATTTGCTAACACTAACCCTAGCAAGAGCAGTGCTTCGCAAAATCTACCACCGGATCGGAATCGCGACCCACTAAGAAGATCCGGTGAGAAAATCAGTGGACTATGTCCATAGGTCAGTTCACTCGTTGAACTTTCGGTGACCGGTGCTTGAGGATCCTAAAATCACCGAGAGCTAATCCGGGAGAACCAGTCCATACTCCTGCATCTTATCTATGTATTGCTGATGCGGAGCATTCGTGCGTTCCTGTTAGAGAGCGTTGGAGAGCCCATACAGAATGCAACTACGATTTCGACTTAATGTCTCAAGGTATTATTTGAACCAACCAAAGATACAAATCAACGTTCTGGAGATCAAACGGAGCCTGGAGATCAGTAATACAGGTCTTTGAACCTAGTACAGACTTCAGCTCTTTCAAAGGCTTACAAAATATATTATAAGCTTAATTTCCATTTGTATTTGTACTATACCTTTAAGAGATAAATAAATAAATTATTATAAATTACTATAAATTATAAACGTTCGACGTGGTACTATGAAAATACATATGTATTAGTAAATGCTTCGCTCAAACAAAAGCAGTAAACCTTCGATCATTTAACTTTAGTTGTGCTTAATTGGACTAAATCGAAACCTGAGTACATCAATTCTCATAGACTTGTACAAAAATTTCTTTACGCGTACAAAATTTATGTCAACCTTTGTTCTCGCGGCACACCCACGTCGCCGGTTAGTGCTCGTTGCGTTTACGAATAGAACGGAATGTGAAAAATTTTGTCTAACTGTAGTTACTGAGTTGGTCGTCAAAATAAGATGACCACGATAATGCTCTCAACGCCTCTGCGAGCGATTATATCAGTCACAGAAATAAATGCACGCCGAACTCGCACTCCGGGTTAATCGCTCATTATCGGGCAATCTCGCATTTCAAGTTCTATAATCGAGTTTTACGATGCTTAATATAAACTTTTATCACGAAGAGCTAATGTTTGATCAAATGGTGCAAGTTCTCACACGCATCTTTAGAGCTAACAAGAAAATTAAAGAAAAAATGTCGTTATTTATAGCATTGCCAATCACTTTAATGAAGTGCACTGAAACTTGAGGTTTATTTAAAAAAAAAACTTGCAAATTATCTCTTATTTCATTTGTATAGACTTTAGTTTAGAAACTTTTTTTTTATTGCTTAGATGGGTGGACGAGCTCACAGCCCACCTGGTGTTAAGTGGTTACTGGAGCCCATAGATATCTACAACGTAAATGCGCCACCCACCTTGAGATATAAGTTCTAAGGTCTAGTATAGTAACAACGGCTGCCCCACCCTTCAAACCGAAACGCATTACTGCTTCACGGCAGAAATAGGCAGGGTGGTAGTACCTACCCACACGGATCACAAGAGGTCCTACCACCAGTAAAAATAATCCGACTACTAATAACTGAATCCGATAATGTAACAACTAAAGTGCATTTTATAATAATATAAATATCTGATATAAAGGAAGTCATTAATTTCTTTATAATAATAAAACTGTACTTCTGTTATCCAGTGCGGTTATAAAGCATATACTTTACAGTCGACTAAATCACGGCAAAATGCAATTACACTCGGGATTCATACTGCTAAAAGACAAAACCAATTTGACTTACGGTAATACCCGAGGTCATGCTATCCTACTGGACGCAATCACCGGCGTCCATTTATTTGCCGCAAAAGAAACCATTTTATTTTTCATACGATTGAATTACACGGCTATTAGAGCGAAGAAGCACATTCGGCTGAGATGCGCCTCGCACGTGAGCTGTCGTGTTGGCCCTCCCCGAGGTCTATTACGTCTATCTTATTTATAATCTATTTCGCTACGACGAACATTACAATCGAATAATGAAACTAGAATAATGTAATTTCCAGCGATCAGCCATACAGACATTAGTGCAGGAGGAACAATAATATTGGATTACTTTTGCAGATTTTATTAGCAATTGTTATTATTAAATCGTAATGAAAAACACTCGTGACACGTAATCTTTTCTATTTTTTACGTGTCACAATAATTTCTTACAGCTTCGCGTTCTAAACAAAGTTCAATAGCTTTTCCATGGATTTCTATATTGTGTATACAAAAAAAAACATAAAAGTTGACTAGATACCGAGTGAGCTAATTCGTTTGATTCACCTTTGTCAATACGTACTAAAAACGTGACGATTTTTTTACAGAAAGTTCCAACGGATTCAAGTTCAATGGCAATGTTAAATGTTACTTCCACATCGATCGCGCTATTGTGCTTTTTTTTTTGCTAGTCACGTAGCGCGGGTCATTCGGTAGCTGACGTGTTATGATGGTCATGCGAGTGATTAGATGTAACTGTAAAATTGTACGTGTAATGAGCCTCGGCAAATCTCAAATAAAATGTGAGACATTACGGAATTGTGAGATTGTGGGTCGAGTCGACGAGGGCACTGGGTCGGGGGAAAGTACTGGCGGCGCGTTCCTGCATCGCGCATGCCTCCGCAATTATATTACCAATATGCATCACAAATGTTGTTGGATTCGACAGTATATAGAAATGTGAATAGATTGAGACATCTTATATATTTGTATATAGGAGATAATACCTGTCTATATTTGGTATCACTTCTACATATATAAAACTTTCACTCCGACTTTTCTTAACTTGTCTCACTGTTTCGGTTTAGACAGAGCTTCAAGCTAGATTTGTCTGGTTGTTGGTAAAATCTATTGATGTAAATGCATATTCCACGAATATTCATCAGTGAGTCTATAATGGGGAACAAATGGAAATCCACGACTTTGGTTCTTATCTGCGATCAAATTTATTATTAATTAATAAATTAAATGAAACATCACGTTACCCGAAAATTAGCAATCACAAACAAATTTAAGAATTTGCAAAAAAAAAACAATACTAGCAAAATCAGGAGGTCCATCTATAATGGAAATAAATGCAAAATAAACATTTTGAGGCGTCTAATTTAGATATGCGCTCACCAAGGGACAATGACCCGAATACGTTTGTCTCTCTTCTTCTCTCTTACCTTTAGATCAGCTTTTCCCAAAGTGGGTGATAACGCCCCCTTGTGGGCGCTGCAGGCCTAAAGGGGGGCGGTAAGAGATTCAGAAAAAAAATGGGGGGCGTTGGGTAGAGACTAGGGAGGCGATTTGTAATTTCATCTTAGAGCACTCTTAGACACCGACTGAGCTCTCGCTATAGTAGTTTTTAAAAATGGGGGCACTAAAAAATAATATATACGGAAAGGTAGACAAAATAAGTTTGGGAGCCCCTGCTTTAGATCCTATAATAAATAAATATTGTACAACGATATCAATATTACATACTATTAAAACACATGACGAATATGTGGGCCGACCAATGAATTGGGCGGGCCGACGGTCAAGGTCACTTGCACTTGAGCGCAAAAAACTTGCCAACTGGTTATGCCCACGCGAGTGGTTATCATTTGGGTCTCTGTAACGCCTTACAACACACCGGGTGATTGTACGGGCCAATTATAGCTTTATGGATTTGCATTATTTGTTCAACTTATTTTAATTGAGTAATAAATATGCCATTATTTTTATTTATTTAACATGGTTTTTTTTTAAAAAAAATATTGCTTAGATGGTTGAACGAGCTCACGGCCCACCTGGCGCTGAGTGATCGTCGGAGCCCATAGACAGCTACCACGTAAATTCCGCCGCCCATCTTGAGACATGAGTTCCAAGTCCCAGTTTTGTAAAGTACAACGGCTGCCCCACACTCCAAACAGAAGCGCATTATTGCTTCACCGCAAAAATAGGTAGGTACCACTACCCGTGCAGACTCGGAAGACCCTGCCTCCAGTAATTACGCAAATAAAAATTTTGCGGGTTCGATTTTTACTACACGATGTTATTCCTTTACCGTGGAAGTCATTCGTGAACATTTGTCTAGTACGTATTTCAAATTCAATGTGCCCCTAATTGTTAAGATTTTTAAAGGTTCTTCTTTTATTATACTATAGAAATTAGGGAGTAAGTCCGTCTAGACATAAAATCTTTATAATTATTTTCTTTATTATTCTGCACGCAAACTCTTACCATAAAATTAGAGATTTAAGCTGTTCCACATAATCGTTATACCTGCAGACAGTGCTATTAAAGCGCAATGAAACTAAAACATTAAAGTTTTAAAAACGCTTTCGACCAAAGTTAAAAGTAATCATAGAAATGATCTTTGAATCCTATAAAAATTGTCGTAAAAAAAATTGTCGATACGAAATATAATTATAAAATGGTGTTTCATTTAAGTGAACCCTTTAATTAAGGTGTTCGGAAAACAACTCTTGGTAAACAGTTAAAATCTTAAAATTTCTCAATTAAAACCAACATATAATTCGATAGTTTTCAGAATTTTATGCTGCTCGATCTGTGACTTTAATAACTGCATTAATAAAACACCAGAAATCATATCGTGAAGATGAAATTACCCGACAACAAGGTCGGGCACCTCAAAATAGTATTGGTTCTTTCTATTTGCGACCAACCACAATATTATTATATGTCTATGTCATTTAGTTACTTTACGTCCTCCGTGACCACGAGAACTGTAAAGTTTTATAAACTTCGGAAACTATAAAATTATAAAATTAAAATCACAAACCCGAGATTAAACCGTAAAAGACGTTTTAATTTAAAAAAACTTTACAGTGGAGACAGAAGACAATTTAAATTGTGAATCTGTAAAGTAACTTTCAAAAACAAACTTTGAAACTTCAAACGTCACAATAAATTCACTCAATGAAACTTATTCTAATTTTAAACGAAATTCAAAGTTCAAAATGATAACTACTACACTTAAAAGTTCGAGTCCGAACATTAACAAGTGACCATCAAACTTGGCCCGAGGCGGTACGAACTTTTGATTTATGATGCATCAATCATTTCGAACTCACTACTGATTGTTTGTTTTCAAACTGTTTATCTAATACGTGATTGCTGCGGAACGAAGATAAATTGTTCTCTCTTGCAAATAATTTCAAATGAAGAAATGAAAGCTCGAAAAATAAAATTGGAGAAATTTACCAAAAAATTCATCACGACTCTCCAATATGATTACAAGATTCTCAACTTTTTTTTTTATTGCTTAGATTAGAGACCTCATAATTAGAGGCATAAAGTCCAGTCAAAGGCTTCAACTTTTGAAAAAGGAAGTACATCTTTCGTAATATTTAATTAATCTCATATATATATTTAATTTAGTGCATTAAACGCATTGAGACCTCCTTAAACAAAAGACAAAATGGAAATCGGAACACATATCAGAATCAATTGTCTATAGCTGAAACTAGATTCAACCAAAAAATGATGGTATTTAAATGTGGAGAAATTAGCAAAATGCGGAATAAAATATCATTTAAATTTTACTATCGCTACTTTTAATTTTATACTAAAATCTCTATTATAGATTCAATTCAAATTTTCCAATACTTCGATTAATTTGAATAAAACTTCAACTTAGAAAGGAGAGAGTTTTTTAATAGTTTGTTAAGCTCTCATCTATTAGAATATTTATTACCATTGTCTTTTGTTTTTGATCGCATTGATTGAATACCGGCATGGACAATTTTTAACACCATTTTCGAAAAAAAAAAACAAAAGACACAAATTATTTTATGCTGTTCTTTTAAACATAGCTTAGAACACAATGATAATGCTATTTCCGAGTACAGAGGATTTTAATTAGTGATGTAGTACGAGACTTATAATAGTGACGTATAAATAAATAATGAAAAATCAGGGATAAGTTAAACACAGTCAATTAGGACTCTCTGTACTGTGAGAACCAGATACCGATTCTTACTTTTACTTCTTGTTTTTCTTTCTTGCTTTACTGATTGATACATTTAAACATATAAATATGAAACCACCAACACAAAGAACAAACTTATTAGATGTGAATTCGAACCCAAGTCTCCGGGCTCCGTAGTCAAAGTCGTTAACTGAGTCGTCTATTATCAAAGGTGGCAATCTGTGAATTTGGATAAAAAAATGTTATTGATATGTCAATACAGATTGATTTGAATATAATCGTCTCCTTCAAAGAATACGGTTCAAAACCTGCATTAAATAAAGGTTAATACTTAACCTGTTATTTATCTAAGATGCCGTTCAGAAGAGTTTTGTGACTGCCAATGGAATACCAAGTCAATAATTCGTTTTTCTGATTTACCAATAATTGTAAAAAAGTCACATTGCCGGCTTTGATAATAGTCGACTCAACTATAACAAAGAATGAGACAATTCATGTTCTGTTAAATCATGAATGGCATCGCATTATTTCCATACTGTGAATAACATAAATGTTTGCTTTATTCTGTGACACGCTATTTTTAGTCAAACAATATTATTGCATGTAACTTTAATATCAAATAAATAAGAACAGAACTCAATACGTTTTATTTGGATTAAAAATTTAAATAAAACAAGACTTTCTCACGCAATTGCAGGTTATACCTTCGAACGGGACCTTCATCTATTCCTCGGTAATGACAGTAATCTCTCCAATACCTCAGTTTACCTAGGGTTGGTCTGAACATAGAGCGAATAAAAGTCGAACGACAGCGTCCCAGTAATTTCGTCATTACGCTTATTACGTACCCCTCATGGAGTTTAATCTTGATAGAAAACGTGACAAGCTAATTTTATACCTCAACAACAATTCGAGGGGTTTTCGAGAAGTTATATTATTTATATTAACATGGGCGACGTTAACCACTCACCATCAGCTGGGCTGTATGCTCGTCTGCCTACAAGGGCAATAAAAAAAAAAAAAACTTGAAACAATTTACACTAATAACCAATTTAAGCTTCTGTGTGTTTTGAACAGTCAAATTAAACCGTTAACTGGTGAGAAAAATAGCTGTGAACATTTTTCTCTACCAGGTCGCATTATCCGACTGCAAAGCAAAATTAGATTAAACACTCTTTCATTTAAGTAACAATTAACAACCGTTTTTGCCAAAAAATGTTTGCTTGTATATAAACCTGTGTTTTTGTTATGAAATTGTACTAATCTTAACAACAATTAATTATTGGACCAGTAAAATACTTTTTTTATTAATCAACTAAAAATAAGTGTCATAAAATGTCAATTAAATAAACTGCAGCCTATTTCAAAATTGAATCTCCTCCAGTAGATCCTCAAAAGGTAGCCAAGGTGGGAAATTTGACGTACCCAGAACAAGAACCTTATAATAACGTTACCTTTATAAAATTATATGCTTTTGCTTTCATTTAAAATAATTAGTCATTTATTTGAAACTAATAAAGCTTAGTTCAAGGTAACATACTACCAAACAATATGTATATGTATATACACAAATGACGCTAAATAAGTATTATTTAGATAATTTTTTCGAGTTAATAAGCAGGAAGACTCACCTGAGTTCAACCACCTTACGTCTGCAACTACCGCACGAGAAAATGTTCAGAGTTTCACTAGTAACTGAATCAAGTCCCCGAGAACTTAACAGCGGGCACTAGGAACGAACTAGAGGGGAAATGAATTACGGATGCTCGCTTAACCGGCACGAACGTTCGCTACTGACACTGAGCCGCGTGACATGGGACCACGCAACCAGCCGAGCGTCTCAAACCGAATGAAATTGTGAAGAAGACGCCACGGTCTTATATAGACGTGGCTGTAACCTGACGCCGGATAACGGACTCCTGCACATGATCACGATAAACAAACATCGACCTTACTGCGCAGGCGCAAGCACCATAATCAGACTATACCATCTTCCCTTCTCGATAGGAGATAGATCGAATTTTCAATAAAGCGCCCCAAGCCGAACGCAGTAATTTTCTAGTGCAGTGCTTGTGAGCCCCTGCTTCTAATCGACGATCTAACATCGTGACAAATTTATATTTTTAGTTGTTGTAAAAAACAACAAAATATTAAAATCACAGGTAATTTACTGTTTGTTTTTTTGACTCAAATTCATGTACAACCCATTTTAATTTTCTTATAAATTCCTTTTCATTCTCATCATGAGGTAAATGAAAAATTTACATACGCGCTGAACTAATCGTGTTATAAGTTTTATAATCAGTTTTATAACACTGCGGGGTTTATAGCTACCAACCAAAAGCGCGCACAAGCATACCTTACCTAAAATAATAACCATTTTCGTAGTTGAAAAGGGAAAAAAAATATAAGTTTGAAGAAACGATAAAAAGAAAATCTAAATACGAGCAGGTTATATTGCTCGATAGATCGATGTTGACAATATTATAGTTCGGAATATAGAATATAGGCAAGTTTATCTTATATGTTTACGTGCATATGTAAATGTTGTTAGGGCAATTCAGGTTTTTCAGTCGAATTTATTCTATAGTAACAGTACATCATGTCCCTCCAAAGCCGGAGGCCGTGCTAGTAAGCTAGCTTTTTCTGTGCTGAAATGAGCTTACAAGTACCAGTGCTTCTCGAAGTCGGCGGTAATCCGAAGAGTGCAGAGCTTCCACGGCGGAGATGTTAGACCTCAAGTGTTGAAGATTCGGTCGTGGGCCACGATAGACTATAGCGACATAATGAGACAGGGTGCGTGCGGTAAAAGCAAGAAGCGCAGGGAGTACATTAAAGTGGACCTGTTTAGATTACGATATGGTCTTGCTGTGGGATGACTGTTATTGATGGCTTGTGTTGAACTGTGAAAGTGGGGAGATGCGCTAGCCCACGTGTATTTGGCGTTGTCAGTGTAAGTGCGAAGGCTTCAAATTGCTCCGGTTCGGGTCACCCGACAACCTTCTAATATGTACATATCTGAGTAAGATCCGATTTGTAAAAAATACAAAAAATTAAAGAAAAACACTTCCATCAAATCCAGTGGAATGCCTAATCCACTTTTTTATTTATTTTCGGGTTGCTTACATTTCAAAATCGAAGCTCACAAACAAAAAGTAGTTTTGTTTGAAGATATTCAGTTTTTTATTTATTTATTTATTTATACACAGAAAAAAAGACACAGTACAGAGTAATAGGAAAATTATGTACAAAGGCACTGCTTATTTCTTCTTCTTTATTCAGATCTGTTCATTCACAATTTAATTCCAACAGCATAATTAATGCAATACTCGTAAACACCTTAGTTGATTGATTAAACAATTTATTTATTGCAAAACCAGTGTTCTAAACTAAAAATAAACGTACATAAAAAAAAATTAAACGGCTTCTAATCCAACTTCCTGCGGTTTCTCATAAACAAAAAGTCGATAGATCTACGGAGCCGGTACATCAGTGAAAGTTAATGTTGATTCGCATTGGCTCACTCATTAACTACGCGATGAAAATCTCAAATTACACTGCACACGGTGCGGCTAGATCTGTTTTTATTTGTGCAAGATTCAATTACTTTGGTTCCTAATGATGTACAACGCCAACGGCGGCGGCCAGAAAATAACAACTTGTATTTACTACCGTAATGAGCGTCAGCTCTACGACTCGAAGAAAACAATTACTGCTCAGACGAACGAGTACAACAATTAACCGAACATATATTTAAATGGAAGTCTTTCCACCTACATTTCAGACAATAGAGATAGATGGATTAGTAGACCATCATCGCTTTGTAACGCGATTCGGGTTATTGCCAAGCTGGATGCACTGCGGCGAAAGTTATCTATTCTTTCTTTTGAATTAAAATGTTGAATATATTCAGTAAGCACGTGGAAATAAATACACTAAATAAATACGTTGTAACCATTTACGTAAATTAATTGTATTAATATAATCTAATTTAATAATTTATAAGCTATGTTTATATAAAACGAGTTACCCGCAGTCAAACTGCGTAAGCAGTTTTGCTGGGCATGATTTAAATGAAAATAAAATATGAATAATTTTAATGAATAAAAATATTACGTACATACATACATACTAATACATATACCGTCACATAAGCTGACATTAGAATCAGTGAACATTATCGGTGTACTAATAACATTATTTGCACGTTTGCCACAAACCGACAGAGCGGTTAGTTTTTAACATGGTATCGCTTTTTTCGTTCGTTTGTTGAAAGCAATTTCCCGAATGATTTTAATGCACTCGATGTGGGTTATTGTGTTAATGTTGCGGGCACTTAATCCATTACTATACATATTATCGTACGGATACGTTGAGACGTGGATATAATGACTGCTAAATAAAAGGACACTCGCTAACTTCAGCGACACTATGAAATTACGACTATAAAAATTACCAAAGAATGTAATACATTTGGAACTTGACAACGAAATATAAAGTAAACAAAAAATTCATCAAATCGCTAATTATATCCTCCAAAGTTCTAGCAAGAAATGACTACATAAACGTTTAAAACTATTCAGATTTCAATCTTGCGTGTTCTATTCGGGAATAACATTACGAAGTGGTTGTTGTATTATGAAAATGATCAAAGAATGTATTACATTTGGAATTTGACAATGAAATATAAAGTAAACAAAAAATCATCAAATCGCTAATTATATCCTCCAAAGTTCTAGCAAGAAATGACTACATAAACTTTTAAAATTATTCAGATTTCAATCTTGCGTGCTCTATTCGGGAATAACATTACGAAGTGGCTGTTGTATTTCACTTTATCTTCGCACCTTTTATTTGGAGTTAGACGTTTTTGCGCGATCAGCCTCATCAATAAGAACTGGGTCGTTCGTTGTAGCTCTGATAAAACGAAGCACTTTTACTTCGTAGAATGTTCGACAAATATTCGTTTTATATCGTCACTTTTTACACGCAAGCAAGAACGTGCCTTCGTATGTACGAGTATAAATATTGGTTGAATCTATAATATCTATACTTAACATTATGAAGCTGAAGAGTTTGTTTGTTTGAACGCGCTAATCTCAGGAACTACTGGTTCGTTTTGAAAAATTATTTCTTGTGTTAGATAGCCCATTTATCGAGGAAGGCTATAGGTTATATAACACCACGCTAAGACCAATGCAAGTCGGTTAAAAAACGTGATTTTGGTACCTTAAATAACTCCTTAACATTCTATTATTCAAAAATATTTTCACTTTCTATTTAAATGAAGAGGCGGATAAAATTTAGCGTTATGCCAAAGTAACTATTCCACGCGGACAAAGTCGCGGGCAAAAGCAATCTTCTATAAAACAGACGGGCGTAGAAATCGAGTGTAGGAAAACAGACATAAAATGATGGTAGAATGTATTCACGTTGTCGGATTGAAAGGTGGCAGATGACGGTTTTACAAGAAAGAATAAAACTTCGATCTTTCTTTATTGCTTAGTCAGATGAGTGAGCTCACGGCCCGCCTGGTGTTTAATGGTTGCCAGAGACCATATACATCAACAACTTAAGCGCCGGCATTCACTTTGACATGCGAGTTCTAAGTTTCAGTATGCTTAGTGCGAGGTTTTTAACTTTCTCGATAACGTAAAAGTTAACTCAAATTTGAATGGAGTTGGAACGTCTACGTTTGCCGCTGGGAGCGCTGTTCTCTATTACAGTTCTATATTACATTGGCTCCTCCTCCATTTGTTTCGCGGCAGAAATAGGCGGCGTCGCATCTATCCATGTGGGCTCACAAGACACTACCACCATTAATTAGGTAAATTATAATTTTTGCAAGTTCGATTTTTGTGAGACAGTGTTATCACGGAAGTAATTCGTGAACATGTGTTAAATAGGTAAATATGTGACGACTTACTATATCTCTAATTGAGGGCATTCGGGTCGTTATATCAATGTGTTCCGGAAACCACTGAATACCCGGTGAGTTTTGAACGCATTAACTCATTCATGCAATGAAAATAAGAAAGCCACCATCAATCACTATTGTTGAACTTTTCATATAGAAGAAGCTATAACACTATTTGATTTCGTCCTTGTTGTCATATGAAAAACCCAATGAAATTTGTTTTCCTAATCGTTAATTGCACTGCACACAACCTAGGTACTGGTAATAGCGCAAAGAATCAATCATCAGGTACAAACCGAAGTTACTAATAAAAAAGTATTTATATTGATCACCGTAACTACATACTGTATTCCGCTTAAGTTTAAGTACATTGTTAAGATTTTATTTAAGACACACAAGAATAATTTATATTCCACTAGTGACCCGCCCTCACTTTGCTTCGAGGACTATCATTTATTATTGATTTTATTGAATTTTCTTTTATACAAATCTGACCCTGAGAAAATGATGTAATATAGGATATTGTATAGCGGATCGTATGTAGTACCACCGTTAGGTTCTACTACGTGACTCTCAAAATAATTTGTCAGCACTGCCATTCCCCTATCCCCTATCTATTGCCTAGTCACTTCTGGATGCTTCTAGCAATTCGTAAAGCTACAAATGTACTTTACGCCCTTTCAATTGATACACCATTTCAATTGAAGCCTGCCAAGGTATTTTGCAACAGACAGGTGTTGATAAAAATTCATTGTTTTTCAATATACTAACCTTGAAAGTTGGCATAAAATTTTCTTGAATAGCTTTTGTAGATCCAAATGACATCATTTGAAAGCAATAATAATAATTGTATTGCTGGATATGAGTCAAAAAATGCTTAGAATCTGGATTATTTCCAATGTATGTCCCATTTCCAAACCAATGAATTACATTAGATTGGTTTTTGAATTCTATTCGAGTTTCAAGAGAGCAGCTCGTGTAAACTAGACACGCCAATCTGTGTTTAATCACAATCAACATAACGTTCTATAACAAGTCGATGACTTTATTTTAAGTGTGCATGCGCCCTAATCGTCGCGTAACGGTGGCGAACTGTACAGCTCGCCACGGATCGCGGGCCGCGTGCTAAATTTGCCGAAACACAGCGACGTAGCGGGAATAATCTAAAATCTCTTCGGATTCGTGACTCTTAACAATTTCATAAGACTTCAGTCTTTTTTATACGAATTTTATGGTTGTGTTGTCATCATGTATTAAATTCATATAATAGAACAGTTGGATCCGATGTCGGTACATTGAAGAAAAGTAATAAAAGTAGACAGTGGAGTGACTAAAGGAAAGTATTATAATAAAACATAAACCTGCAATTTCATTTCACGGTTAGACGGAAATTTCGAGAAGACTAAACGCTTTATTTCATTTAAATTGGATATTGCAAAAAAATAATCGTCAATTAAACCTTTTAAGAATTAACTTTTATACTGTTACAGAAAATGTTAGCACACAAGTAGCACATAGCAAATAACACCATTGCGAAAATAACTCTGTCAGTTGCTTTTTTTTCCTAACTAAGCTGATAGCTTAGGCTGAGAGGCTTGAGATAGATAGCCTTTAGAGGCTGTTTCAGCGTAACTTTAACTAGTAGGTGAGCTCACGGGGCTCAAACCTGACGACGATGCTAACATGAACCCTAGCAAGAGCCGCGCTTCGCAGAATCTACCACCGGATCAGAAACGCGACCCACTGTGAAGATCCGGCGAGAAACTCAGTGGTGGTGAAGATCCGGCGAGAAACTCAGCAACTGACTGACGGGCGCTTTCACGTCCAAAGCACCGATTTTGACGAAATGCTAAATATACACTGTAACTTGCGCGGGCGAACATGGGTGCCTAAAGCTAGTACTATTATAATATGAATATATTTATGAGGTTGTCATTCGCCGTAAACAATTTTGTTAACTCCACCATACTTTATAACTCGCCACTTTATAACCCATGGGTTTTCAAATTAATACGGTATGTTTTATTTTGCCAATATCACGGTAAATTGAGGCAGCGAAGTTGTCATTTGTTAAAGCTACCGGATTTTACTAACTAAATGTTCTTGACAACGAATCACTTAGATAGTAGTTTTGTTGTCGGAAAATCTAAAATAAAAAACTAAACTGTTTTATAATAATAATAATAATAATAATAATATTTTTTTATTTCAGAATTAAATTCCATATGAAGTGTTAGTAATACAAAAACTTTAAGTGTTAGTAATACAAAATCTTTCTTAAAAAAACCAGTTCATTTTACATTGACCATGGCTGGTCTTGAGCCAACATGGACTTCATTCCAGTGCCTCAGTATAGGGCAGCAATAGCAACTCCCTATTGCGGCTGTTATGTATTTATTATTTATTTATTTATTTTTTATTTAACATTGTATGTGTTATGTACAGATACAATGTTAAATTTTGTCATATTTTTTTTAATATTATGGTCGTGCGCGTAGCAGTAACGCTAGCTTGACAACTAAAATATCTTGTGTTGTATGATTCAAAAGATATTTGACAGACGCCTGAATATCGCTAAAGACAATTTCAAGAGAAGCTTGCATGTATACAGGTTCCGAACAACAAGATTCTGTCGGTCTATCAAGCAATATCACCCGCTCGGTGGAAGATCTTCCCTTCGTATTTAAACACTTCCAAAATATTAATGAAAAGTGACCGACCAAATTATGTAATGTATGTAATACGTAACGTAAATAATATGCAGATTAACAGATAATTTTCAAGAAGAGTATACACATTTAGACAGAGCATTAACAGGTTTAAAAAAAAGTCATTAAAGTGTATGTGTGTGTGTGTGTGTGTGTGTGTGTGCGTGTGTGTGTGCGTGTGTGTGCGTGCGTGTGTGTGTGTGTGTGTGTGTGTGTGTGTGTGTGTGTGTGTGTGTGAGCGTATGCGTGTATGTATATACATGTATATATACACAAGGTATTTAGGCATCTGTTCAGTTCTTATAATTTTTCTGTAAGCACCTGTTTTGAATGACAATCCAGATTGTTATATTAAATATTTAAACTTATAATTTCTATGGTTGTAATTTATTTTGTGCATCAATAAAGGAAAAAAAGTACCTTGAATTTGAGGACTTTTCAAATTTCTAAATGATTAATAATCATTTTCAAGTTTATACACATCAAGTTTATATGTGTATTAACTATAATTTCAACTATCAAATGGTATGGGATATCAGGTAAAGAAAGTTTAATGTATTAAAAAACTTTTAACAACATCGGCCTTTGACTGAAATAATAAATAATTCAATCGCTTCACACTTCATATTTTTCTCAAACGTGTATGTATGTAGCTTTGACCCAATTATATTCGATTAAATGAATACAAAGGCCCATTTACATCCGAACCAACAATGGAGCAAGCCAAAAGTGAAATTGATGAATCCTCAAAATTTAGTACATTCTACATGAAGCGTGTCGAATTGTCTTCCGAAACTCTAGAACATTCTACAAATGATGTTCGCTAAAAAAAAATAACATGTAACATAGCGTTTGTATTGTATTCTTATTTATTACTTCTTCATAATATGTTTTATGTAGTCCAACCCAAATGGAGATCCATACAATTGGAATGGCCGTTCAAATGAGTTTTCGTAATGAGTAAAAAGTCTTTAATACTCCAAATTTTATTGCCATTATACAAATTTATTGTATTTCAATGATTGTATTATATTTTTCCCTTAAACTATCGTGATAATCGCTATTGATTAGAGGTAATATTTTAGAATAAAAACTACTACATGTAATTGTAAATTACCGACAGTAAGGCAGTGATGGTGATACCAGGCACCATATCCCAAAAAAAAAACAAGGCAATTGATAATAATTGATAATTTATAATCAATTGAACACGGGGAGTGGCTGCGATCTGCCTTCGCAATTACGAGATCGCGGGATATATTTGCAAAAACTATGAGTATTTATGAATAATCATCAAAGTCAATACAGTTTTTTGTTTGCCCTAGTAACCTATCTTTTCCTTCGAGAACGATCTCATAACATCCTGTACACGTACTTATTGAATTGCTTACGAAAACTTCATAGCTAACATTTTTTTAACTATTTTGTGTATTTATGATATAATTTTTAATGTGTTAATAATGGTGTTGCATAAATGACTCTTTCCCGATGATTGTTTTAGCATTTCTCGCAACAGCTTATATTAAAAAAACTTGTTAAAACTCTTTTAAAAAAACTATGCACGCGCATAGTCTTTACGATAAAACTCTTGGAATTATCAACAAAGAAGCGAAAACACAGGTATGTCAGTAGTCTAAGGATGAGGTTAAATAATATAGCTAAAGCAACCCTTAAATGGGCCGACTAACTCTCCTGGTGTTACGCATTCACTCGAACCTATAGACCAAATACCTATAGATCGATGAAGTCGTCGTGACCTAAGGGATAAGACGTCCGGTGCATTCGTATCTAGCGATGCAACGGTGTTCGAATCCCGCAGGCGGGTACCAATTTTTCTGATGAAATACGTACTTGACAAATGTTCACGATTGACTTCCACGGTGAAGGAATAACATCGTATAATAAAAATTAAATCCGCAAAATTATAATTTGCGTAATTACTGGTGGTAGGACCTCTTGTGAGTCCGCACGGGTAGGTACGGTTTTACGTTTCGGTTTGAAGGGTGGAGCAGCCGTTGTAACTACACTTGAAACCTTGGAATTTCTATTTCAACGTGGGTGGCGCATTTACGTTGTAGATGTCTATGGGCTCCGCTAACCACTTAAAACCAGGTGGGCTGTGAAATCGTTCGCCCATCAAAGCAGTAAAAAAAAGACCGAAATCACAAAAAATAACTTACATACAACATTGAAATGCCTACAAAACTCACACTTTAAATAAATAAAAACATAAAATAACGTAAAATTATTTCTTCAGATTTGTTAGTAAAAACAGATACATTATTTTAGCTGATACTTGATATAGTATACTTCAACCTGTATGGGCAATTATATGGCAAATAACCGAGAAAAAAAAGGATTAGAAAGGCGATTTTTTTTATCTTTTACACCCAACACCCGCAAACACGATTCGAATATTTTATAAATTAATAAAGTAATAAATAACAAAATATAGTAATAAAAACGTGTGGCACTCGGGAACTGCTGCGGTAAAGCTATTGCTTAGCATTTTTTATCAACTAATGCAATTATAATAAGACAATGATAATTTAATATTAAAACAATAATAAAACAATACCACGCTATATTAAACATTAATAAAAGCAAAACCTTAACTGTCCCCTTCACACTCATAAGCTAGACTGCGCGAGAGAGAGATGGGCAGACTTTTCATGATGCGCATGCAGTGTGACGTCACGCCACGCGCTTATTCACAAACACTACACAAGCGCAACGTGTGAATGTGTTGAACGCGAGCTACATAGTAGGTGGAGTGAGGGGTGTTAGGTTTTTTCGTTGCGGAATTTCATGATTCGGTTGCCGAGCTCAAGGCCCGCGATAAAAGCTATGTAATAGCTTAATAATCTATAACGTTTTACCAATATCTGACTCTTATATTTAATACTAGCTAGCCCGGCAGACTTCGTAATGCCTCAATCGATAAATAAAAGACACATCAAGGGGACACACCAAAGGAAAAATAAAATTGTTTGTTTTTATATAATTCCGAGCTTTTTTATATTTTCAAAATTGAAAAATTCAAGACCAAAATTAGCCGTTCTCGAGTTTTAGCGAGACTGACGAACAGCATTTCATTTTTATATATAGAGATATATATAGATTATAGCTAAGATAAACAAACGATGGTAAATTGTAAGCCTCGGACGTTTTTATACTGACCGATACATTACCGATAATATCGTCGCTAACGCAGGCTTACCGATAGATTGTTACCTCAACTAATTGTGTAGAACAAATCACGTACGATGGTCGATATCGTATCGGTTATGTTTATAAAATTGCCAACAATATAGCTACGCCCATACGGCACGACGCGGCAACGGTGTGCAGGTGCGATAGCTGACCATAGGCAGAATCTTAAGGTATTTTACATTTACAGTTTTTTTTATCGCTTAGATGGGTGGACGAGCTCACAGCCCACCTGGTGTTAAGTGGTTACTGGAGCCCATAGACATCTACGACGTAAATGCGCCACCCACCTTGAGATATAAGTTCTAAGGTCTCAAGTATAGTTACAACGGCTGCCGCACCCTTCAAACCGAAACGCATTACTGCTTCACGGCAGAAATAGGCAGGGTGGTGGTACCTACCTGCGCGGACTCACAAAAGGTCCTACCACCAACTTGACCGCACTTAGCGTAGGCAGTAAAAAGAAATTCCCATTACGTATGTGTGCATCTTTCGAACTTATAGCAAACAATAAAATCGCAATTACGTTGTTGAATTTTATATTTGAGCTTCAACTTTCAATGTTTTTGATCGATAAGAAATATCTAAAACACACTTTTAGTGCGATTATTCAACAATTTTCCTTTTTTTTTTATTGCTTAGATGGGCGGATGAGCTCACGGTTCACCTGGTGTTAAGCGACTACCGAAGTCCATAGACGTCTACAACGTAAATGGCGCCACCCACCTTGAGACATGAGCTCTAAGGTCTCACTTTTAACAGTACAACGGCTGCCGCACCCTTCAAGCCGAAACGCATTACTGCTTCACGGCAGAAATAGGCAGGGTGGTGGTACCTACCCGTGCGAACTCACAAGACGTCCTTCCACTAGTAGAAATATAAACATAATAAAAATTAATAATATATATAATATAAATATAAGTTTAAATTTTCATATCAATATCTCCATTCACCAATAATACCGTTACATTTTAAACACGTTTTATTAACTAGGAAAAACTGATTACGAAATTACTTATACGGTGTCGTAAAATCGGTCAATGTTTCCCGGCATGCCGTTCAATAAGTCGAATATGCAGATCGTGTTCAAGCCCGTTTCTACGGAACACGTAATTGGACCATTTGCAGCTAGAAAAGCGATATCGCATCTTAAACACTGGCAGGTACCGTTCAACAAACCGATTAACCATGCGACTATTTACTTCGTATACCTAACATTGATCTTCTATATCTTTAATCAAGATGAATCAGGAACGTGGATCACTGAAGACTGATGACGCATGATTTGCGAAGAAGTGCACTAGATCAATTGTCTAGATTAGCACAAATAATTATTATAGACGTTGCGAATCCGATCGTGACGTTTTGAAATATTTCTACCCTAATCAATCATATATTTTTTATTGCTTAGATGGGTGGACGAGCTCACAGCCCACCTGGTGTTAAGTGGTTACTGGAGCCCATAGACATCCCCAACGTAAATGCGCCACCCACCTTGAGATATAAGTTCTAAGGTCTCAAGTATAGTTAAAACGGCTGCCCCATCCTTCAAACCGAAACGCATTATTGCTTCACGGCAGAAATAGACAGGGTGCTGGTACCCACCCGCGCGGACTCACAAGAGGTCCTACCACCAGTAAAATTTATCAATTTATCAGTTTTTTTAATTAACCAAAAAATATTATCAACAGCTTAATTTTGAAGGTTGTATTCACTGAGCTTTGACACAACCACAGGGACAGGAGCCTCGTGAGTAACTTGTCTTTAATAAATTTAAAATCACTAATTTCTGGGATAACTTTAAAAAAAAGTAATTTAGAATAAATATTGACCTTTGAGAATATTTTTTCTATTAAGTTGAAAAAGCGAAACTCCGTAATTTTCGAGGTAGTCTTAAAATAACGAGTGTGGAGGGCTTAAACGACGAAGGGAAGATCTTCCACCGAGCGAGTGATATTTGCTCGGTAGACTGACGGTCCTTTTGTTCATGCTCGGAACTTGTATATATGCAAGCTTATCTTAAAAATGTCGTAAGTGAGATTCAGGCATCTATCAAATATCTTGCGTTGTATGATGGCTACCCGCCACAACGAATGAGTTTTTAATGTATCTTTAGACATTTCGCTTGGACCACAGTATTGAATTTCATAATTTTTTTAATCAATCGACATCGAATCAATTTAAGTTGTGTATACTTAACTAAATCTGCCATTTTCATGTAGTCGTTGATTCGATTCTGGATCTATGAGAAGGCTTCCCTAATAATTTGTTTGCGCGGTATGTTCTGTTGAAGATCTGTTTTTACTTTCGCGCCACCGGACCGGAGCAGACTACGTTCTTGTTTTATAGAAAGACTGTTCATCCAAAGCGTTTGCATATATCATTTTTGCCACGTACCATCCAATTTTAGAACTGGGTCCACGTTGTTACCTGAGCGCTATAACATGTTCTTCTTATTTAAATTTATTATCGCTAGAAGGATAAATTTGCTCCGCATTACTTCTCTAATATGTATAGTAGCGGATTAGTTAAACATTGTTTCACAGTATTCTAAAGTATAATTAAATCCATCCCGCTATCCTGAATATTAAAAAAGATACATTTTAAACAAAAGTAAAGGCTAAAAATATCGTTATTAAGTACTTTTAAAACAACTACCTAGAAAAAAGTAAATGACACACGAATTTAACATTATAAATTATGTTATTTTTATTCAACGACTAAGCCAATTCGGTGTAAACCAATCTAGAATTGACATTGGTTATCTTAAACAAAGCATGCCCATTGTCCACCAAAAGATTAAATTCGCAATTTCCAATGAATAAAATATGGTCTTTTACGAACCGAACCATTACGCTACTTCAAGTATGCAAATTAACTTCTGGCTTGTACCGTTGACTTGCACAAAATAGTTAATCTAAATTCTATAATATTCATTCGTATAACTTTACCACAGATCCTGACGGAAGCTAGTTAGGAGTCATTTAAAACTAATTTTACGTTTAAACCTTAACATAGGCCTTCGTGACCACGAAAACTCGAAACGTAGCCACTAATGTAATGACAATAAAGAAAGCAAGTTTAAAACGTAAAACTTTTATAATTATGTCTAAGACTCGAGAAAGCCGAACAAAAAACTATAGTCAGAACTCATTTAAAATCAAATCTTTTTATTTTATTTTATTGAAACATTACTGGTGGCCCTGAGGCCTTTCCAGTTTCACCAAGACAGGTGGGCGAGCAAAGGCTCAGCCAGGAGGGGTGAGATTTGCTAACAACTGCCCAAACGCCTCCGAAGGAGACCTAACAACTCAAGAGCAATTGCTTCGCGAATGAATCTACTACTGAATCGGAATCGCGACCCAGTGAGAAGATCCAGCTAGAAACTCAGCGGGCTAATGCATGGGTTAGGTTGCACAAATCTTTTGTAAGGGTGTCCCGCGACACAATAACAACACAAAGTAACAATTCAAATTTATTGTGAATTCAAATAAAAGGCTACTACTACTCTTTCTAAAATAAAGAAAATCAAAATCAGTCATGTGTTTTTTTTAATTTAACACTTTTCATAATTACTCGTTAAACGAAACAGATTTCTATCTGTAACCACAATAAGTTCGAAATGGTATTTACACCCTGTATTTCCATGTTAAATAATATCGATATCATTTTGAAAATTTCATTTCTACTGTAAACATAAAAACTAACCTTATACATACATATATAAATCGATAAATATAAAAGTAAGTTGCTAAATTAAATTTCAAATTAGAAATATAAATGCAGCGTTATACAAAGTTGATCAATGTAACTAAGCAGAGTATATTTTTGTGAATCTAGTACAATTTCTAAAATGATTGGCAATGTAAAATGAGCTTAATGCAAAATAAGTCCAGCATTATAATCAACCTTTAGTAGACAACAGGTAGACAACAAATAGGCATAATATTGCTATTTTAAGCTAATTTAACAACACTTAACCCTCACTAATGAAACATATCGTCTTCTCGCATCAAAACTGTATAATCTCAAAACTTACTAATTTTACAGAAGAGTGTTTAAAAGGTGAAACATGTGATATTTTTTATATTAATCATCATTTATTTTCATTTTTTGCCAGTTACATTATCTGTCTTTTAAAGTAAGATAAAATTATGTATTAATTTAGTTAATAGCAGCCAAAATATAGGTAAACTAAAAAAAAAAAAAAACTAAACTGCGCTCTTTTGACAGTATTTATGAGAAAAATACTTTTGGAAATTGTACACTTTTAATGCGAAAAGACAATATTTTAAAATGCATATTTGCTACATAGTAGGCAAATAATCTAGAAGAACGCTTCAATGTACATAGATCTAGGTCCTAGATTCGAAGACCAGTCTTAAAATAAACTTTAAATGTAGACCGACTAGGAGTAGGTAATTACAGTGTACTGTGTGGTTTGTGCATCCGCAATTTCCTATCTTGACTCGCTGGATGTACTAACGCAGTTGAAGTGCACTGAACCGAAATACATAGCTGTACATGTATGTATGTCTAGCTACAGACTAGCTCTTACCTAATTACAATCAAGTCAATCGAGTGAAAACATCACATCATTCCTTTAGAGATATATAGTTAAATAAATAAATAGAACCAGTCGAAGTGTTGCGATTATTTTAAATTACAAACAAACAACCTTTAGGTATATCCAATGCAATGTAAGATTCGATTGCATGTCCCACGTTGGTTAGCTGCATCCACGTTGTGGTCTATGGGCTCCGGTAACTAGTTAACGCTGGCTGAGCCGACGTTTTTGTCTGCCCATTTAGAGCATTTTGTTTTTTGTAGAAATATATGTTTTCTCCTACCTACGCCGAAAATTCGGTTTTCCTCCCGCTGTACAGGGAAGAAAATGTAACTTTTTCTCCCTGGGTACTGACAAGTGCGCATGCGCGCTAGTGTCTACGTCTGCTCTCACGCACCTAAAATTCTCCGCCGTTGTTGTGCTTGGGTAATTTGCAATATTTATTGTGTTTAGTGTAAAAGTGAAATAAACAAAAGGCAATAAAATTTAATAGTAAAGTATTAAAACAAAGATGAGTTCATCAGACAGTTATTATTCAATTAGTAGTAGTTTATTTAAAAATTAAAAAACAATTTATTGTGTTTTTTATCCGAGCCGAAGGCCAGGGTGGCAAACACGCGTCATGAGATGTACTACTTTTTCCCTTGGTGCACATACTATTTTTATAATGTACTATACTGTGTCTTTTCGTATTTTAAATATTTCATTGTTTTTAATAAAATCACAATATTGACCGTTCATGTTTTTTTAATCAAATTTAATAGTGAAAACGTCTCCGTATAATTACGAAGCAATATCTAACATATAATTTACAGATCCCCATTAACAACTTTCAAACTCACAAACTACAGTTTACCTATCAAACGCTGACAACCAAACTCCCAAGTCTCCTCCCTATTGGTTTGAAACAATAAATAATTCATTCGCATACAACACTATAAATTTCAATAACATCAAATTTTCTGATCAAAAACGTTTTCGTATAAGCGAATATAAAGGTCAATTAGTCGACCGAAATAACAATGGAGCAAGCTAAAAGTGAAATTGATGGATCTCTGGTGCTTAGCTCATTCTGCATGAAACGTATCGGGCTATCTTTCGAAAGTCCAAAAGACTTTTCATCGTTACTCCGTCAAAAAATTATGTTCTTATTATCGTTTTGTGGTATTTGCTATCATGTATTCAGTGAAATCGTGTACATTGGTCTCACATTGACCAATTCGCCACGAGTCGAAGATGTCGTGCCACTTTTCCATACCTTCGGCTATGGCGCTCTGAGTGAGTGTACAAAATGTCGTTCGTTTATATTACAACTAGCGTCCCGCCCTCGCTTCGCTTCGGAAACTGTAATTTATTATTGATTTCTCCACTATTTAATGGATGTTATTATAAACATAAACCTTCCTCTTCAATCATTCTATCTATTAAAAAAAACCGCATCAAAACCCGTTGAGTAGTTTTAAAGATTTAAGCATACATAGGGATATAGGGACAGAGAAAGCGACTTTGTTCTATACCATATAGTGATTACCTACCATCCAAACAGACCTGCGTTTATCTGACACACGATAACTATTATTGATATGTAGCTAAGTATTTCTTAGTAATTTTAACTCCTAAGATATATACAGTGAAGAATCAAAAAAAAAAACAAAACTTGAATGTGAATGGATTCTAGATTAAAGCAACTCGATACTAGCTCACTATAATTAGATAGAACTCATCACACATGTACAGGTATTGCTAAGGTGCTGTCTTTGTGGTACAAAAAAGATATATTCAGTCAACTTCTCAAAGAACTAAGCGAGATATGGCCTACGACTCCGCTTGATGAAGATGCCCAATCCATCAAAACTAAAAGTTTGAGTGCTTTACATATGACACAAAGATGTGAGTTTATTTTAAATTACATTAATTTTAATTATAATGCGTTTAATTATAATTTTAATTATAATATAAATACGTGACTGGTTCACATTCAACTCACAAATAAATTCAAAATAATTTAAGCTGCACTTTCATGTAATGATGTAAGTTTTGTATATCGTCGCTGTCAAACCAAAATTTGCTATGTGCAAAAATTATATTTTGAATTAACGAGTAAAAAAATTTTCGTATAAAATTTTATATGAAAGTGATTTTTTAAGAACTATATCAAATGAAAGCTATAGACAAATATTAAAGCTATAGACACATAACAGTTTTCTTTATACGGTAGATAGGGCTGTGAACTACTTATACGAAAAGTTCAAAAAGTAAAAATCTCAAAAAGTGCACATAGCTGATTTTGGTTTGACAACGACGATAGCGTTATCATCAAATCAAATCAAATAAAAAAAAAATTATTCAACATAAATGAAAGTACATACTTGTTGAACGTCAAAAGAACTACCGCCAATTCACAAAAACTAGCCTCCGCCCTGAGAAGAATTGGCAAGAAACTCAGCGAGCATGTCTTTTTTTTTAAATATTAGATAAATGTTTATAATAAGAGTTTTTTTTTTAAATATTCATTTTTATAATGAGTATTATAACGTAACAATTATTACAATATTGAAATGCCCGGAGCGAGCAACTCATTCCCACTTTGTGCAATCTTCTAGATAATCATTGACTTTATAGTTAGCTTTATTGCACAGATGTTCTTTAATAGTTTTCTTAAACCTATGTATATGTAGGTTCTGAACATCTGGTGGGATTTTGTTGTACAGGCGTACAGTACCGCATCGTGCCAGCTTAGCAAATTTCTACATATGTACAAATATAATTAAGTGCAACGCAAATTTTGAAGTTCTCTTTTCCAGGGTACTTCGCTACCAATGTCCTTGGAGTGTGGTTTTATAACGTAACGCCAATTGTTAAGTATATGTATCGTTGGCTCAAAGAAGGCGATGGACAAATAGGCTTTGTCTGGGTTTCCTGGTATCCGTTTGATAAGAACGGAACTGTAGCTCACATCGCTGTTTACATCTTTGAAATTTTCGCAGGTTTGTGTGCTATGTGAAAAAGAGCTATATACATATACAAGTTTTTTATTTTTATATTTTTATATTTATAATTTCAATTATCCACATATAAAAATACAATATTCCATTACCATTGCCCTCGTAGGCAGACGAGCATACGGCGGCCCACCTGATGGTGAGTGGTTACCGTCGCCCATGGACTTCAGTAACCGAATGAGTCTTGCATAACAGTAATTCAATTTGAGCATATATTCTCTATTAAGATTTCTTCATTAAAACAAAAGTGTCTCGTAAAGCTACTCTGCTTATTTCAAGTCCAAAGAAGACTAGAGAAAGCCTTAGTAACGTGCAATCAAATGGATTGTGTTATTATCGCATTCAGATCGAACAGCTTAAGTGCGTATAGCAATTAGTCCACTTTAATATTAGATTATACACTTCATAATCTACTGCAAGGATCACGAACAAATAATAATTGCAATCGCATGATGAACTGAAAAGCAAACACTTTTACTCCGACTTTCGGCGGCTCCGATTCCAGATAATAACAGCAATTTAACAATATGCTATTGTTGATGTCTTTATTACGAACTAGCTGACCCGGCAGACTTCGTAGTGCTTCAATCGATAAATAAAATACCTAAACTTTTGTATAAAATAAACTTAAAACAAACAAAATGAATCCGTCCGACGGGGGACACATAAAAGGAAAAAAAAAATTGTTATTTTTATTGAATTCCGAGCATTTTCATATTTATCTACCGTTTAAGCCTTCTCTGGACTTCCACAAATAATTCAAGACCAAAATTAGCCAAATCGGTCCAGCCGTTCTCGAGTTTTAGCGAGACTAACGAACAGCAATTCATTTTTATATATATAGATACGAATATGAATTAAAAATGTATGTAGGTGATTCGCGTGGATCGGGGAAATTCCAATCCCTATTTAGATTTATACCATAACAAACGAATATGTTTTTAAGTTTTTTTATATCGGTCAGTACACAAATCAGGCGGTGGCGATAGCTCAATAATAATTGAAAGTTTATCCATCCCGTTTATCAGATTGTTTCACTAAAGAATAGTTATTAGTTTCATGTGAAATCATTCTAGATCTTTTGTATACTTGTTTATTTTTATCACTTATTTGAATAAATTAATATTTTAGTACTTAAAAAACCGGTAGAACTGAATGTCAATGTTCCTAATACCAACGAAAGTTATATTTCGTAAATGTACAATATAAACAAGTTGTGGAGATCTAAAGAGTTAAAAAAAAAAGTTTTAAATATTAATGACATTTTCTCTCCAATCTATCAGGTCCTAATCTATTCGATCAGTCTTTACTTCTTCATTCTTTGATCACCTCGTTTTTTTCGAATGGTTGGTGACTCGGACTACTGTTGTAACACAAAATTAATTTTTGTAGTCTGGAATGACATTTGTAATACTGGAGAAAATCCTAACTTTCCTAAGTTAGGATTAATAACAATATAATATAATAACTGGGTACAAATCACACCCGGTCGTCTGGCCCTAAATTAGGATTTTTATGTGCCAGAGACCGAAATACATATTTATATATGTACGTTTAAATATCTAGATTATAAATACACAAACAAAGAGCAAAAAATCCTGTTCATCACACAAATGTTTACCCGATGTGGGAATCGAACCCACGACCCTCGGTGTCGACAGTCAGGAGCGCTAAGTACCGCACCACCGATATATTTTTTTTTATTTTATTGCTTAGATGGGTGGACGAGCTCACAGCCCACCTAGTGTTAAGTGGTTACCGGAGCCCATGGACATCTACAACGTAAATGCGCCACCCACCTTGAGATATAAGTTCTAAGATCTCAGTATAGTTACAACGGCTGCCCCACCCTTCATGCCGAAACGCATTACTGCTTCACGGTAGAAATAGGCAGGGCGGTGGTACCTACCCGCGCGGACTCACTAGAGGTCGTACCACCAGCTTGGCCGCACTTGGCGTAGGCAGTAAAATGAAATTCCCATTACGTGTGCATCTTCGGAACTTAAAGCAAACGATAAAATCGCAATAACGTCGTTGGATTTTATGTTTGAGCTTCAACTTTCAATGATTTCGATCGATAAAAAATATCTATTATCTATAATTCAATATTAACTGTTCATGATCATTTGCATGATTGAAGGTCAAACTTGCGTCTGGATAATGGTCTCAACGGACCTTTTATTCTCCGGTATGGCCAGTCACATCAGTATGTTATTAAAGTTACTTCAACGTCGTTTGCAATGTTTTGGAACTACACCACAAACTGATGACGTAAACTATCAAGAAATAATTGCGATAATTAAGCTCCACCAACGTCTTATCAGGTTTGTCTTACAATGAAATAAGTGGGGAGACGCCTCGCCGCATATTAATATTAATACACATTTAATTTCGTAGGTATTGCAATGACTTAGAAGGCGTATTTTCATTTTCTAATCTGGTAAACGTCGTACTAAGTTCTATGAACATCTGCTGTGTGGTTTTCGTCATTATGGTTCGTATAATATAAATTAAAAGTATTGCCATAAGCACATAATATTGTTACGCGCTGGGGTTCGGGATAAATACTGTATTCAACACTTAGAACACTTAACACTTCACAAATACTTTAAAATTCTCAATTCACTTCTTCCACTTCACTTCAGGTGATCCGTTCGCTGTTTCGCTTCGAGTACTTCCGATTACTAACTGACTGTGTGCCATCTCTGCAACGCTTTTATAGTTGATACCGCATCCCAAGAATTATCGAGAATATTCCACACATGTCGAGTATTTTGTTTCCGCTATCCGACAATAGATGGCGTTGTACTTATACATAATACAAATTACCTTAGGGAGTACAGATACATAGATTGTTTAAAAGAGTACTTAGAACATACTCGTAGAATGGTGCCGCGAACCGGGCATAACAATACACGTAAAGGTTGAAAATGCATTAACTTAAATACGGTAGGTATTTACTTGATTAGAACTAAAGATTAGAAGACATTAGTACTGTAAAATACACTTTTTAAATGCATATTATTATGTGTCATAATATTCAATGCAAAATAACTTATTTTCAGTTATTGGAACCGTTGCCAGCTTTGAGCAGCAAACTGTTCTTAGTGTCCGCTTTAATACAAATAGGAATGCTGTGTTGGTACGCAGATGATATTTTTCATGCGGTTGGTATTATTAGTATTATAATATATGTATGTAACTCGACGTGTGGTATCAGTGAATAAATCTGGATTCAGGGACACTATCTAGGCATCAAATATAAAAAAATATTAAATATTAAAACTTGCTTCTAGCAGCCCTACGTCTCAAAATGATTATGTTCTTATTTTGTCTAACAAATAAGTACTAATATATATTTCTGTCTTGTGGTTTAAACGTCCTTAAAGAATTATAGTACATTGTAAAATTGGCAAACACGAAGGATGAGATGTCCTACTTTATTCCCGCGGTGCACATACTATTTTTTCTCTTACCAGGCCGAAAGTTCGTGGAGTACCGGGCCGGGGTCCGGGGGCAAAGCCCCGGTGGGGTCCAGGGGCGAAGCCCTGGCGAGGGGTGGGGGGGGGAACCCCCCATACACGTAAAAAAACAATTTAACTGTTTTTTTATTTTTAAATAAACTACTACTAATTGAATAAGAACTGTCTGATGAACTCATCTTTGTTTAATACTTCACTATTAAATTTTATTGCCTTTTGTTTATTTCACTTTTACACTAAACACAATATTGCAAATTACCGGAGCACAACAATGGCGAAGAATATTAGGTGCGTGAGAGCAGACATAGACACTAACGCGCATGCGCACTTGTCAGTACCCAGGGAGGAAAAGCTACACTTTCTTCCCTGTACAGCGGGAAGAAATTTCTTCCCTGTACAGCGGGAGGAAAACCGAACTTTCAGCGTAGGTAGGAGAAAAAAGAAGTGGTTAGTTACCATAATTATAATCATCCAACTAATATTTCTATTTTAATTAAAATTAACCATTCACGGTGACCATCTAACGATGTGGAAAAATGTTCTATGATATATCGTCAAAAACCTCCTTTATGTATCACATAAAGAGGATGAAGCAAGTTAAGAAAAGAGCGAAATGAAAAAGAAATGTACCAAAGCCAAACCCCATCTTTTTTTTCCCTACCTATGCTGATAGCCTTGAGAGGCTATTTCAGCGTAACCTTAACTAGTAGGTGAGCTCACGGGTCTCAAACCTGACGACGTCGCTAACACGAACCCTAGCAAGAGCCGTGTTTCGCAGAATCTACCACCGGATCTGAAACGCGACCAACTTAGAAGATCCGGCGAGAAACTCAGTAGGCTGTGTCTGTGGGTTAATTTACTCGTCTAGCCCTTCGTCGCAAGCGACAGGTTCGACGAGAACGATGACCGGAGACCCCATCATTAAATGAAGCACAACATAGTCTGAAAGAGACAGCAATACTTTTATATTAATTCTTGTTAATAAAATTTACAGAACGGTGACGTAGCTACTGCTGCCTACAACAGCGCTTGGTATAGAACCAGCCCTAAGTGTCGACGGTCCCTATTGTTTCTTATACGGCGGTACGACACTAACTCAACATTTCGGTTTTTTTTGGTGATTTAGTGATAGCGTAGTATGTGACATTATTTCGAGGAACAACTTAAATGACAAACTCGTACGATTTTTTTTACGAAGATGAACATCTACCGCGACAAAGACCCCCTTTCTATGAGTGATCCTCATAGTCAACTTTAAAGGCATTGCCAGGGGCAGTCAAGTCTCTGCATACCGTTAAACAAGTGGAAAACAATAAATTATTATAATAAAAATTCATTTTGTCATTTGACAGTATCAATAGAAATTAATGACCATTGTTCATAAATCCGCAGTGCAAATATTTTTTATGGACGAATGTTACATGCGAGTTAAGTTCAATTCCGAACAAGTTTGAACTCAACTATAGCATGAAAAATATAGAATGTTTTCAATTTTTTTTCAGAGCTCAAAAACCGATAGCGTTTACTGCTATGAACTTCACTAATATATCGCTTGCCACTTATTCCGCGGTGAGCCACTCAAATCTTTTCTTTATACAGTACAACACAGTTATACGCAAAGTATTTGTAAACCAAAAAAATTATATTAAATTTATCGAGACTTCAAAACCTAATTTTATCCAAAACCATTTGTTTTTTTGCTTAGAAAGCAAAACGACGTCACAATACATATTTTATCCTCCTTGCGTCGATAACCCTCAATGTTGAGGGTCGTAACCTCCTTTAATAACTTTCTCCTGGATTATCCTGCGCCACCCCTGCCTATCCTCAGCTGTGTGGATGGCAACGTGGACAGAAGTGTAGAGAGTATTGAGAATATCCACAGGACCCACATATGCCTAGTTAAAACCAAGTGGTATTAACGCTACGTGAAGACGACCGTACACTTTGAAATATGGGATCGAAGCCTTTGTTGCTATAGAATAACGGGTACCTTCATTAAACAGAAACTCAAATATGTATTGACATATATTTAATTCGATCGGATTATTAAAGAAGAAATACCCCAGAATTGTGGGAATAAAGAGGATCAAGTAAGAAAATAAAATGGCGATTGATCTCGACGTGACTAAGCTCACATATCCGTACGTTCTGGCTAATAGTTTGAAAGAAACAGAAACAGACAATAATCATGTAACATCTTCCGGTCGTGAACATTTCGTTACATTGATACCTAATAAGTACTAACCGTTTGCTCTTTATACGAACGCTGTTTTTTTTTCAGATTCTCACAAGATCGTATTCGTATTTTGCTCTACTTTACACAATGTACAGAGAAAATTAGATGATCTCTAATGCATCACCAAAAATCAGAAGCCAAGGTTCGGCCTGGAATTACAATGGGAATTAAATTACCGTCGTTATTTATGATGTGTTGTGTTATTTATGATGTTTTCTACATTCACCACCAAGAAAATCACGTAGATTAATTAGTTTGTATTACTCTTTCCCTAAGAATTGGACTAAACAAATAAAATCACTAACGAAGTTTCGTGAAATCTTCTAGAGAAATAGAAAACGACCAGCTGACCTTGCATAACCAAGTAAATAGAGTAGCTATATCCAATGCACTTTTCCAAAGCATGCGTTCCGGTTTAAAGAATGGGATTCAACAAATACTTATTTGCTTTGGCTATTATAAAACACTAGAGTCAGCTCGCTTGCAAATTTCGAGAAAATATATCTTATAGTTCGCAGTTATTGTAATCCTTTTTTGTAACCATGACGCATGCCAAAATCTCTTGACTATGGGTATAGTTAAGATAAGAAACAAACAAACTCAGGTTTGCATCTATAATATTGGTATGGATTTTGGCGAATTTACTCACAAAATTTGTGGATGAAGGTTAATTGAATTGATTGATTTCATTTCAGTATATTATAAAAACAAGCAATTCGAATTTTAAAAGCTTAAAAATTCAGCTCATTATAAATTTAGGACTTTAAATGAAAAACAATAGGTATTTTTAACATGAATACAATTTATTGAATATAGCATAACTGGATTTTATTTACAATAAAACTTAAAACTAACCTAAGTAAACGAATAATGAGTTTCACTAATATGTGCGTGATGAATATTATTCAAGCGATCGCATTTGCCATGAATACTATGAAAAATAAGTTCATTGGACCCTTTTGATAGAATTGAAATTGAATTTTGTTTAAATTTTGAATTTATATTGTTTCTATTTTGCACGGAATATTTATAGTAATCACTTAGGTGCATGCTTAAATATAATTCAATATTTTTTATATTTACATTGTAAATGCATTTCAAAACGATATTCAATTCTGAATACATAATAATATGTAACTGAAGCTATTAATCTCGCTAATTGACTTTTTTGACAGAAATAGGAAACATAGATTAATGTAATATTTTAATGTGTTCTTGTTTAAAATTTAACCTTTATGGCATTATATTCTCATGTTTTTTTTTACCTAAATAAATCAATTCGATCGAAAACAATAGACAGATAAGAGAGCCGTTATGTGTTTTTGCCTATTTTGTTGAAACCTATACTTTAATCTACTCTATCGATCAATCAATATTGCACAGATAATAATATTTTTTTCCTACATATACAAAAAGTATAGAACATTCGAACTTTTTGGCTGAGATGAGGAACGAAGTCCGATAAATTATTTTATTTTGTTAATTTAACGTTTCTTGAGGGTTTAAAGTGTAATTATGATGATTTATCAACTGTTTAGCATCTGTGAAGGTGCACAAATGTGGGAAAATTAAACAAAACCGCTGTACCCTGCTGTCGGCGTGGCTTGGTTCAGTGAGACTTTGAATTTATTTTGGACAGATACATTCTAAAAATATACTTGTTTCTTGTTTAAATGCGTCGATTGAAAATTAATTACATTACATTTCAACCGTACTAAGTATATTAAACCGCATCGAATAAATTTATTTCTTTCAAATGCATTTGTCTTTATTATCTTTTCTGAAGGCAACCTTAACGCCCGATATCAACTAACGAAAATTCAATATAAACACGAGAAAAATAAAGTTTACATCATATTAAATTTCAACAAACACTTAAACTACTGATAAGAGATTTAAGATGTTTATAAACGCGCAATAATCGATATATTTATTTTTGCTTAGTTCAGGGGGGGGGGAAAAAAATCGCGTTTCGTCTTTAATTGCCATTCGAGTACAGCCAACACGTTAAACGTTCGATTTTTTTTTATGTTTACAAGTTTACGAACCATTGTGTCCACGGTTCGCGACCTCTGACCTCGGATCACATCCTGACGTGGAACTTTCCCGCTTTCGTGACGTACTTGACGCCTTTAAATGGCTTGTACTTGGCGCCGTACATGTCCAGACGGCTCACTCTGAGACCGCTGACCGCCAGTTGCGGAATCGTGAAATGAACGTTGATGCTCGGACTGGCGCCCGTCGTGTCAGCTCCCGATACCACCGACACCTAGTACCGTTATATAAATGGGTCAATCGAAAAAGCAACGTTACAAACACATTTACTATTTTTAAATCAATTTTATCGCACCTTTAGAATTCAAGTGGTAAACTCCAAAAGTGTAACTGAAGAATTGTATTTTTTTTTTATAGTTATGCGCTTGATTTAAAAGAGACGGAAAGAGTACGTTTGTCATTTTCTGGACAAAAAGAGACTGTTTAATTTTAAATGCTACAGTTTTATAAGTCGTTACAAGTATAAAACTTAAAAATTTTTACTTGAGCCATATGCGTTCTAAGGGTGCGATATATTCGATTCGAATTTTAGCGCATTTGTTTTGTACATTGGGCAATACGTTTAGTATCATCGCCCTCGGTACCGTTGAAAACCAGCAATCAGTATCATGCTGACGCGGATCGGTCTTTTCTTTCTAGCCTAAGAATCGCTATTATCGCATTTCATAAAAAAAAATATTGCTTAGACGGGTGAAATAACTTGTTTTGAGTGGTTACTGGAGCTTAGAAATCAACAACATTAATATCGCCACTCAATATATTAAAACAGCTACCCCACTCTTCAAACCGGTATTGTTACTACGCGGCAGAAATAGGCAGGCTGATGGTACCTACCCGTGCGGACTCACAAGACGCTACCAGTAAATCTGGAATGTAATTTATTTTCCTGCCTACAAAGTCCTTCTATTATAATATTGTATTCAAAATATTTAATGGTTAGGTGTGTATTATTTACAAAAGTTTTGAACGCGCTTTTATTAACTTGACCTGTAATCTACGTAAATTAATCTTTCAACGTAATCTTCATAGACTTGAATACATTCGATTTACTTAAAAATTTGCAAAAAAAATATGACTTTTAAATTAGACTAGTTGATTTAATCGTGTTAAAATCGATTTCAAACTATATTCATTTTATTAACGTAACACGTCTTAAAAGTATAAAATAATCGATTTTTTTAATTAATTATCTTACTAAATTGAAATAATACATAACAAAATTAACTTACGCTCCCTTTAATATTAGGCAGTTTGGGTAGTTCTATACGTCCTATATCCCAAAGCAGCATCTTGCTAACCGGGTCATAGGAATATTTCCCTTGATTCGCTGTTAGACAGCAGTTTAGAACACACTTCGGCATGCAAATCTCCAATGCAACATCTAAAATAAAAATGTTTGAGATATAAAAAACAAAGATGGCGCCCTTGTCGTAATCGCTAGCGCCACACAGTACAGTCTACGGGCACTTTCCATCACTTCGATGTTTGGATATTGTTAACAATTTTAACACCGGTCCCAAAAAAAGACACAGTCCTTTAAAACACCGGCCAAAGGAATTAAGCGGGGTTATCTTTTTTTTAATCACCATTATTCATTTATGTTCATTTCTTTTTTACTTGTTTTTTTTAATGATACCTAGTGATCACAAATCCACATTCCCACATCATGATGGCTGTCTGTGTACTTTACAGTAAATTCAATTTAAACTTATTTTACTTACATCTAGTTTGACAAGATAAAATTCAAATTGTCATTTACTTCATTTAAACACCATTTAAACCAGCGGTCGGGGAACCGGGGCTAATTACCCCAAATGGGGTAAAATAAAATTTTGGGGGATAAGAAATGAAACTTTTGTGAATAAAAAGTATATATTGAAGTGAAACTTCTTTAGAATCCTTGTGATTTCAAACTCGATGAAACGAAATGAAACGATACGATATATACGACGAAACGGCTATAATATGAAAGATGCTAAAAAGAAGCGATTTCGTTTTTTTTTTGTTCTTCGCCATGGGGTAATATCAACTTACACAAAAATATTTTGGGGTAATAATTAAAAAAGTTCCCCGACAGCTGATTTAAACCAAGCTTGTCCAAAAAAATCTAAACTTTAGTAGAGAGCATCTCGTGAGCCTGCACCGATAGGTACCACCACGCTGCTTATTTCTGTCGCGAAGTAGCAATATTTTTCAATTTTAAGGAGAGGGTTGCCATTGTACTATGAAACTGAGACTTAGATGTCATATCTCAAGATCGGTGGCAGTAATTACGTTGTTTATGTCAATGGGCTCCGGTAACCACTTTACAAAAGATAAGTCGTAATATTGTCCACCCATCTAAGCAACAAAAAATATAAAGTAGGTATGATGAATTGTACTAGTTAACATTATAATTTAAAGTGAACAACTTACTTTCTAACGTCCTCCCCATGGTCTGCTTTGGTCCAACAGTGAGGTCTAATCGTCCCTGATCCCCGTTCGACCTCAATGTCAAACTATGACGTACGTATATAGGTATAGCCACCACGCTTTGTGATCCTATATGGTACGACATCAACCGGAAGTTACCATCGGGCGGTATGAAAGATAAAATACGTTCCGCCTGAGAACAGATGCATTAGTTCAACAATTTCAATTTAAATGATAATAAAATAAACGTTTTATGAGATGACTCTTTTTTTTGTATTTCTAAGTACATATCTATGTGTTCTCATAATCTATGTGTTCAATTTTAGTTTTACTCTTTAGAGGTTGAGCAATTTTTGCCAGATACTTAAGACTTTGTCAGATACTTGAATCAAAGTATAATATTTATAGATATCGGTAAATAAGTAAATAAAATAACATCCACATATTAAAATTACTTGCACGTCATCTATCATAAGTTTATTGTAATACGACAAAAACCTTATTTAAAGTGCCAACAACTGCAAAAAGTTTCAACTCAAAAGACGTGTGAGCGCATTTGACAAACAAACATGTATACAATTTATAGTAAATTAAAACATTTTATACTACAGTGGTGGTAATTTTTTTTAAAACTTCAGCTATATTATTTGTTATAGTATTGTTATAATTAATGATGTCTCGCAAGCTCCCACTATAATAACAGTGATGTCAAGAAAATAACACTATGCATCTCTGTCTTATTAATATACATATTTGAAGATTTATCTTCAACTCCAAAATTTAATTATTGAAATTTATAGTGACTCATTTCTAAACGGAAATATACTTTTCGCCAAAGCTTAATTTTAAATCATATATTTAATATTTCTTGTTAAATGACCTAAAAATCGACTTTATTGACAAAATCTCTTATAATCAGTTTAGTGATGAAAACACTCACCTCCCAACGCTTAAACCGCACACACGGATGAAATGAAACATCATCAAATAATCTTGGATTTACAAAAGTGAGAGTAAGATCTGGCATTCCGCTGAGTTTAATACAGCAATCAATCTGTGAAAAAAGAATATTGTAAATATATTTTTTTGCTCTTGTTGTCTGTTGCTTGAATACAACCCTAGCTTACTTATTTATTCAAATAAATATCTTTAAATATAAGACACAATTTTTTTTATCTGTGATTAGTTGGTCCTGTTAACTGAGAAATGTTGCTCATCTACAATAATCTACATGAATTAAATGAAGTTGACTATAGTACATAAGTTAGTTTTAAACATACATAGCCTTGTATTTCTGCATTTACAGTAGCTCCACTTTTGTCAATAATTGCATCGACTTCTTCAACTACATCAAAGTAAGCTTCATTGTTAGCATACTTTACACCTGACCTTCTCCAAGGTACATTTGACAGCTGTCCAGACGGAAGTGTAGAGGATACACTAAAATTATAATTTATCTTTATATATTTTTGATGAAATCTATATGAATAGAAATAAATGTAAAACAGTTCATGTGAAAGCAAGCATTGAGAAGATTTCAAGTCGTCGTGGCCTAAAGGATAAGACGTCCGGTGCATTCGTATCTAGCAATGCACCGGTGTTCGACTCCCATTGGCGGGTACCAATTTTTCTAATGAAATACGTACTTAACAAATGTTCACAATTTACTTCCACAGTGAAGGAATAACATCGTGTAATAAAAAGCAAAACTCGCAAAGTTATAATTTGTGTAATTACTGGTGGTTGGACTTCTTGTGAGTCCACACGGGTGGGTACCACCACCCCGCCCATAAGTAATAAATAAAAAAGCAATCAACTCATATATTTTACTGTGAGTGGGAGTACATGATTACATTACATTATATTATCAAGAACTCATAAACTATCAATTTAATAGCGTTTTGGAGTTTTTATGTGTAATTAGTTTTAAAACAAAACTTAAAAGTTGATGCAACTTACTTTGATTTTCCTGTAACAGTATTGGCAATTGTTCTTAAAATATTTGGTGGTTTAATCAATTCTTTCAATATATTACTTTCCGTGGCCAGTGGGAAGCCATTATCTAACATTTCATCCAATAACTGAAAACTTAGACTTATTAATAAAATATTTACTATAAAAATTATTATGACAAAGCAATATATCTCAAATATTTACCTCATACACAACTACATAATTTTCTTTAATTATTGTCTCAGTACAATCTGAAAAGTAGTCCTGAAATAAAAAGAAATTTACACCATCAACTTATTCAGTCATTTATATTAAATACTATCCATAAACTTCTATTTCTTGAGATTTAAAATTGATAGTATGAACACTGATTCCATTAATTTACTAATAATCATTATTCAACAAACCCTTTACCTGAAAAGTATCAACAACTCTATGCAAGAACTCTATAACAAATAGTGGGGCAACTTCCTGCTTACAGACAGCAACAAGTGCAACTCCTCCTCTATGAATTGATATGAGGTAATGATGTGGAGCAGCCAACACCGGTGGTACATCCTGGAATTTTAAATATTCAAGACAATAAAACAATAAGACCATAAAACAGTTTCTTTACACTATTAAAAAGCAGGTTTATCTCTTAAATTGTTTTACTACACTTTCACTAGTTCCTTTCGTTAAATACCTTCACGAATGCAAAGCAATTTGAAATAATTTTTAACTTAACTAAACATCTAGTCTGAATCATTCTATGTACGAAAAATACAAACGTGGATGGCGAAATACTAACATTAGGTGATGCTCTCTGTGCTTCCAAATAGTAATCACATACTGAACGAGGGATCACACTTCTCCAATGCTTCTCTAGAAACACGTCGCTGAAAACATTCCAAACAAATTTTATAACTTTTTATGCATTAATATATCCTTGTAAAGGAGTGAATACAAAAAATGTGTACAAACCCCGAAGGATTTATTATAAATAAACTGTGTATCATGTTTTCGACAGATTCTAAGTTCAATTTTTAGCAGTCAATTTAAATGTTTTAATTTAGCTATAGAAACAAAACTCTTGCATTTGGTGAGATTCACATTTGGTGACTGGTGACAAGTGATGACAACTGACAGCTACTATTGTTTTTTTTTAAGGGATTTTATGACCTGGTAACTATGACCTTTAGATCAAGTCTTATTTTAATTTTAATGATACGTAAGTTTTTTATATGAAAATGATATTATGAAATGAAATGAAGTTGATTATTATGAAACATGGCATGAAGTGAAATGAAAACCAAATGAAATGAGATGAGATGAGATGATATGGGACGAAGTATAATCTCAGTAAAATGGTGGTCATTTACTGAGACTTTTTCAGTGGACTTTTTGGAAGATCCCGAGAAGTTACGTTCAGTGGCTTTGCTTCATTTTCCCACATTTGTGCACTTTCACAGATACTAAACAGTTAATAAACAGTATTACAGCAGTAGGGACAGAACATCAGTTACGATAGAACCAGCCAGGACCGGGAGATAAGGCGCCGCACACAGCTAGGATGGGCTGCTTTCGGTAAGGTGATTGACATACTAAAGGTTAATAAACTACCGTTATTACACATTTAAATCTGAAGAAACACTAACTAGACAAAATAAAACAAATCACACAACTTCACTCCTCGCGTTCCCGCCAAAAAGTCCAGATACTATTGCTTGACAAAACAGTTTTTTTGTACCTAATATTGATATCAGGCCATACCTACATACCTTACCATAGACTTAATAAACTTATACCTTAGTTTTATTGCCACCTTTATTACACGAACATACGGCTCACCTGGCGGTGAGTGATCATCGTCGCTTGTGGAAATCAATAACGCCCAGACAAGCAGCTGCCTACTGCTCAGGACTTCACAATTTGTTTGGACGTTTCTATTATATTAAACAGTTATTACAATCCACGGGAAACTTATGAAGTCAGACAGTTCATAGGTTGGGTTACTTAACATACAATTTATAAAATAAAGCCACTAATTAAATTAGACCTAGCAAAAGTTTCAGATTCAAAGCCTGATCATCGTCCACATATCAGCTTGTCAAACGAAAAAATTAGCAAAATTTATAAACTTTAAACAAATTTACTCTATCATTGTATTACCAATTAGAATACGTTCATGGCAGTAGTTTCATAAAACTATAATTAATTCTGTCGTCTATGTTCCACTTTGTTTACCAAACGAATAAACGAGAGATGTTGTCCCAGCATCGCGACTAGGTTACACCGTGGATGCTTCCAACGCTCGCTTCGAGCGCGTGCTGAGCGTCATCATCCGGATGAGCTAGTGAATCTGATGTGACTCCCTTCCACAGACTCTCCACAGGTACTTCCCGAAGCAGCCATGCCCCGAAAGGACCTGGGTGAGACTGAAGGAGAGCACGCCGTATCGCCTATCCGACCAGGCCTCTAGTATTGGCACAAGGCCATCGAGCGTGCGCCAGCGGATCGCCGAAGTTCAGCCGAACCCCTTCAGCAACGCTCCATTCACTTGGCGTACGCCAGACGACGTGCAGCACGCCTCCACCGACGGGCTAGGTGTATGTTCCCAGCTTGAGGACTGTGTATATTGCAATCTTACGAAAAACCATTTATGAATGCCTTTGCCAGGCTTTGAAGTTTGAAAATCGAAGCAATCAAGACCATGCATTATGAGGCATTGAGCATTAAGCTCTGTACATTAAAAAAGAAGAACCAATATTAAAACTCCAGTGGTTTTTTAGAAATTAACATTTTTCATTTATTTAATGTAGAATATGAAATATTTTAAAATAAAAATATGTAACAAAAACAATATATAAAGTTAATGTAACAATTTACATCCACAAACCATTGTCTTATTCTTAATTTTTATGTCTAATAAACATTCCAATACAACCATAGACTTATCCATAAAATTATATTCTTCATTTCATTCCCCTTGTGTTAACTATTATCCTTAACAATGTTAAATTCTGATTTAGCTATTTCTATCATTTTTTCTACACTACAAATCTTTTCTCGTGGTTTTCCACGTTTTTTACCTTCTTCAATTTCAAACTTATCTATCTTCTGCCAACCCTCCCAATCAACTATATCAGTCTTGTCTTTTACTATATCTTTGAATTCAGCAAAGCCACTTTTACTATAATCAGCTTTGTTTTTCAGATCATCACAAATCGTTTTTGCTACTTGAAATGCATTTCCCATGGTGTGCAAAATAACACCCACTGGTCCAGTACCGAGCCATCCTGCTACGTACAGTTTTCCTAGCTCATTAGCTTTGTCAATAACACAACCTCTTTCATTTAAAACTAGCCCATTACTAAATGGCACATCTTCATCTGCTTTGATACTTTTGTATCCGATACTTCTGAAAACTAAACCACAATTCACCACTTCAATTTCATCAGTTGGAATACACTTTTGACTCTCCCAATTTTCACCTTCAAGTTTATTACAAGTCAACTCTATACCCGTTACATTATTTTTATCGTTAATTAGGAATTTTTTTGGGCTTCTGAAAAAAATTGGCTTAAACATTTTTGTATTATTAGAGATGCTACATGTTTCATTTTCGTTCAAAGACTTCAGCATGAGTTCAGTTATTCTTTTTCTAGGGCGTGGTAAATTAGGAACTTCATTGATGACATTTTGAAAATCTTCTGGCCTCCATACAGTCTTACAATCTCTTAATTTCAATTGTTCTCTAAGTTCTTTAATAGTGAATGCCACTTGAAGTGGACCTCTTCGACCAATCAAATACAACTGTTTGATTTTTGATCCTGCTAGAATATTTAATGCATGTTCTGTAATATCAGTTTTTCTAAGTTCATCAATAGGACTTAAAAGTATTCTTGCAACATCTAGAGCTACATTGCCTTGACCAAGAATAGCAGCCGTGTCACAAGATAGATCAATCTGCAAAAGTTAAAGTAATTTGCATAATTAATATTTCCCTATTCAAAAAGAACATTACTAATTTTGTTTAAGTATACCTCCAGGTCTTTATTACTGGGTAACCCATTATACCATCCAACAAAATGCCTGGCTCCAATAACATTCTTGGCGTTTTCGTTTTCTATACCAAGAGTCTTATCTTTTTCAGCACCATATGTCTGAAACAGTTACAAATTAGTGATAACTGCGAGATAGTAGAACTAGTGAGATTATAACTACAATTGCACTAGATACTCCAGATACACTACCAATAATACTGCATCATAATGCTGTCTTAGTTGATTTAAAGTGATATCTTTTCCTAGAGTAACATTTCCATAAAAATTGACCTCTGGTCGTTGAGCCACTTTGGTAAATTGATTTATCACATTTTTTACTTCAGGGTGATCTGGAGCTACACCATATCTAAAACAGATTTATCATAATATAATGATAAACCTTAAAAAAGTATATCTTAATTAAAACAAGTCTGTTTTTATTATCAATATATTCTTTCTGAAATTTGGTATACTTGACAGTTTTCATGATCCTGGATTACTACCCTTATACTATTTCGGATTGAACATAGCTAATAATATAACGTAAATAAAAGTCATGAGATCAAACTGTAAAAGTAGCTATAATTGTGTCTATGTAATTTATTATGTGCTTATAAAAACTGAAGGAAATTCAAAAGATTACTTTATTTCAAAACATCAAAACAAAGGGATAATTTATAAAGGCACAATAATTATTAAAATGTAGTTGTAGAAAAATTTTAAAATTATAAAAAGTATGAATGACATGTTACAGATTTTTTTAACACACTTTATTAGCTTAAGCTGTATGTATGTCTATAGTGAATATTTCAATGTAAATTTCACAAGTTCTAGACGTCCAATTAACTTGATATTATCTGCAACTTATGAAGAAAAAATTACACAATAAATTAAATATACTGAGCGTAATCACGATGGTCATAAAAGTTGTAACAAGTTAAACATTTAATTCTCTTGAGATCTGTAGATGTATCAGAGGCCAACCACAATTTATGATAATTTTAATTTTACAAGTTAGAGACTTAGAATTCACTGATCAATTTAAAGTTTTTTTTTTTTCAATGTAACAAGTTCTTACTGTTATAAATAAATAATATATATAAATTATAGTTCAAAACCAAAAAAAACTGTAATAGCAAGCAAAATACAAAGTAAAAAATAAATAAAAAAATTTTGTTCTAAAAAGAATGAAGTGTCATCAAATGTTACAAATATTATTTATTGGTATTTATAATCATTGGTTTTTATTTGTAAAAGTAGTAATTATACTGTACTTATTGCAATAATTTTATAAAAGTTATTAAAAAGTACTTAACATTTTATCCTAAATAAATTATGTATTTCATTTATCTACTTATTTTATTTTTTTCAAATTTCACTAGGATTTAAATTTCAAACTATTTCAATAGCCCCGTAAAACATTATCAGTCTTAACATTTTGTACCTTACCTAATTAATCCGAAGGGTACCGGAAGTTTTTCTATTAAATCAATTTTGCATTGTATATTTTTCGTAAGATGCATGGCGGCATAAAAGCCCGCAGGACCAGCTCCAACAATACATACTCGAGGAATTTTTGTGTAACTTGTTGCTGAATAAAATCTGTTCAAAGTTTTTAAGCTTCCGAATGTCATTTTGTTTTAAATTTTATCAGACTCATTGAAAACCAGGAACACTTTAACCCCAAGCTTAGTTTGAATTTCTAACTTAGAAATTTATACTTGTAAATTAGGCGATTGAAGACGTATTGATACTTATTGATGAGTTAGAGTAAAATAACTGTTTTATTTAGACTCTGTCCTGTTTTTAAATACTATGTATAACGAAAACAATTTATGTTTGTAAACATTTTAAATGTGCTATTTTGTAGGTACCAGAGTCAGAGACTAATTTTCCTTTACTCTTTGGATTAATTAGAGATTTCGGAATTCGGATGACAGATTATTAAATTAGTAGGTAATATGTATTTTTGAGGTGAATGAAGTTAGCCCCTCAAAAAAATTTTTTGTTCCTATTTTATACTTATTTTCTATTAATACGTTTGTTCATCATTTGTTCATGATTGTTCACTGTTAATAATTGTTTGTTCTGCATTTATTTATTTAAAAAAAATATTTAAAAATATACCTACAAGTTAGCCCCTCTAATGCAATTTTTAATATTTTTTCATCCTTAATGACTCGTAAATATTCATTTTCGATTGTTCTTACATAAAACCCGTTTGTTCTCTTTCGAAATTACTCGTTTTTTGTTTAATTTACTATTTTTATTAGTTGAATAAATGTATGCAAAATATGTGTACTGCGCATGCGTCAACTATAATGCCTAAACTTTGTACCGTCTACGCGGTTTTAATCGAGAGAAAAAAAAACAAATATAAATCCTAAAGGAGCAATTGATTGGTATGTATACAGTTTAATTAAAAAAATTAAAAAATAAATAAATGAAATAATGTACATTGGCGTAAAGTTAGACCAAATACATTTTTTCCATCCTCCTACCTGTCGTTATGAAGGTATAAAAAAGATTAAGTCAATAATATGTTCATTATTTATCTTTCAAGAGATAATTTAGGTATACATTATAATAACTTTTTTACACAGTCGAAATTATATTCCTAACATTAGTAAAATAACATTTTAATATTTTTTTTATAGGTTATGTATTGAAAGTGTTGGAAAATTATTTCATGTTTTAGCTGGAAAACGACATTGAGAATTATAAGCAATACAAGATAATGGGCTCCATCAAATGAATTCGAATGAAACCAAACTGTTTACCATCCAAATTCGATTGTCGGGCAGATAGAAAACGAAAATTCACTCAAAGTGAACCTCGACCTGCATTTGTGAAACGGCAAAGACTCACTATTGTCAAGGAGATTGAAGAGACGACTAAAAATGAGATGTGTTATATTATTATACCTTTGCCATCTTGTAGTCAAGGTAGGTGTAACTGTCAATAATTAGTAACACTCACAGATCTCATAATCAAATAACAATATCAGAAAAAAGGAGAATAGTTAGTTAGTTAGTGGAAGTAGCCAAAATGGGCAAGTGGACCTCAGTTCCTATTACATAAGGTACTAGGAAGTTTGTGATAATGAAAATTTATCACAGTGTAATATCACTTACTTACTTTAACAGTGAAGGAAAACATTGTGATGAAACCTGCACACCTAAATGTTCTTAGGATTTTCTTAGGTGTGTAATCCACCAACCAGCACTAGGCCAGCGTGGTGGACTAAGGCCTAAAAACCCTCTCAATGGTAGTGGAGGCCAGTGTCCAGCAAGGGGATATATTATATGGGCTGATGATGATGACTAGGAAGTTACATACTACTACTACTACTATTACTACAGTACACATATAATCCTATATATTTACAAACTATAAGTTTGTTGGGTACCTAGAAATTGCTAACATTATTTCATATTTCCAGATGTCCAGCCACTTGAAAATAGGTGTAGTAATGACAAAGCTATCCAAGTAGCTCCAGCACAGGAACACAAAGGCAAGGCAAGTGTGTATTGCCACATCACCCCTAAATATATCTGAAGCAAGTACAAGTAAACAATCAGAACCAGCAAAAAGAAAACTGTTGTTCCTGAGGACAAATTTGACAGCGATGAGTCAAATGCACCAGCAACAGAAGGATCAACAGTTGACTATGAGTTATAGAAGAAGATTAATTAATATTTATTTAAATGAATATTAATGAATATTAATTTTAATTATCGTGCAAAATTTGTGGTCAAAACATATATGTGTATTTTATAAATAAATATTCATTCTCAGTATGTTGTTTTAATCTTCGATTGAAAAATTGGTTAATATTTTCGAATAACATAAACACGTGACTTTAAGCATAAACATATTTTTTAGGTAAATACTCTATTTAGCTTTGCTGGATTTATCCAATATTTCGACATACCAAAATTTCATACAGGAAAGACAGAGATAGATAGTTATCTGATTGAATACCTTGTAGAATTGAGCTTCGAAGAAAGCTCTTTTCTTCTCTTCAAAGTTTATTCTTATTCTTTATTAGAATTTATTCTAGTTTGCACAGCTTCTCTAACCGACAGTGCATGGAATAAATAATCATTATAATTATAAAATATATTTCTGTTTACATACTATACAATTTTCATAGTTCAAATATTAATTTGGATTGATATGAATTTATTTCGATTATCAAAATAATTTGTATTAAACATTTGTATTTCCTCAAAATTTCTATTTTTATAATAATGACTGTGACCACCCGATAAATAAAGAAATTAAAAATATTATAGATATTTTTAAATAATAGATTAAAAATTATAAACAAAGATAGCGTATTAAAATATTATATTATGCCTATCATTCTTAAATAATTCAGTAAAGAAATAATTTTCGCATCACCGTATATAATTAATATGAATAATAGGGTATTGCCCACTATGCTAAAAAAAATCATAAATTATGTTTTTTTGATAGATCTACAAAAAAGCAAGTGAGTAATGCTGTTTCCATAAAAAAAATGGCAAAAAAAATTAAAGAAAGATATTATGCACAAGTTCAAATGCATATGTATTATACTAAAAGTAAAACTTGCTACTTTTGTGTAGCAAACAGCAACTTTGAAAATAATAATCTGGTCACTATAATTAGTATTGATTTTGATCCCGAGTAAGTTGCACAGTTGTTAGGTAATGTAGTTTCTTTTTGGAAGAATAACATTTTTCTAATCTTACACAAAAATGTAATGTTAAATACTTAAAAAAATCTTCATACCTATTTTCCTTTTAGGGAGTACAAAATATTGATGTGTACAAAGTGAATGTGATTTAATAAAAATAATATTTCAATTTAAATATGTTTTATTTAAAAATTATTCTTAACATACAGGTACAAAGGTTACATAACATTAATCTTTATTCCTTTTCATATATATAAGCCCATATTTAGCACATTTGTGGAAAACAGAATCAAAATAATAATGAGTTGCTAGCCATTCAAGACCAGCATAGAAGTCTTATTAAAATCTGTTCAGTAGTTTTTGAATGAAGAGTGAAAATACTTACAAAAATTCCTATTTATAAGTAAGGATTACTTATTTAATTAAAGAGTCTTGTAGGTGGCAAACTATCTAAAAACTTTCTATTTTCCACCAAGTTGACATCAATTATCCTTCCTGCATATATATTTATTGTATTGTTTTTTTTATACTCTAACAAGGGGTGATATAACATTTGCAATTTCTGGGTGTTTGTTGAAAAATATATTGCTTGCTTGACTTACAGATAGATCGAAATCATCAGCCAATTGAGAGAATGTTCTATTTAATTTTATTCTCATCAAACATAATATAATATTTTGTTCAGAAACATTTGTATGTTTCTCAATCAAGCCTATTGTGAAATATAATTCTTGTGGAAGACCAATATATAAACGTGGTTTATTTTTCACTTTAGATAAAATTGTTAACACATTCATTTTTTCAACTTTTTTAGTCTTCTTGAGAGCTATAGTCTGCAGTGCACAAGTCTTTGATGGAGTGGAGATATAGAGAGATGACTCATAGTCAACTGTTGATCCTTCTGTTGCTGGTGCATTTGACTCATCACTGTCAAATTTGTCCTCAGGAACAACAGTTTTCTTTTTGCTGGTTCTGATTGTTTACTTGTACTTGCTTCAGATATATTTAGGGGTGATGTGGCAATACACACTTGCCTTGCCTTTGTGTTCCTGTGCTGGAGCTACTTGGATAGCTTTGTCATTACTACACCTATTTTCAAGTGGCTGGACATCTGGAAATATGAAATAATGTTAGCAATTTCTAGGTACCCAACAAACTTATAGTTTGTAAATATGAGTCGTCTATTATCAAAGGCGGCAATCTGTACATTTGGACAAAAAAATTTTATTGATATGTCAATACAGATTTATTTGAATATAATCGTCTCCTTCAAAGAATACGGTTCAAAACCTGCATTAAATAAAGGTTAATAGTTAACCTGTTATTTATCTAAGATGTCGTTCCGAAGAGTTTTGTGACTGCCAAAGGAATACAAAGTCAATAATTCGTTTTTCTGATTTACCAATCATTGTCCAAAAGTCAGATTGCCGCCTTTGATAATAGTCGACTCATATATAGGATTATGTGTACTGTAGTAGTAGTAGTAGTAGTAGTAGTAGTAGTAGTAGTAGTATGTAACTTCCTAGTCATCATCATCAGCCCATATAATATATCCCCTTGCTGGACACTGGCCTCCACTACCATTGAGAGGGTTTTTAGGCCTTAGTCCACCACGCTGGCCTAGTGCTGGTTGGTGGATTACACACCTTTTTTTTTTTTTTTTGGATTACACACCTAAGAAAATTCTAAGAACATTTAGGTGTGCAGGTTTCATCACAATGTTTTCCTTCACTGTTAAAGTAAGTAAGTGATATTACACTGTGATAAATTTTCATTATCACAAACTTCCTAGTACCTTATGTAATAGGAACTGAGGTCCACTTGCCCATTTTGGCTACTTCCACTAACTAACTAACTATTCTCCTTTTTTCTGATATTGTTATTTGATTATGGGGAGGATGGAAAAAATGTATTTGGTCTAACTTTACGCCAATGTACATTATTTCATTTATTTATTTTTTAATTTTTTTAATTAAACTGTATACATACCAATCAATTGCTCCTTCAGGATTTATATTTGTTTTTTTTTTCTCTCGATTAAAACCGCGTAGACGGTACAAAGTTTAGGCATTATAGTTGACGCATGCGCAGTACACATATTTTGCATACATTTAATCAACTAATACAAATAGTAAATTAAACAAAAAACGAGTAATTTCGAAAGAGAACAAACGTGTTTTATATAAGAACAATCGAAAATGAATATTTACGAGTCATTAAGGACGAAAAAATATTAAAAATTGCAATCGAGGGGCTAACTTGTACATATATTTTTAATAATCTTTTTAAAATAAATAAATGCAGAACAAACAATTATTAACAGTGAACAATCAAGAACAAATGATGAACAAACGAATTAATAGAAAATAAGTAGAAAAAAGGAAAGAAAAATTTTTTTGAGGGGCTAACTTCATTCACCTGTATTTTTGGGATTTCACATTTTTTGTTGCTGATGATTTCCATTTTTTTATTCATGTTTTGAATTGACAAAGGGAAGGAAAACTCGCCATCAAGTCTTTTATAGCAAAGGTTTGTTAGTATGTTGGAAATGTATTAAAACTGCAATAGCCCTTTATCAACGAAAAAGTCAGTTCCCGTGATTTTCTTCATTTTCCCACATTTGTGTGCGTGTTTTCATAGATCTTAAAGGTTTAATTTGCCACCATTACTACACGTTTCAATCTGAGGAAAGAACAAAATAAAATTCATGTATCTTCAGCTCTTGCATTCCTGCCGAAACTAACCCAAATGAACATGAAAGTCAACCGGACCATTCCAAAAATTTCCTCTTAAAAAGCGGACATAAAAACGATATTTAGGTACAACTGTACAACAAAGAACTTTTTACTTTTAGTGATACATTTTAACATAGAAAGATAGTCTTTCTAATCTCTATTCCCCGCTCCACGACTCCACTAATAAAAACAAGCAAAAAAGACATGACATATGCAGGCTGTCAAATGTAAAATGTAACAAACGTAAAAACAATAGGAACTTAGAACTAAAATTTTTAAAAGTCACAAAATAAGAGAGATCAAAAAATTAAAAAAAAACCATAAATATTTAAAATTAGTAACTTAAAAAATACTTTAACTGATTACGTTTTCATTCGTCCATTGTTTGTTTTTGGTAGTAATATGTCACATGTAACCGATGTGAAATTTCTTGTTACTAGGTTATTTTCATTGAAAAATAGGTGAGTAAATTTTGAAAATAATTGTGTATACGTAATACAGTGCGAGTAAATATTTGTTCCGTCTTATTGTAAGATGTATTGCCACATTTACTAGTAGAATTAATCCACCATTCACAAAACAATCAGCAAACTAATTAAATATATAAACTGAAGTTTAGCAGTTCGTATTTGTAATTTGGCTTAGCGTTACTAATAAAAACACTTTCAAAGACGATAATATGCAACAAAATAAATTACAATATTGATTCACCTACAGTAACTGAAATGAAATTAATCTATCCCTGCTACCTGTTTAACTAAACTTTTAACAGGGTAACAACAAAATGTTAGTAAAATTTCCATAATAAAATGTAGTTATGCATTTATACATCTTTTTACAATATTATGATGATTGCTGAAGTAGATAATTACCATACTTTGAACGATCCAACTACGGTGACATAAAACATTGATTAAGTTCATGCAAAGTTTGTCCTACAAAATATCCCTTGATAGCTTCAAAGCAGAAATTTTAAAATATAAACTACTGTAAACTGTGTGCTGTCATTCTAGAATTAAAATTAAGCTGCACCATCCTTTAAGTACTATTATTATTAATCTCAATAGATGATAGTTAATATGATTATTAAAATTATTAAATATATTAAATAATCATAATCATCAATAAACTTTAAGGAATGACTGGCTGCAGAAAATACAATAAATATCTATTTACAATACATATCACAGCCAGGACCAACTAGTAGTAATAAGACCATATGATCTGATAATTCTAGAGAATGATTACTTTACTAATAATACATTACAGCTTCCAAGCACCAAAATGGAACATTAGAAAATTCAGTCAAGATGGAGATAAGTTATCACAGATTAAGGGCAGTGTTACACCATTACCTCCACTCTCAGAAGCTATGCTTAATCTACCTCCGGTCACATATTCTGTAGCTAAATCTGAAGAGACCATCACTGAAGTCACAACTCTTAGTAATGGCTTAAGAGTTGCTTCAGAGAAAAAATTTGGACAGTTCTGTACTGCTGGTGGTAAGCTTAAATTGTAGTAATTTTCTGTTTATATTTGTTTTCTTGGTTTTCATGTGTTTGTTATGTTCATGTAACAATAATAATATTGACGCTTGAAAGGCAAACGTGACTAAGAGACAATGCGTGAACTTTACAGTAGACTAATTTAAAGTTGAAATAACTGAAAAAAAACTATTTTAATGAATCTAGCTGTAGGATTGAAATGATTTTAATAGACCTAGAAATATAAATTTTTTTGCACATCGAATATGGTTATTGCCTATAATTTATGTGGCCTAGCAGTTATTGTCGCTTAGTCACGTGTGCCTTTCAAGCGTCGATATGAATAGTTTGGCACAGGTCAGAATGCAACCGAGATAGAGACAGTGAGGAAGGTAATGCCTCAAAATAATTTTGAATAACACTAACCTGTTTCTTGGTTTTAGTAGTTTTATTGTGTGGACTAGTGTATATTATTATTACTGCATACACATTCGTCAATAAGCTCATCACGCACCTGTTATTTTTAATTCAGAAAAAATGTATTATATTTGGTATTATAGAGTGTTGCTTGTATCATTGACTAGTCATAAACTACCACTCAACTTTTGGATGTATCATCATCGTCAATATCAACTCACACAGTTGTCCATTACTGGACATAGGCTTCTCGCAATCCACACCACTGGGCCTAGTCTTAGGGTCTCCCCATCCATATGTTATGAGCCATTCTATTGCTTTTATTTAGGGGTATACTTATGTTAAATCACAAACCAACAGATATATTGTCCTATAGATATAGTAGTTATACGTAACGTCTCCCAGTTCATATCATTTACATGATAAAAGTATCTCATATCCAAATAAAAAACTACCTTTGTGAAAAAACTTCATGATGAGTAACAAACATCCAAACGTACAATTTATAAAATATGTATAGATTAATTGACTATCTTATTTCTTTTCACACGTAATAATCTAACAATGATCTACATTGAGGTTTGGCAGTAAAAAGAAGCCCTGCCTGCCCTACCAGACCTTGAATAGAATTAGATATTTACCATTAAAAAAGGACCCTCATATTAAAATACTACCAACTCTCTTTTTTTTGACTGTTTGTTAATTTTTATATAGCCATGTCCAAAAAACAAATCCACAGTGTAAAATAAATAAATGTAAATGTATGATAAGAATTCATTAAAACAAAAATTGTGGTAAGAACCTTTAACAGGCAGTAGTTGTATTTATAACAGATAGGATAAACACAAGATCAATTCATAAAATCTTATTAATCATATTTAACTCTTATCTATATATATAACTCATCAAAATCTTAAAAAATATTTGATATATTGTACTTTATTTTCAGTTGTTATTGACTCTGGCCCTAGATATGAAGTGGCTTATCCCAATGGAATTTGTCATTTTCTCGAGAAACTAAGCTTTGGGGTAAGTTTTAAAAAAACTACACAATTCAAATTGTTAGTAGCAAGAATTATGATTGTGATTTTATCATAAATTGTATAAAATAATTTTTTCAAACCTTAATAATAAAATGGCAATAAATAAATAAATTATTATTTATCACCAAATAATGAAGTTAAGTGGCCAAACCCGAAGCTCATTCAATGCATTGAGTCACTCAGCATAACAATGTACCAGTATGCCTATGGTTTTCTAAATTTATATGAAGTGTAATATGTAACTTAAATGTGTTTCTTGATCAACAAGAAATAATGTAATATATAAAAAATGTAGGACTAAACCTAAAAGTAGTTTTAAGTAAACATACAAGTGTGTTCACTTCTTAATGCTATGATCAGCTATTCACTGATCAGCATAGGGGTGTTAATGGCATAGGTGACAGTTTTATTTTTAACACCCATTCATCTGATACAACTAGTTTACCTCTAAATTTTGTGAAAAATAAAAGATTAAAATTGTTTGATGCACGCTTAGTTATTATCCATTTTAATAATACATTATAGCAGTATTGTGTAATTTAGCATCTTAAGAAACTATTCAAGAATAAACTAAGAGCCACTAAATATTGTATACATGTTAATTGTACAGGCAACCCATAAATTTGCAACACGTGATGTAATGCTTCGTGAATTGGAGCGTCACGGTGGTATATGCGATTGCCAAGGCTCACGTGACACAACAGTGTATGCTACTAGTGCAGATTCAAGAGGATTGGAAGCTGTTACTCAGGTAATATTAAGCTTTTGAGAAACTTTCTGGAAGACGGAAAATTTACAGTAGCAGTAAGTAGTTTTTACGAGAGGTATTTGATAATGCTTGAAACTGTTTACTTTAACAACTTTGCCCAGTATCCAATCAAATTGGATTAAAATGTTTACTTCTGCAGTGAAGCAGTGATGTACTCTTGTTTTAAATTTTAAAAAATACTGTGTTGTTTTAGGTTTTAGCAGAAGTAACATTAAGACCAATATTGTCAGCGGATGAGATTGAAGCAGCTAGGCAGGCAGTGGCGTTTGAGTTGGAGACTCTCTCAATGAGACCCGAACAAGAAACTATTCTTATGGATATGATTCATTCGGTAAGATATTTTTTTTGTTTGACAAATGAAGGAAAATAAGCGAGATTTAAAATTGAAGTTTTTAGTGATTTTTTTTTTCATTTCAGGCTGCATATAAAGGGAACACTTTAGGTCTACCAAAGATATGTCCACAAGAAAACGTGAACAAAATTGACAAAGGAATTATATTGAACTATTTAAAGAATCACTACACTCCAGACAGAATGGTTGTAGCTGCTGTTGGGGTCAGTATTTTTTTTTATTAAGTATATTATGTAATAAGGAAACAAATTCAAAAGTGACTAGTTGAAATGTCGTATACAGTGACAACTTCCTGACTATTTTGTAGTGGAGAATTTTTTTTTTCTTCTTTTGGCATTAGCTTGTAGTGGAGAATGCAGTCTACATAATTTTAATTCATCACTCGAGGACGTCAGTAGTCCACAACTGACAGGTGGCATGATGTAAAAAGGAGATAATGAGCTTATCTCGCAAAATTCCACAAACGTCTATCCAAGGCTGCTTCGCTTTCCGGTCAGAACGATTGGATATACCTTATGCAGTAAGAACTCATTATTCGCGTTTTCACAATTAGCGGATTTCAAAAAATGCGATCAAATTCCCATGTTTGCAGCTAAAGAATGCAGAAATTACACATATACATATAAATGATGTCGTCGTGGCCTAAAGGATAAGACGTCCGGTGCATTCGTATCGAGCGATGCACCGGTGTTCGAATCTCGCTGGCGGGTACCAATTTTTCTAATGAAATACGTACTCAAGAAATGTTCACGATTGACTTCCACGGTGAAGGAATAACATCGTGCAGTAAAAATCAAACCCGCAAAATTATAATTTGCGTAATTACTGGTGGTAGGACCTCTTGTGAGTCCGTACGGGTAGGTACCACCGCCCCGCCTATTTCTGCCGTGAAGCAGTAATGCGTTTCGGTTTGAAGGGTGGGGCAGCCGTTGTGACTATACTGAGACCTTAGAACTATATCTCAAGGTGTGTGGCGCATGTACGTTGTAGATGTCTATGGGCTCCAGTAACCACTTAACACCAGGTGGGCTGTGAGCTCGTCCACACATCTAAGCAATAAAAAAAAAAAAAAAAAAAAAATATACACATTGATAAAAAGGATGCCAATATGTAATCGTCGTGGCCTAAAGGATAAGACATCCGGTGCATTCGTATCTAGCGATGCAACGGTGCTCAAATACCCGCAGGCGGGTACCAATTTTTCTAATGAAACACGTACTTAGCTAATGTTCACGATTGACTTCCACGGTGAAGGAATAACATCGTGTAATAAAAATCAAACCCGCAAAATTGTAATTTGCGTAATTACTGGTGGTAGGACTTCTTGTGAGTCCTCACGGGTAGGTACCACCACCCTGCCTATTTCTACCGTGAAGCAGTAATGCGTTTCAGTTTGAAGGATGGGCAGCCGTTGCCCTTTTTAATTACCTTAGAACTTATATCTCAAGATGGGTGGCACATTTACGTTGTAGATGTCTATGGACTTCAGTTACCACATAACACCAGGTGGGCTGTGAGCTCGTCCACCCATCTAAGCAATAAGAATAAAAAATAAAAAGTAGGTATCAAATCGAATATCCTTTGTAAGCGCGTCGTCAAATGGACTAATAAAAAAGTGAAATAGATCTTATTACAACTATGCTTAAGGTGTGTTGCTAAATGATATCGCCTAGGATCGTTATAATCCCATAAACTATGTAAATTACCATTCCATAAACACGGTTGTTGTATTCGCGGCATATTTACGGAATTACAACTATGCTTAAGGTGTGTTGCTAAATGATATCGCCTAGGATCGTTATAATCCCATAAACTATGTAAATTACCATTCCATAAACACGGTTGTTGTATTCGCGGCATATTTACGGAACATGTACTTACCCCGCGAATAAAGATTTTTTAATATATTGATGCAGTAAAAATTGCAAGTCGAGGCACCTAACATCAGTCGTTTGCGGTCTAAAACGAAAATACAGATGATTAGTAAAATTCCAATTGCATTTAATTCATTTCTATTACAATGACACAGCGTGATTTTATATATTATATTTTTAATTTCGCAGGTGGATCACGAGCCCTTTGTCGAATACGTACAGAAATATTTTGTTGATATCAAACCTACTTGGTATACAGATGGAGACGAATCGTTCGTTCCAAAAGTTGACAAATCTATTTCGCAATACACCGGTGGAATTGAGCAGGTAACAACATAGACAATAGTTGTTGACATTTGACGCATGTCAGATAAACGCGATACACTATTATGTTAATTGCATAAAGCAAATGTTCTGTAGGCCCAACCTATGGTATGTGGTTAACGTCACCCATGCACATCTATGGGCACAGGTGAACGTATCCCTTGTCGCTATAGAGTTCGAATAAAACAACGAACATCGGAATACACGTGTTGAAAATAGTTGTTCCAGATAGTACAGGTGGTCTCTATACCAGTCGAGACTAGTCCGAGAGTGAAAAGCAGATTACGGGACTCTCTCGAGCCTCGGACATTTAGAGTAACTCTGTAAATATTTAATTTTATTTAATGTTATTTAATGTGTACGAAAAAAAAAACCGCTGGAGTTAGAACAGCGCCCCTAGCGGCAAACTAAGGGAAGCTTGAAGCATAGAGATTTTTTTTTCTTACCTGTTCTAATCTCCTCGAGGGGTCATACTAGATTCACCGAGCGAGTAGGTGAGCCCACGGGGCTCTAACCTGGGGATCACTGTGGAATTCAACAAAAAGTACGGACCGATTTTGTGTACTTCTCTCCCCGCTCAAGTCGCGTCCGCTGTTATTATAATATAACTCGCGTACATACTCTGAAGCAGGCGCAGGTCGGTACCAGCTCGATCAATGAGAAAAATATGACAATCTATTGAATAGTGGTCTTTAATTAACAATTTTGTAATTTCGCAGGAAGAGTGCGAAATACCTTTGTACCCAGGATCTGATTTACCAGAACTATCACACATTGTAATTGGATTAGAAAGTAAGTTATTAAACAATTCTATAAAGCATTAAATTTATAATACTAATACTATTAAGAAATATAGTATTCAATCACGACATATAAACATGTATATTGAGTATGTGTTAAACATTTAAAATACAGCAAATTTATCCGCCTAATGCCAGTGTGTACTATCAACGGTGCAAACCAACTTTTAAACGAATAAATAAATACTCCAAGAAAAACATACTATAATTCATAAATTTTTGTTTAACCGTATTCAAAATAACATAGAAAACCTAAAATAACATAAAAAGCATTCATTCTTAGGCGCATGGGCAATAAAAAGCTTTAAAACTCGTAGGTACGTCTTGCAAGACATTGCCTATCGGAAATGTCGTTGGATAGGGCACACTACGGCGCAGCGGAGTCATCGCAGCATCAATCGCGTTTGAATGGCAACCGCTTGGCAGGAGAACACCTGGGTCAAGTGGAGACAACTTGTGAGGGCCCTATGTGCCAGCGGGGTACTCTAGGACTACAACAACAACAACAACAACGTCTCGCAATCCCCATCCTTGTCTGACGAGCGCTGCGACGCGTTAACTCTGTTTCACTCTACCTTTGATATCATCTTTAACAGCTAGCAACAAATATTTATGGTCACATTTACATAGGCAGACCTATTGTGTCGAGCGCAGAAAAAAAATTAGCATTCATTTGAAAAACGAATATTATTTCCAGGTTGTTCTCATGGTGACCCAGATTTCGTTGCAACATGCGTTTTGAATATGATGATGGGTGGTGGTGGATCGTTCTCGGCTGGTGGACCTGGTAAAGGAATGTACACACGACTCTACACGAATGTCTTGAATAGGTGAATATTTTTAGAACAATATCATGATTACAGTCATATTCATATACCGAAGATACAAAAAGGTTTATGTTCACTTTCCTTATTAATTTAATTTTGTAAGCCGAACAACTTCGCGATACTTGCCCCATTAATTGTATATTGGAGCCCATAGATATAAGAACATGAACCTTGAGACTAAGCCTGAAGTCATCGTTTTATTAGTCCCATCATTTCAACCGGAATGTATGACTGCATCACGACCGAAACTGGCTGAAACTTTATTTTTGTTGGCTTACATTACGTTCCATCGCGAGTATATATACCTAGTCAGGTCATAAGTATTGTCACACAGTAAAAACTTTTCTTTTAGAATGCTGGCCACAAAAAAGTTTATTGAATTCGAATTTCGAATTGTTCATGAAAATAAAAATGTATACTTTTAGAATTTTACTCATTTTTAAATATGGAGTGGACGCTTAAAGAAGACCGTGTTGCAGTTATTGCGTTGCATCGTTGCGGTTACGCGCCAATTCAAATTTTTAACATACTGAAAAATTTGTGAAATGACAGGTCAAGAAGTGGTCACCCTCGGTCTGTTAGGACTCCAGCAGTGATAAAAGCTGTGAAGGCGCGAATTCAAAGAAATCCCAAACGTAAGCAGAAACTGTTGGCCCTTCAGATGGGGTTAAGCAGAACCACGGTGAAAAGGGTGTTAAATGAAGACTTAGGGCTTCGGGCATATCGTAGAAAACAGGACATCGTTTGAATGCTCGTCTAATGGACCTGAGACTGAAGAGATGCCGCGCTTTGTTGAAGCGGTACGCGGGAAAAAAATATCGGGAAATTCTTTTTTCGGACGAAAAAATTTTTACCGTAGAAGAGAGCTACAACAAACAAAACGATAAGGTGTACGCACACAGTAGTGAAGAAGCGAGCAACCGTATTCCGCGTGTCCAACGAGGTCATTTTCCATCCTCGCTCATGCTATGGTTGGGAGTTTCTTATTGGGGCTTAACAGAGGTACATTTTTGTGAGAAAGGTGTAAAAACGAATGCAGTTGTGTATCAAAATACAGTCCTGACGAACCTTGTGGAACCTGTTTCTCATACCATGTTCAATAACAGGCACTGGGTATTCCAACAAGATTCGGCGCCAGCTTATAGAGCGAAGAGCACACAAGACTGGCTGGCGGCGCGTGAAATCAACTTCATCCAGCACGAAGACTGGCCCTCCTCCAGTCCAGATTTGAATCCGTTAGATTACAAGATATGGCAACACTTGGAGGAAAAGGCGTGCTCAAAGCCTCATCCCAATTTGGAGTCACTCAAGACATCCTTGATTAAGGCAGCCGCCGATATTGACATGGACCTCGTTCGTGCTGCGATTGACGACTGGCCGCGCAGATTGAAGGCCTGTATTCAAAATCACGGAGGTCATTTTGAATAAACTTTAGCGTCATAAGAATCTATGTTTTGTTAAGTTCATTTTGGTATATGAATGGTTACATAATGAATAAACTTGTTTCAATTATTTTACATTAAACATGTGACAGAATTTATGACCTGACTAGGTATATATGAATTGCTGTTCGTTAGTCTCGCTAAAACTCGAGAACGGCTGGACCGATTTGGCCAATTTTGGTCTTGAATTATTTGTGGAAGTCCAGAGAAGGTTTAAAAGGTAGATAAATATGAAAATGCTCGGAATTAAATAAAAATAACAATTTTGTTTTTCCTTTGATGTGTCCCCCGTCGGACAGATTCTTTTTGTTTGTTTTAAGTTTATTTTATACAAAAGTTTAGGTCTTTTATTTATCGATTGAGGCACTACGAAGTCTGCTGGGTCTGCTAGTTACACATATTTATAAATATGTATTGTATTGGTCTATTATTCATTCATCATTCATCTAAAATTCTAGATACCACTGGATGTTCAACGCGACAGCCTACAACCACGCCTACGGCGATACAGGCTTGTTTTGTGTACATGCCGCTTCACCTCCTAATCGCATATATGACACCACGCTCGTGATAGCGCGGGAACTAGCAAACATGGCCGGTAAAGTTGGCGAAATTGAACTCAGAGTAAGTAACAATACATGTAGATTAATAACAAACTGAACAAATACTTTTCAATTTCCTTTAAATAAATAATAGTTTAAAAACTCTAAAAAAATACGTTTTTATAGAAAATCCCACTAAAAAATAGAAAAAAATCTTAATAAATTTGAATTAAAAATACATCAACAGATATGAGTAAAAGGATTATTTTGATAATATCCTGAAAAGCACCCCACGCTTTTTTTACAAAATCATTTTTTCTTACACTATTTTTAATTCAAATTTATTAAGATTTATTTTCTATTTTTAGTGGGATTTTCTATAAAAGCGTATTTTTTTAAACTATTATTTATTTTTCATTTTTTAATTGAATTTGGTTTTTTTTTTTTTTTTTAATATTGAATTGTCATGTGTCGGTACATAAGTATACCAAATTTCGAGTTAATCCAGCGTTTTGAAGGGGTTCAAAATCATGTTCAAGGGTTCCGTTACATACGAACATACATACGTCTGAAGCCAAATAAAAGCGTATTAAAAAATCTACATGTTGCATATGAAATTAATTTATGTGATTTGATTTCAGAGAGCCAAAACACAACTTCAGTCGATGTTACTCATGAACTTAGAGGCCCGACCGGTTGTATTCGAAGATGTTGGAAGACAAGTTTTGGCTACAGGAAAAAGGAAACCTCCCTCATTTTTCATCAATGAAATCGGTAACTTGGATATTTTATTACTTACATATTTTTAATTTAAGCAAAGTAGTGCTTAGTTCCTGTAGAATATTGTGTTAAAAGTTTTGATTGATAATATTTATTTTGTTTCAAAAGCATAGATAATTGTTCGACCATGGGGACTGCCTGTTCTAGCGATTATTGCATACATACATAGAAAAATATCCTACTTCACTGTTGTACACAGCAGTAATCTATATGGCCCTCAACTTTATTAACACAATGCATAAATTTAAATACTTGTTTCTAGACAAAATCACAGCTGACGACATTGTCAGAGTCGCACAACGAATGCTGAGTGGCAGACCCGCGGTAGCCGGTCGCGGAAAACTTGCACATCTTCCCACATTCGATGAAATACAATCAAATATGTCTCTGAACAAAAGGGATGCTCCACCGCAAGGACGAAGGCTCAATCTTTTCCGCGCCTAATTCATCCAAAACTTGTAGAATCGGTTATTTTCACTAAAAGTAATTACCTAGTATGCTTGTTAAAAATAAAAACGTGTATTAATTTATAGGGAAAATAAATAAAATCTAAAATTTCATAGATATTTTAAGTTTATTCATAGTATATATACAGAACACTTATTCTATTAACACGTCAGGTTGGAGCCCCGTGAGCTCACCTCGCTTGATTAAGCTGGTATAATCCCTCAAGGTTACCAGGATGGGTAGGAAGAAAACTATTAACAATTACAAAAGCAATGGCAAGACATTTGATTTCCAAAAAAAATTGTTATGACCAAAGTGTTAGGATACACAATTCAGTCTTAGAAAAAGGTTAGTATATTAGTCAACGATCTTGAGCTTAAATGTCTATACTTTATTAAAATACCCCATGATAATTATAGAAAGTCTTGAGGAAAATCCCTTTGGTAAGTTGTATCTGATAATCTTAAGTAAATCAAATCTACTAAGGTAGTAATGACAGTACTGTCACTGTGCTAATTTCACAGCAGCTTTAGCAGCTTCGTCGGCATCATTTATTATTTTAACTGGTAAACCAGATTGCTCAAGGATTTTCCGTGCTTCACCAGAGTTGGTTCCTTCAAGTCTAATGACTAGGGGGTGTTTTGGTGGATTCTCTCTGCATGCAGAAACTATACCATTTGCAATGGTTGCACAATTAACGATACCTGAAATATTGTTAATTATATCAAAAATGAACCTGAGGAGAATCTCATTTTGGCAAAGCTAAAAGTCCAAACTAGACTGGTCCTATAAAAAATAAGCAGTGTGACCACTTTGATCGCAGGTCATACGTAGAGCAGTAGATCAATGCTGATGAGGCAATCATTGGCTTTATGGTGGACAGACAATGTATAAATAACAAAAAGAAAAATGAAAGAAAAAGAAAAATGTCATTCATAACAATATTGAAATTAATGACTTGTAATGTAATATTATGAGAAATTATAAAAAAAAACCCTTATAAAAACATGGAGTATCATGAAATGCATTATTTAGTCAAGTCATAATAGTGTACATAATTACAACTTGTCATAAATTTCTATATTATATGGCAAAGACTGAAGTAGTTGTAGTTATTATTATTGACAATATTATTATTGACTTAAGTAGTTGTAGTTACCTCCAAAAACATTGACGAAAATCGTCTTCACTTTGGGATCAGACTCTAAAATCTTCAAAGCTGCAGAAACTTGTGATTGACCAACCCCACCTCCAAGGTCTAGGAAGTTAGCAGGTTTGCCACCATTCAGCGTGATGATATCCATAGTGGCCATGGCAAGTCCTGCACCATTAACCATGCAGCCAATACTTCCATCCATTTCAATGTACACCAAATTGAGGGAATTTGCTTCTCTCTATAAGTCCGAAAACAAATAAAATTTATCTAAACATATTGCCTTAGGAGTGATGTTTGAGAATAAGCCACAAATAAATTGGGCTGGAGAGATTTACTGGATCAGACTAAGGTCCACTTATGACTGTAATGAGTCAGTTGGTGATACTACTTAGTGATGGCCAGTAGTGACCTCCGTAGAATACCAAGCCATCTAAAACATACACAAAAATTGCAATTGAAATTATAAAACCTAATGATGTGTTTCAATATTAATGAAACTGTACTTGATAGTTATATACTATATTATATCATCATGCTACTTCGGCCTGCTTAAATATTTCTGTTTCAAGATTCTGTCACTAAACATCAAAATTCTTTTTTATAAAACCCTACTGAGACCTAATATTGTTGAAGGCGAGAGTTTTTCAAATAACACTCAACCATTACCTATTTCTACTTTCTTTGTATGTTTGTGTAATGTTTTGATCATTAAAAGATTGATGATTAAAGAAAATTGCATTCGGCTTTTTTACACAAAATTATGATGTAAATGTTGAGTGACATCTACCATTTTCATAAAAATAGTTCTAGCACAAACAAAAACAGTAAAAAAATGAGTTCAATAAATAAGTTCACAACATTCAGATAACCAAAAATTATATAAAGATAGCCATAGTTGCATTTAAAATAAAGACAAATGACGTATTTATCAGAACTAAGATAAACTGAGTTATGTAAAATAAACTGATAGTGTCAAGTACACACTGTTTTTTCACTTTATCCTATCTTGAGTACTGATGTCATTTTATGATACCCAAGACATTATTTAAAAAAAAACAGTTTAATCAAAAAAAACAAAAAATACAGTTGACCACATCAAAAAACATGTATGCAATGGCATGTTTTTTAAGTTATTTGAATAATGTTTATAATTCTTAAATAATAAGTTACCCTGCATCAGGCTGCATATCTGTTGCCATATATTGGTATTTTATAAATGAATTGAAATAATTTACAGCCAATATTTTGTACTTACCTCACGTGGGTCAGTCTCGGAAACATCATCAAGTGCAAAGATCTCCTTTTGTCTAAACTTAGCATTGTCATCAAAATTAATCTTGGCATCAACTGAAATGACACGTCCATCATCTGTTTCAACCAGAGGGTTAATTTCAAGCTGTGTAGCATCCACCTTAAATAGATTTTTAAAAATAACTATGTATTCTTTTTATACATTAGTGTCTAAGATATTTTAAAAGGATCCTAAAGGCAAATCAATATGAAAATATGTTTAGATCATCATCATCATCATTATCATCTGTCCACTGCTGAACATAGACCTCTCCAATTGATGTCCAGTGCAGCTAGTTCATTGCCTGTTTAGATATATCAAGAAAATTAACAGATTAATCTTATCTAACTTTAAAACTTCTGTTTTTTGTTATTCAATTATACCTTCAAAAACAACTGCCATAGCTTTTTTACTTCTTCAGCACATTTGCTTTTTAGTGGTCCTTTGAATTCTAAAAAGTCAGCTATTTCATTTGCAACTTTGTCACTAATCCCTTCAAAAATATCTACTGGAACTGTTTTCACTAAATGTGGGGTTTTTTCAGCCACTGCCTCTATATCCATACCTCCAGCTGGAGAAGCTACAATGGCTGCACCATTAAAACTTCTCTCCATTACAATACTAAAGTATGTCTCTCTTTTGATATTCACACTTTCTGCGACCATAACTTTATTTACTAAAATACCTTCTTTGGGAGTTTGTTTAGTAATAAGTTTGTTTCCTATCATATTTTTAGCTAAGTCGACAATCTTGTCCCGGTTTTTTGTAAGATGAACTCCCCCTTTAAACCCATTGTCAAAGTGACCTTTTCCTCGTCCTCCAGCAAGAATCTGAGCCTTGACTACATATTCATCAGCTTTAAAACCAGATAAGGCATTCGTATCTAGTTTGGAATCAATAATTCTGAAGTCCTGAATGGAAACCTGATATTTTCTCAGAAGATCTTTGCTATGATGCTCTTGAAGATTTAGGTGTCTTGTTGAAATTACTCGTGGACAATATGTGGACGAAGCAAGGTTTATGAGTTTAAAACTTTTTAAATTCTTAAAAGCGGCCATAATTAAATTTTAACTGAATCTTAACCACGAAACAGGCAGTCTGTAAAAGATGAGGTTCGCAATTTAATTGATTATTGAATCTAATGGTCGGTGCAAATATATTACAAGCTAGGAAAATATAATTTGAACTTTGGTCACAGTTTAAAAGACTAAAACTCACCTTACTGAACTAAATTTAGACAATTTTCATTGCAAAAACTGCAATCTGCGGAGCGCAGGGAAAATTCCACTAAATTTTATTGGATAAATTGAAAAATCACTCGCGTTAACGAACTTTAATATTATGTACTTTAATCTTAATTAAGTCTATTTCATAACCTCTACGAGACGAGTTATTTTACTTCACCACGTAAAACAAGTTATGTTTTTTTGTTTGATTCGTCTATTGAACAGGCAAAGGGATATAATTATTTTTTAATTTTGTTATACCTTTGCAGACAGACGAGTTACGGCCCTCCTGATAGTAAGTGGTTACCATCGCTCATGGACGTCAGCAATGCCGGGGCAGAGCCAACCCGCTACCTACCATTAAATACATACAATAAAATTTTATAATGAAGCATTTACTCTATCCGGCGGTATTTTTTTCAATTACAAAATACGACGTGAAGTTTTTTATTTTATTTGGAATTTATGGCCTGGTATCTAGACCTTTAGGTCAACACGACGTGAAGTGGTATGAAATAATGTTGTCAAAGGATTAAATAAAAATCAGCTCAGAAAAGAAGGCGATACCGCAGGCAGTGTTTTGGTAAATTTGGACAAATTATAAAACCACAGTCTTCATAAAATATTGGTTTTCACTATATATAGGCTCGTAAAAAACGAGGACGCCCCATATAAAGTAAAAAAACTTTGATAACGCTTGACCTCACACATCTTTAGCCACTCAGCAAAAATTAAGAGAGCTTGGCTGGGAGGTTTTAATGCATCCGCCGTATAGTCCTGACCTTGCATCTTCCACCTGTTTCGGTCTCTTTAGGCAGTCTCAGGTTATCATCACGAGAGGACTGCCAAAACCAATTGTCGTGGTATTTTGATCAGAAGCTTCAAAATTTCTATAGCAATAGGATCATGTCCCTACCTACAAGAAGGCAAAAAGTTATTGAACAAAATGGTACCTACATACTTTAGTTAATTGTAAATAAACTATATTAAAAAAATGTTGTGAATTTTCTTAAAAAATGCGAAGAAACTTTTTCGGCAACCTGTTATTAAAAAATATCCGGTGAAAGGGAGCGAATTAAGATGGCGCCATAATAGCAAGTGGAAAGATTTAAAAAGCTAATTTAAATATATTAATTAAGAAGGAAAAAAGCACTTCCTCTGTAAATAGGAATAAAAGTAAATAGTTGTCATTTTAAGCATCGAGCGAGCTTACTGCAACTTAAAAGGTCACCGTTCTCGTCGAACCCGTCGCTTGCGACGAAGGGCTTGACCAGTAAATTAACTCTCAGACACAGCCCACTGAGTTTCTCGCCGGATCTTCTCAGTGGGTCGCGTTTCCGATCCGGTGGTAGATTCTGCGAAGCACGACTCTTGCTAGAGTTCGTGTTAGCATCGTCGTCAGGTTTGAGCCCCGTGAGCTCACCTACTAGTTACGGTTACGCTGGAATAGCCGCTCCAGGCTACCAGCTTAGGTAGGAAAAAAAAAGCAATTTAAATTAATGTATTGGCTAAGGACATAATTGTCATAATTACAATTAACATGTCATAATTATTAATTTAAAACTACATGTTTCGTAAATAGTCATCTTCTTTTTATTAATTTAAGAAAGTAAATAGGTTTCTTTCCTTCGTTTCTCAAAACAATACAAAACAAATCTTTACATTTATTGTTAAGTTAAATTTCGATTCCGAATAAGATTCGATATGGATAAATATCTTTTTTACTATAAAATTATTAGGACTGAACGTTTAAGCTTATCAAATAAATGTAAAATCTAAAAGGCACATAAGGAGGGTTCTTTTCTGTAAGTGAATTACTATCACAATTTAAAAATTATATTCATAAAATTATATTCATATATGCACTAAGATTATCTAGTGTCTGGGCCTATTTGGATCTGAAGACATTATGTTGAACTCAGAAAGCACGGGCTGGTTTATTTGTTGCTAAAAGTATGGAATGTTACAAGAGAGATCATCATCATCATCAGTCTGTATCTCTCCACTGCTGGATGTAGGCCTCTCCCATAGTCCGCCACAATGAACGATCCTCCGCCTTCCGCATCCAGTCTCTCCCAGCATATCGCCGCAAGTCAAGAGAGATCAGTACCTTGAAATAAATAAGTCTGTGGTACTTTAGATAGATGCATAAACCTACGGACGACGCACGATTTGTTCAGTTTAATTTTAGTTGTGTGCTGTGATGACTTACCTATTCATTATATTATTCTAACTTATTTGAAAAGGTTTGGATCAAGAAATTCCGAATTTCTGTCTCTATTTAAAGGTGAATTATTTTTTTGGCAACATTATTCTGGCCCGCCAACAAGAGAATAAAATTGGTCGTTCGTACTTCCTTTTTCGCGTGTACTTTTGACAGTGCGAGGTTATAATTTCTATTTAGTAATAGAAAAGTGAGTTTAATTTAAAAGTATAACAACTTGGTACTATAAATTCTGTCAAGTGACTGTGAATAAATACAATAACATTTTTAGGTACCAATCATGGCCGAGGAGAACTGGAATGACGACGTAGCCGAGGCAGGCAGCGTGGTTGTGGAAACCATGTCTTTACCACAAGCCGCCGACATTCCTGAAATCAAGCTTTTCGGCAGATGGAGTTGCTACGATGTGCAAGTCTCTGATATGTCTCTGCAGGACTACATTTCCGTTAAAGAGAAGTACGCAAAATATTTACCTCATTCAGCTGGCAGGTATGCACACAAGCGTTTCCGTAAAGCCCAGTGCCCAATCGTGGAGCGCCTTACAAACTCTCTAATGATGCACGGTCGGAACAATGGCAAAAAACTGATGGCCGTACGTATTGTCAAACATGCGTTTGAAATTATTCACTTGTTAACTGGAGAAAACCCTCTGCAAGTACTCGTGACTGCCATTATCAACTCTGGACCCCGTGAAGATTCGACTAGGATCGGTCGTGCGGGTACAGTTCGTCGTCAAGCCGTTGATGTTTCACCCTTGCGCCGAGTCAACCAAGCAATCTGGCTTTTGTGCACAGGTGCACGTGAGGCTGCATTCAGAAATATTAAAACAATCGCAGAGTGTGTTGCAGATGAATTAATTAATGCAGCTAAGGGTTCATCTAACTCCTACGCCATCAAAAAGAAGGACGAGCTGGAGCGTGTTGCTAAATCCAACCGTTAAAATATACTATTAAGTCATCTTTACAATAAACAGGAAACTGAATTTGCTCTGTTTTATTTATTTAATCCATTAACCCAAATTACTTTTTTAATTAACTAAAATTCAGTTTAGAACAAAGTAAATTCAAATTCAAAATCTGATGAAAGGAATTAAAAATTGATTTGAAGTTAAATTAAGTTTTTTTTTATTGTAATGTATTTTTTAAGAGTGACTTCTCTTTGTTTCTAATATCTTAATCTGGCACACACATGAGCTGTACCAAAGCCAAACCAAACATAGCAAACCTAAATAACTGTTAAAGTAGTTTACAATATCATGAAAATAAACAGAAATGTGACAATAATTCTGAAAATGGTTAAATTAAACACAAAAGAACGCTGACATACTACAATCTGTGACATACTTCAATACCAAGAGCTCTAGATTTCATATTAGTAAATAAAAGCAATTTAAACAAATTGAGAGTAAATTATAACTTTAAAATTATGTAGGCAATGTGTATGTTATATTTGACTAGTTCTGCCTGTTAATGTGTATGTACTTTGTTGACTTATGAAAATAATTAACCATTTTTTGTCTGGGTTGGTCCTAGTTTATGATAGATCCTACTATACTGTAAGATGAGAGATTGAGAGGCTTATTATTTACAAAAATGTCTGTCAACTATTTTTTTTAATTTTTTTTTGTTGAGATTAGAATAACACACTCCTGATTTTTTTTTCTATACTGATAGCCTTGACGTCTAGATAAGTTCACAGGGCTCAAACCGGGAATGTTGCTAACACTGCCCCTAGCAAGAGCAGTGCTTCGCAGAATCAACCGCTGGATCGGAAACGTGACCCACTGAGAAGATCCAGCGAGAAACTCAGTAGGCTGTGTCTATGGGTTAATTTACTTATCAAGCTCTCCGTGGCAAGCGTCGAGTTCGGCGAGGACGGTGACCGGTGCTTGAGGTACCTAAAAGCACCGTTAATGGATCGGCAGGATCTGTAATTACGTGTTTAGGGCGACGTCTACTGTTTACCATTCGGTACACAGGATCGGGTATGTAATTTTCGGTGGCCACGACAAGAGGGTTTTCATGTTACGCCGCCTTCTCAAAGTGGCGCAATGATGCCGACTGTAAATACTTACTGACATTCCTTAAGAACCATGGTGCTCCTACCGATATCCTGCAAAAACGGGATTGAATGACTTGAAGGGGTTTCAAGTTAGTGCGGGCCGCGTGAGCGACACGCTACACTTGCATAGGCCATGGCGGGGCGTATGCAAGTTTTGTAGAGTGTCACCTCATTACGAACGGACAATTTACATCGCTTGTACATCATAGGATACGTCAACAATACAGAGGGTGCGTCGTCTTGTGAGTGAGGATCGGTTGGTATCACTGCCCTGCTTATTTCCGCAAGATAATCTCAAAAATGCGTATCGTTTTGAAGGCTGTACAACTGTTATACCGGTCACTCACATGCGCACGAATACGCAAACCCGCAAGTGTGGGACGACATTTGCAAATGATTATGCAAAGTTTTCGCTGCATTCGTGGTTTTCCAAGCTGTGTTGGTTTTTTAACAGACATCAAAGCGCGCGAACCGCGAACCTTCGCGTAGTCTCCCACACATTCGTTTGCCCAGTTGCGCCGACGATTGCGAAGGTAACGGACGTATCGCCATTTTCATAGTTCGCGACGTCTACTGTGTAGCGTATCTTCATCAAAGGAAATCCCATAAAAACAGCATGGCTGTTAATGATGTCTAGGAAAGAATTCAAAACTCTTTTTCTCTTCAATGTTCTATTGACGAATTAAAAAGGAGGAGAAATTCGTGAGACATTCGTGTAGGAGGAAGCGCAAACGGGTTCGCAAATTGAGTATGCGAATCTATTTGCACAGCCGCTAGGTTTTCGAATGAATGTTTGACGGCCCTTCACATGCGCGCAAACATTCGTACAATGTACGAATATTTGCGCGCATGTAGGTGGCCGGCATTATACTAAATAAAACAATTGAGATTTAATACGTAGTAATACATAATTAACGAATTTTCACGATTGACTTCTACGGTGAATTAATAACACCGTGTAATAAAAATCAAATCCGCAAAACTATAATTTGCGCAATTACTGGTGGTAGGACCTCTTGTGAGTCCGCACAGGTAGGTACCACCACCCTGCCTATTCCTGCCACGAAACAGTAATTGCGTTTCGACTTGAAGGGCGGGGCAGCCGTTGTAACCATATTAAGACCTTATAACTTATACCTCAAGGTGGGTGGCGCATATACGTTGTAGATATCTATGAGCTCCAGTAACCACTTAACACCAGGTGAGCTGTGGGTTCGTCCGCCAATCGAAGAAAAAAAATTTTGATCTCATGTCTCGTGGTAGGTTGTGGTAGGTATTCACGTGATGATCTGCAAGGGATCCGGTGAGCACTTAAGACCAGCTGGATCGTGAAATCATTCACCCGTCTATGCAACAAAAACAAATGTCTGCGCAAATACGCCGTATAATAATAACCTTCATATTAAGAGGACCACTGGTTTTTCTGTGTTTTCTGTCAATGCTTATTTTGTATTGCTGACATCGTTGTCATCGATGACAATCTGCTCATTGATTGTAAATAAATTTTAATTATCGTAAATGGAAAACAAGGTAATTAACAGCAAATTATTTCGAGAGGTTTTTAGTTATTTTTTTATTGTCGTAAGCTAGAGCCCGTCAATACGATAATTTTAATATGTACCTTGTTCGGACTTGAAACACGAGATCGAAGTCAAAATTTTAAATAATGACTTTCCCGCCTCTCATATTGGGACGCATAGTCAGTTCCCAACGAAAATGCGCAGATTGTAATCCTTAGGGCCTGTACACACCACGTTTTTTAAACGCGCCGTCGACGTGCGTTCGTAGCGATACAGACGCGATACGCACGCAAGTCAGACGCAGCCTGTAGAGCTTTGCACACCTGTATAAATTCAAATACACGTTTGAATCGATACAGAGGTGTATCGATACAAACGCGCGTTAGCATCACGTTTGTACATAGGCGGCACAGAAAATTTCGGGAATTAACGAAGTGACACAACATTACTATTTAAAAATGTATTTATTGCTTTTCGAAGTATTCTCCGCGAAATTTGACACATTTTTCCATACGATGGAACCAATCATTGAAGCAACCATTCCATTCGGAAGTTGGGGTCTCCAAAATGGCCGTTTTGTAGGCGTCCACAGCTTCTTCAGGTGATAAAAATCTCTGTCCACGCAATTTATTCTTTATTTTAGGGAAAGTATAGAAATCATTAGGGCTTAGGTCGGGGCTGTACGGCGGATGGTCTAATAATTCTATGTTTTCTTGCTCTAAAAACTCTTTTGTTCTGTGCGCGGTGTGAGAACTCGCATTGTCGTGATGGAGGATGATGCGGCGGTTGCAGTTCTCTTTACGGAGTTCAGAAACGACCTGTGGCAAACAAATGCTAGCATACCATTCTGCATTAACCGTTCTTTGTCCCTCAAGAGGAATAGTCGTAACATGGCCGGTTTTGGAGACAAACGTGGCCACCATTTTTTTTGCAACTCTCCGTGAACGAACAATTTTTGTTGGCTTTAACTCATTTTCGAACACCCAAACTCGTGACTGGTTTTTTGTTTCGGGTTCGTAAGCGTATATCCAGGATTCGTCACCTGATACAATGTTGTATACAGCATTTGAGGATCCTGCATGGAATCTTTCGAGAGTTCTGACGCACCAAGTAACGCGAGCCGCTTTTTGCTCTTCACATAGCGAATGCGGTATCCATCGGGAAAACAACTTTTTTAAACCTAATTGTTCATGCAAGATTATTTGTATTTGACTCATGCCAATGTCTAAAGTTGCCTAAATTTCGCGGTATGTCACATGTCGATCTTCCTCAATCAGCTTACGCACAGCATCAACGTTTTCTTGGGTGACTGCAGTTTTTGGACGACCTTGACGGGGATCATCACTGAGCTTGACACGTCCACGTTGAAACTCAGCAAACCAGCGATAAATTGTGGTTTTGGATGGGGCTTCATCACCAAATGCAGAAATCATCCGGTCAACACACTGTTTTTGTGTTAAACCACTTCGAAAGTTATAATAAATCATCCCTCTTGAATTTTCTCGAGTCAATTCCATTTTCTCAACGACTAAACAAGTTTGACAAAACCTCGTGACAAGACCGAGAATCTTTTTAAAATAAATAAATGGTATTCGATTTTTAAAACCAAGGAGTTTTCAATTAAAAAGATTTTAATATGACAGGAACAGTGGAAATATTCCATTCCCGATACTTTTAGTGCAGCCCTCGTATCAATACAAACGACAAGAAACCATTCTGTGGGATAAAAGCGCGCCGTCGACGGCGCGCTTAAAAAACGTGATGTGCACAGGCCCTTAGGATCGCCGTTGCGTTGCTATCTGAAAAAGGCATCAAAAGTCTCAGAGGTAAATAGAAGTGGATGCCTATTAAATACAAAGGCAAATTTTCGGTATCTATGTATTTTGCAATGAAGGTCCAGACAAATATTTGAGTCGACTATTATCAAAGCCGGCAATGTGACTTTTGGACAATTATTGGTAAATCAGAAAAACGAATTATTGACTTTGTATTCCATTGGCAGTCACAAAACTCTTCTGAACGACATCTTAGATAAATAACAGGTTAAGTATTAACCTTTATTTAATGCAGGTTTTGAACCGTATTCTTTGAAGGAAACGATTATATTCAAATCAATCTGTATTGACATATCAATAACATTTTTTTGTCCAAATGCACAGATTGCCACCTTTAATAATAGACGACTCATTTAAAGCTCTGAAGAAGACAAGATATTTTCTATTGACTATTCATAGGCAACATAGATTTGGGTGTGTGATGACGACCTAAAATAGCACCAACTCTTCTTTTCCCGATAAGAGGCGGCTGAGAGATTTACCGGAGAATAACAGACAGCTATCTAGATAATAAACTAGTGTAGGTACTGTGATCCCCACTTGCGGCATTTACTAGTAGTAGGGCGTATCGTAAGCCCGCATATGTAGACGCCACCATCCTGACTCTTTCTGTCGTAAAGTAGTAATGCGTTTTGTTTTCAATGGTAACTACTACTCTAGTAACCACTTTACACCACGAAGGCTGACTGTATTATGTGCGCAATAAAAAATAGAATCGACTAAGTTACAGAAATTGTTTCTTTCAAAGCTAATTAAAAAAATCTTTGTTTTATTTTTTTTACTTAAAAACTAGATTACAATATATAACACTACTTAATTAAAAATAAATATATTTTGAGCCACATTGGGACTCAGCTTCGTACTATCCCATGAGAAACAGCAGTGCAGCGATTCACATATAGTAAAACTCTTTACTCCGGCTTTCTTCATTCGCGTTTTCACTACCTACTCTCGGTTTAAAAAAATGCGACCCAATTCCTACATTAACGGCTAAAGATCTCTTAATTCGCGGATGTAATCGGCGGTACATACACATTAATAAAAAGGATTCCAATATATGATATCCAACCGAATATCTTTTGTAAACGCGTCGTCTAATGAATTAATAAAAAAGTACAATAATAATAATAATAAACATTTATAGACCTTATACCTTATATAAATAGACCTTATTACAACTATACCTAAAGAATGTTTTTATTTTGTCACCTAGGAAAGTATCCCTATAATCCCATAAAATATGTAAATTGTTGTAATATTAAGCTCGGAGCGCGCTGTACGACCCTGCGCATGTACGGTTCAAAAGCTGCACGTGCAGTAGACCCGAAAGAGTGATTTTTATTTTTAGCATTAATTATTGAGATTGATTATTTTCAGCCCAAAGTTTTTACTGGATATTTTGCGGACGGGGTCAGGCGTATAGATTTAGTTTTGGTATTACGCGATGATGGAAATTCGCAAATTGAGGGCATCACTAATACTTTTCTCCTGAACGCTTTGAAGCTTGGTCTCGAAATAGAGATGGAGCAGGGAACGGTAAGACCCAAATCTATTGCTTACCGTTAATCAATTGAGTAATTTGCAAAAAAATTTAAACATCGGACATAAAATATATAACTAATAAGACGTTTATTTTAATTTCAGATGAAAAGACATAAGGACTTAATATTTGCAAAAGTCCATGCACCGGACTCATTAATACGACAATACGCAGAAATTTTCAGTATTCAAAGACATTTCAAGGACAGTCATGTTGATTTCATAAACGCTGAGAATTCGTTCATGAAATATTTTAAAATGATAATGCCTTTCTTTTTTAACAGACGCGAAAGAGAATGGATCAAGTTGGTGCGGTAAATATATGATTTTTAGTCCATTGTTAAAATTAAAAATATTATAGTGATCGGTGGCACGGTAGTTTGCGCCTTTAGACTGCTGTTTCAAGGATCGGGGGTTTGTTTCGCAAATCAGGCAATATATAGATAGTCGTGGGTTATATTAGCTCCGGATTGTTTATATGCCTGCCTGTTCACTAATCACCACAAACAATCAACATCACAGTAATACCACTGCCTATCTTAAAATAACATGAGATCAAAATCGTTAATAACATGAGATCAAAATCGTAATTAGATGACGACTGTAAAACCGTTTATGCGTGATGCGTGACTTTGGCAATAGAAATAGGCATGACGTTTGTACCTTTCTGTGGGAGAGAAATACATACTACTATCAGCTAATATGACCAAAGTATTCTCGTATATATTTAAATAACGTTTCTATCCATTCTCCAGTTTATCTTTTGATCGTCTTTCTCGACAATCAATGCGAAAAAAATGGGAATTTGCTATTAATTACCTTCTGCCATAAAACTCTTGATACTAAAAGATCTTTTTAAACTTCTGTTTGTAGAAACCAATATCCGAATCCAAAAAACTATTCTACTTTAGAACGAAGCCAAATTGTATACAGGATATTTCTTGCTTTGCCTTTCGGGAATAATGAGAACTATGTAGGTTTGGAGAGGTTAGTTTTTACACTTTAAAATTTTAGTTGTATAAAAATCGTTCACATGGACGTCAATCGTTTCATAAGCTTAAGTGTCACTCTGTAGTACATTATATAATATAAAAAAATGTGCATCGAAAGATGTTCGATGTCTGTCAGATTATTATAACCAGGCAGCGGTCTGGCTCTGCCCCTGGCATTGCTGAAGTCCATGGGCGACGCTAACCACTCTCCATCGGGCGGGCCGTATGCTCGTCTGCAAGGGCAAGAAATAAAAATTTAAAAAACCTCTGGTTAGCAATGCAAAAAAGACGATTAAGTCCGCTTATTTTACTACGAAAATTGTAAGGTATTTGAAGCGTCGATAACAATATAATGGCTATAAAAAATGCGAGTTTAAACAGTAAAAGTAGTTTGCATTACATCTTCAACTCTCGAATTCCGAAGAAAACCTACAATCGGTTTCCAGAGATCATTCTTTCCACTTAACTTATTAATTTATTTACGCAATGTTTTATTATTATTGCTTCGTTGGTTGACAGAGCTCCAGGTCCCCCCTGTTGAGTAGTTACCGGAAATCTTTAGTCGCGTTTTGTGACATCTACGTAAAAGGTTAGGTTGATACTACGAGTGTTGTAAGATCGATCGATAAAACAATCGATCTACAAGAACAGAAGTAAAATATGTTTTGAATTTTAATGAAGAAATAAGATTTTTAATTTCCTGTTACCGTACATATTGAAGACGTTGACGTCACTATTGCGTAAGCCAAAGCGCCTTGCGATTAATCCATAGCGTTATTTTAATTGGACATTTTGTTTGATTCATTTTAAGTTCAGTTTTTATTTATTTTTTATTCTACACAGATTATTAAAACGTAATTTGATCATTGACGCATATGCTCTACATGATGGACCATATTTTTTTCTGCCGAAACAAGGCGTTGCAAATGTAGTAAACGCAAGACAGGTACTGGTACTTATTGCTTGGAAAAAAAAAACTTGTTGGTGTCACTCATGGGAATGATCCCATGTCAACAAAACTCCTTTAGATTAGAATAAGATATAGACAAAGTTTACAGAAATACGTAACATATTTTTGTGTTTAATAATAGTTTTTCTTATTTAATACACAACACCAGAATTCGTGTGTGCTATGCGTAATCTATTTATTTTGCAAGTGGTTTATCCAATTGATTTGAAACTTCAGTTGTTGTTGATATTTTCGTTATAGTGCCTTAATAGATAGCAGCCAAGTACCTAGTCAGGTCATAAATTCTGTCACGTTTAATGTAAAATAATTGAAACAAGTTTATTCATTATGTAACCATTCATATACCAAAATGAACTTAACAAAACATAGATTCTTATGACACTAAAGTTTATTCAAAATGACCTCCGTGATTTTGAATACAGGCCTTCAATCTGCGCGGCCAGTCGTCTATCGCAGCACGAACGAGGTCCATGTCAATATCGGCGGCTGCCTTAATCAAGGATGTCTTGAGTGACTCCAAATTGGGATGAGACTTTGAGCACGCCTTTTCCTTCAAGTCTTGCCATATCTTGTAATCTAACGGATTCAATTCTTGACTGGAGGAGGGCCAGTCTTCGTGCCGGATGAAGTCGATTTCACGTGCCGCCAGCCAGTCTTGTGTGCTCTTCGCTCTATGAGCTGGCGCCGAATTTTGTTGGAATACCCAGTGCCTGTTATTGAACATGGTATGAGAAACAGGTTCCACAAGGTTCTTCAGGACTGTATTTTGATACACAACTGCATTCGTTTTTACACCTTTCTCACAAAAATGTACCTCTGTTAAGCCCCAATAAGAAACTCCCAACCATACCATGAGCGAGGATGGAAAATGACCTCGTTGGACACGCGGAATACGGTTGCTCGCTTCTTCACTACTGTGTGCGTACACCTTATCATTTTGTTTGTTGTAGCTCTCTTCTACGGAAAAAATTTTTTCATCCGAAAAAAAAAAAATCCCGATATTTTTTTCCCGCGTACCGCTTCAACAAAGCGCGGCATCTCTTCAGCCTCAGGTCCATTAGACGAGCATTCAAACGATGTCCTGTTTTTCTTCGATATGCCCGAAGCCCTAAGTCTTCATTTAACACCCTTTTCACCGTGGTTCTGCTTAACCCCATCTGAAGGGCCAACAGTTTCTGCTTACATTTGGGATTTCTTTGAATTCGCGCCTTCACAGCTTTTATCACTGCTGGAGTCCTAACAGACCGAGGGCGACCACTTCTTGACCTGTCATCTACACTAGAGTCTTCATTGTATCGTTTGATGGTACGATAAACGAATCTTTTGGTTATATTCAAATTTTTCAGTATGCAAAAAATTTGAATTGGCGCGTAACCGCAACGATGCAACGCAATAACTGCAACTCGGCCTTTAAGCGTCCACTCCATATTTAAAAATGAGTAAAATTTTTAAAAGTATACATTTTTATTTTCATGAACAATTCGAAATTCGAATTCAATAAACTTTTTTGTGGCCAGCATTCTAAAAGAAAAGTTTTTACAGTGTGACAATACTTATGACCTGACTAGTTATTTTTAACAAATTGGTGTACTGCGTACCTAAAACATTAGCCATAGTAATAGTGGTGCGTGACCGGGTCGTACTAGTTATATGATATCTAAGATAGTAAGCTTCCTTGGCAAATAGGTTAAAATACAAAAAATCTTAAATTTCAGATCTTATACACAAATTGGATAGGAGCTGATGCTCTACTGAAAGCACAACCTCTTAGCCTACTCCAAGAATATTTCGGCGAAAAAGTAGGTAAAATTATAAATAAAAAAATTGGTTAGGTATGTATTACGAAGTACAAAAGCTTAGTGTTTCTATGAGAGCTCCTGGCACTTACGCTGTTTGTATTAATTTGTATGCTTTTTAAAATTGCGTATTATTTACAAACATTTATTATTTTGTGGCACCTGTGACAGAGAAGCTGAGGAGTGCGCGTTTGGGGTGGTATGGACATGTGATGAGACGAAATGAAAATGAGGTTGGTAAGAGAGTGTTAACTATGAATGTGGAAGGATATAGAGGAAGAGGTAGACCTAAGAAGAAATGGATAGAATGTGTGAAAGACGATATGGGTAAGAGGGGAGTGAGCGAAGAAATGGTGTATGATAAAAGAGTATGGAAGGAGAAAACATGTTGCGCCGACCCCAGGTGACTGGGAGAATGGCAGGATAATGATGATTTATTATTTTGTGTTTTCGGTAAAAAGGTTTAGATTTAAGCTACTGTACTTAATTGAAGATGTCCGTATTTTTTGTTTGTTTGTAGATAGCGTTTTATTTCGCCTTTTGCGAATTGTTTAATCGTTTCCTGCTCTTAAGCTGCGGAGCTGGTATTGTAATGATTTATGAAGCCTTCAAGGAGTTAAATTTGAAGACTGCACTGTACAAAAGACGGGGCGTCGAGTGAGCATCACTTAAATATATTTTTTAAAGATCGTCGTATGTATTATTTTTTTAAATTTTTTTTATTGCTTCGATGGGTGGACGAGCTCACAGCCCACCTGGTGTTAGGTGGTTACTGGAGTCCATAGACACCTACAACGTAAATGCGCCACCCACCATGAGATATAAGTTCTATGATCTCAGTATAGTTACAACGGCTGCCCTACCATTCAGACCGAAACACATTACTGCTTCACGGCAGAAATAGGTAAAGCGGTGGTACTTACCCGCGCGGACTCACAAGAGGTCCTACCACCAGTACACAGTACTACAGTTGTTACAGTGCTATTGTACTTAAGGGTCAGTGTAGCACAATAAGGATCTAGTAACATGAAATAGTGCGAGTACTGCATCTTTTTAGGACGTTGAGCACTTAACAAGCCTTTTTGACCTAAAGAGGGCGTTGACATCTATGGCCAATATTTAAAGGCTATGACTTGAATAACTTTTAGAACGTTCCTTTTTTTTCCGCGCTTTTCTATTTAGATGGAGCGAATCGGTCATACACGTGTTCATCAGAAATTGCTGATTGCATTATAATGACACCTTAATATTTTCTAATACATTATGACGTTTTTAATTTTATCGCTTTTCAGGAATACATTTTGCCTGAATGTCGGAAGTTATAAGAATTCGTATATGTGTCCGAATTGTCGTGATTTTAACATATGTCCATTTACTAGAGTGACTGATCATTGCAAAGAAGTTACATTGGGCTTCATGTTAGAATCTCCGTATATGATTAATTATTATATTTTCATTATGATTTGGGGTAGGTAACGTCTTCCAAAACCTTTACATTCATTACAACATTCCATGTGACCGTTTGTATTTTATAATGATACTAGATTCTAATGATTTGCAGGAATAATTTTTATTTTTGTGTGGAAAAGGAGAGAGCACTATCTTTCATGGTTGTGGGAAAGTGACTGTGGTAGTACAAGTATATTAAGGTAACTACTAAGGTAACTTGTACCGTAAATATGTTGGGTGCGAGCGAATTGTCGCTGGTATTAATATATATTTTTTCTAGGCTTAGTATAGCGGTATCTATATATAACGCAGGAGAAGAATAGAAGGTCGGAACAGCGTCAACAATCATTAAAAAAATTAATTTTGCATTTTTTTATTTTTTTTTTATTGCTTAGATAGGTGGACGAGCTCACAGCCCACCTGCTGTTAAGTGGTTACTGGAGCCTATAGACATCTACAACGTAAATGCGCCACCCACCTCGAGATATAAGTTCTAAGGTAATTAAAAAAGGGCAACGGCTACCCCACCCTTCGAACCGAAACGCATTACTGCTTCACGGCGGAAATAGGCGGGGTGGTGGTACCTACCCGTGTGGACTCCCAAGAGGTCCTACCACCAGTGATTACGCAAATTATAATTTTGCGGGTTTGATTTTTATTACACGATGTTATTCCTTCACCGTGGAAGTCAATCGTGAACATTTGTTGAGTACGTATTTCATTAGAAAAATTGGTACCCGCCTGCGGGATTCGAACACCGGTGCATCGCTACATACGAATGCAACGGACGTCTTATCCTTTAGGCCACGATGACTACGATGACTGCATCAAGTTAATAAGCCTGCCAGTAAATAATTATTAATTCAGTTAATACGCTATCTTTCTTAGGACAAACCTTTCATCGGGCGTGTAAGACACGTTGTTGATGCAGAATTATTTTTATAATAATAATTGTTGCGTTGTTTCGAGCTAATATTCTTCTCCGCGTAGATACCGCTACTCTAATCATAGTAAAATAATATTATAACATTACCTAGTATTTTATTTCCGGTTGCATGTTTCGGTTTCAGCCACGATTCTCTTGCATCGAATATATTCGAATATATATATATTGCAAATTGTTTTTATTTCTATTATTTTTTGTTCCACAATAGACCCGACCATAAAGCTAATTTCAAGACCATCAAGAGATCAAAAGTGACAGGAATATTGAAAAATTACGACAGTGTGTTTACAAAGATATTCAATATTATAAAATCTTTAGCTGTGGCTTTTGCGCTCGTGAGTGAACTCACTCTATTTAATTATAAGCTATTTCGTATCCCACTATTACACAATTAAGTAACAGAAGAATCATTACGGCTGCTACGCGTATAATACGTAATGGTCCCTCAGGCCAACTCGCGGCTTTCGATGACGACGAAAAAGCAGAGCCCAATGCACGCCCAGCACTCAATCCGCGGACCCCGTTCATGTAGAAATAGTAGACAGTGAGGTGGTAAGTAGAGCCTCCTTGTCACCCTCGAATGCGTTACCACCCGTTGTAACCACCGTTGGTACCACTACATGGAAGTTAAAGACCTAATTAAAGACCTACGTCCCCGCAAGGCTCCCGGTTCAGACGGTATAACTAACCGCGTTATTAAACCTCTGCCTGCCCAGCTCATCGTGATGTTGGCATCTATTTTCAATGCCGCTATGACGAACGGTATCTTTCCCGCGGTGTGGAAAGAAGCGGACGTTATCGGCATATATAAACCTGGTAAACCCAAAAATCATCCGACGAGCTACCGCCCGATTAGCCTCCTCATGTCTCTAGGCAAACTGTTTGAGCTACTGCTCTACAAACGTCTCAGAGACTTTGTCTCATCCAAGGGCATTCTCATCGATGAACAATCCGGATTCCGCACAAATCACTCATGCGTACAACAAGTGCACCGCTTCACGGAGCACATTACCGTAGGGCTTAGCCGACCAAAACCACTTTATACGGGAGCTCTTCTTCGACATCGCAAAAGTATTCGACAAAGTCTGACACAACGGTTTGATTTTCAAACTATGCAACATGAGCGTACCGGATAGTCTCGTGCTCATCCTACGGGACGGGACTTCTTATCGAACTGCTCCTTTCGATATCGAGTTGAAAGAACTCGCTCCTCCCCGTGACCCCTCACGGCTGGAGTCCCGCAAGGCTCTGTCCTCTCGCCACTCCTATTTAGTTTATTCGTCAACGATATTCCCCGGCGAATAAAGCCGACCCAGTTAGCTTTATTAGCCGACGACACGACTGTTTACTATTCGAGTAGAAACAAGTCTTTAATCGCGAGGAAACTTCAGAGCGCAGCCGTAGCCCGAGGACAGTGGTTCCGAAAATGGCGCATAGACATCAATCCAGCGAAAAGTACTGCGTTGTTATTTCAAAGGGGAAACTCCACACAGATTTCCTCCCAGATTAGGAGAAGGAGTCTCACACTCCCGATTACCCTCATTAGCCAACCCATACCCTGGGCCAGAAAGGTCAAGTAACTGGGAGTCACTCTGGATGCGTCCTGGATGACATTCCGCCCGCATATAAAATCAGTCCGCGACCGTACCGCGTTTATTCTCGATAGACTCTACCCCATGATCTATAAACGGAGTAACATGTCCCTTCGGAACAAGGTGACAGTTTACAAAACTTGCATAAGGCCCGTCATGACTTACGCGAGTGTGGTGGTCGCTCACGCGGCCCGCACACACATAGACACCCTCCAATCCCTACAATCCTGCTTTTGCAGGTTAGCCGTCGGAGCTCCGTGGTTCGTGAGGAACGTTGACCTACACGACGACCTGGGCCTCGAATCAATCCGGAAATACATGAAGTCAGCTTCGGAACGGTATTTCGATAAGGCTATGCGTTATGATAATCGCCTTATCGTTGCCGCCGCTGACTACTCCCCGAATCCTGATCACGCAGGAGCCAGTGACCGTCGACGCCTTAGACACGTAGTTACGGATCCTTCAGATCCAATAAACCTTAGCCTTAGACGCCTTCAACTCTAACACTAGGAGCAGACTTAGGGACCTTGGTAGCTGTACTCGTTGAACTCGACAAAGAGTTCAACGTGCAAACAAACCCATGCATCAGCCCGCTGAGTTTCTCGCCGGATTTTCTCAGCGTGTCGCGATTCCGATCCGGTAGTAGATTCATTCGCGAAGCAGCTGCTCTTGGGTTGCTAGGTCTCCTTCGGAGGCGCTCGGGCAGCTGTTAGCAAATCCCACCCCTCTTGGCTGAGCCTTTGCTCTTCCACCTGTCCTGGTGAAGCTGGAAGGGCCTCCGGGCCACCAGTAATCCATCAATCCTAAAAAAAAAATACGTAATAAAAAATACACAAAGGCAATAATTTTCACTCTAATTCATTGTTTACTGCACAGAGTATAATAATAATTTAATATGCATAGATATTTATTTGTTTTAGCTGTTTACCATGCTTATATGAATAATATAATCACACTTCATCATATATTGCGTGTTCATTATGAACATATTATATTATGAGAGTATGAATAATAATAATAAAGAAATGCAACAGAAATGAGTAAAGGAAAATATAATATGATAACGTTGTGTATTTTTAGCTTGCTGTAATTTTCCCGATGACTTTATACTGGGCCAATTTACAATTTCGGATCATACACAAAGTGAAAGCAGAAATTAAAGATCCTAATTATGCGCATTTTGCTGGTCTTGCTATATTTTCTTTGATCTACGTTTTCGTTAATATGTTTTTTGAAAAGGTATGTACGTACAGGAATCAATTTAAAAAAAATTAAGGTTCCAGCTAGTTGCGATTCGTGGCCACGAAAATTGTTATTTATTTAAAACGTCAGAAATAGTATAACTCCAAGAAAAAATGCGAGATTATACTGTAAAAGCAATTTTATTTAAAGGTTTGAAATAAGTTTTGAACTCGGTTGCTTTTTTAATATTAAATTGGAAACTGCATGATGATTTTTTATGTTAAATACCCCTGTGATAATAACATACTGCTTATTATGGTATGCTGATTTAATTGAATTTTATTATACCTACAAATAAGAATATGTCTCGAAATTTTAATCGATTCATATTATCATTAATGTTCGTTGATCTGGGCAATAGTGTGTGGCTAGACTACGCCATACTTGATACATATAACGTATTTAAGAAGATTCTTGAAATAATAAATATTTAAATTCGCAGATTATGGAAAAGCTGTCATATGTAATCGTTTCATTTGAGAATCATAAAACGCAAGACAGTTACGAAAAATCTTTGATTGAAAAGCAATTTGGATCGACGTTCGCTTTTAATTTTTCGTATTTCATCTTTCTTGGTTTTGTTAAAGTACGTGCCTTTTTATCGGAGTAAATAAATAGCTATGTGTTTATTCTGTATAATAATTAGTTTAGTAGTGTAATGTAATGTTAAGAACTATAAAAGTCTTCGTGATTATCAAAGATTTCGATGCACTCGTATCTACCGATGTGACTATACCGGCGTTCAAATCGCGCAGGCGGGAAAGTCGACGTCACCCAAAATACGTCATTTCGGATCCTCCCGATCCACTAACAGTGTTTTTAGGTACCTCAAGCACCGGTCATCGCTCTCGTCGAACCCGTCGCTTGCGACGAAGAGCTCGACGAGTAAATTAACCCACAGACACAGCCCACTGAGTTTCTCGCCGGATCTTCTCAGTGGGTCGCGTTTTCGATCCGGTGGTATATTCTGCGAAGCACGGCTCTTGCTAGGGTTCGTGTTAGCAACGTCGTCTGGTTTGAGCCCCGTGAGCTCACCTACTAGTTAAGGTTACTCTGAAATAGCCTCTCAAGGCTAGCAGCTTAGGTAGGAAAAAAGAAAAAAAAAGCAGGCGGGTGGCATTTTTTCTGAGGGAAGATATACTTTACACGTTTTTACAAACAACTTCCACGATCGAAAGATCATCTTCGTGTATTAATGAAAACAATTTAGAGAATTGCGAAATCACTGGATAGTCGTGAGTTCCGGTAAGCCAGGATAGGATAGCCGCTACGGAATACAATCAACAATTCGACCTCACGTCTCAACGTCCGCGGCAGAATATACGCAGTGATGTCTACAGAGTAGCTACTTAATACATTTACACGTCTATAATAGAGAAAAAAAAGTATATTTTAAGGCATACATTACGATTGAAATCTCTAAGTTCAATTTGATGAATATCCTATGTTCCCATTAACAGCTACGCGCTACAGCTACACGCTACAGCTACACGCTACAGCTACACGCTACAGCTACGACATATGAATTGACATGAATAGGACTGTAAGTCCTATTAATAGAAATTGAATTTGAATTTCCTATTTCATTTCTACAGGGAAGATTTTACACGTTTCCGTATGATATCGAGATGTGGAATTCGATTGCGGGCGTCGGTGTTATGAATTGCGGTGTGTTTACTTGCGTTAACGAAATGTGCGTGTTGCTTATCGTCAATGTGTTGTTCAAGAGCATCGTCTTTAGTGGTCTCTCGTCTTTATTTAGGTAAGTAGATCTTATATCAATATCTAGGTGATATCGAGGGGTGAAAGGCTATTTCGTTTAAGGGACATTTTTGCAGGACAACTTTACAGGAGAGCCATTAAAAATTTCAAATTAATAAGATATTTTTTTATAATATTTTACATCCTTTGTCGGCAGACGAGCATACGGCCCACCTGATGGTAAGTAGTTATTGTCGTTCTTAGACGTCAGCAATGCTAGGGGTATAGGCAAGTCGCTGCCTACCATAAATATCATAACAAAAAAACTTCAGATATTTCAATGGAGTAGACTCAATTGAAGTTCAATTAAAAACATTGAAAACTGTTGATGCTTATACCAAATAAAAGGCAACTCTAATTTATAAAGATAAATGTCGCGTATTAAGCCAAATATTAAACTAAATAGTCATTCACCCCTCAATATGTATATGTTGGTTGTACGTATGTATACTAAGCTCGGATGGTTAGGGCCCTATTTGTGACATTTAATGGTATTATTGGAGTATAACTCTAAATGAAAGAGCTTTGAGATACTCGTGGCCTAAAGGATAAGACGCCTGGTATAGTTGTATCGAGCGATGAGTCTAAGCCGGGGATCAAATCCGATATACTAATTTTTCTAATAGAATATGTCTGTACGTAACTAATGTTCGTGAAGCAGTTCCGGTACAACTTAACATTAATGGGCAATAAGCTCGTTAGTAAAAAGCTTACAATTAAAATCATGTAACTAAATAAATTTTGCTTACTTACCCCTTAATGCTTACCGGCGTGTTCCCGATGAATTCGAAGTAAACTTATTCGATCGTTCATACTAGTTTTATTCAAATTATATTTCTGTATTATTTTTTTTACTTATATTCTGCTTTTTATAAAAATGTCCTTTTGTGTTGAGCGAATTCTTCGTAAAAAAGAATTAATTCTTCCGTTTCGGATCTATGCTCTCCAATTAATTTTGTTTAGTGATTTCGTCATTTATAGGCAGTAGCTGCTTTTATTAGTACCGTGTCCAATGGTCCTAGAGTATATTAGTTATGGCGTCCAAATTAACTGGGACAAATGATAAGGGCTTTCATTTTTAGCAATTGAAATTGAAGAAAGCGATTTCAGTACAGTAATTTTTCAATGAAATTTTACAATAATAGGTGTAGGACGGACTACAACAAAACTAGAACAACCAATGCTAATGTACCATGCTGGGAAAGAGAATACATATTAAACAATATTAGCGAACAGTTTTACATCAACCAATTTAAGGATCTTGGTTAGTTTTTTTTTAATCTTACCCAATAACAAAGTTAAACTTTTTTCTCAGGTTAGAGGATGTTAGATGTTAGATGATAATATCACAGTTTAAGCGAACGGGTAATATAATATTTCAGTCATTCCGAATTATTCCTACTGTTTACATCCCTATTTTTTCCTATCAAAAATTAAAATAACACTGTAGAAACTTGCACTTGTAGGTCCCTCCCCGTTCGGATATGCAAGGAATTTTATTTCCTTTTTATTGCCTTCGTAGACTTTAATATAGCCTAGGTCATGGTGAGTGTTCACAGTCGCTCATGGATCCCTATAGCCTGTGAGCTTTGGTGACTACTTAAATCCTGGACACAACACGCTGAAAAAACACGCCCGGAAATCGTGTACCCAGTAAGTGTAGTATTGGGAAGCTACAGGTTGAAGAAGAAAGAAGAAGAATTGAATGGCATATCAGTGCACATAACCGGTGATTAAGTTCGACTTCATCTCTTACAGTATTCAGGTTACAATATCTAAATAATAAAGCGTCTAGAGTACTTAATTAGTGCTCTATGTCATTGCCAATCAAGAGTTGTAATCTAAACAACTAAATTAAATAAATAGTACAATTAACTTAGGGTATTTACTATTGAAACCGTTCTTCGAAAAAGCGGCGTGACACAATAACCCTCTAATTACCTAACTGACTTAGACCACAGGGTAACGCAAAGTCGTCGTCTTCTTAAACATGTCTTATCGGTTCCTCTCGATTATATCTCGGTGTTTTTAGGCTCTCCAAGCACCGGTCACCGCTACACCGTAAGAGTTCGTCGTGCAGTAATCCCACAGACTCAACCCACTGAGATTCTTGACGGATCTTCTCAGTGGGTCGCGATTCCAATGCGGTGGTAGAAGCTGTGCTTTTGCTAGGGCTAATGTTAGCAATTCTCTCAAGTTGAGCCCATGAGCTCACCTTGCCGTCTGCGCGTAGCTGGAATAGCCTCTTAAGCTACCAACGAATAAGGAGGAATAAAACAAATTTGAAACCGCATAATTTCTAATAATAAAATTTTGTCTTTTGAATCAGCTATTCAATTTGCCATGAGTGTACTATTTGTTGGTGCTTTTCCTCTCGCCCCAATTATAATTTTGATTGGAAACGTGCTGAAAATGAGGTATGTTTATCCAAAATGTCGCTAAGAGCATATTTGTATATTTTTTTTAAGCATTTGATTGTGTATTTTGACAATCTTCAAACTGATTTAACTAAAAAACAATTACGGTGATCTGATTTGAGGCTTAATGTTCATGAATGTACGTGTGATGAGTATTTGTATCAAAAAGTAGACGTGCTTAGACCACTTGCACAATAACACTTAAAGTCAGATTATTTCACTAATTTGTATGTATGCCTATTGGCCCTAGAGGATGATAATAGTGTCTTATCAAGTAATACAGCAATGAGATACTGACTTTCGTCTTTTACGACAATTTTTCCATTATTCTTCGATAGGTGTTATGTTTTTTCTATTCTAGTCTACATCCTAGTTTGAAGGTTGGTTTAATATTCAATTGTTTTACAGATATAATTCGTGGTACTTTCTGTTGGGAAGCCGACGCCCGTTATTACACGACAGTTTGGGAATAGTTAACTGGCGGAATATTATAACAGCGATTGCTTTCGCGTCTGTTATTTCAAATGTACTTATATTATTATTTATACTGTTAATTTTGCAGGATTTTATACTTTAAAGTATTAAAAATAATAACTATTGTTCTTAACTATAGCATATACGGATATGATGAAACCACAAATAACCCAATTGTAGATATTGCTTAAGTATCTAGGACGTTGATAAAAAGGCAGATTATTCTGGATGCTAATGTTAAATGTGGAATTTCTTAGGAAGATAGCTATACGACCTAGATATATGTGTATAAAAGCCTGTAAATAAAAGTTGGATGTATACCTGAGGAATTCTGCTTGACCCACGTTATCTGTATTTAACTGATAATATAGTAATTTTATTAGCTGGCTCTCAAAGACTGGGCGCGGCTTACTGATTTTAACAATATGCACCTACCATTCTTTCCCATGTAAATTCTAAATTCTTAATAGGTAGGTCTTTTTTTTCGGTTTTCACGAGTCGTGGTCATAATTTAAAAAAAGTACATTTACGGGTTAACACTTTCACTGCGTGACAGGCCCATATCGGCCCGCCGCGGTACTTTCAGCTGGTGCGTACGAAGAAAACTATGTCCGTCTCGCTCTTGCAGACCGATTATTTGAGGTGTTTCTAAGATTGAACACCGACAATTATATTCTATAAATTGTATACAGTATGTTTTCGCAAAGTTATAGCATTTTAATTTACCCTAGTGCTGGTGCATCGAGAAAGACCTGCCACGCACTGGTGGAAATTTTGAATTTTTTTATTTCATAGATGTGTGGACGAGCTCACAACTCACCTGGTGTTAAGTGATTACCGGAGCCCATAGACATTTACAACGTAAATGCCGCCACCCGCCTTGAGACAGTTACAACGGCTACCCCACCCTTCAAACCGAAACGCATTACTGCTTCACGGCAGAAATAGGCGAGGTGGTGCTACCTACCCGTGCGGACTCACAAGAGGTCCTACCAAACCTACCTTCCATGGGCACTTAATTATTCGTGCTTATTATGATTGCGTTCCTTTAAGGTTCTTATGATGGTGCTGAACACGAGAACGGCTCAAGCGGAATTTTACGAATGGTTCGGTTATCAATACAATACTGATTGGGTTTCGTTTCATTCAACACTGTTCGACGTGTCGGTTCGTTTCCATTGTTTACGTATTTACGATTCCGGTATTTTTTGTTTGTTGAAAACGTTCTTCAGCTCGTATGTTATCGTTCTGTAAAGAGCCCCTAACCTGTTGGTCTTTTTTTTTAACTATAATCTACACTTTACTACTTGTTCTAAAGAATTTAATATACATTTCATTACTGCACTGACTGACTCCTAAATTCTCAGTTGGAGAACTGTATTGCACGCAGTCTGAATATTTATTGACTTTTAAACTTGGAAAATAAAATGAACTAAGTAAAAATGCTGAAACTGCATTATAAGTTTTTTTTTATTGCTTAGATTGGTGAACAAGCTCTCAGCCCACCTGGTGTTAAGTGGTTACTGGAGCCCATAGATATCTACAACGTAAATGCGCCACCCAACTTGAGATATAAGTTCTAAGGTCTCAGTATAATTACAACTTCCCCACCCTTCAAACCGAAACGCATTACTGCTTCACGGCAGAAATAGGCAGGGTGGTGGTACCTATCCGTGTGGACTCACAAGAGTATAATGAAATTACAATCGCGGATAAAACAAAAGTTTTTATGCTGAGTGCACCATAATTTTTTATTTATTTATACAGGAGTATTTATTTATATATATTTATTTATACATAACAGTTCGTTCGTTCATTCGCAGGATTTCACTAAGAATGCGATCGTGGCTAAGGCCTACAAAAAATATAAAGGTTTTAAACCAAAAAAATGTATTTTTCCCGGTGAGTTACTTTTTTTCTGTTTGGATTTATCGATATCTCAGGCACCTACCCGGATTTTCATATTTTACATAAACAAATCTCTGTATCTATTTCCTTTTTTTTTTTTTCCTACCTAAGCTGATAGCCCTAGCGGCTATGTCAGCGTAACCCTAACTTTAGTAGGTGAGCTCACGGGGCTCAAACCTGACGATGTTGCTAAGACGAACCCTAGCAAGAGCCGTGCTTCGCAGAATCTACCACCGGATCGGAAACGCGACCCACTGAGAAGATCCGGCGAGAAACTCAGTGGGCTGTGTCTGAGAGTTAATTTACTCGTCGAGCCCTTCGTCGCAAGCGACGGGTTCGACGAGAACGGTGACCGGTGCATGAAGTACCTAAAAGCACCGTTAGTGGATCGGGAGGATCCGAGATGACGTGTTTTGGGCGACGTCGACTGCTTTCCATTCTGTCCGCAGGATCGGGAATGTAGTTACCGGCGGCCACGATGAGAGGGTTCTCGTGTCGTGCCGCTTTATCGAAGTGGCGCATGGACGCCGACTGAAGATACTTACTGATGGACTCTAAGTCCAGGTCGTCATGGAGGTCGACGTTCTTGACGAACCACGGGGCTCCGACGGCTATCCTGCAAAAACGGGATTGAATGATTTGAAATGATTTTAAGTGTATGCGGGCCGCGTGAGCGAACACTACACTTGCATAGGTCATGACGGGATCTATTTCCATTATCATCTGGCGGAGCTTCCAAATTATGACAATTTGCCATTGAACCGTGATTTCCCAATTCTGAAAAGGCGACTATGCTACGCTATTGCTTCTATTAAAATGCTACTTGATGACTTTGATGTCGATATCACACACACTTTCCCTAATGTGCTAATGACTGTACCGAATTACGCCACAATATGAATTACTTAGGAATGTACTTATACATAAGACAAACATACAAAGAAGCATTAAGGACGAAATATTTTAAATTTTTAATTGCAGGACGAAAACAAATGTACAAAGGGAAGATGACACCTTTAATATATGAAAGTAGATCTAAAAATACTGTGATGCAAAAGCTGATTTTGTTTCAGGTTACAAAGTATTAATTTCTTTAGATTCCAAAATATTATAATATATTTCAGCGCTACACGATCAGTAATAGAGAAATTAATATAAAAATTAAGTTAGAAACAACGCGAGATTTATAATGGCGAATACATAATAATATAGAATTTATTCGGTTAATATGACGTGTATGTTGCAGAAAAATAGAAATAATTACGAATTGAAACTACCATTATAAGCTTAAGTTTTGTTTTATGACAGAGCCAAGTTGCATTTTATTTCCTGAGTTTTTTCTTTTAAGTAACGTTTTAATTGCGATGGGGTTTCATGATAGCTCAAAGTACTTATCCATTTATTTATTCTTGAAAACTACGGGTTTTGAAGTCTCTGTGGCCTTATAAGTACGACGACCGGTGTAGATATAGTATCGCGAGATGCGTACGGTTATGTGGGAGTTCTCCTTTTACGCAAAAATGAAAGACAAAATTTATAAATTTGCTGAATTGGCGGTGTTGTTGTAAATCCGGTTTGTTGTACGGGTAGGATCTATCACTGCTTGTGTTACGGTTTGAAAAGCAGTTTGGAAAAGCAGTGATACTATAAAACTAAGACGTAATCGCGATGTCTCAAGATTGACGGCTTCATTTGCTTTCTGAATAATATATTACTACTAAATTTACAGCATATTGCCATTATATTGGTGTCGGCAATAGTTTTCGTCATCAACAGAGATTCTAAAGCAGTCACCGAAACTGTGGCCATTGAAAAAAGAATCAAAGAGCAGTGCTATATTCGACAAATCAAAAAGGAACCAAATCAAACAATTTGATTTTTTAAATATTTGTTTTTGTTGTGATTTCTAATGTTAATAAAATAAAATTTGATAAAATATACCGTAATTTTTTTTATTTCACAAAACTACTAAACTACATTAGTTTTAATATTAAATCTTAAAATTAACCTTTTTATTAGCTAAGTAGGCATATCCAGTCCGCTTTGGTAGTCGATCTATGGATTGAATTGAATTCGATGGCTACCAAAACTCACAGATTAACTCGCTTGGCCAATTTAAAGATTTCCTTTAAAATTTCATTGAAATCGGCCCAGCCATGTCAAGATTTAGGAATAGTACATACTTAGTACATACAAAAGTACAAGTTACGGAAATAATGCTGTCTTAATGAAGTAATTTTAAATGTATTTTATGATGTATTTTCTTTTTCATTACAATTACCATTATGTTATCAAAACTAGCACACTATCTCTATCGCTAAAAAAAATGTACCAAAAAATGTACACAAACTTCGTCCTGACAGTTAGAAGAACAAAGAAAAATTCAACCAAATTCTCAAGTGATACTTTTATAAATGTGTATTTTACATAAAAGAGTCGCTATAATATTCTCTTTGCTGTTGCCTGTCAAAGAGAGTTAAAAAAAAACCAAATTTTTGCGTCTTACGCTTTTTGGTGTTAATTACTGTGCATTTGTAATAATAATATTATTTTACAATGTGTATATTCTTAATTTGGAAATAATATAGTATTGTGAGTTTTACTTATCCATAATAATATTTCGAAATGGACAGAAAATACTGTCGAAAATTTAAATATTTCCGCGACCAAATCGGTGTGCCACCTGAGGTCGACAATAATGTGAGTATTCGAAATAATTAACCCATAAACTGAAGATCTAGGATTCGTCAATTAAGAAATTATTTATTAGTCTTCTATTTTTCTGTTGGCATTGATGATAAGCGGCTACTAGAACAAACATTGAAGGAGCAGCGCTGCCTCTACCCCATGATCTGTATCTACCCCATGATCTGTAAGCGGAGTAAAATGTCCCTTCGGAACAAGGTGACACTTTACAAAACTTGCATAAGGCCCGTCATGACTTACGCGAGTGTAGTGTTCGCTCACGCGGCCCGCACACACATAGACACCCTCCAATCCCTACAATCCCGCTTTTGCAGGTTAGCTGTCGGGGCTCCGTGGTTCGTGAGGAACGTTGACCTACACGACGACCTGGGCCTCGAATCAATTCGGAAATACATGAAGTCAGCGTCAGAACGATACTTCGATAAGGCTATGCGTCATGATAATCGCCTTATCGTTGCCGCCGCTGACTACTCCCCGAATCCTGATCATGCAGGAGCCAGTCACCGTCGACGCCCTAGACACGTCCTTACGGATCCATCAGATCCAATAACCTTTGCATTAGATGCCTTCAGCTCTAATACTAGGGGCAGGCTTAGGGACCCCGGTAACCGTACTCGTCGAACTCGACAAAGAGGTCGACGTGCAACCTAACCCATGCATCAGCCCGCTGAGTTTCTCGCCGGATCTTCTCAGCGGGTCGCGATTCCGATCCGGTAGTAGATTCATTCGCGAAGCAGCTACTCTTGAGCTGTTAGGTCTCCTCCGGAGGCGCTCGGGTAGCTGTTAGCAAATCCCACCTCTCCTGGCTGAGCCTTTGCTCGCCCACGTGTCCTGGTGAAACTGGAAAGGCCTTCGGGCCACCAGTAAACTTTCAATCATAAAAAAAAAAAAAAAAAAGCAGCGCTGCCAATCATGAAATTTGAGAATACAATTACTTTGGTACGACAATTATCCTACACTGCGTTAATATTAGACTGTGGCATCCAATTGTGCCGGTTTGAAATATGTCCTAGCACAAGTAGAATAACGATCGATATGCGACAGATCTTCAGCTATAAATTTGGTATTATTCCTATGATTATTTTATTATTTCTATGATTATTTTCATTATATTGAAATGTATTATTAGATAATTAATAAATTAGTAAATTAATAAATTATCTAATAATACAATTGGCAAATAACGAAAATGTGGATATTTAATATGTACACAGTGTAAGATTATTTACAATTGCAAAACGAAGCATTGCTGGACATCATACTTAGGATAGCGATGGTGACCACACAATCTTCCATCGCAAAAAAATTAATATCGGTTTTTAGAACACCGTAGAGACTGAGGAGAATGAAGATAACCGAGCGTGTCATAAAATTAAATTGTACAAATTCAATTTACTCAGTAAATTTACACAAGTCATTGATGAAACACCCCAAGAAACACCACCAGAACCAAATGTCGAGGAGGAAAATATAGCTGTTGAACCAACTGATGAAGAACAGGTAATGAAAATGATGATTTTCAACTGTTTACAGCTTCTCAACGTAACGGTCTCTGGACGTGGCACCCCAATTTTTATCAGTCTTGTAACTGAATCACTGTTTAATCTATTTTTTATGTTCTATCAATGTTAGTTTGAAACACACTCTTTTACCGGAACATTCAGAGACGAAAAGAGGCGGATTGATTTAATGCTGGTGATACCTGATGATAAGAACCTAGAAGCGGAGAAAATTAGAACTAATTATCTTTTGAATATTATTAAAGCAGGACTCGAAATCGAACTTGAATATGGCTTAGTGAGTGATCTCTGTCTTCTACAATCCTTCTGCGTTTACAAGAAATTATAAACTGAAATTAAACACGTACTTAAATTTTAGATGGAGAAACACAAAAATCTTATATTTGTTAAGATTCACGCTCCTGATATGTTACTTGAAGAATATGGAGAAAAATTAGGTGTGAAAAAATACTTCAAAGAATGCCATATAGAGTACATTCCATTAAAAGGAATATTTACCAGGAATTCGGAACGAGAATGGCTAGAACTAATACGGTTTATATATTTAATCTATTATTTTTACGTTTTTTTTTTAATTATTACATGACATAAATAAAAATTAATAACTAATATATTTTAGAAGCTCTAGGGGAGATCTTCATCCTCACATAAAAGCGGTTATTGTATGCCTGCACGCTAAATGAATAGAAACTTCTTTTATATCTTTTACTATAATTTTATGGATTTAAGCGATCCGACTAATATTATTATGTATTATGAATTCTAATTAGTATCTATTATTATTAATGTATATTATTAACAATCTGTATATTTTTGTAACGTAGCTTTTTGAAAATGCGAGAAATAAAGGTATTTTTTTATTATTATATTTTAGGAGCAACTACAAGAGCCCATTGAATTATTCCAACCACGATCGGAGCTTGGTTGTTTATAAAATTTTACTTCAAATGCGATTCGGGGAGCATCAAAACAATTTCGGTTTACAAAGGTATTTAATGAGTATTCCACGTTCATTAGCAAATTGCCGCAGGTACAACTGTACCACTTCTATCGGCAAGTTGCAGTAGGTACAACTGTTCCACTTCTATCGCCAAGTTTCAGTAGGTATGTACGTATGTAATACTTACAAAGTTATCTTTTTAGGTTACTGAACATGAATATTATAGCAGATGCATACGCTTTACATGATGGGCCTTACTTTCTCACACGCCGTCAGGATTTCTCTAAAGTGAGCGGTCGGCAAGTGAGTTCTTGGAATTCAATTTTCAACACAATTACAACAGTTTTTACTGGTGGTAGGACCTCTAGTGAGTCCGCGCGGGTAGGTACCACTACCCTGCCTATCTCTGCCGTGAAGCAGTAATGCGTTTCGGTTTGAAGGGTGGGGCAGCCGTTGATACTGAGAACTTATCTCAAGATGGGTGGCGCATTTACGTTGTAGATGTCTATGGGCTCCAGTAACCACTTAATACCAGGTGGGCTGAGAGCTCGTCCACCCATCTAAGAAAAAAAAAAGTTGATTTTAGCTTGAGTTTTCTAGCTTCTATCACCAAAAGCTATTGTAAGATTTATTGCGGGCGATGTTTGGAGATGAGGAGTAGAGGACAGGTGGCTGACACAAAAGATCCCAAGGGGCGAAATCTCATTAAATGTCCTAGCTCCTAAAATCACAATTAGATAAAATATGTCTGTTTACCAATAAATACCGTACGGAATAAAATGCAATTGGCTTAGGAAATTTATAAATATCATTTTATCGTAATAACTTATACTAATATACTTATACTTGTAAATTATAATACTTTAAGGTGAGCTCTTTTCAGATATTATACTACAACTGGACGGGACTCTGTAATATATTTAAACTACAACCACTGAATGTAATAAATGAATATTTTGGGTCCAGGGTAAAATTTATATTACACATACTTTAGTGATTAACTAAACTGCGAACGGTTTCTTTATGATAATTTCTTTTCAGATAGGATTTTATTTCGCCTTTTTGCAATTTTATAATCTAGGCCTATCGATAGCCGCGTTGGGAGGAATCATTATTACGTTGCTTGGTATCTTTGACAAAACATATGAAACTGTTTAGTAAGTCAATTAATTCCAATTCACATGATGGTTTTACGATTCTTCTTAAAAACAAATACGTCGTTTTTAAGAAGCTTTAGGTACCTGGTAAGTTCAGCGGTTTTTGTAGCTATGCAGAGACGTATTCCCGATTGAAGGGTCGGACAGATGTAATAATAAACTCGAGTCTTCGGCCTCATGTCTTCCTGTCTCGTGTTTCAACGCCGCATTTACATTCTGATGTACAAAAAAAAAATGCTAAATGGGCTATCGAACTCGTTGCCCAGTGGGGCATAGATTCACCGGAGCTAATAGACATCAACCACATCAATACCGCCGCTAATCTTAAAACATGAGCTCTAAGTTTCAGTTTTTACAGTATTTACAGCATTAACGGTGCTGCTTAATGGCAGAAATAGGGTTATGGTATGCACCCGTGCGGGCTCACAAGAGACCCTCCCACCAATAAATAAATATTACGTCTATTTACTTTTTTTTATTGCCTTTGTAGGCTGACGAGCATACGGCCCACCTGATGGTAAGTGGTTACCGTCGCTGATGGACGTCAGCAATGCCAGGGGCAGAGCAATGCCGCTGCCTACCATTAAGTACTCTCCGCAAGCCTCGTTTGAAGAAGGACATGTCATAGCGCTCGGGAAGCACCGTAGAGGGGAGTTCATTCCAAAGCCGGATGATACGTGGCAGAAAAGATCTTTGAAAATGCACTGTCGACTTACTTAATACCACTAAGATATTGAGCTAGATTAAAAAAAAAGCTTGTTAGACTTTTATTTCTTATGACCCTTGTTCAACTTCAGTAACGATTTCAATATTTTCAGTAAAGATGTGTGTCACGACAAACTCAACAAGACCGTGTGTCCTAGATGTTCTAGTTTCATTGGTTGTCCATTTCTCAATCTAAAGAAATACTATTGTTTCGGAACTAAACTAGTCAACGTACTCGACAATGGCTATTTACATTACTACTGCTATTTTGTCGTTCTCTGGGGTGAGCGTATATCTCAATTTTTTCCTTTTTTTTTTGCTTGTTTTAGTGGACGAGCTCACAGTCCACCTGGTGTTAAGTGGCTACTAGACTAGAGAGCCCATAGACATCTATAACATATCTATATATTAATACGTGAAGCAAAAACTTTGTATCCCTTTTTACGAAAATTGCGCGGACGTAGGAGTATGAAATTTTCCACATTTATAGAAAATATAGAGAAGTGCACAATGCTAATATTTTTTAAAATAATGCATAAAAGATACATTAAATCAATAAAGAAAACGTTACACACACTACATACCATGTATTTGACGCACACACGCATGAATACTATTTATTGTCAAACTTTTGTTCTTGACATCTGTTGTCAAATTGTGAATAGATTAAATATTGTTTGTGTTTGTTAATATTTTTTATAATGTAGTCTTGGCGAAATTTGTGATTATAGAAGTATAAAATACAATCATAATAATGTACAAACTTACAATTCCAATTAATTATAGTCGAATTTCGACTACTGCGGGAGCTCTAGTATTTAGTATTACGTATTCTTTAGATGAGATTACTGAACCGTTTCAATTACATTACTGCAAGGGAACATCTAAAAGTTATTTGTCATATTAACCGAATTATACTGAAAGAGAAATGAACGCCGCACAATGCAACTTGATTATTTTAATTTTAAACGTGATAAATTTCAGGTCCAATATTGATGATTCTTTGGAGACGTAGAGAGATGTACTTGTTATGGATGTGGGAATTATATAACGTTAAGGAAATGGTTTCCACGAGGTATATTATTTCTAAAGTCTTTGATAGGCAGAAATGCTGATATCAGAAACAACTATCCAGGTGTGGTCAAATTATTGATAATAACAAATTATTCCTTGGGAGTAATGTCGTCGTGCATTCTAAATCGGAACTCACAATATATCGACTGCATTCGTCTACAAATAAATATAATATGAAAATAATACCGTACTTCAATACTAAATTCTAAATTTGTATAATTGAAAAACAAATCACTGTATGTCAATTTTTAAACTTTTAGAATATATTATGTACTATATTAGTGTTTGTTCAAAAAGGAGTTCAAAAGGCAAGTTAAATTTTGATTCTATTTGGTCGCTAAATTAGAACGATAACAACGGTTCATACTTGACCCTTTTTTACGTTCATTTAAATGTCTAACACTATACATAAATATACAATACACACAATATTTACTTATACTGGGTGTTAGGAGACCGCTTCCGAAAACGAAGACAGATGATAGTACTAATAACACCTTTGATGATGGGACGGAAAAAAAATCGAGCCAGATTAGAAAAAAAAATTTTTTTAAACGTTCTAGTAGCATTATTTACGATCCATCATGTTAGTACAGCTAAATAAAACGATAGTTTCATAAAAAAGACATAAATACTTCATAAAAAATAAAACCAGCAATGAAACACAAAATCAAAAACAGCTGATGCTCGGATCAACGAACGCCCGGGCGCGGCGTTTCTTTTATACGCACACAGGCGCAGCGCGACGGGGGTCGGCGCTGATACCGCAAAATTTACAACTTTGTAGGTACAAAATTTTCGTCTTCGGAAGCGGTCTCCTAACACCCAGTATACATGTCCAATCAGTTTTAGTGAAATAATAACGTTAAATTTCAGACCAGAATTTTCGATGAATTATAGTAAACCGAATCAATCTACAGATACCGGATTATGGAAGTACTTTAACAGCGGTATCATGAAATGGCTACGCTGGATTTTATCCGCTTCCTTTGTTATAATATGTGTATGTATTTTTTTGTTTCAACAACATTTGTTAACTTCAAATTTCAACGACTATTAACTAAGAGGACGTTAAGGTAGCGATGTATTCTCCGAATAAGGTGAGTTCCTGTCTGTATGTGAATTTATTAATTCTGTCGTAGCTTGTAAATGCCTGAATATAGATTTGAATGTATGGGGTGTCGTTACAAAGTTTTAAATCATCTTGAACGGTACCTGGCTATAATTCCTTTGGCCAGGTAGTTGTGACTTTGCTTTTTTAATTATTTAAATATATTTTATCGGAATATCTAGAATACGAGACTGAAAATTATGATTTAAAAGCTATTTAATTAAGAACCTGTAGATGTTCATATAAATATTTTTTGCACTCTAAATTAAAAAGCGTTTTCAAATCGTATACCTATTACCTAGTGTCTGAATGATTCTTGAGTATTGTTAAAAAATATATATTTAAAATAATAGTTTTAACAAATCACACCGAATCCGCTACCGGTGTGTGTAGGGACGTCTCAATTAAATGAAAAAGTTAACTGGTAAAATTAAATGACACAACTATAATAGGTGAAAACTATGAGAGAATATCATATAACAGAAAGTTAATCCGTTTTTTTTTCGTACGTCCATTCAATAATCCGATTATCCAATTTCCAATAATCCAATTATCCAATTTAAAAAAAATCTAATATATATTTTTTTATCTAATATTAAAAAAAAAAAGACATGCCCGCTGAGTTTCTTGCCAATTCTTCTCAGGACAGAGGCTAGTTCTTGTGAATTGGCGGTAGTTCTTTTTACGTTCAACAAGTATGTACTTTCATTTATGTTGAATAAATTTTTTTTTTATTTGATTTGTATTGAATGACATTTTTACTACTGAACCGATTTTTTTTTAGATATTTCTATCGTTTTTTATTCCAATCAAACTGGTTATCTACGAGTACGATACACTTTTGGAGATTTTGACTCCGGACAAGTTTCCGAACAGCTTCGAGAAATACATGAGAATATCCATTTTTACGATTATCGTTTTGACAGTAATGCTGTCGTATGAAATGGTAGGTTGCAATAAGATACAAAATTTATGTAGTAAGTAAATAGATACTTATTGTGATTAATTCATGGCTTTCCATAGTATATGAACAAGCACGTACCTAAAACTTTTCAATTCAATTTGGGATTTAGTTGAAAATGTATTTAATACACAAATAAATGTGTAATTGAAAATTTTAATTTTAAAATAGGTTTGTCGCGTAACGGCCATTTTCGTGACAAGATTAGAAAATCACAAAACAGTCGAATCGTATGAGCGTTCTATGGCCATGAAACTGGTAATGATTAGTTTTTGTGCTACATTTCCGATAATGATACATTACTCTTGGTTCAAAGTAAGTAAAGTCTATAACTATTCTATTATATACTAGTTAAATACCGGTCCACTTTGCTGGCCTATTTTTGATTTTATTTCGATACGGTTGCTATCACACTTCACAGAATCACTCACTAGGCCAATAAATGAAGATTTCCTGAAATACAGAGTCTATAGGGAACATACACACATCGACTTCTATATAATATGTAGATTTTTATCTACATTCGTGCATATAACATTATTATAAATTAAAACAATTACTTAAATAATAAATAATAGTTTAAAAAAATACGCTTTTATAGAAAATCCAACTAAAAAATTGAATATTTTTAAACTATTATTTATTTCCCATTTTTTAGTTGAATTTCAATTTTTTAAATATTGAATTGTCTTCGGTCCTTAATAAGTATGCCAAATTTCGAGTTAATTGGACGTTTTGAAGGGAGTCAAAATCATGTTCAAAGATTCCGTTACATACTAACGTGTATACGTCTGAAGTTAATAAAAGCATATTAAAATAAACACAGGCTATGCAGAACCGCTCCATTTTTACATGGAGTCGTAAGATTGCAAAGGGTTTCACTGGGAATAGGGCGTTTGGTAAACTTGCAGGAGTAGGTAGGTATGAGCAACCCACACATATATCTGCCGCGAAGTAGTAATATTCCCGTTTTTGAAATATGGCACAGCCGCTATACTAACCATTAAGATTTTTGTCCCAAGGTCGTTGTGAGGCATTCAGTTGTCTATAGGTAACCATTTGAAATCGGAGAGCCCTGAGCTTGTACACGTTCCTATGCATTTTTTTTTTATAAGACACCGAAATTACTAGAGCGAAAGTCTAGTTACCGGACGCTGAATTCGACTTGCCTTTTGTTTTAATTATTATTCATAAGCTGATGTGATTTGTGTTTCAGAGTAATCGTTTCTATGTACCTGGTCGTATATATACAACCCAAAAATTCGCCAACTACTATTTCTTGCGACACATGTACGCTCGCAACTGCGGTATTAATCCTTGTATTGATGATGTGTTCGTAGCACTAACCGTGTCTTTCCTATGTAAACAAATTTTGCCCAAATTTCTGTTGATTTGCAAGTTAGTATAGAACTTTATTGCATTAAACGCCTGTTTCTTATTCGTAAGAATATAAAAGTACTTTTTTAATTTAATATTTTCTCGTACATACATTCTGGTTTGATTTTTATTAAAGCTCGTATGTAAAGTATATTAAAATTATTTATATCGAGATATGACATCATATACCATAGGCCTATAGACACCAAAATCTGAATCTTATCTAAACTGCCGCACACAAGAACCTGAATTCAATTGTCTGATTGTCAAATTCCGAACTGATCCACTGTTCGATTTACACCCAAAGATCTGAAATTCGCCGAGCCAACTACAAAAATGTAATAAGATGCTTTTTCAGTAAGCATTTCTACACAGGTAGGAAGTTCTTCAGTAAAACGTGGAAAAAAATAACTTACATTTCCATTTTTTTAATAGGAATTTATTTATTTATCAAAGAACTGATTACAATCAAGGCCGTAATATTAATAAGACGATCCCTTGCTGGGAAAGAGAGTACAGGTTGCAATCTATCACTGAGAGGACGCTGGCTTTGAAATACAACTATTTAGGTAGATTAAGTATACTTTTATTTCGTTATAAAAATACTGAATAATGTGTATTTATTCAGTATTTTTTATGAGTTCATTAAAGTAAATTATTAAACATTAAAGTACCTAAATTATTTCACCCTCAATTTGATCAATTTCAGCTTTACAATTCGGATTTGTTACACTGTTTGTTAGCGCTTCACCATTGATACCTTTGCTGGCACTTATTGTTAATTTACTGGATATAAGGTATGTTATTGTTGATGCTTATTTTGAATATTCAATATCCATTTCTGAAACTGAAACTTTTTATTTTTATGGCAATTTTTATTGAATAGTATTATTGTTTGTTGCGCTGTTCTTTGTACGGATACTTATAAATAACAAAACAGACTTGTCGCGCTACCTACCCCCATTTCTTAAGTCATTTTCAACAGATTCAAACATATTTTAATTACCATATCTTGATGTAATGAAACCTCTAACCTAGAGAACTTTCAAGAGATTAGGCTTTTTTATTGTTGTCGAACAATCTAATAGCGTAAAACTGCGCTAGTACATATAAAGTGAAGTTCATAAACGCTAAAACATAAATTCCGCCTTTAATCGAAGTTTCAGTTAGGTACATTACGGGCCGGCTATGCTTTCTTTCAAACTGGAATGTGGGATTACTCCATTGGTTCTACAACTTGTCCTACTACTACCTAGTATTTAAAACAATCATTAAGAGGTGAAGCTTGGTAGGAAAATAAGAAAAAACTATCACTACGGGAAATGAATTTTTACGAGGAGACTTAACGCTTTACGTCCTTCGTCGATTTCTATTACTAAGCGCCTGAATTGTCTAACGTTGCCTTCTTTTGTTCATAATATATTATGTTATAGGTTTTTAGATCTCTTAAAATTAGATTCATTCTCAAAATTTTCGGATTAGTCTTCCCCAGAAGTCTACTAGACATTCCGGCGCCTATAGTATCAGAAATCGACATCACTACTTCAGTGCGCCAAAGTAAGGCACCGCTGACCTTCATGGCAGTCAAAGGGTCTGGTCCTTATGAGTAATAATAGGGTAGGTTATTAATTAATCCAATCAAAACCATCTTGCGCGATATATCTGCGACAAGGCTCTGGTATACGTCAATGAATCGGTCATCGCGATTGCTCCCGGGATTTTCATGTTATTTTTTCTTTTTTTATTGCTTAGATGGGTGGACGAGCTGACAGTGGGCAGCTCGTGTTATGTGGTTACTGGAGCCCATAGACATCTACAACGTAAATGCGTCACCCACATTTAGATATCAGTTCTAAGGTCTCAGTATAGTTACAACGGCTGCCCCACCCTTCAAACCGATACGCATTACTGCTTCACGGCAGAAATAGGCAGGGTGGTGGTCCCTACCCGCGCGGACTCACAAGAGGTCCTACCACCAGTAACTACGCAAATTATAATTTTACGGGTTTGATTTTTATTAGACGATGTTATTTATTCCTTCACCGTGGAAGTGAATCGTGAATATTAGTTGAGTACGTATATCATTAGAAAAATTGGTACCCGCCTGAGATTCGAACACCAGTGCATCGCTCAACACGAACGCACCGGACGTCGTATCCTTTAGGCCACGACGACTATTGGTTAATGGTTCGTGTCAGTGACACAAATATGTTGTTGGGTTGATATTTAATAACTTACCGTGTTTAAGAATACATAGAAATTAAAAATTCGTATGCTTAGAATTAATTCTTTTATTACTTTGTCTATCGAGTTTCATATTTAAAAACAGATATAACGCAAAGCAGTTTCTGTTGGCATCGAGACGAGTTTTATTGCTCGATCGCTCTGGTTTAGATATTTGGTCCAATATGCTCACCATAATATCGTACTTGTCGATATTGAGTAATGTAAGTAGCTATTCGAAGTCTTTTTTGTAGAAAATACAATGTTATTATAGAAGATAATCCAAATAAATGTAATTTTCAAATCACATTAATAATGAAATTGCCTAATGACTGCTCCACCCTTTATGACATGGATTTTTTTATTACCTTTGTTTTTCGAGCTGAATCTTTCTATGATGTTCCCGCGTTTATGGGGCGCGTGGAATAATAATATGTGGGACATAGCTAATGGAAAATTCTGTGATGCCCACAGACAGATTTCAGCCACAAAATCCCAATTCAGTGGCTGAAAACGGTATAGGCCAGGGGCAAAAATATCAGAGGTCAATATCGAACGAGGAGAATCGTGCCATTTGTATAATGAAAGATTACAGTTATAAATCTGTTTCTACAGGCGGTATTAATGGCGTGGTCTTCTCGGTTTATAAAAAGACGTTTTTATCTCAGTAATAATAATACTATGGATAATTTTTTTGCGTTTACCACAACAAGATTTGTTTCACAGGTTGGTTTTTGCCTCTACTTTGTTTAACACATTATTTAATGGGTTCACACCACGATTTTTACTTTTAATAAATGAATAAAATAATTCATTGAGCACTCGTTAGGTATGGTTAATACTTCCGTAGATTTTGTAATGAGTTCGCGATATTTCACGCTATTACAAGCATCATGAGCACGGGCAGAATTTTTCAATCACAACTTACAATCTTATCAATAACAACTTTGTTCTTATATATATATATATTTGCCCATACAAGTCTAGTAGGTATAACATTTTTTTTCAATTATCATTTTAAATTCAATTGCCCATGAAGTTCTCCCGAATCTTCTCAGTGGGTCGCAATTAAGATCCAGTGATAGATTTTGCGAAGCGCAGCTCTTGCTACGGCTAGTATTAGCCAATTCTCTCAGGTTGAGCCCATGAGCTCACCCACCTGTGCGGGCGTAGCTTGAATAGCCCCACAGGCTACCAGCGAATAATCTATATTTATACTAATATATATATCTATAGTTGTTGTTACGGATGTTTTTTTAGAACTACTGAACCATGCATCCGTTTGACTTGAAAGTTGGTATCCATGTAGAAAATACATGAACTTAATGGATAGGCTAATATTTATATGAGTGTTGGACTCCGTACACCAGTTGCGGGGGCGTTAATGATGAGAATCTTTGGGGGGGTCAGAAATAATAATGTTAACTTTAAATGCCCGGCGAAGTGGACGGGTACAGCTAGTAATATATAATAATAGGTAGGGACAGAAAAAAATCATAAATATTTTGGAATTTGATCTCTATATTGTATAGGTCATACCTACTTAATGTCATTTAAGAATAAAAATATAAACATTGTTATTCCGTCTGCACATTTAAGTTACTGTCCAATCATATCGTTCAATCTGTAATGTATGATAACCGTTAGTAAATTGATTATTGGTTGATAATAAATTTTTGTAATAAACTTGTATTTTGCTTCTAGGATTTCTTGAAGTTAAGTACGATGTCAAAATCCTTTAAAGCATACAAAGGATTTATTCCCAACGATTGCTACTATCCCGGTACCTACTCGTTTAATGTTGTTTAATATAACTCGGTTATATAATCCAGTCACAGTGACACATTTCTTTGTGTTGCAAATATTTCGGCATGCTTTCTGCTTTCGGCTGTATAATCTCGTCGACCAACCTTTAAAACTAAGAAAGACAGTATCCGTGATATGCGGGGAAGATACGGTCCTGGGTTACAATGGTTTGCGGCCTGTTAAGGTTCTTATTACGCTTCAATGCTTTCGAAGTCACGCTCTTGAGACAGGAGGTCTAAATCTCAGTTATGTGGTATAACGGCAGACCTATGCCTTCAAACCCGAACGCATAACTGCCTTATGCTAGAACTAGACAAGGCACCGTAATCTACCCGTGCGGCCATACAAATATACCCTGTTATAATTTGTTGTTCTTGATTTCCAATAGGTACCTACAGTACTTTGATTATATGAAGTTATTGTTTTAACAGGTGTGATGTTGTATCTACCTGAATATAAGGTGCAGTTTCCAAATTTTAACATCTTTTACTTTTATCCTAATTATGTTCCTTTACCGGAGCATTACCAAATAAAAACTCAAGAGAATAATTCACTAATAATTTATGAGGTAAGAAAAAAATCTCGATACTGTTGGGCGTAAAGATCTAACCGTCGTAGATGATAAGAATTTCTAAGATATTTTAGCAAAGCATAAATTAGCTTACTTTTTTCGTGCCCCCTATCATTTGACCATCATCATCATCGATATATTACCACTAGATCCCGCGTAAAGGCGTCAAAAGTAACCAAACAAAACAGTGCTTAGATTCATAATAAGCACTGTTTTGCCGTCAGTGTCACGCCGACCGTCGAGTGGAACGATCCTAAAATGCGCTGTAAAAAGATGTAAAAAAACACGCTTAAAAAGAGAAAACAACATGAAATTTAGAACCAATTATATTGGTTAGTGGTAATATATCGATGATCATCATCGATATTTATCACTGCCCCAATAGATTTATTCCGATTTCTATCCGTTAACTGTAGTTCGTCCCATCGGTGTTAGTCTCATTTTGAGCCGCGAACTCGTTCTCCTATCTACAGCAAAAAAACCTTAGGCAGGTCAGTATTTTTTATGTGTTAAATTATTTTAAGCTGTCTTATTTAATATGTAATTTTTTTACAGTATATCGGGTTGATGGCTGTCTTATTAGCTCAATATTTAATCTCTGGTACATCGAAAGACGTTGAGGACACTATAAAAATAGAACGGAAACTGAAAGAAGCTTATATCACATACACAGGATAAAGCGTTTGAAATCTACTTGACAAAATAAATACTGTATTAAATTTCTTGTTTTGTTTGAATTGCATTTCTGTATTTCCGAAATGTACACATACAAATAGAAACAAGAAATGGTAACGTATAAAGAATAGAATTTCTAAATCTAATTATTCTGTGCTTTACAAGATTCATGCCACCAAATAGTAATTTAAGGGAACTTACCGCAAAAGATGTGCGTGGCCATCTCTATTATAGTAGGTTTCCACTAACCATAATAGAGACATTAACTTAAAAACGTTTTATTGTATTCAATAGAATATCACCTAAATTTACATTGCGTAACACAGTTACAGAAACATTCGAATTGAAAAATTCCTCCTATTTTTAGCAAAGTCTGCTAACTATACCAATAAATCTGATTTAACAACTTTCGCTTGTGTTTCACACGGCAGATATGGTTTCAGCCTTCGTTACTAAAGATTTGGCTATATGGGTGGGGATTCATTAGCCTATTTACTGGACGAATCAAAAAAGTTTATGACGTTTGTCTCTAATCTATGTTTCTATATAAACTTTGAAGACTTTATTGCTCAATGCTCACGGGAAAAGTTTCAAAAATGAGTGACAATATGATTAAAATAGGAGATTATATTGTAATCCAAAAGCAGAATTTCAAAAAGCTTCACAAGTATAATAAGCCTAATTCTACTATTACCGTAGGAAGAGACAGTATTAATTTAAATGGCATTGAGGGGTGTCGATACTTTTCTACTTTCAAAATGATAAGTAAAAGTAACAAAAAAGCCAGGGAATACACAGTGGAGCTAACTGACGAGGTGGTCAATCTGAAAGATGAGATTGAGATAAAATTATCTGGTAGTGATAATAGAAACATCGTTGATGATGGACTCTCACAGAAACTGACAGCTGCAGAAATCGAAGACCTGAAGAATGACGCTAATAGGGCTTCAGATATTATAGAATCTTTAATTACTAATTCAAATACCTTTCACAATAAAACAGAATTTTCTCAGGAGAAGTATTTAAAGAAGAAAGAAAAGAAATATTTTGAATATTTACAAATATTAAAACCTAACCTAAGAACGATAGCAGAAATCATGTATAAATTAGAACCTGGTAAAGTTCAAAATTTAAGAATAGACACTTTGTCACAGATTATTACAACTGTGAATATTTATTGTGAGGGAAATCATTTATTATATGACTCTGGATCTAATGGTTTAGTTGCTGCGGCTTTATTAAGTTCTATTGGTCAAAATACTAATGGTAGACTAGTCCACATGCACCCCGGCAACATGTCTCAGAAACAAGCTCTCTTAGCTATGAATTTTCCAGAAGAACAACTTAAGAGATGTATTTCTGTTAATGTTTATTCTGCATTAAGACAATTTTATCAAGGTTGTGATACAAATTCAAATGAAAATATAAAAGAAATTCCTATCACAGAGTCAAATCAATTAAAAAGAAAATTAGTAGAAAATGACAATGAACCTAGAAGAAAAATTGCTAAACCTGATGAAGAAGTATCTGAACCAGTAATTGATGAATTAAAAGAAAATAGTAACAAAGGTGATCCAAAGATACCAAAATGGCATTTCGATAACATTTATGCTGCACAAATTCTTGAAAAAAAATTGGATTCATTGGTTATAACTTGTAAGGAAGATCCTCAAAATATATTTCTTGAATTAGTTAATTTTATCAAACCTGGCCGACCATTTGTTATTTACTATAATGTATCAGAGCCATTACAAAATCTATACTTAGCTTTAAAATCACAAAGTAATGTTGCAGCATTAAAACTCACAAGCAACTGGATGAGGAATTACCAGGTAAGCTTCTTTATTTTAATTTTGTTATTATTGAACATCAACAACCATATAATTTATCTAATATGTAGAAAAAATCAGTAAGTACCAATTAATTTCAACTCTAAACTAAACATAATTATGCTCGAGTAAACTAATAGAAATTAAGTAAATCACCTTATACTGTGAACAGACATGGTAAACATACTTAATACCACTAATAGAGTGAACTGCATAATGAAAACAATTTGATTAAAGATAAAGACCCTTAATCTATAATCAAAAACTATTTCCAATCATTTCATAATATGAGAAAATGCAGCAAAAAGAAAAATTATACTTAAATAATACACACTGGCTGCACTATTAAAATAGATGATAAGCCTGAATCCAAGCAATCATCAAACTTGCATCAAACTTTATTATGCTTATCTGTATATTATACTGTCTATACTATTTATTTATAACTTTTCGTAGGTAAGGGGTCACACAAAAACTGACAAATTATTGATAATTATAATATAAAGGATACTACTTGTATGTGTAATTATGTTTTTTGGTGGTCTAAACATGTCATTCAAGGCCAATATCATCAACAGTTGCTACACTGATAATAATATAAACATCAATGATGGCTGATTGCCTTATGATTGTCTGGTTATTTATCTGCCTGTTGGAATAAATAAAACAATGATCTCTAAGAGAGTTAATATTTCCACTGTTGTTCCCACAAAAAATATTTTTTTCTAGCATGTCTAACAGCTCATTTTATCTCTGAAAGTTCAAAACTTTTAAATATTAATAAAATTTTCATTTGTTTTCTTTCACATTGTAGGTTTTGCCAGAACGAACCCGTCCTGATGTCATTATGAATGGTGCTAGTGGGTATTTGTTATCAGGATATGTACTTAAATGAGAATTATGTTCGTTACAACTTTATATTAATAAATTTTTATACAACAGTATTTTTTTTAAAAGAAACACATCTTTTGATACAAAATTTATTTAAATATTCTCAAGTGATCATAGATGATAGGGATTCATTTTTGTCTAAATGCATCAATTCAACACTGACATGCAATGAAGTGCAGTTGCTGATTTTATTTTCCATAATATTAAAGTTTAAAACTAAAATAAAATTATCAACCAAGTTAAATAAAATTGTTCTAAGATCTTAAATTTTTATTACTAGAATGAAAATAAGCATGTATGATTTTAAATGTAAAAATTGCACAGTACAGTAACAAAGGTAAGTGAAGGAATGTAAATCAGTCAATGTTAACTATGCATTTGATGTTATTTATAAATGTAAATTGAACAGTGATTTATATTCGAGAGGAACTTTGTTGATGTGTTGCATAATTTTGATGAGATTTTCAAATTAATTTGGCACTTAAAATGTTTAGTTCCTTTTACTATAAGCTACAAAAGCATGGCTGTGTTAAGCTATAAAAAAGCTGCATTTTTTTTCTATAAACATATTTTTGGATTTCATCCAAATACCCTATCTCGAATGTGATTAATGATATTTTAATGACATATATTCTATAAATGGTAATTTATTGTCAAAGCTTATTTTGGACGTGGATTCTTTCCTAAAATAAGTTACAAACTTATGAGAATCATATTTAACTGTAGTATGTATGTTGTAATTGCCATTTCTATAGAGGAATGTAGTGATTTATGATATAAAAATAGCAGCGACTGCAAATTACATGACTACAAGCAATTCATATATATTTGAAACTTGAGTTCTTAACTATAAATATGAATTCATTCAAATCATTTATATAAGATATATTTTTGTATATTACACAATATTGCATAGAAAACATTTGTCATAAATATAATTTCATTAACCTAGATCATTCAATTGACTGCTCCGAGTTAAACCAAAGAGATCTTATAAGACTGCATAGATTTAGTTGATTCTACAACATATTGTACTTTTTTGTAAACAAGAAAGTAGTTTATAACATATCAAATATGAAACAGGGTGATATGAAGTAGCTTCCTATTATAAATTACAATTATTGCTTTGCACTGCCAAAAGCCATTGCACCACGTGAAGGTCGAAGTTACGACCAAACTCATCTAATTAACTAGGTTGTTGTAGAATTTTGTAAATCTAAATCATAAAAAAATCAAACCAAAAATATAATACTGCACCGGGTTTCGCACCAATTTTAAATAAATACACAATAGTTATATGCAGTACTTTCCGTTAATAATATATATATTGAAACTTTGGTATTGGTGTTAGTGTATCGAAAGGCATAATAATTATATTGCTATGATTGAAGGCTTTAGAATTAAGCTACAGATCGAACAACTGGGTTTGACACTGGTTTTAACGTGCGACGATGATGCTCGATGCTGACGCTTGTCGTCAGAAGCCTCATAAAGCCTAGGCGTAGACAAGGACACGTGCGAGCGTCGGCCGGCGCCCTGTGACGCGCCGTCAGGACGAAGGGCCAGACGCGCGGCGGTCGTCTGACAGCTATGAAGAGTCATCGTCGTACCACGTGCGAAAGTCGCAACTCTCGTCATAGTCGTCCTGTAGTAAGATATTTGCGTTTTATATATCGACGCTTGAAAGGCAAACATGACTAAGCAACAAAAACTGCTTTGTACATAAATGATAGGCAATAACCATATTCGATGCGCAAAAAAAATATATTTCTAAGTCTATTAAAATCATTTCAATCCTACAGCTACTAGCTAGATTCTACTACAGCTATATTCGTTAAAATAAATTTTGTTTTCAGGTATTTCAACTTTAAATTAGTCTACTGTAAAGTTCACGCATTGTCGCTTAGTCACGTTTGCCTTTCACGCGTCGATATATATTTTTTTCATTCTTAATTAGAGCCATACACCTATTTTTTTTTTTTTAATGCTTAGATGGTTGGAGGAGCTCACAGCCTACCTGATGTTAATTGATTACTGGAGTCCATAGACATCGACAACGTAAATGCGCCATCCACCTTGAGATATAAGTTAGTTCTCTTAGTTAGGTCTCAAGTATAGTTGCAACGTCTGCCCCACCCTTCAAGCCGAAACGCATTACTGCTTCACGGCAGAAATAGGTAGGGTGGTGTAGTACCTACCCGTGCGGACTCACAAGAGGTCCTACCACCAGTAATTATTTATTAGGGGTTAAGTCGCTTTTCATATTTAACCTAAAATTATTTTGAATACTAAATGAAACGGGATAACTAACCGCCATCCAAACATGATCAAGAACGTCCTCTGCGGCGAAACGCAGTTCAGGTTGTGGACGAAGCATGTTGGCGACGAGGTCGATGGCCCCGGCCGACACGCGCTCCCAGTGCGGCGCGGGGAACTCCAGTCGCGCCGAGAGGATCGCGTCGAACAACTTCTCCTGGTCGCCGTCCGGTGAGGAGAAGGGCGGGAAACCGCACAGCAGGATGTATAAGATCACTCCCGCGGCCCACACGTCGATCTGATCCAAACATAATGCTATGTTTATATATTATGTATGTATATATATGTATATATATTATGTATATGTATATTATGTATTTCACTGGATTGGTACACCGCGCGTAGTTCGTTTCCAAATGATTCTTGTCCACCTGATGGTTGTCTGGAACAGATCGCTCTTAGCGATAAAACCGCCAATTGTACTTTTTTGTGTTTAATGTATTGCACTGTTTATTTGTTTTTTGGTGTACAATAAAGAATACTCTCTCTCTCTCTCTTTCTCTCTCTCTATGTTTAACTGAGTTGCATATAGAAGTTTTTTACACACCTTCTCACGTCGAGGTTCTCTACACAGTGATTACGTGTTCCAAGCGATCCATTAATGGACATGGCCGAACATGACTGAACGCTTTCGTAATGATATAGATTCTGATTACCACTAAGAAAAGTTTACAGGTATATGATATCGATAGGTAGGACAAAGCTGTATTACATACGTAATAAAGGTTAGAAATCATTTATTTTAATTTCATTTTACGTTTTAGAACTTAGCTCAAAAAAAATTTTTTTTTATATTTTATTTTATTTGTTTATAAAACGAAATAGGGTTTTAAATATATTCTTAATAAACGGCAGAGTGAAAGTACTGGGATCTTGTGAGCCATAGGGTATCTATAGACTATTTAAAAGACCAGGAAAAAAATCCCATCAATACCTTATACAAACTTTATAATTATTTTTTTGCTCTCATGCTGTCAAGAACTTTTAGTGCCTACTTGTACTCTGCATTTGGGACAGACTATTCTAGTTTAATTAGAGTTTTCCATTTTAATGAAGATGTATGGCTATACATACTTTGCGCGACGGCCCAAATAGGCACTAGTACTGTGCGAACTAGCTTATGTAGTATTGTGTATACCTTCAGTCCATATCCAGTTTCGAGGAGAATCTCCGGAGCAACATAAGTAGGAGTGCCACAGACGGCATGAAGTGGTCTCCAAACTTCAACTGCGAGACCGAAGTCAGCCAGTTTCAAGCCGCGGATACTTCCATCCGAACCCACTTCCACCTTCATAAACATAAATACACTTATGACATTTCGTCTTCTCGCATTAAAACTGTATAATCTCAAAAATTAATAATTTTACAGGAGAGTGTTTTAAAGGTTTAACATGTGATATTTTTAATATTAATCATCTTTGCAGCATTTTTTTTTTACCAATTACATTATCTGTCTTTTAAAGTTTTTTTTTGTACCTATCTGCGATCACTCCTGGACTATGTCTTTTAAAGTAAGATAAAATTATGTATTAATTTTTTTTTTATTGCTTAGATGGGTGGACGAGCTCACAGCCCACCTGGTGTTAAGTGGTTACTGGAGCCCATAGACATCCACAACGTAAATGCGCCACCCACCTTGAGATATGTTCTAAGGTCTCAGGTATAGTTACAACGGCTTGTTATAGTAGTCAAAATATAGGTAAACAAAAACAAAAAAATACTTAAACTATACTACGCTCTTTTGACAATATTTATAAGAAAAATACTGGTGATACCAAATAATTTCGCATATTAACTCAATTTCGAATACTTTTGGAAATTATACACTTTTAATGCGAAAAGACGATTTGTTTTTGTCATATCAATTTCTTTAATCTTAGCACAATTATAATTTAATTTTATTGCTTACCATATTAGTCATATTTCATAATCTTGGAACTCAGTAATAAAGTGATTGAGTGCAATTAAAGTAGGTACTTAATTTCTGTGGTGATCAGCAATAATGGAATAAATTTTAGTGTTAGTGATATTAATAGCTTACCAAAAGATTTTCTGGTTTGATGTCACGATGTACTATGGAAAGCGAGTGTAGATATGCAATAGCTGATGTTAAATGGCCGATTAGCAAACGAGCTTGCGGTTCTGAGAATTTGGAAGCGACCGCGATACTATCGAATAAGTCTCCACCTAAAAATATAATTATGATCAAGCTATGTACAAATCGTCAGATTTACTTAGCGTATTATATTTCCTGGTAATCGTAATATTAAACTAGTAAATAAAATTCAAAGATTAATACTTTCAAATGTATTAGTGGAAAACAAAACAAAATTTAGATGTTTTCGTGCGTGTCATAACATGTTTCAATGCAAATATTGATTTAACTTATCATAAACACTGAGTGCAAGGGAACCGGTATCAAAAACAGGTTAGCGATGGGTTTTCTTTACAATAACAATAAAAAATGAAGTCTAAAAATTATATTTTGCGTTAATGTAATGTCACAACACATTCAGTAGACGTGCCGAGTCCGCGATTTGGTGTTAAGAGGGAACGTCCGTCATCGCCATCGCTATATTTCAGGCGGAAACGCGGAGAAAACATGAATTTTCCATAATGTGAAGTACTTCTCCTTAACATACCGAATTAATATCGTTTTGGCTTCGGCAACGTATTATGACCAAAGTTAAGTGTATGTTATTGTTACTGTGGTTATTAATGACTTCATAAACCATGTTTCAAGCCTGATGAATGTGTTTTAAGTGCGGTTTATTTTATTACCTATTCTTTAATTATTATTTTAATATTTATATGGGAATTAAATTAACATCATTTTATCACTTAAAACCTAACATGATTAGTTCTATATGTACTCACCGCTGACATATTCCATAACAAGGAATAACCATTCAGGACTATCTTGTTCTTCTATTAATGACACAATACGAGGGTGACAAAGTTTTCTCATTACTCTTACCTAAAAATGAAGATATTTTAAAATATGTAACTACAATAAAATTGTATATTTAACTAAAGCTTATATAAATATTGGTTCGATTGCAAAAACTTCGATATATTAAAAATCTAAGAATAGTTTTTTTTTCTCTTGAAGATGCTTCTTGTGCATATTCATTATATTCCTTTGCTAGTTAAAAAATAATACCTGTCGTAATTATATTTAAAAGGACAAACCCGAAATCCATACAAACTTGGGCCTGGCGTTACAGTGCTAGAATTTGGGCATAAGTTACAATACCTAAGAAGGTTTCATGAGCCCAATTTTCAGGTCTCCCAGCAATGGCCAAATTGGTAAAATCAGACAATGTTTACATTTTAGGTTATGTTTATTGTTCGAGATATTTTAATAAAAACGATATTTTTGAGGCTGTGTCCTACTAAAGATGAGTAATTTTTTACGAAACCTGTTGCAGCAACAGGTTGCTTTAAAATAAAAATGGAACCTGTTAAGAGAAATCGCGCGTTAGGTTGTTTACGAAAACGAACGAAAGCCAAAAATTAAAAACAACGTAATGCGAAACGCGCTGCGCACGAAATGATTTTTTTAAGGGATTTTATGACCTGGTAACTAAGACCTTTAGGTCAGTCTTATTTTAATTTTAATGAAAACTTTTTTATATGAAAAACTATATTTAACTGAAACTTTTTTATATAAAATATAAATCATTACGTGCTCCCATAATATTATCTCATCACATTTCATTTCATTTTATTTCATGCCTTTTTTATTTTTATTTTTTATTGCTTAGATACCCATCGACGAGCTCACAGCCCACCTGATGTTAAGTGGTTACTGGAGCTCATAGACATGTACGACGTAAATGCGCCACCCACCTTGAGATATAAGTTCTAAGGTCTCAGTATAGTTACAACGGCTGCCCCGCCCTTCAAACTGAAACGCATTACTGCTTTACGGCAAAATCCAAAATATCTTCAGTTGGCAACATTAAAGATAACATAACACGATTTGATACATTTGTGTTTTTCTATGGCATAGTCACATTAATATAAAAATGCAAAACTACCCTTTCATGCTATATTTAATGTTGTCAGTTGTAGATATTTTGAATTGCCGCCATTGTAAGTAGTTGTGTCACGATTCGATGGCCATACTCTATTTACATTGATTAAAATACCTATAAAAACAGTCATTTATCCTTAAGCAAAAGAGTATTCATTATTTTTTACACTTGATTTCCACTAAATCGATCCTATTTTATGGATGTTCTAATTCTAATCCGCACGTTTGTGGAGCTAGTTACGTATATTGAAATAAGTGTTGCAGATGTTTACAAAGATTGTTTAAAACAAAAAATTGAATTCAACTTATTTTCTACACTTGGCCATTGTCAATGAAGCTAAGATTTTAATAGGTTAATCAAGCAAAATAGACGAATTTTTTGGTACATATCCCATTCGTGTAACGCTTACGGCCTGGCCACGGGGATCGGCGGTGCGAACAGCGAAGCGGTGGGCGAGGCGACCATTCGCGCAGCACCGTTTGCAGGCCACGGGTACTCACGTTCGCCGCCGCGACTAGTAAGGAAGTCCGACAGCGAAATGTCTATATCGAAATTATCTCGATATTGCTTACAAATTAATAGTTTTTTGGTTCAGGACCTATTATTTGGAAAAGATTGTGAAGTACATGATTTGAATAAGAATCGGAGTATACCTATAGATGGAGAATTCCACAAGAAGTACGAGAAATACTTTGAGTGGCTAGACTTCCAAATAGCTGGTCTAGCTAGTATTTCAACTTTTTTTTTTTATTGCTTAGATGGGTGGACGAGCTCACAGCCCACCTTGTGTTAAGTGGTTACTGGAGCTCATAGACATCCACAACGTAAATGCGCCACCCACCTTGAGATATAAGTTCTAAGGTCTCAAGTATAGTTATAATGGCTGCCTCACCCTTCAAACCGAAACGCATTACTACTTCACGGCAGAAACAGGCAGGGTGGTGGTACCCACCCGCGCGGACTCACAAGAGGTCATACCCCCAGTAATTACGCAAATTATAATTTTGAGGGTTTCATTTTTATTACACGATGTTATTCCTTCACCGTGGAAATCAATCGTGAACATTAAAATTTATTGAGTACGTATTTCATTACAAAAATTGGTACCCGCCTGATATTCGACTACCGGTGCATCGCTCAACACCGGACGTCTTATCCGTTCGGCCACGACGAGTTTAAAAATATAAAAAAAAAAATTAATAAAAAATATAAAATATAAAAATTTCGGCGTTCATTTTTCGCGGCGAAAACAACTAAACTCATTTAATCACTGCACTATTCGCCGCGACTACCGCTCGACTCCGTGGCTTGCGCCGTCCTTATTCATGCATTTGTTTTGCTCGCCCGCCGCACCGCGCGATTCGCTCGGTACATTTCGCCGGTCGCTTCGCCGGTCGCCGGTGCGCGTGGCTTGTTAGGTACATTTCTATGCGCTTGTTTTAGTCGCTAGACGCTTCGCCGTTCGCACCGCGCGAATATTCGTATCGGCGAATGTCCCGTGGCCAGGCTGTTAGGCCCAAAATGGGGTTTCTCCTTTATGGCCTTTATTAGTAGAAACTGACTAAACGCAGAGATATTCTGCATTCGTAAAATTAAAAATATAAATCCAAAATATTTCTTTATTAACTCTTTTGTAGAGAAGGATACGCCCCAACTGTGAGTGGTCACCGTCGATCATGAATATCAATAATAGGACACAGCCAAGCCACTGCCTACCGCTTACTCTTTCATTACTACTACCTACCTCTTGCATTATTACTACTGCCTACTCTTTCATTTGAAGAACATGTTATGGCGATCAGGGAACATCTCGCAGGGGTGTTAATTTCAAAATTGATGGTATGTGGTACGACTGATCTCTGAAAGCGCACTGAGGAATAATGTGGTAATTTCAGGCAGTACACAATGACATGATGCGCTGATATAACCACGAGTTGTATGATATTTACAAAGATCCTAATATCATAAGAACTATAAAAATTGGACGCCTACAATGGGCAGGACATGTAGTTCGAATGGAGGTGAGACCAGAATGCCAAGACAACTACTATATGGCAAACCGGAGGGCCGCAGACATCGTAGCAGGCCCAAATTCCGCCCAAACTACGCAGATAGCGTAGAGCACGACCTCAAAGTTATCCGTGTCAAGTACTGGAAGGAGAAAGCCCTGAACAGAGCAGTCTAGAGAGACATACTGGACCAGGCTAAGGCCCACCCTGGGCTGTAAGGCCTAAGATGATGATGATATGGTGCGCTGATAAAATGACCGAATTATCTAAAAGAATTCCTAAGAGTACGCGAGGATATTGTAAATCAGGACAACGACAAGAGAAGACATATGGCTTAAGCGAAGTCCCTCGAAACTAATTTGTATATTATTATCTACAGGATAAATCAATATCCGAATGACTAGAGGCTACATACACTACACAATCAAAATGTTCACTATGAAAGAAAAATAAATTTAACAACGACTCACCTCCGCCTCAACGTAATGTTCTTTGCCTTTGCATTTCGCTTTATCAATAACTTTAAGAGCGTAATCCTTTCCGGTAGTTCTGTCTCTGCATGTCCTTACAACAGCAAAATTGCCGTCACCTGTACGAGAAGCACACATTTTAATATTATTGATTGTGATGTGATTTGTTTTTTTTATTTGGGTGGACGAGCTCACAGCCCACCTGGTGTTAAGTGGTTACTGGAGCCCATAGACATCCACAGCGTAAATGTGCCACCCACCTTGAGATATAAGTTCTAAGGTCTCAAGTATAGTTACAACGGCTGCCCCACCCTTCAGACCGAAACGCATTACTGCTTCACGGCAGAAATAAGCGGGGTGGTGGTGGTGGTACTTACCCGCACGGACTCACAAGAGGCCCTACCATCAGTAATTACGCAAATTATAATTTTGCGGGTTTGATTTTTATTGCACGATGTTATTCCTTCACCGTGGAAGTCAATCATGAACATTTGTTGAGCACGTATTTCATCAGAAAAATTGGTACCCACCCTCCTGGGATTCGAACACCGGTGCATCGCTCAACACGAATGCACCAGACGTCTTATCGTTTAGGCCACGACGACTTCTAGATCTAGTACATCTAATTCGATCGATGACTGACTTTGTTCTGTACGTTTGACCAGATTAAGGTGCACAATGACTAATTTACTACGTGATACTTAATTTTAAATTATTTTTATCATATTTTGAGGTAAGCATTTGGCTAATATTTAGTTTATCATATAAAAGAGTATAGGAGAACAATACAGTAACTATGTTCAATCGACACGCATCCGAACGCAAATTTAAAAGATTAAAAGATCCAATAAGGGAACGTATGGAAATGACGTCGATATTATCATACCGATGATGCTTCCGACGGAGTACTTGAGTCGGAGCGGGTGCGGCAGGGCGGGGTCCGCGGGCGCGACGTCCGGCTGCACGTCGCCGCCCGCCCCCGCGCCCGCCGCGACCCCCGCCTCGCGCCCGCACTTCACGGGCATGCGGGGCTTCGGACCCGACCTAAAAAATACATGCTCATTACTTACTACTCGTAATTACTGTGGGTGACTCACGTGTATTTATTTATTTTATAATATTTTATTATAATTACACTACACAACAACACATACATACTTTGTTTTATATCAACACATTCATTTATCACACAATCATACAAAACATTATAGACGAACCGGTCGTCGCATTTTACCTATGTAGTAGCAAAATATTATCGCCGCCGCTATACTGCAGTTATCGCCTGACTTTGCTTGTAAATTAATTTTGTTTAAGGTAATTAATGTTTTGTATGATTGTGTTGATATAAAATAAAAAAAAGATGCTGACAAACATTTCGAGACGGTAGTATATCGAGCAAGACCCAAATCTTCTACAATAATAGCTTATTTGGCATGCGAACCCGGACTACAGATGCTTAATTGCAACTACATTCTGTGCATAGCAGTTGTATCTCTACCATATTTCACACAATTCGAAAATTATTTCTATTCGTGCTTGACAATTCTACGACTCAGGAAAGCTAAACAGAATCAGCCTAAAATGATCAACCAAATCGAACCATAACACCTATAAAAAGTCTGTTGACCCTATCTAGTTGCAGGGTTGTAAAGATCGACTTTAATCATTTAAACCTTTTTTTATTAAGTTATTTGTATAAACATAAGTATGAAAGTTCAATGTCATTACTACAACTGTATTTCTAAATATTGTCTGCTTTGCCGCATAAAAGCAACAGGCTCTACCGTATGCGCAATACATGACTAAACTTCAAGTTACGTACTAAAAGCCAGAGTCTAGGAGCTTTAGTTTAAAAGAGACGAGAGGCATCACCGGGTTGATTAGGTTGGCAAATTCGAATGTATAAATATATGATTCACTCACCTTGAACTTCTTGTAATGGGAGTTTTTCGGCACTGGGATACGGCTTTATTCTCTTCAAATTCTAGTTCGAAATCTTCTTGATTGACTCTGAAATTAAGCTATGTTTAGTTTTTTTTAATTGCTTAGATTAGTGGACGAGCATCTACAACGTAAATGCGCCACCCACCTTGCGATATAAGTTCTAAAGTCTCAAATATAGTTACAACGGCTGCCCCACCCTTCAAACCGAAACGCATTACTGCTTCACGGCAGAAATAGGCAGGGTGGTGGTACATATCCGTGCGGACTCACAAGAGGTCCCACTACCAGTAATTACGCAAATAATAATTTTGCGGATTTGATTTTTATTACACGATGTTATTCCTACACCGTGGAAGTCAATAGTGAATATTTGTTGAGTACGTATTTCATCAGAAAAAATTTGGTACCCTCCTGGGATTCGAACACCGGTGCATCGCTCAACACGAATGCACGAATGGAGGTCTTATCCCTTAGGCCACGGCGACTTCAAAAATACACAGTTAACAGTTAAATGAAAACACAGTTTTTTTTTTAGATATGAAATAAATTTGCAAACAATCCTGCGCTTACTAAAGCTATAACGGATTTTTTTGAAACAAAGATTTCACAATTATTTTTGGGTTAAATGATAAAATGTAATTTAATTTTATACCTCTCATTGCCATATGCAAAAAACACATCTTCCTCGTCGAAGAATTGATGCAGAGCTGTAACTTGAGTCCCAGACGATGTGAAAACTTTCCTTACACATCCCGTATCGAGTTTCACGCAATCCGTGATCGCAGCCAAGGCATGCTCGAGTGTCGGGCTATTACGTTTATTCAGCAATAGCCGACACACCTGAAACGTTGTTTTAATTTAAGTCGCATCACCACCCTCAGTATATTTTCATAGTACCCTCAAAGTCACGGCCTACAAAATAGTAAGTTTTATTTATTTATTGCTTAGATGAGTGGACGAGCTCACAGCCTACCTGGTGTTAAGTGGTTACTGGAGCCCATACACATCTACAACGTAAATGCGCCATCCACCTTGAGGTATAAGTTCTAAGATCTCAGTATAGTTACAACGGCTGCCCCACCCTTCAAACCGAAACGCATTACTGCTTCACGGCAGAAATAGGCAGGGTGGTGGTACCTACCCGGGCGGACTCACAAGTGGTCCTACCACCAGTAACGTTTGTTTAACGTGGTGTTTAACGTCGCTCATTCCAGTTCGAAATTTCATTCGAGAAACGAATGGTACGTAGTGAATTTCAATTCTTGAAATGTACTAATGAGCACGATGGATGTGACTTAACGGTACCAAAGGATTAACTTTACTAAAGACGTCGGAATTAAACTCTAATTTCTCATATCTTAATAGATAATTTTTTTTACTAAATGCTAGCGGATCCGACAGATGTTTTCCTGCATACACAAAAACTTATTCAAGTCGATCCAGACGTTTAGTTGCAGTATAGATAAATAGCCTAGCTACCGACTGCAGCGCTATCTGCCGGACTGATTTGTGAATCTAAACCATCAAGGGCGCCACCCAAACGCATGCAAAAAAAATTCATTCAAATCGGTCCAGCCAGACATACACACGTATAGTAGAATTATATAACTAGTCAGGTCATAAGTATTGTCACACAGTAAAAACTTTTCTTTTAGAATGCTGGCCACAAAAAAGTTTTTTGAATTCGAATTTCGAATTGTTCATGAAAATAAAAATGTATACTTTTAGAATATTACTCATTTTTACAATATGGAGTGGACGCTTAAAGAAGACCGTGTTGCAGTTATTGCGTTGCATCGTTGCGGTTACGCGCCAATTCAAATTTTTAACATACTGAAAAATTTGAATATAACCAAAAGATTCGTTTATCGTATCATCAAACGATACAATGAAGACTCTAGTGTAGATGACAGGTCAAGAAGTGGTCGCCCTCGGTCTGTTAGGACTCCAGAAGTGATAAAAGCTGTGAAGGCGCGAATTCAAAGAAATCTCAAACGTAAGCAGAAACTGTTGGCCCTTCAGATGGGGTTAAGCAGAACCACGGTGAAAAGGGTGTTAAATGAAGACTTAGGGCTTCGGGCATATCGAAGAAAAACAGGACATCGTTTGAATGCTCGTCTAATGGACCTGAGACTGAAGAGATGCCGCGCTTTGTTGAAGCGGTACGCGGGAAAAAAATATCGGGAAATTCTTTTTTCGGATGAAAAAATGTTTACCGTAGAAGAGAGCTACAACAAACAAAATGATAAGGTGTACGCACACAGTAGTGAAGAAGCTAGCAACCGTATTCCGCGTGTCCAACGAGGTCATTTTCCATCCTCGCTCATGGTATGGTTGGGAGTTTCTTATTGGGGCTTAACAGAGGTACATTTTTGTGAGAAAGGTGTAAAAACGAATGCAGTTGTGTATCAAAATACAGTCCTGACGAACCTTGTGGAACCTGTTTCTCATACCATGTTCAATAACAGGCACTGGGTATTCCAACAAGATTCGGCGCCAGCTCATAGAGCGAAGAGCACACAAGACTGGCTGGCGGCGAGTGAAATCGACTTCATCCGGCACGAAGACTGGCCCTCCTCCAGTCCAGATTTGAATCCGTTAGATTACAAGATATGGCAACACTTGGAGGAAAAGGCGTGCTCAGACGACTTTTTGGCGGGAACGCGAGGAGTGAAGTTGTGTGATTTGTTTTATTTTGTCTATTTAGTGTTTCTTCAGGTTTAAATGTGTAATAACGGTGGTTTATTAACTGTTTAATATCTGTGAAAGTGCACAAATGTGGGAAAATGAAACAAAGCCGCTGGACGCAACTTCTCGGGATCCTCCAAAAAGTCCACTGAAAAAATCTTAGTAAATGACCACCATTTTACTAAGATTATATTTCATTCCATATCATCTCATTTCATTTAATTTCATCCCAGTTGATTAACGTCTCAAATTAATCATTTTCATTTCATTTCACTCCATATTATCATTTTTCATAAAAATAAGAATATAAATTAAAATAAGACATGACTTAAAGGTCTTAGTTACCAGGTCATAAAATCACTTAAAAAAAAAAAAAAAAGGCGTGCTCAAAGCCTCATCCCAATTTGGAGTCACTCAAGACATCCTTGATTAAGGCAGCCGCCGATATTGACATGGACCTCGTTCGTGCTGCGATAACGACTGGCCGCGCAGATTAAAGGCCTGTATTCAAAATCACGGAAGTCATTTTGAATAAACTTTAGTGTCATAAGAATCTATGTTTTGTTAAGTTCATTTTGGTATATGAATGGTTACATAATGAATAAACTTGTTTCAATTATTTTACATTAAACATGTGACAGAATTTATGACCTGACTAGGTATATTATAAAAATAACACGTGGTCATATTTTTTACTAAAAATTTTTTTTTTTAAAACGAACTATATTTATATATTAATTACGAATTATCTCCTGTTTTAGAGAGTCGTCGAGATTTTGGTTCAATCTCGTTTTTATCATTTTTTACGTTACGAATACTATACATTTTTCCCGGAAAACTAAGCTGTTAAATGAAACAATAAATCACAGATTAAGTCGTTAAAGTGATTGTAATTAATAATTTCAAATTTAATGAAATAGTTTTAATCGTAATAATGTAATGAGAAACCCGTTCACAAGATCATTATAAGGTGTTCTGAGAATAGTATGAGCAATGTCATAAAATTTTATCTAAAAAGAGATTGTCGTTATAAGTTCGAATCAATGTACATTTGGTAAAATTCAAGAACAAATCTGGTACACTTAATACAGGTTAGACCACTGTATTTTTTTATTTTGCCTATAAAACTTTACACAACAAGTGATATCAATTAAATGAATGATAAGTTTCAATGTTTTTGTGGACACGATAATTATTCAACGTTTATAAATTCCCTCTCAAAGGAAAACGAGCAAAAACGTGATTTAGACTAATCTTCAACCACCAGTAACGAGACCTAAGTCCACTAAATAATCAGGAACTTTCAATAAGAAACGAAAACAAAAATTGTCGTATAACATTTATAACAATATTTAAAAAAATATATAATATTCTAATTTTTTTGCGAATCGTAAACATAATTAAATTATTTTACGGTTTAATATCGCTTTTTTTTGTTTAAATTATATTATTTTCGATGTTTTGAAAACTTTAGTTTTCACCGCGTGGTGGTGGTTATTAATAAGGTAATCGAGGGGTGATAGGACTATTTCGTTAAAGCCAATAAGACAATTCGCTTAATATGCTGCATTTATCATTGTAATTAAAGGTGCGTTTGATTTGGTATTAGCATCAACAGTTCCATGTTTTTAATTGAACTTCAATTAAGTTTCAAATTCAAATAGCTGAAGAAGTGTTTTTATTGTCATTTTTCCAAATTTTAAACATTACATGACTCTCCTGTAAAGTTGCAAAGATGTCGCTTAAACCAAATAGCCTTTCTCTAACTCTTCGTAATTACAGTTAAAACGCGATATCAAACCAAAGTAGTTTAAAATTGATTTTTGCCCTATTACTATCTTGTTAATCATTTTAATTATACGTAAGTTGCTTCTCCTTACTTACAAAGCTAATGATGATTCATCGCTAATGCACGCGCGAACTAGATATCAAGTTATCACGATAATCCGACGAGTAATTGACAAAATGGAGACAACTTATTTCATTAATATTATTGAATTATTTTATTATGAATATGAAATTATATTATTATTATTATACTTCATTTGAAGCGAACGATGTCTTTATCACCATGATAGAAGACATGGAATTGTGTGCATGAGGTAGGTATACGTATAAAATCCAACGACGAGGCAAGTCTAGTTAAGGATATTAGAGACAAGAGTCGTGTAAGTCGTGAACGGCCGCTTCGAACGCAATTTTTGACTTTAGGGCCGAAATTCCTTAATCGCGTCATGTGCCGCATTCGTGATATCTTTAGCCAAAAATAGTCATATCTCCAACTCGCACATGCGCCAGAAATTAATGATAAGCTTTACGCTAAAAGGAGCTACTTGCATAAAATAAAAATGATTAACAATAAACAAGAGAGTGATTGAACAATTTTTGTTATCAGAACCTTTTTGTCTGACACTTTTTTTTTTCTTAGTGAAAATGATTCCCTATTTACAAGACTTTTTTCCGTTCCTGTTCACTGGTAGCCTAAAAGGCTATTCCGGCTACGCCCGGACGAGTAGGTGAGCTCACGGGCTCAACCTGAGATAATTTGCTAACACTAACCCAATACCAAGCCAATACTAAGCCAATACCAAGGATTGTTCTTGACACAACACAGGTTAGGCCTCGCGATAGATCAACGCTCTCAAGTACCAGTCGTTTGTAACCTTGGGAGCCTTTTTGGCGGGAACGCGAAGAATGAAGTTGTGTAATTTGTTTTATTTATCTGTTTAGTGTTTCTTCAGGTTGAAATGTGTAATAACGGTGGTTTATTAACGGTTTAATATCTGTGAAAGTGCAAAAATGTGGAAAAAAAAACAAAGCCGCTGGACATAACTTCACAGGATCCTCCGAAAAGTCCACTAAAAAAATCTCAGTAAATGACCACCATTTTACTGAGATTATACTTTATCTCATATCATCTCATCTCATTTGATTAATGTTTCAAGTTAATCATCTTCATTTCATTTCACTCCATGTTAACAATTTTTCATAAAAATAAGAATACAAATTAAAATAAGACATGACCTAATTGGTCTCAGTTGGCAGGTCATAAAATTCCATAAAAAAAGTAACCTTGGGTGTAGAATGGACTATAGTTATTTCTATGTGTTTAAACAGGTATCATAATAATATGTATTACACAGATGACACATGTTTTATTCAGAAGTCAGATGTATGTGTTATACAGATGACATATTATGATGATTCCCTATCTCAAATATTTCTGTCATCTCATATTGCTTCCTCACCAAAGTGTTCTCAGATATCATTCCCTCCATGTACCACCTAAGTTTTGGAATGAACTTCCCTAGACATTGTTTCCTGAGAGCTTTGTGATGAGCTTGTACAAACAATATTTGAGGAAAATCCAGTGGTAGGCAGTGGCTTGGCTTTTCTCCTGCTGTTGGATAAAACCTCGAGCGACATTCATACTCATCAATAGGTGAGCCGTCAAATTGTCTGCTTCAATAACTAAAGATTTTGGATTGGACAGGATTTTTTTTAAACTATACTGTTTAAGCTTACCTTGCGAGGCTTTACTCCGTTTCTAATAATAGTAACTAATCGTGGTCGAACTACGTTCTCACCAGCAGGACTGACTCGTGGTGTCCCGTTACCGGTAGTGCTGCTACCATTGGCCTAAACAGAAAATAAATCCAATATATAATATATGAGTCGTCTATTATCAAAGGTGGCAATCTGTGCATTTGGACAAAAAAATTTTATTGATATGTCAATACAGATTGATTTGAATATAATCGTCTCCTTCAAAGAATACGGTTCAAAACCTGCATTAAATAAAGGTTAATAGTTAACCTGTTATTTATCTAAGATGTCGTTCCGAAGAGTTTTGTGACTGCCAATGGAATACAAAGTCAATAATTCGTTTTTCTGATTTACCAATCATTGTCCAAAAGTCAGATTGCCGGCTCTGATAATAGTCGACTCATATATATTCCAATATATTTATATCTATACTAAGATATAAATCTACAGTGGTTTTTACGATGTTTCCTTATAACTACTGAACCTCGACTGCATCTGATTGACTTGAAACTTGGTATCCATGTAGAAAATACATGTACTTAATGGATAAGCTAATATTTATATGAGTGTTGGACTCCCTAATAATAATGACATTAAATAATAATGTTAATTTTAAATGTCCAGCAAAGCGGGCGAGTACAGCTAGATATTTTTAAATTTTTACTGTACAAATACCTACTTGCATTTTCATAAAGCAAATAACATAACTAACTTTAAAATCCTTTTTCACTATAGCAAACTAAGGCCAACATGTTTTTTTGTACCAAAGATAATTTGCAACATGATTTAAGATTTATAAATTAATCTTTATACAATCCATGTCTACAATAGTTTGCTTAATCGCTCAATTGATAATTTTACTCTTTGTTGATCCAGTAGGATGCATCATAGCTGTTTTTAAGCAACCTTTAAATTGAAACCTTTAAAGCTGTGACCTATGGCTGATTTGTTAAGGATAGTATTAATGATTTTTGTGCTCAAAATTCTTTATGTATCTTTTACACATATGTAAAGCATATCAAGCATTATAAGATATAGTTATTGGTATGACTAATGTTAGTATAAAGATTTATCAACCTCAATGAGATCAATGGTAACATGATATATCACAGCAAATCAGTATATGAAATGTAAAGAAAATTACAGCTTTACATATTCAAGTACTGACAGTTTTTGCTCCTCTGGTCTCATAGTCAGCAATGTTAATAAATAGAACCAGTTTGGTCCGCACAAAGTGACTTGAAACTATTGATATCTAAAAAACATAATAAACTTTGGCCTTTCCAACTTCACCAAGACAAGTGACAGAGCACAGGCTTAGTCAGGAGAAGTGAGATTTACTGGTAATTACTAGTGTCTCAGAAGACTGTCTCATAACTCAAGAGCAGCACTGATCAAACACATCTATATGTTCAACTAGTTGAAATTTTAACTTACAGGCATACACCGAGGGGTTCTGTGATTTGCTCGTGCAGGAGATGGACTCGAACTATCATTTAATGATTCGGGGCCACTCAGTCTAAAAGACTGCGGTGTAACGGCACTTGCTTCATAATCTAAGCGTTTGAATGGTTCACCAAACCCACTACACACATATGATTGGCCATCTTCTAAATCATCTAGCTTTCCTATCTGAAAACAAACATTTAAATTATTTTTTTATAGTAATGGTACTCTTATTTTCTATGTAATATGCTAGGTTTACATCTGATATATTTATAAACAGAATTTGAAAAAAATTAGGACTTGTGTACTTGCCTTTCTACCTTCAAGAGAATAAATAGTCCGAACTCCACTTGGCAATGTAACATTATCGACAAGCACCCTTGTCAAATCTGCTGTTAAGCTATCAAAAGACCTGTAAAAGTTTATAGTCTACATACCATCATTTTGTTAACATTCATCTTTTAGGGATATACTATAACTATTTTTCTGGAATGCACAATGTGGGTAAGAAATGAGTGTGAATTGAATTAATAACTGCAACACAACAACACAATTGTTCAATAGCTATAATTTAAAATAATATAGTCCCAAAGTTTTTCAAAGAGCAGTTACTTTTACACTTCTATTTAACAAAAAATTAGTTGAATTTAATTTACATTGTGCAAGTAGACATGAAAGTGAAAGTTCCAATTCCAAAATTTATTTTGTTAAAATGTAATTTCCCAACCTATATCTTTCTGGCAAGACGGGTATAATAACGCCGGAATAAAATTTGTCTCCATTCCTATAAAATCGAATTCGTTTAGCTTTTCTGGTTGGTTGGGCTCGCAGTACATTACTACGTCGGCTCGTTCTATTTTTTATAATTTCCATTTCACTCAGGTCCTTTTCTAACTCACAAACCGAGCTCGATCGACTCCCACTACGGCTTAAGTTATTCTCCATCTGGAATTCATAGAAAGTAAGTACAAAGTTACTAGATCATTTCACGGATTACAAATCAGATTCGGTCCTTACCTTCTTTTCGTTTTTGGGCCAAATTTCATGAATCGCTTAGTGGTCTAATAGGAAGGAAGTTGTCACTTTTTACATGTGTTCCATTTTGCTCTTGTTGTAACGAAATATTTTTCTTATTATAATAACGCACGAACACGTAAAACTTAACGCAAGCACCTACACTTCATGAGGTAAGAAGAACACGAATTAATGAGCTCAAATACTATGGAAGTTTCAACTGTTATTTAGACATTACCATAGATTAACATAAAGATAGTAAAGATACCACAGAGGCTAACACTCTAAGGAAATTATTTTCTAAAAACAAATTAAAAAAAGCTTTTGGTTAGAAAAACGTTTCTGACATTCCTAGAAAATTTTATTTATTGTGGACCTCAACTGTATCATTGATTTATAAGACTGATATTAGTTTCCGAGTATTAGTAAATATTGTATTATATGTATATATATAATTTTTTTTTATTGCTTAGGTGAGTGGACGAGTTCACAGCCCACCTGGGTTAAGTGGTTACTGAAGCCCATAGACATCTACAACGTAAATGCGCCACCCATCTTGAGATATAAGTTCTAAGGGTCTCAGTATAGTTACAACGGCTGCCCCACCCTTCAAACCGAAACGCATTACTGCTTCACGGCAGAAATAGGCAGGGTGGTGGTACCTACCTGCGCGGACTCACAAGAGCTCCTACCGCCAGTAATTACGCAAATTATAATTTTGTGGGTTTAATTTTTATTACACGATGTTATTCCTTTACCGTGGAAGTCAATCGTGAACATTTGTTGAGTACGTATTTCATTTAAAAAATTGGTACCCGCCTGAGATTCGAACACGATCGAAGAGATCTAAAAGGACCGCGATAAGACATGTTTCGGGTGACGGCAGCTTTGCGTTGCGCCACCTGGGTCGGATAGGTAATTAGCGGCGGCCCTAATAAGAGGATTTATTATGTCGCCCCGTTTTGTCGAAATAGCGTTCTTACACAACTTATGATACTTACGTATCGATTCTACATGTAGACCGCCGTGAAGGTCAACATTCGACACGTACCGCGGTGCTCCAACGTTCTTGCGCGGAAGCGCCTTGTTGATCTTCTGTCTTTTCTTCTTGTGGGTGATGTCTCTCCACATTTATCTTATTACTACATCTCAACTAAAACTAACTTACTTATCGCGTGGTAATCAATTACAATATCACTGCTGCGTTGTTCGGAATACAGCAGCGGCATGATACAACTACGTAAACGGAGGAGGATTACAGGATGGTGTAACGTAGAGGTATAGGTGGACTAAAGCTCTCCTCCTTGCATGTGCAAACCCCAAAAGGGTGAACCGCTGGTTGTCTCTATCTCTCTTAGGTTCGCTGCACGAGTTAATATTTGTGACGGTCGTCTTTAAGCTGCGCAGCCACAAGAATTCCGCGACATGTCATCGCCATTAAGAAATGGGAATCGTTGGAAGTTTTTGTTCAAAGGGCACCGAGCTCCTGAGCGCTGTGCATATAACGCTTTCAAAGGACATAGCTGTTGGTTTCTTATTGGTGTTTGCATTTTACCGCACGCTGCCACTGGTGATGAGCAGTATTGAAGATTCCACAGTGCTTCCTTCCCAGACTGGAGGTCGTGCCTGTAAGCTAGCGTTGTCCGCGCTGAGATTTTCTTGCAAGGGACGCTGCAGATCTATGTTTGTAGTGAATCGACTGTGATGCGTCTATTGAAGCTTCGATGCTGTCCCAGGTCCCCAAGTCATTGCATGTGAGAGAGCGCTTAACGTGAAACCGGCTATGGGAGACAAGAGGTTAATTATACTTTTTTTGCGTTCTGTGTGATACTCTCTCTCATTCTTTTTCGATCTCTCTCCCTCTCACTCTCATTCATCCTCTCCTCCTTCCTATCTCTCTTCCGCAGAAATCTCCGACTCGCACTTTACATAAAGCTTTGACCCCACTTTTAACTTAAACATCAAAGAAAATTAGATGATATTTACTCTTGTCTTTTGTTGTTTGATTGTCTGATTTAAATTTAACATGTCAAAAACAAAACATTATTTGATGCCTTGAAGGTGATCAATTGACCATCAATTCATAGGTGGCCTTTCGAATTTCTTCTGAAATCATCATTTTTTTAAAATCGGCATGATATGTTTGAATCTGCGTGTGATTTTTCTAAATGTCAGCTGACGTTCAGCTATTGATCTATATATAGAGGTAGTTTTCCAATTGCAGCACAAGAGCGCATTATGCGGCATAATGCTCAACGTTGAATGTTCCAACTACAGCAACGCTTCGCACAATCGAGCACTCTCAAAAGTACTGTTCTCGCGTGATACTCGCAATCGATACCGACTCTGTGACAGAAAATTGACCAGTGTTTTTTCTTTAAGTTGGCATTGATCGAAATTTTGTTTATATTATCGTTAGTAATATTATTTAATGTTGAAAAAAATTGTAAGGCTTTCGCTTCGTTGTAGTTTCTTAGAAATAATCAATTCTAATTAAAACTGTGCTAACTTAGCGCACTCTGCTGATGCATTTGAAAACTAATTCACGTTCCAATTAAGCTTTAGCATAATTCGGCATTGTGCGTCACTGAGTCGCATTAAGCTCTGTAATTGGAAAACTACCAGAGTACCGTACCTATGTTAAATGATTTACCATTTATGTGCTGGTAGCCTCTACGTACTCTATTCCAAAGAGAACAGTAATTGCTCTCTACGCTCGGCTGGTAACCCAGTAAACAGGTGACGCATTTACCATCAATTTCGTTTGATGTCAAAAGTGCAGACAAAGAGTGTGATTATATTGTATTTTTCATCATTGTGTAAAAATTGTTGTGCAAAATGTCTTCACGGAAAAAGCTCCTGCTAAAGGTAATTATCCTGGGTGACAGCGGTGTTGGAAAAACATCTCTGATGAATCAGTTTGTCAACAAAAAATTTTCCAACCAGTACAAGGCGACAATAGGTGCAGATTTTCTCACAAAAGAAGTAATCGTTGACGATAGAATCGTTACGATGCAAATATGGGATACTGCTGGCCAAGAACGGTTCCAATCGCTTGGAGTAGCTTTCTATCGTGGGGCGGATTGCTGCGTATTAGTTTTTGACGTAACTGCCCCCAACACGTTTAAGTCCTTGGAGAGTTGGAGAGACGAATTCCTGATACAGGCATCACCACGTGACCCTGATAATTTTCCCTTCGTCATATTGGGAAACAAAGTCGACTTGGATAATCGTGCCGTTTCTGTCAAACGTGGTCAACAATGGTGCCAGAGCAAGAACGACATCCCGTATTTTGAGACAAGTGCCAAAGAAGCTGTCAATGTAGAGCTAGCTTTTCAAACAATAGCACGCAACGCATTGGCACAAGAAACTGAAGCTGAACTCTACAATGAATTCCCCGACCAAATCAAACTGAATGCTAATGACAATGGAAGAAACAGGGACGGTGACAACTGTGCTTGCTAGACCACTGCTACTGCTTCAGCCATGGTTTTTAAAATGTTTCTGGTTTTTATATCCATAAATACATAGTGTAACACTAAGTAATTTGTGTTTTATGGATCATGTAAAAATGTATAGAATCTATAAGTACATTTTAATTTGAATTTTTTATCATGCACCTAATTATGTTGTCAAAATGATGCACTGGTAATTTTTTATTCTGTTCTGGTAATCTGTAAACATGTAAAAAAATGAGAACGGATGTTGACTTAAATACTTATGCCACCTTTCTCTACAATTCAATTTTAACACAGTTGAATAAACAATCCAAATGAAAAGAATATTAAATTTAAATGTACCATTTCTGTTTGTGTATCAATTTTATTTATCTGTCAACATTAGTTATATGATGCTAAATTTGTTGTCCTTGACTCTAAAACTTTGATTACTCTGAATTTATCTATAGGCATATCTCATTTTTATTCTAATATTGTGATATACATACTTATTTTAATTACTTTATAGATAAATGATATTTAGCAATCATAGTACTATAGTTTTGAGGATAATATTATAACTAGAAGGAGAGCATCTTGTGTCACCATTGTTAAATTCTGTGAAACTGGAGTAGTCTATCTTAATCTATATACTGCATAGTATAAACACATGTAGCATGAATATTTCTGTATGTATATATTTGGAATTTAAATATTAGTTCTAAGTAGTTAATGATAACATTACTCAGCTTATAACAGTTGTGTTTTATGATCAAAGAGCAACAGGAAATAAGATCATATTACGGTGACACAACAAAGTTATAGTAAGGTCATGACACATAAATATAGATTACTTTCAATTCAAATCATTTTCTTCCTTGACTAGTCTGTGATTGTCATCTGCAATATGGATCCTTCCAATATTATTTGATAACCTTTATATGCAAATAATTCATCACATTTTTAGCTTAAATGTTTCAGCCAAATTTTCAGCCTCAAGCTTAATTAAAGGCTTTTAAGCATCATGACCTTGCATTTTATAAGAAAGTATTATGTGAAAAAACTCACGTAAATTGCAAGTGTTCTATTAATTAATACATAAAATGCGTAAATTAAGAGTTAGTTTTAATGGAAGGTAACTAAAATTAACATATAATATTATGCTGTAATAATGGTTGCTTTTAATTTTATATCAATAAATAAACCAATATAAATTTGTTGTTTCAATTATGAATTAACATAGTAATAATTTGTTTCTAATTATTGTTGTATATTTATTTATTTTTATATATTGTGAATAAATATACACATGTCTGTAGTTCACATGCTGTAATAGTGAAACCTTAGCAAAATATAATGTTTTTCATTTCAGTATTACTTTTGTGTACACTATTGTAAATCACATCAGTGTTAAAGAAGTTTTCAATTCAATAAAATGAAAAAAAAAAGGACAATGAAGAAATTTATATAGCTTAAGGAAAAATCTAACCAATAGTTGGTTTGTGAACTCATTGTGGCCTATAGGATAACACAGCCGTGTTATCGAGAGATGTGATAGTATCGGTGCTCAAATCCCTCAGGCAGTTACCAATTTTTCTAACGAAATATGTACCTACCTAACACAAATAGCTTCCACAACGAAGGAAGAACATTTTACAGATAACCCTCTTATAGCTACTGTATGTACGTTCCTATAAAGTCCCGTGTTGAGCGAAACCGTGCTATCCAAGAGACTAGAAGCCAGTGCAAAAAGGAGAGTAATTTTTCCGAATGAAACATCTCAACTATACCTCTATGTATTCTTTACCTATATACATAAAAAATAAGCAGCAAAATTTCGGTTATACCAATATGTGGTGTGTTCATAGTGCATAATGTATTTTTTTAAATAATTATAAACAATAATTTCAGTATCGTTTTATAAAAGTAGGTATCGTAATAAATGAAAGTTTTCGCGATTTTTTCTTTTCGTCTTAATTGTGTTGTAAAATACTGTGTTATCGGAGGGTTAGGTATAATAAAAATCAAAATCGCAGTAGATTAGCGTAATTACTAGGGAATTTTGTCCGCACAGGTAGTATTCACCGCCCTGCATGTTCTGCCGTGAAGCAGCAACGCGTTTCGCATTGAAGTGTGAAAGGAAAAGCAAAAAAAACCTTCTTTTTTGTCATTTGGTTTCGAAATATGCCCAGCCCTCGTAAATCAGAATTTTCTTGGCCACGAGCGTCTCACAACCTTGTATCATTGCACCGGTTGTGACAAGAACAAGGCACAATATAAGGGTCAGACGGATGCTCGCTGATTTAATAGGGCCGGAAACTATTCAACAACATAATTTGGACGGATATTCCGTGCTGCGCTGTGTTCTGCCTTAACAAGCCAGGTTGCCGCGTCAGAAAACGACCTCTTATGTTCCGAAGGCCCGCGAAATATAATTATGGGAGATCAGTGTAGGCAACGCTAAAGGTTTTTATTGGAACAGCCTCATAATTTTAGTGGAGCTGCCCCCAATTCAGGGGTGACTATGATTTTTCCCAATGTGACAAAAAAGTGGGAATTGTCAATGCTCAAGTATGTTATTATATTAATGTGTGAATACTTATCGAAGTGCGATTTCAAAGATTATTTAGCTGGAACCATAACTGACTCAGAAGATTGTATACTGAAGCCTCACAAACCAGGACTAGGTAAAGCAACCAATGATTGTAAGATCCATAATTAAAATTGACTTTGATCTGAAATTTGAAAATTTTTTCAGCTTAGAATTTTCTCGGAAACAATAAGTGGGGGAACCACTTTGAATTGGACTGTATGTTGTGTAATTTAAAAGACCTTGACTGCAACTCGAGTAGCAAGCTTCATTGTACTTTAACAGTATTTAGATTTGTCATTTAGATCAATTAATTATCGCAACAAATTGGCAAATTTAGAGACGAATAAAGTGAAAGATTTCAACAAGGCACAGCAGAAAAGTGTTATCTGGGAAGGGTCACTGATTTTATTAAGATACCTGACTAATATTGCCGTTTACAAAGACGTCGGCTTAGAGCTGAAAACTCAACCTTAATGCTTATGTATTAAAGAAAGTTATAGTAATAAAGTATCTTTTTTTTGTATATAAGAAAGTTACGACTACCAAGAAAAAGGCAGAACCACCGAAATTAATTCAGCTGGCTAGTTTTTTTTAATTCCTACTTCTGATTTTGTTTTAATTTCCTTTGAAAATCGCATCATCATAAAATATTAAAAATGAAAATAGAAACAAACAAAAAAACTAAAGTGAGCGTACTGAGGCAAGTCTACGTTTTCTTTTATTTAATTACTTGGGTGAACCAGCTCACGACCCACCTAGTGTTAAGTGGCTACTAGAGCCATGGTCTCAGACATCAACAACGAAAATGCTCTACCACCCTCCTTTTAGATACGAATCTCAGTTCTATAGTAAAAATGGGTCGAATTGGTATAAATATCGGCTGCCCACCCCTTAAGCCCGAATAATTTACTCCTGAGCGATCAAAATATGGTAGGCAGTGGTACATGCCCATGCGGGCAAACAACGCCATACCACCAAAAATCTGGTGCTGTTTAGTGATCTTTGAATTTACAATGTTTATTCCGAAAAAAGTTCAATCATAGTTTTGTTAAAGCTATGTGTAGGTTGATCGTTTTAGTTGGAATTATTTCGTAAAGGTGCACACAAAAGTTTCGACGGAAACAGCACGCGGCGGTTTCTCGGAGAAAAATATATTTCAATATTTTTTACCTTACCAGTACATTCTACTACCACGTTGTGGTTACTGTTTTGAAACAAGAAATGTTTTTTCATCTACATAAACATTACACTGATCAGATCTACGAACACTAGGTCTAGTACTGAAACTGGCTTCAGTGTGCTAAGTGCGATAGCGTAAAAGTAAGACAATTTTGTATGCAGTTGGAATAGCGCCCCTAACGGCAAACGTACGCAAACGATCCCATTCCATACAAATATGAGCTAGCTTTTATGCTATCGAGAACGTTAAAAAACTCGCACTAAGCGCTCTGGTCAGATCGACTCAATCTGAAATCAGTCGGTGCACTAAGTCAAATTTTGACGTGATACTACCCGTACCCGTTCACTGCAACAGACCATCAATTGGGAAGACTAAGGTAAAGAAGAGGCAAAAAATAACGAGGTTCCTTAAAAGATCGCAACACACCGAGCAATTGACTCGACATAACTGGAACATATCGATAGTGAGCCTTAAATGACAGTTTATCATCAAACTGAAAATCTTTGGAAGATAATGTTTTATTGTGGAAGTAAAGTATTATTACCCTGAACGATTGTCTTGAACTTGGTACCCGTTTGTGATTTCAAAAATACATTTTGAACAGTTTTGTTATATAATATCGACTCAGCGCCATTGTTCGATTTATATGTTATACCTAATATACTTTTTCGCAAATCACTGGACATATTTACATATGATTCACTTAACATAACAGGAATGTCATACTGCATGGCAGATATAGGCAAGATTCCAGTATGTGTTCGTAGGTTAAGCGGATGGGTTATGCTACTAAAATTGCTTTAAAATTGAAAAAGTCGATATGCTTTGTCAAATTTTAAATTGAAGGTTGTTTTCATGAAAACAATAATGGCAAAGCTTACTGTAAAATATCTCATGCTACTTTTACAAAAAGTTGATAAAATCTGAATTCTTCTAAGAAAAAAACCATTTATCCTAATTATTATTATTATTATTAAGTAAAATTCTGTTTCTGCTCCGTGTCATTATAACATTTTGTAATGTCGACGGCGGTTTGCATACTAATCTAAAAATAGTACATTGTGCTCTAAGGGAGAAATTTTGGACATTTCTTCCCGCGTGGCAAACACGCTGGAGGAAATGTCCAACTTTTCTCCCGCGGTGCACATACTATTTTTTCTCCTACCAGGCCGAAAGTTCGTGGAGTACCGAGCCGGGGTCCAGGGGCGAAGCTCTGGCCGGGGGTAGGGGGGGCCGAGTCCCCCCCCCCCCCCCGTTATCATAAACTACTCAAAACAAAATAGGGCCCACCATGTTTTATAAATGAATTTTACAGATTCTTTTTCATTTTTCAGTTTTTATGATTAGGAATGAATAAATTAAGGTTTTTGAAAGTGTGTGAACATTAACAAGAGTAAGTTTTGCCAATTTTATGGAATTTAGTCAAAATTAACAGTTTTTAGGAATGTTTACAGAAATTATTGATTTAAGTAAAGTTTGATTTTCGTTTTTATTATTAACTAAATCAAAGATGGTGATTTGATTTGATGGTGCTTAATAGCGAGTAGGTCCTCCTCTGTTCCGTATACACTCTCTGAATCTATCTGGGACACTTTCAATCAAGTGGGTGATGTTTTCCTCGGGTATTCGCTCCCAACACAATTTTAGGGCGTTTATGAGCTCTTGTCGATTAGTCACATAACTGAAGTTCGATTTGAGGCTTATTTTCAATTGGTCCCATAAATGTTCAATGGGGTTAAAATCGGGACTCATGGCTGGCCACGGTAAAACCGTAATATTGGCCTCAGAGAGAGCTTTCTAGGTTATTTGCGCTGTATGTGGGCGAGCATTGTCGTGCATAAAGACAAAGTTTTCACCCACTCTTTGTGAAAATGGGATGACATGGGGCCGAATTATTCGATCGACATACCGGGAGGCAGTTATGGAGCCTTCTTCCAGAATTACCAGCTCAGTTTTACCGAGCAAGCTTATTCCAGCCCACACCATAACATTTAGATCTTCAAAACGATCCGTTTCATGTATGCAAGGTTCTGAAAAACGTTCTCCTTCTCTTCTCCACACGCGCACTCGACGATCATCGCTGAAAAACTTCACTTTACTTTCGTCCGTAAAGAGTACATTGCTCCAATTGTCCAATGTCCACTCCGCATGCTCGCGAGCAAACCTCAAACGTGCTGCACGATGCACTCTTGTCGATTTTAGACGAATAACACGAGATCTGGAACGTTGTCCGTCTTCATGGAGCCGATTTCGAATGGTTTGATCACTAATTTGTGTGCCAGTCGATTGCCGCAGTCGATTTTGTAAGACGCGGGCGGCAATCGTACGCTCTCGACGTGCAGTCAATCTGATATATCGGTCTTCCTGGACGGTTGTAGTTCGCGCTCTTCCTGATCCAGATCTCCTCGCAACACTACCTGTCTCTAGAAAGCGTTCCCACGCGTTTCGAATAGCTCGCCGCGACACACCAAGACGTCTTGCCACAGATATCTGAGATTCTCCCTCCTGAAGCATAAACTCTGCTCTTGTTGCCGTTTCCACATCCATATGACGCCGAGAACCAGGCATGATGATCGCGAGTAACACCGAAATCAAGTCAAAATGAAAAAAGTAGACGTGCGACTGTAACATTCAGAATGTGACTGAGGGTACAAGTGACTGAGAATTAGAGTAATAAACGTTTTTTGGAGTACTTCACTTTTTTTGTCTACACACCATCGAATTCCTGACTTGAAACATTGATAACGTTAGATAAACATGTCAACAATACTTCGAAATGCTTAACTTCACTATTTACTACCCAACAACTTTTTTTAGACGAAATTCGAGATTATCTCAAAGTGGGCCCTATTTTGTTTTGAGTAGTTTATAAAAAACAATTTAACTGCTTTTTTTAATTTTTAAATAAACTATTACTAATTGAATAGGAAATGTCTGATGAACTCATCTTTGTTTAATACTTCACTATTAAATTTTATTGCCTTTTGTTTATTTCACTTTTATAAACACAATATTGCAAATTACCCGAGCACAACAATGGCGGAGAATTTTAGGTGCGTGAGAGCAGACGTAGACACTAGCGCGCATGCCCACTTGTATAATAGCCGGCAAACTTCTTGAGCATTTGTTGACGTAGTGGGGGTAAGTTCGCGCATGGTACACTCACGTGCAAAAACATTACTTACTCTGCGTCATAATGCTATTAAATTATTAAAATCAACATATGTATTTATTTATATATTTATTAGAACATCAACAAAACATATAGGTTAATAATTGTAATAATTTAATCTTGGGGTAAAATAGATATTCCTTCTATTAAGTTAAAACTAGAGCTGTTGCCAGGTCTTGGTCCAGTTGAAGCGAAGCTGGTATTTGTAAATTTTTTTTCGTTATCATAATCTTGACCATCATCATCATCACTGTTTTCATCATCCGAGTCGCTATCATCGTGATTAGTCGACATAGGGCTCATCGGTGTCGTTTACAACTCGGTCGATTAGGTCTTCTTTTTTGTGTATAATTAATTATTTTTTGAAGATATTCGATTCGTAGTAATCGAATGTTACTTTTTTCAATTACCTGCTTCCGATTATTTTCTGTTCTTTTTTTCCATCTGAAGCCTAGCTCTTTCATAATACGTCGTAAGCTTCATTCCGAGCCATTAAAATTTATATCTTCTTTAAATTTTTCGAAGCCTTTCTACGGTACGGAGTTTCATTGCTTGTTATGTAGTTATTATGATTACATCTTTTTATTACAGATTGAACGAAAATATCCATTCCGGTAACTTTCTTCTTCCCTGATCTTTTCTTACCCGGAGTCCGAAACACGGCGAGCAAGCCAGAGCCTTTAGCTTCCTTAATAATAATGCACCTAACAGTACTCATTGATGGTTTTGTTACTTCCGAAGTTTGTTTTAATTTTTCCATATCATTCTTCCCCTGTTTTATAATGAAGCAATATACGTCGTACACAATTTTTCTACCCTTTCTTTTGAGTAGTACACCAGTTTGTCGCGGCATAGTGTCTGTTTTATAAAAAATCAACAAACACTCAACAAATAGCAATGGCAACAAAGTCCACAAGTAGTTATAACAAATAACTTAACGATTAATAACGATAGACTATCCACTGTACGCAAGCCTACTTTTGGGAGCAAGCGGAATGAGGGCGCGGTGCGGGGCGCAAGGTTCGACTGATCTACCAATAACGCGCTCGATACGATTTCCCCTGCCGTCGCGCCTCACCCTCACCACCAAAGTGATCTAAAATTCGGTTCTGCGCAGTCAAGGTCATTTGCTCAAGAAGTTTGCCGGTTACTATACCCAGGGAGAAAAAGTTACACTTTCTTCCCTGTACAGTGGGACGAAAACCGAACTTTCGGCGTAGGTAGGAGAAAAAATCTAGTATTAGACAGAATTATATTTAATCTATGTTTGAAGTTCTAGCATTGGTAATGCGCAACGCCTATAAGCAAAAGGTGAAATTTATTAAAATGAAACCAAAGTTGGAGTATGAGCTTTATTAAACGAAACGTCTTGATCGTAGACGAAAAATGATTAATAAAAGTAACACAGGTTCTCAAAGTGTATATAATCTATGACACGGGCCGTTTGCAATTCGCTGAATGAACATGTTGCAATAATCGCGTTCGGTTTCAGTAGCCAGGCTGCGCATGCGGGGCATTCGGCGCGGCGGGGGGTGGTGTATCGGTGTTTCAGACGTCGTCGACAGCGAAGCAAGCATTCAGTCTCTTTTGTGTCATGAGAGGCCGCGATTCTTCACACACAGCACGGTGCTTCGAGCAATGCATCACAATGAACAGCCGACAGGGAATGCATGCAACGGTAAGCGAACTTCTAATATGTACTGTCATAATTAATCGCGTGTTTTAATTAAATTTTAATGCAATTTTTGAATTACCTATTAAAATTTGGGAATTTATTTAATTCTTAATGCAACTGCAAGCGACAACCCCATAAAATATATATATTTAAATTAAAAATTTAATCATATTAAATTTAATAAAAGACTACTTTTATGACCATAACTTAAGAATTTAATAAAAACGGCATAAAGAGTTGGAACACGTTATAGATTTACTGTGTTGATATGTATACATTATTGACTTGATACCCAAGTCAATAATGTATACCACCTTTTTACTTCCACTGAACTCGGTGGAACGTGGCGCTGGATATCAATAACGGCAAGGACATAGCTATTTGTGGGCATATTACCTACTAACCACCGATTTAAACATTAACTATTAAATAAAGTGAAGTAATGTAATTCAAATGAATATCTGAAACTTTGCATGTTCGGTGGTGATTCATGAAAATATATTACTTACCACATTTACCCTTTAGATAAATTAAAACAACTAGGCACCTATTTACTTGAGAAGGGTTCGTCTACAACAAGGTTGGGGTTCGCAGTGTGAAACGCATTAAATTACAAATACTCATGGGTAGAGAATAAATTGTTTTGTTAATTGAACGCACAAGCATTTTAAAATGCATCACATGAAAATAAATCACTTCATAATCATATTTTATTTTCCCTGTATTTTGTACTGTACCTTTCTATGGGGAGTCGTCATCTCCATTTTGCCATTGCATTTCACGCCATCTCATGGCTTTCTCCATGGAGCCTCCAAACAGTGCGATCATTAACAGCCTGCTTTTTTTTATTGCTTGGATGGGTGGACGAGCTCACAGCCCACCTGGTGTTAAGTGGTTACTGGAGCCCATAGACATCTACAACGTTAATACGCCACCCACCTTGAGGTAAGTTCTAAGGTCTCAAGTATAGTTACAACGGCTGCCCCACCCTTGAAACCGAAACGCATTACTGCTTCACGGCAGAAATAGGCGGGGTGGTGGTACCTACCCGCGCGGACTCACAAGAGGTCCTATCACCAGTAATAAATTAGGTTAATTTAAATATTGTAAATTTGTATGGAGTCGGAACGTTTGCCTACGTATGCCGCTAGGGGCGCTATTCCAACTGCATACAAATTTGAGTTAACTTTTACACGATCGAGAACGTTAAAAAACTCCCACTAAGTACACAGGTAGGGCGTGTGTTTGTCGTTGCATGAAAATGTATCGTGATTTACCACCTACTTAATTATTATTATTTTTTTTTTTGTTTAAGCTAATAGATACTTTTATTAAATTTCGACGCTATTGACTACTTCGAAATTTAACAAGATGCATAGGTATTTCAATATTAGAATATAATTATTATGAGAGGTAAAATAATTTAAGGGGGATTTTGAGTAGACAGTATATAAATATAATATATAACTTTATATGTAAATGAACGAAACTAAGATGTCATGTAAATTTGTAAGTGGTTAATATAATGTTTTGTAAAACTGTAAATAGAAATGTAAAACACCTATAATATAAATATAACACTTAAGTATTAGACAAAAAAAAATACAAAATTCATAACATTTACAATAAAAATTCGCAAACATTTCTGATAAATGAATGTTCTCTTTATTGCTGGTCGCAGATAGAAATGTTTTAATTTAAGATCAACGAATGAGGAGAGGTTCTCCAATTACAATTTGTAGATAAGAAGTATAAGACAACGGTATACTGTAAAACTAATTATTTAAAATAAAGTCCCGTTTGTAATGTACTGCTCAATTTAAAAGTATTTTATGTGACTTCAGCTGGTTAGCAATAAATTCAATTGAGTAAGCGATATCTTGAACATTGTACTACTTGTCCCAATTATTTAGTTGTGATGTCTACGAAAAAAATACATTGAATATTATAATTGTCAGTTATTACGAGGTAATGAAATCAGAAATTTATTGATGTTTTCAGTAATTTTTTTTAATTTAGGTTCAATAACATATTCTATTATTATACAGCTAGAATATAATAAATATAATAATATAATAATACGTTATCATTTTCTTCGGTGTTCGCGACTTATAGACTTAACTAAAACTACTTTTACTTAGACTACATTTCAGCTGCCAACACCTTAGTCGACCGTGAACACGAAAAATGTAAAATATTCGAAACTTTGGATATATAAATAATATTATGTATATAAAGCTAATAAAAACGGCAAGAAATAAGTAGTTTTTAATAAAAGACCAGCAGTTTTTTTTTTTTTTTTTTTCTATTGGCGACATAACAGTTCGAATTCATACAAATAATGGTTGGCCACCCTTTAAATTGCATGCACCCATGCATCAGCCCGTTGAGTTTCTCGCCGGATCTTCTCAGCGGGTCGCAATTCCGATCCAGTGGTAGATTCATTCGCGAAGCAGTTACTCTTGAGTTGCTAGGTCTCTTTTGGAAGCGCTCGGGCAGCTGTTAACAAATCCCATCCCTCCTGGCTGAGCCTTTGTCACCCACCTGTCCTGGTGAAACTGGAAAGGCCTCTGGGCCACCAGTAATCCCTCATTCATAAAAAAACCCTTTAAATTGGAACGAATGATTGTCAGTAAAGAACGGGTAGGGCGGTGGCACCTACCCGCTCGGGCCTCACAACACTCATTAGCTAAATTTATATTATAACTTTTGCGAATTTCATTTCTAATAAACAAGGAGTTTTTTTTTTCATAATCATTCATAAACAGTGCTAGAAGTATTTTTTCCTTCAATTTTCATTTTAACCGGACTTTTGAGCCCAGCCATAGTCGCATAAATCGTAGATAGACAAGTTATCTTTAAGCGATGATTGCATCAGTTATTACATTTATAAAAGAAAACAACCTCAGAAAAAATAATTCAGTCATTAATAAAATTAAATGTAGTCGAAGCTTATGCATTATTAGCGATAACTCAAAAACTGCTTATCAATCTGTTGATATAATTTGTATATGACAATATGAGAAGCACCAAGTTTCAAATAAAAAGAAGAAACATCAAAATTGGTTCACGTAAAAATATAGTGTTGAGGTAATAATAGTCACAGATAAAAAAAGAGTCGAATTGAGAACCTCCTCCTTTTTTGAAGTCGATTAAAAACAAGGCTAGCTACGTTTTGACTAACAAGACTTATCAAGTTTACTGAAATTTAAAGTGGATTCTGAAATTGGCGAATTTTTTTTCGTATTCTCAAAATGTACATCGAACACAATCAGTAGACGATATCATATTATATATTTTACTCTTGTCAACGGAACTTTGGCAACTCTTTAGTATACACGTTTCATGTGACTGAGCCAAATATGTTCGTCAGTTCAATGGTTAATTATTCTTTTGTCATTTACTAAACGTCATCACATGGCCAACGCCTTTATGAGATTTATTGGGAAACATTTGTATTTTCAACACTGGAAATGTTGCTCTGGAATTAAATACCCTCTGTGATATTTCAGCGCTTGGAAACGAGATTTAAGAATATATTAAATAGAAAATATGTATAATTGTCAACTCCTTCATACCACTCGAAGTACGAGTACCTACGAAAGACAGATTGTTCTCAGACTCTCAGTACTTGCAACCCCTAGGAAAATAGCTATTAGAAACTCAACATTCCACATCCCTCTGCTCGAATAGTAAGTAGACCGATTTTAATACCTAATTAAAACTTGACAGTAATTATTACCATATTCAAACATCGACGAGTAACAGTTCAGTCGTCCGTGACCACGAAAACTGTAACGTATTCTAAAAATTTGAAAGAAAATTAAAATAATAAACGAGAGATTAAACCGTAATAGTAGTTTTAGTTATGTCTACGACTTGCATATGCTGAAGAAAATTTCGGTATTAATACTTTTTTAAAGATACAGTACAAACAGTGGACCCTTTTCGTAATTTTAGAAAGGACCTAAATCTCATATTTATTCTTAAAAACCATCGAAATATACTGCTGTATCGGTAGAATATTATTTGTTAGTTCAGTTTCATTAACAGGGGACAATTTTATAAGTTAAATCCAAAAGGAGTCCCCTTACAGGGAAAGTTTTTGATGAGATGGTCTGATCTCATAAATAATAACCGATTAATACTTTTAGAGAGTAAACCTCATTTTGGATGCAGTTCCATGGTGCGTTAGCAAATGTTAAAATAACGTGTTACTTATTAATTAAATAAGATATGTTACCTACCGACGTGGTATTCGTGCGTTCCGTTTTGAAGGAATAGGAAGCCGTATCAAAATACTATTCAGACTTCAATCTATGTCTCAAGGTTGACATTCGCTGTTAAAACCAAATCTAACGCGAGCTCTTCATTACATTTAATTAGGTTTCATACTTTAGTGCATTTAATGCTGTAAAAAGAAAGCGTTAGAGGATATTGTCAAAACATTTTTGGAGTTACGACTTAATACAGACACGTTATAGTTTATTGTTTTTAAGGGGCTTGCCCGACATATATTTTATCGTAGTATTGGCATCGTCAACACCGAAGTAAAATTCGTACTTTTTCTGCATACTTTGTGTAGTCAACGATGACTATATCATAATATTTTTAGACACTGTTGATTAGATATGAAAACCATCAATGCTATTAACAGTTTAGATAATGTAACAGCTTTATGCGTTCAATAAAGCGGTAATTTTTTGAAACAGATAAGCTAATCCACTCGTTACTCATTTGATTCAAGCCGAATTTACTTTCATAGATAAACATCGAAAAAATACCGTAATAAATTATTGTTTTAGATTTAGAGACTACGAGCTCATGGCCACCTTGCGACCTGATCTCGAAGTCTCAAATGTAGTGGACCGCGACTGACAAACTACGACTTCTACTATTATATAAAACCGCTAAATGTATAACTTGCAGACCAGTATATACTACTGCTTTGTGGCAGAATTTTTTTTTCAATTTTCTGTCGAATCATTGGTAGCCTAAATGGCTATTCCAATTACGCCCGGACCGATAGGTGAGCTTATGGCTTCAAAAGAGCCCTGAGAGAATTGCTAACACTGACTCTAGCAAGAGTAGTGCTTCGCTGAATTTACCACTGGATTGAAATCGTAAACCATTGAGAAGATCCCCACTTCGATAAAGCGGCACGACACGAGAACCCTCTCATCGTGGCCGCCGGTAACTACATTCCCGATCCTGCGGAAAGAATGGAAAGCAGTCGACGTCGCCCCAAACACGTCATCTCGGATCCTCCCGATCCACTAACGGTGCTTCTAGGTACTTCAAGCACCGGTCACCGTTCTTGTCGAACCCGTCGCTTGCGATGAAGGGCTCGACGAGTAAATTAACCCTCAAACACAGCCCACTGAGTTTCTCGCCGGATTTTCTCAGTGGGTCGCGTTTCCATCCGGTGGTAGATTCTGCGAAGCACGGCTCTTGCTAGGGTTCGTGTTAGCAACGTCGTCAGGTTTGAGCCCCGTGAGCTCACCTACTAGTTAAGGTTACGCTGGAATAGCCTCTCAAGGCTACCAGCTTAGGTAGGAAAAAAAAATAGAAGATCCGGCGAGACACTGAGTAGGTTGTGAGCTAGGCAGAAATAAAAGCTCCACTGTCGAGTTTTTTTAAAACCGTTATTAGACACCTATATCTCTAGAGGTAGCCATAGTGACCCTGGTAACCATACTCATTACGTCAAACAGTTTGACGCATAACATAATTTATAACATCAGCTCGCTGAGTTTTTCTTTGGATCATCTCAGCAGGTCGCGATTCCGATCCGGTAAAAGATAGATTCGCAAAGCTGCCCTTGAGCTGTTAGGTCCCCTTTGAAGGCGCTGGGGCAGCTGTTATTTAACCTCACACCTCAGGAGGTGTGCCCGTGGACGAATACCTCTCCTGATCAAACTGGAAATGTCCCCGATCCAACATTGATACTTTCATACTAAAAAAACACGCAGAAGATGTTGGAACGTATTCATATACGGACTCATTATGCCTTCTGTCATCAGTTTCATTAATTGAATCGAATTTAAATTAATTACGTCAATTGATGTTTTTATCCGTCTTCGTTATATCACACGATGGTATGTATTCCTTCATTGTGGAAATCGTTTCTAAACACGTGCTCCATACCTTTCTGCGTTGAAATATTTGTACCTACCTACCAGAGAATTTGAATGATATAGATGTACCAATCTAAACGGCACTTACAGTACAAAATCTAGTTTATATTCATTTGTTCACGATTTATAAGGCCATTGGCGCTTCCTCTTCATCAATTTATATTTTAAATGGTCATAGTGAGATACTTTGATTATTCCGGTACTTGCATTAAACGAGCTCAATCAAATAGACGAAGATAAGTTAATACGCCCTTGCCTGAAGGGCATTTCTAATTTGCGGACACTTCATAGGGCCGCAGAATAACAAAGCAACGTTGAACTTTTGTAACCTTGTTCGTGCAAAGAAATTTGACGTATTTGTATATAAGTAGCTCCTTATTATTTTTATCCATTTTTAAAATTATAAAAAACGTACTAGGTAATTGAAAACACTTCATTGACGCATGCGTGAAATCTATTGATTCGTCCTACGCCGATTCTCTCTCATGACGCTCTCAGAAAGATGTTATCTGCTCGACTGTATAACGGAGAGCTCTCAAATGGGGACAAGCGACCTTGGCTATGCTGATTTGTAACAGGGGATACAAATCAATGAAGCGTGTTTAGTAAACGTTAATGACGTCTCAACGTTAATTGCTTGTAAAGACGAGGTCTCTGTGAAGCTAAGAAACGTTTAGACTACACTCTGTAGAGTTTTGTGTAAAATTAATACACTTGCCTGCACCCAGGTCACATGACATCATACGCAATCTCAGAATAACTATCCGTCGCGTCTAATTATAATCTACCAAAACTGGATTTACCTATTGGCAAAATATTCTAATATATTACGGGTAACTTGACGATGCAATATTGAAGCAGCAATGTATAGCATTTTTTATACACATTTCAGATGTTCGTGCATTAACAATTATATTAGTAAGGAATGCCTTCGAAGTAAAATGTGCATTTTGTGTCGCCAATCGTTACGTAATCAGAATAACCCAATATTTCTGTAGAATAGGGATTGATTGACATTGTTATTTGATACAAGACTGGGCAAAGTAACTATAAAAGTCACTGACCGCAACTGTACATACGTATAACTATTGAACGCCTAGAAACCTACTTCATCATCAGTATCGTTTTTGTCTACACAGTTTTAAAACCTAATTATTATCTTCTTTTTCTCAACCTTATCCCACTAGGTGGGGTCGGCACAGCGAATTTTTCTCTTCCGTTCTCATATCGTAATTCACACACTCCATCCATGTCTTCTTCGGTCGATCTCTTCTTCCCCCTCTACCTTGCACTACCATTTCCATACATCTCCTAGTCACATGCATCCTAGAACCTAATTATTACATTTAACAACATTATGTTATTATATGTATATTATCAAGTCAATAAATAGTCAAGGTTCTAACCAAACTATTAAACAAGTTGTGAATTAATGTGAATCATTACATAGTATAAAACAAAGTCGCTTTCTCTGTCCCTATATCTGTCTGTCCCTATGTATGCTTAAATCTTTAAAACAACGCAACGGATTTTGATGCGGTTTTTTTTAATAGATAGAGTGATTGAAAAGGAAGGTTTATATGTATAATAACATCCATTAAATAGTGGAGAAATCAATAATAAATTACAGTTTCCGAAGCGAAGCGAGGGCGGGTCGCTAGTATGATTTCATTCCCGATCTTGCGGAAAGAATGGAAAGCAGTCGACGTCGCCCAAAACACGTCATCTCGGATCCTCCCGATCCACTAACGGTGCTTCTAGGTACTTCAAGCACCGGTCACCGTTCTCGTCGAACCCGTCGCTTGCGACGAAGGGCTCGACGAGTAAATTAACTCTCAGACACAGCCCACTGAGTTTCTCGCCGGATCTTCTCAGTGGGTCGCGTTTCCGATCCGGTGGTAGATTCTGCGAAGCACGGCTCTTGCTAGGGTTCGTGTTAGCAACGTCGTCAGGTTTGAGCCCCGTGAGCTCACCTACTAGTTACGGTTACGCTGGAATAGCCTCTCTAGGCTACCAGCTTAGGTAGGGGAAAAAAAAGTATGATTTATATTCTTGAAGAGTATTTGGGGTCATGCTGTAAAATCTAAAAAGTAACCCAGATTTTTTTCATTTAAATCTTTATTAAAATTTACTATCAATCTATTTATATTCAAAATACACGGCTCTGTAATACAAGATCAAATAATTGCATTGTTTAAGTTGAAGATTTACCCTTCGTTTGATTCTTTGTAAGTGAACGTTTACTGTTGAGCTCTCAGTTTTTGAAACGTCAGCGTAGAGTTCGTTTGAAGGTCGTTTAGGATATCCTCAGGCGTCGCTTTGTCTGTCCACGCTATTTTTCTGAGGGTTGTTCACCTTACTTAGGACATACATTCATTCATTCGAACGCAAAAATATCCAAACAAGGCTATTTACGGATTCAATCACAAATACAAATATTCAATACTATTCCTGACTATCCTTTCCTCGTTGTGAATACTTTTAATTGAATTAGTTAAGTATAACTAACGTGGCCATTTATTATTTTTGTCAAAGCGTGTTTTACAAATATTTTCTTATAGAATAACACAAAATAATCAAAGCACTAAACACAAAATAGTTAGTAGACATGAATTACTACAGCCGGAAACGTGAAAGCCGTTTTTTTGTATTTGTCGGCTGAACAAATTTTGTTCAAAATATCGGGTCTTGTTTTTAGATACGTGTGGAACTCGGTACAAATGATTTATTTATATTTATTTTCATAATCAAAATAACTTTAATTTTCTGTTCTATGTTGAATTGAAAAATACATTTATCGTTTGGTCTGCTTGCAAAAGCGGGGCTATGTCGGTCGCGCTGGTGACAACGGGACAGAATGCCCGTAAGCGGGACTGTCCCGCCCAAATCGGGACGTACCTATCGTTACGTTAAGTATAACCCAAAACTTTTTAGTTATAGGTTTATTAAATTTAAAATCTAGGGAGCTAATAATTTATTTCCATTTCTTGAGGTCAGCTACGGCTTATGAGAATCGTAGTCCGGCCGTAGATGTACGATGTACGCGACGTAGCAACACAACACGTGTGTGTGCAAATTTGTTAAAATGTAACAAACGAATGGCTTATTGCTTAGTTGATTTTTTACATAATGAGTAATATGTAACAGATGCACGTGTATTAAACGCAGAATTGCTTTAAATATGATAACGCTGTGTAGTACATACCTCGGGTCACGTACACAGCAACCATAATAGCAACACTTTAAATAATATATCAACGTTGCAAAACCTATGAAATACGATTAATAGGTTCAGCGTGGTACTTTTGAAAAATTGCATAAATGATGGACTTCATTAAAGAGTTGCTTTATTATGTTATAGAAGAGGCGGACTGTTAATTATTTAATAATGTGTTTTTATTTTTTCCACAAATCACTATCTTACGATCTGTCAAGATTACGAAAGCAGCGAGGTTCATGCTGTCAGTTAAACTTTATAATAATTAGTATTCATAAAAAAGAAAAAAATAAGATTTTGAATCGTTAATTGTTCAAAAGAGAATTTTAACAAAGGCGCGTAAGTATGTATTTCAAAAGTATTTTTGGAATCCCCGCAAAAGGTTTTCGAAGGTTTCAAGGGTGACTAATTTCTCAATCTGACAAGTAAGAAAATAAATAGGCGGAGTAAGCTATATAAAGTGTTTTTTCCTTTTTTAAACGAGTTTGCTGATTAAATTTTGTTTTAATTGGACAAGGTTTATTTCTAAAAATATACTTGAATTAATTAGTAATACCATTCAAAATTCATCTATCATTCATGGTGATTCGGTCAAATAGCCATAAAGTGGTTAGATTTTAAGGATACTTTAATCTGCTCGGTTAGATTAGATCTGAAGGTATGAGCGAGCCACCTCGAGTTGCTACTACTTTCCTGTCATTCATTCTTCTCAACTACCCTTTGAGTGCGAAATATCGATAGATCGACACTCTATTTATGTGTATAAAGTGCGGAACGTCGGAATATCGGCTATTGCGCAGTTTGATTATAGGTATTTGGTATCAACCTGTATGGGCGTGTTTTAGCGCGCTCCTTTATATATGTATAAAACGTTTTTCATAACTTCATAACATTATTTAATAGTATTTTGCTGTGATTTAGTTAGCTTTGATTTTTATTTTTTTTTTATTTTAAAGTTTTTCTTTTTCACAAATCCTTTAGAAATTACTGCAAAATATGTGAAAATAAGCTCAGCACTAAAAGGGTTTATATGTATAAGTTCGCATCTGAATTAGTTAATGGAATAGTGCAAGGACTCACGGATGGATATCAGCATTCTGGCAATTATGTACTCGGTTTGCACTGTAAGACAGACATTGTAAAAATACTGGTCCAAACCAAATGAACCGACAGCTCGTCTGCCTATTTCAGCTAGTAAAAAATAAAAAATATAAAACGCTAGTTGGAATAGTTTCAGCAGTCTTTTATTTTTAGTTAAAGTATAATTATTATTTTGGTGTTCAAGGCTAGTCTAGTCCAATTACTAACATGCTTTGTTAATTTAAAGAACGCTTTCATTACTTTTTTTTCGTGTTTCTTCTTCTTCTTGATAACACATATCTTTGTTTTATTTTCGATTTGTTCAGGATTAAGCGTCATATTTACAAGGATTGGGACAAAAAATTCCTAGAAATTAAATGTCGTAGTATATTGAGATGGTAGTGAATATTCTGTAAGTCGTCGTGGCCTAAAGGATAAGACGTCCGGTGTATTCGTATGTAGCGATGCACCGGTGTTCGAATCCCGCAGGCGGGTACCAATTTTTCTAATGAAATACGTACTCAACAAATGTTCACGATTGACTTCCACGGTGAAGGAATAACATCTTGTAATAAAAACCAAACCCGCAAAATTATAATTTGCGTAATCACTGGTGGTAGGACGTCTTGGGAGTCCGCACGGGTAGGTACCACCACCCCGCCTATTTCCGCCGTGAAGCAGTAATGCGTTTCGGTTCGAAGGGTGGGGTAACCGTTGTAACTATAATGAGACCTTAGAACTTGTATCTCGAGGTGGGTGGCGCATTTACGTTGTAGATGTCTATGGGCTCCAGTAACCACTTAACACCAGGTGGGCTGTGAGCTCGTCCATCCATCTAAGCAAAAAAAAAAAAAAAAGTTTCCATTTTCTACACTGTTTGTGAAATGTTTTCTTTTTTCATTTCTTTAGCAGTTCTAAAACGGCTTTAGTTGGTCTACTTTCGTACATTGAACGCGCGACACGATAACCCTCTTATCCTGGCCACCACTCTTCACATATCCTACCCAGGTAAAGCAAAGCTGCCGTCGTCCAAAACATGTCTAGTTGGATCCACTGAATCCGCTCTCGCTGCTTTAGGCTCTTCAAGGACCAGTCATCGTCTTCGTCAAACTCGTGAATTAGCGATATGTGAACTAGCCTATAGACTTAACTCACTGAGTTTCTCGTCGTATCTTTTCAGTGGGCTGCAATTCCGATTCGGCGATATATTCAGCGAAACATTGCTCTTGCTAAGGCCAGTGTACCAATCCTCTCAAGTTGAGCTCGAGAGCTCACCTACCCGTCGCGTAGGGGGTGGCTGGAATGGGCCTTTGGACTGCCAACAATTAGATGAAAAAAAAACTATTTTCTTTTTTCTATAAGAAAAATTACAATAACAAAACAAAGAAATGTAATACATATAATTGTCTTAATCCTAAGCTTTCACCATTATTTTGAATCATTGGGTGAAAACAAGTCAAAATTTAATTTGCATTTCATCCTTGCATTTACTGGTGGTAGGACCTCTTGTGAGTCCGCACGGGTGGGTACCACCACCCTGCTCATTTCTGCCGTGAAGCAGTAAGCGTTTCGATTTGAAGGGTGGGGCAGCCGTTGTAACTATACTTGAGACCTTAGAATTTATATCTCAAGATGGGTGGCGAATTTACGTTGTGGATGTCTATGGGCTTCAGTAACCACTTAACACCAGGTGGGCTGTGAGCTCGTCCACCCATCTATGCAACAAAAAAAAAAAATCCGTTTCGAAAGATTTTTTTATAATTCGTTGAAAGAGGAGTACCTAATCGCTCCACTTACTTATAAGTACCGTTTTTTCGTTCACGTCATTAACAACGTCCATAACAATTACGATGCTCATGTATTTTATCCTTAATAATATTCTTATGTTTTTATCGTTTGCGTGTTTTTTCAATATAGCTTAAATTACGATGGTCTTCCAAAGGAATCTTTGTCGAAATCATATAAATTAAACGTGATTGAACTTTGGCCGGTCGCGAACGTCAAAGCTGATTGCGTATATACACAAGGAGGCCATTGAATTACACGCAAGTGAACGAAAAAGGTTCTATTCTTTTCAATGAAACAATTTAAAATCGTATTTTTGAACGAAACACACATAGAATATAGGGATTATTATCTTTCAACTTAATAACTATTAACACAGAACGCCGCATAAAAAAATCGAATATTTTCATTCAGGCCACGGTGCTCACCGGTATGCCTTATCTTACTGAACCGTTCGGGCCCTAAGGGTCACCCGCGTGAGGGTTCCAACGTAAACGCTTCCCACAAGCCACAGATTGCAGCTATCAAACAAAACGCGTATAGAAGTGAGCTGCGTAGCCCTTTAGCTGAACCGAACGCCTTGATTTTTAAATCCAATAGAAAGTATAGTTTTTATCAAGATAGCCTTTTATAGCCTTTTAAAATATCTTAAAAACTAGACTGTAAAAGTCGATAGTTTTTATTTTCTCTGCAAATTATCGCATTTTATAAATTTTAGAGTTCCAGTTGATAAAAATTACTGATCTCCTGATTTTGGCTTGGCCAGAATAATATAATAATACTGTTTCGCCAGTAAGTGTAACGCGATCTATCGCCGAATAGTCGAACGAATATCGAAGGATCTAGTAGCACCTAGAACGCTCGAGAACTACAACGCCATCTATTGTCAGATAGCGGAAACACAATACTAGAAATGAGTGGAATATTCTAGATAATTCTAGGGAAGTGGTATCGGCTATAAAAGCGTTGCAGAGATGGCACGTAGCTAGTCAGTAATCGGAACTACTCGAAGCGAAACAGCGAACGGATCACCTGAAGCGAAGCAGAAGAAGCGAATTGAGAGTTTTAAAGTATTTGTTGAGTGTTTTAAGTGTTCTAAGTGTTGAATACAGTTTTTAGTTGTACTTTGGTAGAATTTTATTTATCCCGAACCTCAGCGCGTAACAATACGCTAGGCCGCTAGGCCATAGGCCGAATGGCCATCAACGTGTTATTATAAAAAAATTAAATTTAAGAATAACACTGTTTCTTCTGACATGAGTAGAAACCGCAAACCTATAGATGGTTGTACATATTTCTGTTGACATTATACAATTGACAATAAAATATATGAAGTTTTCTTTCGAGAAACATCTTAACAATCCATAGATTCAATGCCGGGTATACTTGTTTCTCACGCTTCAGTAAGCTCTACTAGTACCGTATGTTTAAACTGCTTTCTAAACCTAATAGAATGTTTCAATTGCAACAGGCACAAAATAAATTTCCAAAAAATTATAATGAAAAAACGTACATAATAAAAATAACACTCCTCACATATATTTTTTTAACATCGCCCTTCCTCATAAGGGCTCACCCGTTGTTACGATTTTAATTTACTTAGCGCGGTGAAATCGTCATATAACTTTAAATTTAGCTATAAAACAAATTAATCGAAACTTCCAACAGGAAGTCGAAAATTTTAAAATAAACCTAGATCAAAGTAAACAGTTCAAGAGAAGCCGTATATCACGGCCTCCATCGAACAGATATAAATTTCGGCAATGTTTCTTGAGAGTTCATTGTGTGTTTTACGACTCTCGCTTTCAGTGCAGCGCAAATACCTGAAACTGACGCACAGAATTTATTCTCGTTGCATAATCTAACGTCGGCTTTAAGATTAATCTACAAAAGTTTCTGGAAGATCGTGCATTGCAAAAATATCTGATATTGTGAAGGCAAGAGAAATTTATACGTTCCAAACTTTTCAGACGCCGATAAAACTCGCATCAATCAATTTAAGCAGATATTCGGCGGGAGGCAATTTTGTACGGGACGTTTGTATCTACATTATTCATGAACATTCTCTCCTGAATATTCTCTTTTGAAGTAAATTAAACTGTATAGGTATCGCTATTCAATTACCAAACAGATTTTCTCCCCTCTATGATATTTTTTGAGCATTAGGACTCATCCTTCAGTTTAAGCTTAGCAGTAATCCTCAGCGGTAGGCAAAGAGGTAGGTTGATGTCACGACGATGACCGGTCACCATCTAGTGGCCACCATTCGTTTGCCTTCGAAAACAATAAACATATCTTTCTTTTCACAATGGCCGGTGTGATGAAAGTCTAGTGGCATAAATGTTGGTATCAAACTATTAACGATCTATTTAGCACCAGTTCTCAAGATATGAACCAAGACCAGTGTGCTTAGTGCGAGTTTTTTAACGTTCTCGATAGCGTAAAAGTTAACTCATATTTGTATGGAGTTGGAACGTTTGCCGCTAGGGGCGTTGATCCAACTGCATACAAATTTGAGTTAACTTTAACGCTATCGAAAACGTTACAAAACTTGCACTAAGCACACAGAGCAAGCTAGGAAAATCAAAGTGAGGAACTACTAATGCGTTCGAATTTTACGCTGTAGGTGTAATCTGATGAGTCCCGGTTCAACCACGTACTTCCACCAACAAAAGAGTATGATTGAAATAAAAAAACACCATGAAATTCGTTAAACAATTATCAAAAACAGAATAACTTAAATTTAAATTAATCAATAATTAATGCCGAATATCCAGGTTATAATCCATCCAATAATAAAGTAAAACAATCAATTCTAGAACTAGACTTCATAATCACACATATCATGAAAATTTTGCACGTTGCACTGCGTGAATAATGTATAACTCAACTCGCCAGTGTATCACGATCACGTTTCATTGTGATTCGATCAACAAGTATTTTTGATGGAAAGGCCATCGCCAAATGTTATAAGAAATACGCCCATTAATCACGCGCCGCCTCTCGTACGTTAAAAATCATCCCAGAAGTGGGAAAAAGCTTCAATTCAATGAGTTTTTTTTTTATTGCTTAGATGTGTGGACGAGCTCACAGCCCACCTGGTGTTAAGTGGTTACTGGAGCCCATAGACATCTACAACGTAAATGCGCCACACACCTTGAGATATAGTTCTAAGGTCTCAGTATAGTCACAACGGCTGTCCCACCCTTCAAACCGAAACGCATTACTGCTTCACGGCAGAAATAGGCGGGGCGGTGGTACCTACCCGTGCGGACTCACAAGAGGTCCTACCACCAGTAAAGAATTTTAAAGATTAAATCGTTCATGCAAATAAGTTTACACAAGTGTGTGAGTGTGTGTGTAAGTAATTACATACTTTTTATATTACCAAGAGGATTTATAAGAAATATTCGAAAACTGAGCGCGTAAAAAGTTTATTTGCTCGGGTTTAATTATTTAAACATTATAAATATTAGTTTTAAAACGTATTAATCGTAACGAACTATTTTATTTTCATTGATTATGATAATATCAGCTACTAAGTATGTATTAAATAACATAAACTGCCCCATTTACAGATTATCTAACAATGGCTTGTTGACGAATCGGATGTGCGTTCATCATAGAATGCGGAGATCATTGTCAAACGCCCGAGTCAAATGTGACGTTTGATGTTATTGTATGACTGGCTGGTGACGAAACATCAGTTCTCATTGCCATTGATCGGAGGGCGGGCGAAGGCGGGCGTGTCGCGCCCACGTGCTCACTCGAGACCGGAATAGATAGTCCGCTCCGCGCAACCGTATCAACCTAACATCTTTCACACACTTCCATCGCTTAAACAAAAAAAAAAAAACAAAATAACGAAACATCAACAAAGATCTGAATCAAATTTCACGTTTAAATAAATTTAACTTACTTTACATAACCTTTCGTAAATTGTTTAAGTCATAAATTCTTTGGGAAACGCGATTTGTATTGCTCATACGCACAAACGTCACAGGTGTGCATTCTGCTATTTTAATGTAAACTGTACCACCGAGTCGTGCAGTACTGGCTTGACTTTGGTATCGTAAGGATCGTCCGTGGGTGTTGTTACGCGAGTTACGCGATATTTAGATTTAGCACCTTGACTCAGTTCTTTGATAGAGTAGTAGATATAGTGAGCACCGGCATCCGCTGAGTGCATGTGCGATGCGATGCGTGATAAAATCGCAGCATTGTTTCGAGGCTCGGCGCACACACCTGCACACAACACAGAAAAGCTTCAGAATGGTGTGCTTGATCCAGTACTCGTCTTTACGGAAGGTCTGCCTTTAAACCCTATTTTTAATGCACTTATAATAAAACTTTTCAAATGACCAGAACTGATAGTACAGCTTAAAAATAACATTGTTAAGAATAAAACAGCTATTTACCTTCCAAATTCAGCAGTAATTTTCAGCAGTAATACGTTTCGGTTTGATTACTGGTTGTAGGACCTCTTGTGAGTCCGCACGGATAGGTACCACCGCCTTGCATATTTCTACCGTGAAGCAGTAATGCGTTTCGGTTTGAAGGGCGGGGCAGCCGTTGTAACTATACTGAGACCTTAGAACTTATATCTCAAGGTGGGTGGCGCATTTGCGTTGTAGATGTCTATGGGCTCCAGTAACCACTTAAAACCAGGTGGGCTATGAGCTCGTCCACCCATAAAAGCAATAAAAAAAAAACCCAGAACTTATAGATGTTAATACAACTTAATAATAACTTTTTTATATTATATGAAAATAAAATTATAGTATTAGCTTTAAATTAACCATTACTGATGACAGTAATATTGTTAACCGCTTAGTATGTTTATGTTTACAATTCACACTTTGTATTTACTACTAGGTACTGCTTCATCGTCATATGACCGTTGTAGTACTATTCATTCTCAACTTAGTCTCCTACCTAGCTGCATGATGACCTATTCCGCACCCTTTGGTTGATTACATTGAAATCCCACATGGAACAGCACTATTGTACAAACTACATATTTATGCCGCAGCAAACATAGTATTCCAAAATATCATATTCAAATAACGGAATTTAAAAATAACAGATTTTTAAAGGAACAACAATTTCGTAATGTTATACCATGTTAGATAACAGTCGTGTAATTTAAAAATAGGTGTGAAACCTCGAAAATTCCAGACGGCGTTTCGTTCATTATTTAAAAGTTATTACAATGTTTATTATTACATCATTACAATTTATTGGCGGCCTACATTCAAATCATGGGGAAAATATACACATTCCATCAGATGAATTATCAGATTTAAATTGATTTCGAATACAATACGAATTACGAATTCAACAACTACGATACCTTGATACCTTGAGAGCACTGACCTGGAAAGTGTCTGGCAAGAGGACGAGAGGCCGCCCCAGAACAACTTGGCGTCGCTCGGTGGAGCAGGAGCTAGGGGTCTTGGGCATGACGTGGGAGGAGCTAGAACAGACTGCCCAAGGCCGATGTAAATGGAAAATTTTTATTCGAGCCCTACACCCCAGCAGAGGGTAATAGAAAGGAATGATGATGATGATACCTTGATTACACCACCTACTTGTACGAAGCTGACTAGATTTTACAACAACGGTAAATTTACTAAAAAAAAATCTAAAATAAAAAGACAACGACAACAAATAACTTAGATGATTATTATAAAACTGCTGTAGAGCTGTCTCACGGTGAAGAAATTCATAAACAGATTGCAAAATAATGTTTATTTGTAGGTATTTGACCTAAATCACCGATTGTATTTTGTTTTTGTTAAATTACCCCTTATTTCTTCGAGGATCACGCAAAATTATTGGGCTAACTTCGATTAAACCTTTGATTTAACATCACCTTTAAAATTAACATCCATATAATTTTGTTCCGTTACGTACCTAACCATATTTCTTGATAACCGAGTTCTATATGAAATATCATTTAAAATAGACTTTATTCATATTAAAATTAAAATCATATATATTCATATTTCGAATTACATGGTTTTTTTTTCCTGCCTTACCTGATGGTCTAGAGCAAGCCTGGGTATATTGCGGCCCGCGGTAGAATTTTGTCTGGCCCGTGAAGCATTGTATATATTATTATTAAAAACACAAATATTAGTTTTTGTCTAACATAAATTTTATGTCGGTTATTTTTTTATATTAATTTTAATTTGGAGAAATATCTTTCCGCAATAAATTCGCGGAAAATTAAACGAAATAAAAGCAGATATAGATCTACTGAGGGTGCATACATCATAAAATACTAAAGAAATAATGAAACTGAAACTGATGTATTTGCTTAAAATATTTTTCAATTCGAAGAGTCTGAACTAATTTTTAGCAAAAACTATACTTAAAATTAGAAAAAAAACTGTTTGGCCCGAGGTCAAATTTTCATCTGCAATGTGGCCCGACTATCAAAATATTTACCCACCCCTGGTCTAGAGAGATCATATCAGCGTAACCTTAACTAGTAGGTGAGCTCACGGGGCTCAAACCTGACGATGTTGCTAACACGAACCCTAGCAAGAGCCGTGCTTTGCATAATCTACCACCGGATGCGAAACGCGACCCACTGAGAAGATCCGGCGAGAAACTCAGTGCTGATACACCTAATCTATTATAATGAGCGATAACATTTTGTAAATATCGTTGTTTGTTTGAATGGTTGGAATCTATTCTAACATTTAACACACCGGTTGAATAATCGAAAACTGTAAATAAATCTTCATAATTGTACATTTCAATAATGAATCACTATATCAATATATTAAGTATCTAGTTGCTTTCAGAAGTTTGTAATGTTTATACATTCCTTCAGAAACTTAGTGACTATCTAATCAGGTCGGATATTTTTTTTTTATTGCCCTTGTAGGCAGACGAGCATACGGCCCACCTGATGGTGAGTGGTTATCGTCGCCCATGGACTTCAGCAATGCCAGGGGCAGAGCCAAGCCGCTGCCTACAATATTCAAATTGGAAGGGTACATACTCATTGGCACAGAAAAAAAATTAAATCTATTAAATCGTACGAGTTCAAATTCGCTCGTTAACTTTTTTAAATATAAAGTGCGTAAAATTAGAGAATTCGATAATGTCAATGAATTTTGTAAAAACAACTGAAATAAATGAAAGTGACTTTAATGTTATAAGTAAGATTAACGTGTACGATTTCCATGAGTCAGCCGTCAAATAATTTATAATTTATCTGAACTTTTTTGTATAAAGCAAATTGTTGATGAAAGCTTATAAAAAGTTTAAACGAGGTTAATTTCAAATATTTGAGCTTCATTGCGTACTTAAACCGTGAAAACAAGCTTAAAATTAAATATTTTATGAACGAACGAAAGATTTTAATAAAGATTATCTTTTTATTCAAGGATACAATTGGGATATTAAAGTATAATAATAAACAATGTTTTTGAAATGAGAAATTTCACATCGTTCAATCAATTTGATAGTTGCTTATTCATGGCCGAGTATACAAACAATTAAACACAACACAATGTGCATCGGTAAGCCAAATAACATGCTTCTGGTACTTCTATTGATAGTATGCGTACGTGCCATTGAGCACCTGTTATGATGTCTCAAAGCGTTCAACATATCACACGACACCATTGCAAATGAAATGTGAACTCTGGAACATCATATTTTCAACTCGATTGTGTTACTAAACCTGTTTACTGTTTTAACAAATACCTAAAAATCTAATTGTGTTCATCGTTGTCACAAACTGTCAGCTATTTCTAAATCAGCGCCAAAATGACATGTGACGGTCAATTTCGTAATTACCGTTTCTTCACGGTAAATCCTGTGGTTGAAACCGATATGAATACATAACAAATCCGATAAGAGCTGAATATGTTTTTAATTACATTAAATGTAATGATTGTATATATGACTTATTGCTTTAAATACTAGCGCCGTTAAAACAAGCGTGAGTCATTGACCTATAAAATTTAAACTGACGATGGTGACAAAAAAAAGAATCCGAGGTCGGGATTAACATTCACTGATGAAATTTGAAGATAAAAATGAGTTAATTAACAAATAGTTCTGAAAATATACAACTGGTTCTAGATTATCTGTGATGATAGTTATTTTAGATTATTAATGAAAGAGTGACTACACTTGAGCGACTGTCGCATCCACAAGCTACTTCAAATACTTCCCATCGTTCTTCCATAGTAGTAAGTACTAGTACGTAGTAGTAAGTACTTAGTCAGTCCTAGTAGTAAGTACCTAGTAAGTAGTATTCTATGCAGGGACGTCTTAAACTAGGATGGGGCTCTAGGGCACACAAGAATTTGAGGCCCTTTTGGAAAGTAAAAAAAGCGAATTATAATTTAAAAAAATACTGAGTATGACCATTTATTATACTTAATCAAATACAGTATAATATAATATGTCATTAATGATATTAGAATTGATTGATTTAGAATTGATGATATTAGATAATAGAATTAGACTGGTTTTTTGGTTACGATTTCGATAACGGTTTCTTTCGGGATTTCTGTTGAGCAAAATCTTCTATTATAGGCATAGTGTATGTCTTGTAAATACCTTCTGATTACTGATTTGTGAAAAAAGTGTAATGTGCCCGACAAAAGTGTTTTGAGAATAAACGTGTGAGAGAAATTGTCGATGTTTCGGGGTCCCCTGAGAATGGGGGCCCTGGGCACGGGCCCCGTGTGCCCTTATGGTAAAGACGGTATTGATTTTATATCTACTAAAGTCTATGTTGAGTATGACGACAGATTTTGCTGTTGAGTATAGAGTTTGCTGTAACATCTCATGCTTTAGTATTCATGACGCGTAGTAATACGCGTTAAGCGTCCGGTCGAAAGGGCGGGAAAACCGTTTTCTACCTAATGTCTCAAGGTGAGCATCAGCTAACACTTAAAAATGTTTATGGATTTCGGCAGTCATTTAACCTTACCCAAATCGGAGTTATATTGTTTTTTTTTCTACCGAATGTTATACAAGTAGGCAGCGGCTTGGCTCTGCCCCTGGCATTGCTGAAGTCCATGGGCGACGGTAACCACTCACCATCAGGTGGGCCGTATGCTCGTCTGCCTACAAGGGCAATAAAAAAAATAAAATAAAATGTAAGACTTTATAGGCGCGTTTTTTACTAAAAAATTATCTAAACAAAAAACATCATGGAGTCTCTTATTTTTATTTTTAGATTGTAGTTACATCTTCTATATTATAATTGGTACGGACATTACAGAAATTAGTGTACACAAACTTAAGTAATGAATAAATTAAAACATTACAGTAAATATTTTAAAAACAAAAACGGTATTTTCTGTTTTTAAAATGGTTATATACTTAGTTGATCGAAGTAATAAAGGTTATAAAAAAGTGACGCTACCTTTATTTCTGGTTTGTCGAGAAACAGTAATGTGTTCCATTTGAATTATAAAAATAATAGTAACTATAATATAAAGTATACAAAGAATATAGTTCTTAAGGCACTTAACTTATACAATATACAATACCGAGGACGAATAAAATTTCAGCTGAAGTATTCTCTCCTAGCGTATTACTCTCACTTTCCCCTCCTTTGCCCTTTCACGAGTTCTGTCTCATGCGAGGGTTGGATGCTGGTTGTTGAGCGATAGGAGGTAGTCGGTTCGATTCCAACATGCCCCGCCCTCCATCCCCAGAGGAGAGCGGAAGTCCGGACTATTTCCTCCTGACAAAAAAAAGCATATTACTCAGTGTATTTATTAGTAGGCACCGACTTGACCTTTATTATCAGGCTGGCCGTGCGCTCGCCTACCTATAACGGCAATAAAAAAATAACTCCAAAAAAATCGTTTGGAAAAAACTCGGTTAAATTGTAAAAAAAAAATCTATTTTTCTTTTTTTTATTAGATGGGTGGACTAGCTCACAGCCCACCTGGTGTTAAATGATTTTCTAAAGTCTCAGTATAGTTACAACGGCTGCCCCACCCTTCAAACCGAAACGCATTACTGCTTCACGGTAGAAAATTAAATAGGGGTGGTGGTACCTTTTTTTTTTTTTTTTCGGGTAGAGGGCCGAACCTCCTACGAGGTCCCCGCGCAAAAGGGGCGCGCGGGGTATGTGAGACTCAACGATCTGCATGGTGTTGTGAGCAGACCGCGGGCCCAAGGATTTCAGGGCCCACCCACTAAACGACTCCCCTGCACTCTTACACCCGACGTCCGATCCCCTCCGAGGTCAGAACCCGGATGAGGTAGGGGGGCTACCGCGGCCAACACTACAACCAGACGGCGCGGCTCACCCCAAGGACGCCCAGCCGACGGAGCCTTCGAGGGTGGTGGTACCTACCCGTGCGAACTCACAAGAGGTCCTACCACCAGTAAATCTACATGTTTTTCTTAGCAATAATATTTAGTTTGGATAGTTCTACAATTTAATCACTGGGTACTGTATTATATATTGTTCAAAGATTCCAGAACAATCTATAATTTTCAATCACGCAAAGAACTTGTGCAAACTTAACTTGTTATTAACTTATGACATAATGATTGCCTTTCAAAGTATCTTTGATTAGTGATTGTATTAAGGTAGTGTACACCCATTCTTTGAAGTTCGCAATATTGATTTAATTGTCTTTCAGTCCTATCAGTAGTTTACGACAAACGGATTCAAGCACGTATTCGTTGTTACCATTATTGCGTTTTGAAATTAAGTTTATTTGATAAGATAATTCATCGACTTCAAAAAAACAAACTGAATCATTTTGTCAAATGAAGATAATAGATAATTTAATAAAAGTGTCGTATCATTGTAAATAATAATTAATATCAAATTAGGTTTCATTTTTTTTTTTCTATGAAACAGTTGATAAACTGTTGAAAAGAATTAAAATATGAAATGAAACGAAAAACGCATTGTTTAAATGAGAGGACGAGCTCACGGCCCGCCTGGTGTTAGGTGGTTACCGTAGCCCATAGACATCGACAACGTAAATACTGCTACTCACCGCGAGACGTGAGTTCTAAATGTCAATTTTAAAGTACAACGGCTATCCCATCCTTCAAATCGAAACCCATTACTGCTTCACGACAGAAATAGGCAGGATGGTGGTAACTAAAAACCGCTCTAGCCGCTCTACCACCAGTGAAGAACATTTTTTTTCATCGACAAAATTTAATAAAGTATTGAATTTTTATATACGACCTCGTTGAAAATTATTGGCATATCTAACATGAACTATTCTATTTTTATTTAGGTACTGTCGACCGTTAGGAGCTACAAAAATTTGTAGATATAGACACCCGTAGACCTTACGTAGCCGATGCGTTAATTGTCTTGTACTGGTAATCAATAGTAATTGTTTGGAGCTCTGCTTCAAAATTTAATTTGACAAACTTACATATATATTATGTAATAATTATGTAACTAGTTAAACTAGAGGTCCTGCAGTAGTCGAAATTCGACTATAATTAATTGGAATTGTAAGTTTGTACACTATTGTGATTGTATTTTATACTTCTACTAGCTGACCCAACAAACGTTGTGTTGCCTGAAATAAAATTTCTAGGGAAATTCTAGTGTAGAAAAAAAACCTCATTCAACCACAAAATACCTCATTATAACAAAAAAAAAAATTTCCCGAAAAATAAAAATAAAAAATAAATGTTTAGGGTGGACCACCCTTATCACTTAGGGGTATGAAAAATAGATAGTAGCCGATTCTCAGACCTACTGAACATACTATTGATACACAAATAAATCCAAAAAAACATGGCTGGCAAGCTACGATTGATACACAAATAAAACCAAAAAAACATGGCTAAAAAATGTATAGTGAGTAAGACAGGAGACCGGCTTCGTCCTCATCCCTACTACATGATGTTTGCTGGATGAGTGGTGATACCTGGCGGGAATAACTGATCGATAGTTAATCAGTAGTCGACCGGCGAGGGTGGGAGATCAAATTGAATTTTAAAAAAAACCATAATTAAAGGAACTTGAAATTATAAACTCTGAATAATAATTTATCGTACTACAATTATAATATTTGATTGCCATCTTGCAACCTTATTGCGGATCTGAGCATAAAATAAAAAAATATAAATCGGGATGGAAAAATAGGGGTTGATCGTGAGTGAAAATTGAGAGTAAAATGATTTTTTTTATTTTAAGTCATGACAAAATAATAATAAAAACTTGCCAAAAAATTACAATCTACAAAATATAAATAAAAAATAGAGGTTGATCATAGAGGGATGAAAAATTGAGAGTAACATCAGATTTTTTATTTTAATTCATGACAAAATGGAAATAAAAATCTTGCCAAAAAAATTAAAGTTTATAATTAACAAATAAAAAATAGGGGTTGATCGTAGAGGCGTGAAAATTTCAGAGTAATATAAAAATTTTTATTCTAAGTCATGACAAAATAAAAACAAAATTCATGCAAAAAAAATTAAAGTTTTTAATCAGCAAATAAAAAATAAGGGTTGATCGTACAGGGGTGAAAATTTAGGGTTGTATGTATTTTTGTATGCTGTACAACAATAAAAACAAAAAATGTTCTCCAAAAAAAATAAAAAAATTTAGGGGTGGACCACCCTTAACATTTAGGGGGATGAAAAATAGATGTTGTTCGATTCTCAACCCTGGCTGATATGCACGCTAAGATTCACGAAAATCGGTCGAGCCGCTTCGGAGGAGTTCAATCACGCACTCCGTGACACGAGAATTTTATATATTAGATAATCACAAATTTCGCCAAGACTACACTATAAAAAATATTAACAAAGACAAACATTATTTAATCTCAATTTGACAACAGACGTCAAGAACAAAAGTTTGACTATAAATAGAATGCATGCGTGTTGCGTCAAATACATGGTATGTAGTTTGTGTAATGTTTTCTTTATTGTTTAATGTATCTTTTACGCATTATTTTAAAAAATATTTAGCATTGTGCACTTCTTCTCAATATTCTTTATAAGTGTAGAAAATGTCATACTCCTCCGTCCGCGCAATTTTCGTAAAAAGGGATACAAAGTTTTTGCTTCACGTAATAATATATAGACTAGAGGTCCCGCAGTAGTCGAAATTCGACTATAATTAATTGGAATTGTAAGTTTGTACACTATTATGATTGTATTTTATACTTCTATAATCACAAATTTTGCCAAGACTACACTATAAAAAATATTAACAAAGACAAACAATATTTAATTTCAGTGTATTTAATCTATTCTCAATTTGACCACAGACATCAAGAACAAAAGTTTGACAATAAATAGTGTGCATGCGTGTGTGCGTCAAATACATGGTCTGTAGTGTGTGTAATGTTTTCTTTATTGATTTAATGTATCTTTTATGCATTTTAAAAAAAAAATATTAGCATTGTGCACTTCTTCTCTATATTCTCTATAAGTGTGGAAAATTACATACTCCTCCGTCCCCGCAATTTTCGTAAAAAGGGATACAAAGTTTTTGCTTCACGTATTAATATATATATATATATAGATTTGACAAAATATCGACACCTACAATATACTCGTAGTACAGTTGTAATTTTCATTTAAAATTAATTTCTGCGTCCTAGATACCTCATATTTTTTTAATGTTTAATATTGTAATAGGTAATGCAAAAAAATTGTTAGGCGCCTTTGAAATAAATGGCAGCGTAAATATTTCAGTACAAACATACTAGAATTAATCGAGTTTGCTTAGCGCTACCTGTGGGTTATACAGTTAGGTAATTTAGATTCTAAAGCTTAATTCCAAAGCTTTCTGAAGCTTAATTCCAAGCAATTCCTATTACAAGACAATTAACGCATCGGCTATGTAAAGTCTATGGCGTTCCGTAGGCGGAAATCGCGTTCGGCGATTTCTTCTTTTTTTCAGCGATTTCCTTCTGACCAAAGAAAAGGGTGTGTCTACAGATTCAAATCTAGCCGACCCAAATAAATATATTATGCTCCATATTAGATATGCTAAATATTTTCAATGAGGCTATATGACAATAATTCTTAAATTCAGTATTATATTGGAATTTGTCGACGGAAAAAATATTTGTATTTAATACAAAACAATTGATTAGTTTTGTTTTTATATTTTAACGCTTTCAAAATACGTAACGAAACAATGTTCAGGGTAAGAATCTTTTCGGCGCTTGGCACGTCTAATTTGTATATATTTCTGTGATGCCTAGCTTCGCAAGTATTATCATTACGCGATATTTATTATCCTCATTGTGACGTAGGATGAAAATAATTCGAAATAATTTTAGATTTTAGCACCGGAGATATGTGAAAATTTGTTCTATTTTAAAATGTGTAATCGCGAAAATGCTGTCTTGACAGTACTCTGACGTGAGGCGAGCGGGGCGTGTCATGCTCAAAACTTCGTAGTGATTTAATCATTACTTTTACGGTTTTATTTGAACAAATTCTTCACTTACTGACGACTGTTTTTAAATAATTTAGTTACGAATTCTAAATAAAACATTCATCTTGGTTAAGAGTGTTAATAAAATAGTACATCTACATATTATGTGCATCAATAATAAATAAATACTATAAAAAAAAAAAAAACTTCCGTAAATTGAGAACGTATTATTTTATTTCAATGCAATGGGTTCGTAGTGTTAAAGTTATATAAAAAAATTACGTAACACAAAAATAAAAAATAAAGAAATCTGGTATACCTACATAAAGGTTGATTTTTTATTTATTTATTTAAAATGTTTTTTTTTTGTTCCGGAAGGGAGCACACGCGAAGGCGGATTGGTTTGGCGCGGGTGCTCAGCCAGCTGCGATGCCGAAGACGGCACGACGGGAGCGTTCGACGATGGCAACTCAAACCCAGGAGACAAGGTATCGTTGTTTTACTTTATTTTTATTTTGCAAAAATTATTAAAAATAAAACATACATACGAATGCATAGACGTTCTAAAAGGAAACTAAACATTTGTTATTCTTAAATTAAATACAAATAATTACCAAATAAAAATATGAATCGAATACTTACGAAATTATTTGACTTCACATTTCAAAAGACACGCCATTAACGTTGTCTATGGTCACAACTGAGTACTAGTAGTGAAATAACAATAATAACTTAATCCTAAAAATTCTCTCATCTATAAAACCAACCGTATGGACTCGTATTCTTAAAAAGGGTTATTAAATGATTGAATAGCTGGAGGGGTCGGACGCAGCTCCGGACGACCCTGTTCACCTCAAGAGACGGGTGGGACTCTTCAGTGGGGTGGCTCTAATTGTCGGCACTATGATTGGTGAGTGGCAATTTTCTAACGAATCAAATCATATTACGAATCATTGAGTTGACAATAGCAAAGGAATTCACTCAATTACAGACGGATTGGCGTATTGAATTCATTTTATAAACTATTAGCTGTACCCGTCCGCTTCGCTGTGCATTTAACATTAACATTATTATTTCTCACCCCCACAAAGACTCTCATCATTAACGCCCCCGCAACTGGTGTAGGGAGTCCAACACTCATATAAATATTAGCCTGTCTATTAAGTACACGTATTTTCTACATGGAAGTAGAGTCCATGTTTCAAGTCAATCGAATGCATGGTTCAGTAGTTATAACGGAACATCCGTAAAAACCACTGTAGATTTATATATTAGTATAGATTATTACCAAGTTGTTTTATATTTTTTCCGACCCACTTAATAGGTAAGTGAGTGCCGTCACTAATGGACATTTGCAATCGTATAGTCGAGCCGCCTACCCACTGCTCTCTCTGTATTTTCTGAAACTAAGGTCACGTTAAAATAAAAATTATTTTAGATTTAATTATTTTCAATAACATAGTTAACGAAAAAAGAGTAAACAAGTGGGTACATAATTAGATAATTTTCTGCCTATTTCTGCCGTGTAGCAGTAATGCGTTTCGGTTTGAAGGGTGGGGCAGACGTTGTAACTATATTTGAGACCTTAGAACTTTTATCTCAAGGTGGGTGGCGCATTTACGTTGTAGATGTCGATGGGCTCCAGTAACCACTTAACTCTAGGTGGGCTGGGAGCTCGTCCACCCATCTAAGCAATAAAAAAAAGACTGCAACTACTTGACTTTTTTAAGTGTTATGTTTTGTAACATACGATACGATTTTTATCATCATACGATACACTTCTTTATACAACACTATTCAATTTGACGTCATTTCATTTTATCATTCACGTAACCTACCTAACAAGAGACTGATACGCAATTTATATTCAAAGAAAGTAATTTTCCTGATATTTTCACGTGTTTGTGTATCTATTTGTTCTGATGAGAACTGAAACAAGTGGTTGCTAAATATACAAATAAATCATTAAGTTCTATAATGATGTCGTAATTGTCATAAACTTTGACATGCGCTTTTGGAGTTTGAAGTAACGGAAACCCTAAGTTCTTAACCTAAGTTTAGGTTTGGGTGTCTGACCTAGTTGGACATTGTGGGAAAGCGTAGTGCCATCTAGGGGAGCTCCGACCTGTCGGCTGCCGGTTCCGGTTGTCGTTGCTATTGACCCTCGGTCTGGCGTTCCGTGTGATGGTGACGGTAATGGGCGAACCCGGCCCCATAGCTATCTTCAAACAAAAGCGATAGCGGTATGTTATGTAGTAGGTATAACTGTGAAATATTCACTATAGAGGACATGGGTGGATAATCTGGACTGTCACGACATGCCTTATAGACATCACATCAACGGTTATCCAGGCCCATATTATATGATGTCATTCCTCAATTTCATTTAAATCCCGCGCAAAAATTACCCGCAAAATTATGAAATCTTTTTCTTATTCTTATATTCCTCATTCTAAATATTTTGTGTTTTTAAACATAATATATTTCAATTTTGGCTATCTTAAGCTAAGCTTTAATAACTTAGAGAAAAATAATAAAAATAAATTGTATAAATGTTGCGAATACATTGCAGCTCCATTTTTAGAACTAGGTAATAATTGGGCGGCTTCGCAGTAGTGAAATACAAATTGGTAGCATAGTGGATCGCAATAAAAATACAAGCAATCAAATCAAAAATGATTGCTCGTTTGATTAATTTTTCTCGTGATTGTAAATCCATTAACTTTTTTTCATCTAATCAGAACTACTTTTACACTTTAATCTCGCGATTTTATTGTCTTTATATTTTTTCCGACGTTTCGGATACTTAGAGTATTCGTGGTTGATTTCAGTCGTTTGTGAACCAAGAAAACTGTAAACCGTGATAATAACTTTGATTCTTTTTACGATTTGCGAAAACCGAAGAAAATGTATTACTTTTCATCTTATATGCATATTTCCCGTTGGCTGTTTTGATTTGGTTTTTAATGAAAACTATTTTATGCCATTGCTAAACTCTGAAATGATTTCAGGATCAGGAATATTCGTATCGCCCTCTGGGCTTTTGGCGCGTACCGGCTCAGTGGGCATAAGCTTCATCATTTGGATGGCATGTGGCCTGCTCTCGTTGCTTGGTAAGACATATAAAAAAAAAAAACTTATGTTAATTTTTCCCATTGATGTCCTTGAAGATAAATGTGGATATTTTTTCTAGAAACCATTTAAGCTTTTGACTTATTTTTATGTAAATTATTGTGAGAGTTTACGGTGCGGGTAAAACAGATACAAAATTAGTGTCCTATTGAATGGAGTTAATAAGACTCGTTTTATGTAAGATCGAGTAAAATTACTATACTGAGACCTTAGAACTGATATCTCAAGGTGGGTGGCGCATTTACGTCGTAGATGTCTATGGGCTCCAGTAACAACCAGGTGGGCTGTGAGCTCGTCCACCCATCTAAGCAATAAAAAAATAAAAATAAAAACAAAAATCAATTATTTTGTACTCAGTCTATTTTTTAGTGCCATCGACACTATGTTAACAAGAATACGGCTAATAAGTATTATGCGTCCGTTTGGGGGGTGAAACAGCCTATACAAAATATAGTTACAAACTCGAACACATGTTTCAAGTTTGTGATGCCTATGGCTTCTGCTAATAACTTAACATGATGTAGGTTATGAGATCAATCGCTCGTTAGAACAAAAAAAATACGAATTCGTATGAAACAGTCTTATGAAAAGTGTAAATCCGCCATTATCCCATTAATGTCGAGAAATATGTTTAACACAATATGTACATCGGATTGTTACCTTAAGATTTAAAAGAAACATAGAATGTTAATAGTAAAAAAAATAATTTTATTTTGCACGTACATATTAATTATACAATAGCTCGTCACGCGAGTTGCCGACTTCAATATAAATCAAGTGTCTATCCAATAAGACCAATAGTCAGACAAGACAAGAACAAATTCTATTTTTATGAAGACGGCAAGAATACGGGTTCGTGTGACGTGCGATGCTCACATGTAAATTAGTTGTTGTACAACGTTTCACTAATATTGTTAAATGCTTCAAAATCGTTTCAATGGCCACTCTTTATATTTACATTACGCTAGTTAGTCTACTTCTGTTACTTTTGATAGATGTTAATTGAGACGTTCATAACATAACCGACCACAGCTTTTGTAATTTCGAGCAAATTGGCAGCTAGTAAACAATCAAACTGTTCACACAGTGGTTCACACGGAAAAATTTAATTTATGATTCATATGTCAGATCTCACAACGTAAAATAGCCGATAAATTGACTTACGTAATTTAAAATTCTTAAGCTAATGACATCATTATGAAAACTAGTGGTCCCCCGGTAATCGAAATTCGACTATAATTACCTAATTGAAATTATAAGTTTGTACACTATTACGAATCAATTCTCAAAGACTAGGTCTACAATCACAAATGGTGGAATGAATGGTATCAGTAGTTATAAATATTTTATGAATAGATATGAGTAGAAGGGTTATTTTCATAATATCCTGAAAAGCACCCCACGCTTTTTTACAATAAAATCATTTTTTCTTACACTATTTTTAATTCAAATTTATTTTCTATTTTTTAGTTGGATTTTCTGTAAAAGCGTATTTTGTTAGCTCTTTTAAACTATTATTTATTTTATGTTCAAATACAGGAGCGCTTGCGTATGCGGAATTAGGGACAATGAATACATCATCTGGCGCTGAATACGCCTATTTCATGGACGCCTTCGGGGGCCCACCCGCATTCCTCTTTTCATGGGTAAAGTTTAATAATTTCATTTTAAGTTCGTGCCTAATAAGTAAGTTAATAACGCAGATAATCATTAAATACCCTTACTTTTAGGTATCGACATTGGTTTTAAAACCATCACAAATGGCCATTATTTGCCTAAGCTTCGCCAAATACGCCGTTGAGCCTTTTGTAGCGGAGTGCGAACCCCCTGACAGTTTGGTCAAATTGGTTGCGGTCATTTCGATTGGTAAGAAATAAGCTTCAATTCAGCAAACCACACACGGCGCAGTCCCATATACTCCGCTGCAGAATACTAACCGATAATTAGAATCAAACTTCGGTCTCAATTGATACATTCCTCGTGTTATCAATTCGACTGAGGTCAATAAGATGTTGCGAGCCTTATTTAAAACGTAATGGTTACTATGCGTCGTACTCATTCTGTTTATACCGCTTTTTCAGTGATGATCTTAGCAGTGAATTGCTACAGTGTCAACTTGGCAACGAATGTGCAAAATATTTTCACAGCGGCCAAACTCGTTGCGATCGCGATCATCGTATGCGGAGGAGCTTACAAACTGATACTAGGTAATAATGCGGCTGTGATTTTATTTATATTAAACATTCATTTACTTAACACCAAAATGTATTTTTGAACAACGACAAACCAGAAACCTTTTTTTTATGTTGAATGATATTCATTGTACATATCCGCACGTTTTCTTAAATAAGAAATAAGTATAATATTTAAAAAAAAAAAGGGGGGTGCTTAATGAATGGGTAATTTTCTAATTGAATGTTTCGAGAGGCAATGGCTTAACAAATTCAAATGCATCGTTTCACCCATTACATAATAATGATGAGATGTAAATATTTTTGACATACACTGACGGGTAGTTGTGTCCGTATGGTGCAGGTAATACGCGACATTTACAGGAGCCCAACTTCGCCAGTAGCAAGGCGACTCTGGGCAACATTGCCACCGCATTCTACACCGGCCTATGGGCCTACGACGGATGGAATAACCTTAATTATGTCACGGAAGAAATAAAAAACCCTTCCAAGTAAGTTTTTTCTTAGTTTTAACGCTATATGAGACACTGTACATAGAAACGCAGAAACGCAACTACAGTATAACATAACTTGATAGAAATGGGTAGGTTGGTGGTACTTACATACAACTTTACCACACTTACTCAAAATAAAAGTCGCTGAACGTGGGTTTCTCAGGTCTTTTCAAAAATCGTACTGAAATTTGATTATTTTACTGAGACATTATTTCATTTTATTCTTTCGTTTCATTAATTTCATTCCAATTGATCAAAATTCCTAATAAAGTTATTTCACCTAATTTCCCTTCATTTTTCATGGAACAGAATATGCGTGTTTAATAAATAAATTAGGTAATCAAAGTTTTTCAAACACTTGACACTGGCAACAATAGCATCACAAGAGTTATTAAGCCGATTGCCAGACTGAAAAAAGAAAGAAAAATAAAAAGATTATTTAGAGCGGAATATTAATATATTATATATAATCTTCTGGCTTTAATAAAACTACCAAATTTTTTATACCTACATCATTGTTAACTAATAATTGATTTTATTGCAAATCTAAAACACCCGTAATTTCGCCCACACTACTTGATTTTTACAGGAATCTCCCGCTAAGTATCATAATCGGGATACCGTTAGTAACACTATGCTACGCTCTTGTGAATGTATCATATTTGGCGGTGATGTCCGTGAGCGAGATGGCGGATAGTGAGGCAGTGGCGGTCACATTCGGTAACCGATTGCTCGGCCCGATGGCCTGGTTGATGCCATTAGCCGTCACTATATCTACTTTTGGATCAGCGAATGGAACTCTATTCGTGGCCGGAAGGTACGGGCTGTAAAATTTTAATTGAATTCTAATTAATGAAATTTCTTTGTTCTTTCAAATTGTTTACTGTGTCAATCAATATTATTTACTCTGACGGAAAATAATATTGATTTTCTACAAGCTAATCATAAATACTTGACATTTGTATTATTTATTTGCACTATCGATTCATAAGTAGGGAATATTCCGAGCGATAGCTCTTCTCACTCAATGACATCGCGAGAATCACCTACGACATTCCGTCGTTTTATCAAATAGCTGCAGTATACCTTGTGTATCCGATGATGGGTAGACCAGAGCACATGACATCACAGCTTGGATGCTATACCTACCACCATCGCGAGACGACAATGAATCGTCTCGATCTTACTACGCGCTATTCTTTTGCGTTCTTCTAAATTTTTCCATGAAGTATCGATCTCACTACGCACTATACTTTTGCGTTCCTCTAAATTTCTTCATCAGTGTATTACATTAGAAACAATTCGAAATTTGAAGAAGATATGCCTTGGAATCATGCCTATTCGATGTGTCTTTATTCACGCCGAAATGTACATGTTGAATGTTATGAAAATCTTTATTACAGGTTGTGTTTTGCCGCGTCACGAGAAGGTCACTTATTGGACATACTCTCTTACGTGCACGTGCGCCGGTTTACCCCAGCACCCGGATTGATATTCCACGTAAGTTACAAACCGCGCGTCGAAAGCTTTTATTGTCAAAAAAAAATAAAAATTTTGTTTAGAAAGTAATTATTACTGTACGCAAATAATTAGTAACAAATGTTAAGTTGGGACTTTTTCCTGTGCCATGAGCATCTCAGATGCACCCGACACTTAACAAGTAGGTACAATCGGACTTTGTGGCACTATAGTCATACTAAAGAATGACGTCAATATCCGCCGACGCCATACATATAACGTGCCTATACATGTAATGTATTATAAAAACATGCTAAAACGTGTAAAAACATCATAACATACTGTGTAAGAACGGGACAGAGAAATACCCTCTCAATTGGGAGCAAATACTTTAAACTTTCACTTAACTAAAAAACTCTAAATTTGTCTCGAATTCAATTAAAGGAAATTATAAACATGTTAAAGAACATCAAATATTTATTGTTGATGCAAAAAGCGCGTCACCGTCATCGTATGCGTCACCGGAGTCACGCGTACTTTTACAATCATAACATTAGCTATTAGGGTGCCTCTCCACCGGAGCAGAGAAACGGAGAAATATTAACCAATAACATTGCACGAAATCAAAATCATAAGATTGCAAAATGATTTTGTGCAATTTTATGGGTAATATTTCTCCGGTTCTCCACTCCGGTGAACAGACACCCTTACACTTACCCTTACACCCTTAGGCGATCGGGCACAGCTGTTAGCTAATCCCACTTTTTCTGGCTGAGCCTTTGCTCGCCCACCTGTGCTGGTAAAACCGGAAAGGCCTACGAGTCTGGTGGTAGGACCTCTTGTGAGTACTGGTGGTAGGACCTCTTGTGAGTCCGCACGGGTAGGTACCACCGCCCCGCCTATTTCTGCCGTGAAGCAGTAATGCGTTTCGGTTTGAAGGGTGGGGCAGCCGTTGTGACTATACTGAGACCTTAGAACTATATCTCAAGGTGTGTGGCGCATTTACGTTGTAGATGTCTATGGGCTCCAGTAACCACTTAACATCAGGTGGGCTGTGAGCTCGTCCACACAGCTAAGCAATAAAAAAAAATAAAAAAAAGAGTCACCAGTAATCCCTCGAAACATAAAAAAATACGAAATTAAATTGTGAAAAGTAGTTTTTTTTGCCCTTGAAGGCAGATGGGCATACGGCCCATCTGATGGTGAGTGGTTACCGTCGCTCATGTACATCAGCAACGCCAGGGACAGGGCCAAGCCGCTGCCCACCGTTAAGTACTCTCCACAAGCCTCTTTTGAAGAAGGACATGTCATAGCGCTCTGGAAACACCGTGGAGGGGAGCTCATATTCCAAAGCCGGATGATACGTGGCAAAAAGATCTCTGGAAACGCACTGTGGATGAACGTAGTGGCTCCAGGTAGTATGGATGAACTCTACTCCGGTGGCGGGCGGTGCGATGATAAAAACGAGATGGTATCATCTCAAACAATTCCAAGTTTTATTTGTAGCTTGGAAATGATACGATTTTTTTATGAACGAGGTTTTGTTGTTAGAATACGTCAACAATATTACAGTTTATGTAATATGGTATAAAGAAAATCACTATCACTATTAAAAATTAGCCGCGAATAACTAAGTGCCCCTCCGTCACACAAGGTTGTTGACCGCGTGCGTCAGTGGATTTTCTATTACATTGCGCGTGCTTCAACGAAATTCGCTTAAATTTTCAAACAGCATCACACGGTAGCGGTAGCGGTAGGCAGCGGCTTGGCTCTGCCCCTGGCATTGCTGAAGTCCTTGGGCGACGGTAACCACTCACCATCAGGTGGGCCGTATGCTCGTCTGCATACAAGGGCAATAAAAAAAAAACATAGGTACACTAATACTTGAATAACACCCACAAAAAAAAAAAAAAAACAAATAAGACTTTCTTTTTCTCAGACTAAATTGTAAAATTTTAGTCACCATTTTGTGTTAACATTATATCTATCGATATGAAGGTAATTTACAGTAAAACCTCGACTTTGTTACAGTCTTTAATAGCCGTGGCAATGGTGTTGTACGGGACGATAGATTCGTTAATAGATTTCTTCTCGTTCACCGCTTGGATATTCTACGGAGGCGCGATGCTCGCTTTGATTGTGATGCGGTATACGAAACCGCACGCCCCAAGACCTTACAAGGTAAGCAATAGCTTTAGGAGATATCTTTATTGGTGGTAGACCGTCTGGTGAGCCAGTATAGGTAAGTACTCTGCCTATTTTTGCCGTGAAGCAGTAGTGCGTTTCGGTTTGAAAAATGAAGCAGCTGTTATATTGTAAAAACTAGGTACTTAGAACTCATGTGTCAAGGTGGGTGCTCCGGTAGCCACTTAACACCAAATGGGCTGTAAGCTCGTCCGCCCAAATAAGTAATACAAAAAATAAAAGCTACTTCACTAATTATCTGGTTCTGCACATAAAATTTCAGAAGACGAGTTATTTTATTGAATTTATTATTTATCGTCATCTCGCAGTTGATATTATGTTTTCATTCTTAACATTGTTAATGACAGGTGCATAATTCTGTTGACTGTTAGGAATAAAGCATTTAAGTGTTGAGTTCAATAGTGAGTGACATTGGTTGGTTTAATTAATTCTAAATCAAACGCGTCTCTCTTATAAGTGTTGCTAAATTGAGGTACGTAATTGGGAGCCTAATAAACTTCTTTATTTTACTGTCTGTCAAAGAAAATTATTGCGTTTCCCCTCAATACGATTCAGACATTTATTTCAGGATTAATTGAAACACGTTAAAGGCGACCTCGATTTCTTGCGTTGAAACAAATAATTTACGATTCACATGAACTGTAATGTAAATGTAACCATTTTTGATTTGTAATTTTTATTCTCCTGTATGGTTAGTGCGAGTTTTTTAACGTTCTCGATAGCGTAAAAGTTAGCCCAATTTTGTATGCAGTTGAAACAGCGCCCATTCCATACAAATATGAGTTAACTTTTACGCTATCGAGAACTTTAAAAGATTCGCACTAAGCACGCTGAATTCAAAAGTTTAATCGACACTTGTCTATCTCCATCCGTTACATAACTACAAGGTCTGTTTCGAATTTAAATGTTAAATATGGAAAAACAAATTTATTTATTTCGCTCTCGTTTGTACTAGTTTTTGAGACTGCTCGGGTAAGTAGCTGTTTCTACCGCAAAGCAGTAAATGGCAGTTCAGTTTTAAAAGCGGCCCTGCCATTATACATATTGGCCGGATCCACAATATCTATGGGTTCTCTTAACTAGGAGAGATGAAAGCCAAATAATCTATAGCAATACATTTTTGAGGTTATACTTCTATAGGCGCGTTATGAAAAATTTATGAGAGTGAAATTTTACGATGCGCGCGCACCGTTACACAAAATTAACCGAATGAAGTTGCCCACTAAATCGCTCATTACAATACGACCGACGTAACTTGGCGAGTCTGAATATAGCCGCAGGTGAACTTGATTAAAATTTAAATAAAAAAAGAGAAATAAATTTAATAAAAATAAAGTTTAACTTCTTACACGCACCCTTTTTTTCTATTTTAATTTAATGAAAACGATATTTCAGGTACCAATAATTATTCCGTATATCGTGCTGTTTGTATCGGCGTATCTCGTGGTGGCTCCTATACTGGACAAGCCTCAGTGGGAATACATGTATGCGGCAGCGTTTATATTGGGAGGGCTGCTCGTGTATCTTCCGTTCGTCAAATGGGGATATTCGTTGCCGTTTATGGGTAAGATAAATTATGAAGTTCATTTATTGAACTAAAAAATTATAATTATTATTTTATTGCTATATATTATTAATAAACATCCTGTAGAATATGCCTGAGTAAGATTTGGATTCTTTGATTATGCGAAAGACAAAACGCTGTCAATTGAAAAGCGTGTATCTATATATTCGTTGTCGTAATTATGTGCCTACCTAACGTTTACAAGCGACTTCCACGTTGAAGGAATAGCGTGTCATAAAATTGAACCCACAATAGTTGTACATTGGCTAAAGAAAAATCCAATTCAATTGGTGCTTCGATCAGTGTGCTTGGTGCGAATTTTTGACTTCTCGATTCCGTAAAAGTTAACTAAAGTTTGTATGGAGTTGGAAGAGTGCCCCTAGCGGCAAACGAAGGGAAACTGTTCCATACAAATTTGAGTTAACTTTCACGCGATCGAGAAGTTAAAAAAACTCGCACTAAGCACACAGTTCGATCTCATGCCTCATAGTGGGTGCGTGATATAATGCTCCGGTTACTACTTAAGAGTTGGCCGTCAGATTTTTCAACCTTTCTAGGTGAGATAGATGAGAAATAATTAAAAAAGTTAGTAGTTCACTAGATCCATGAAACAGGCGTGTGTAGCGAATAAAGGAATGATAGTTGTTATTCCAATTCAATTCGAACATCGGCCTCAAGTCTCGAGATGGACGGTATTTCATATACAGATGCATATGCGCTCAGAGGGGACTCCATTTTTCCTACTAACGAAAAACTTGAAAAACGTAAGATCTTTATAATCCATCCAATTTAATTCACAGATAAAATTACGGTGTTTCTGCAAATGGTACTAGAGGTAGTGCCAACATCTACAACGTTCGAATACTAAAGTAGTGTCTGCCGGACCTTCAAGAGCGTCAAGTAAAATCATTTTCGATATCTACGACATCATAAACACAATAATTATTACAATGGAGTATTATTAAAAACGTTTCTCGGAAATTCATTTTCATCACTTCAACATTAATATTGATATAATTCGTCTCTGATTTCTAAGTACGTAATTGGATAGTGATTAAATTACTTAAATTAAATTTGGTTGTTAATTTTTGACTGATAAAATATGTTCCTTATTTTAAAATGTAACAGACCGTAATTCGGTAATAATGTTTTGAAAATAACGTAATGTGGGTGAAATTAACATAGACGAAATATTTTATCGTAAATAAAATGATGTCTAAAAATTTTAAACAAAATTAGAGTATCTTGGATTTTTCTTCCGCTAATTTTGTTTTGTAATTAATCCATGAATTCTTTTAATAATCTAGGTTTTTTTTCAATATTTTTTAAGTTCATCGTTCATTTCATTAGTTTGCACGAATCATTCCTATGGGGTTATTTGTTTTGAGAATTTCTGTCATCTTGTCTCTTCCTTGTTTTTTTTTTTTCGTAGGTGTTGATTTTATCTGTAGCAAAAGCTCAAGATCGTTTTGACTTCTTAAATCCATGTCAATAATTTACGCAAATTGGAATCGTAAAGCAATTTTATCATAGAGGCTCATTAATGGTGATTGTTTCAACATCAGGATTCTCCACCGATACGATCGCTGTAATACATCCCACCTGGATTTAATTTGTATTTTTATTTATATATTTATTTGCTAGGCATACAATTCAGAATACAAGCTAAAAATATACACAATAAATAATAAGTAAAAAATCTATCTTGCAACATAGGCCATGTGCGCGCGACTAAACGACAAATATGCACTCCTGGCTAAGCCCTTGCTTGCCCAACTGTCCTGGTAAAACTGGGGAGGCCTCCCCTCTGGGCCACCAGTAATCCCTCAAAAATAAAATAAAAACAAATGTGCTGAGTTTGTACACAATGCTCCTTACGACAGTTACAACTATAGGACAAAACAACACAATGACGAAAACAAACCTAACTTATAATGTAAGGAAATAATTTTACTCACAATAAACATTAAACAATTACACTACATAATAACTGTAAACAATCATGATTACGAGCCATGAGATGACTGTCTTTCTCGACAAAACGTGAAGCCCCATTCGTGTCACTATGAGTGATTGTGCTAAACTCATGGTTTTTTAGTTATCATTAATCACGATAGTTAACCTTAGGGTAATCAATAGAATAGTATCTCAATTTCGTTTTCAAGGTTTTCATTATTTGATTTATTGACGAGTATTTACAGCTGGACCACTTATTTTTGTGAACATAATTCTTTATCCTAATATATCAGAAGGCTGAGTAGGACCCCTTTACTTAATTCCAGAAAAAAAAAAATAGTTCACAACATGTCAATATAAAATCCTCCTATAAAGACTTAAACTGTGTGTTAAAAATAGTAAGTATTCAATTTATTTTACAGTGGGATTTTGCGATCGGTATAATTTGGTCTTATCATTCCGTACCGAGGCAAACGATATTGTTGATTTTAATTTTTTAAAGACGTTTTTAAAATATTACTCGAGTTTAGTGTTCGAAAAGAAATAAAATTCCTGAATTTGAGAGCGTACTCATAAATAAATATTTATTTGCGAGATGTTGGCAGCCGTGTAATCTAGAATTTTTATTGAAAAAATAATTATTTTAGTATAATACATAGTTCGTATTTACATGTTAAGAAATATGTGGGCACACAGTACACATGATGATGTGATATTGTTATGTTCGAAATTGAAGAGTATTGTTGATTTGTGAGTACAGGTAAAATAATCAAAAAAATACATCTTATTATTATGTGATCTCTTAAAGAGAGCAAAAATATTTATTGTTATACATAACACTGAGCTAAAATAAACACAATTGAAATCCGATCAGTAGTTTTATTTCATTGATATTATTTTAATTCACAATATTTAACTGCAAACCAAAAAATACATGTGTGCAATTCACACGTGGTAGAAGTGAAACCTTCCAAAATTAAAATACAATTATCCTAAACGTCATAAGTATATGTAAAATTTTGTCATTAGTAAATAATTGTAAGGTAGCGCCCTCTGTGAATTGATTTTTAATTTCACGTATAATCCTAAATTAAAATTCACTACAAGAGCTTTCATACACACGTTAGTATTAAAACATCTCACAGATGGCGCTGTATTAAATAGTATGTATATTTCTGTCTCATTCTTTGCTGGCTTCATCCTAGACATTTTTGTATTTGTATCTCTTACCTGTCGTTTTTTCCGTTGCATCCGGTTTGAAATCACAACAATTCTAAAGAAGTTTTCACTTCAAAAACACTGTCACTATCTGTTTTAATAACCTGACTTCGTGGAGGACATATCAGGGCACTCATAGAACATCATGACAACAACAACAACACTTAATTTCAAAGTCAAATGAAACGTGACAACGATCTCTAGAAACGTTAGTTGAATGCAGCGGTTTCATGCACTAGACATACTGTGGCAGACGGTGTGATAGTAAAAGCGAAATGACCGAATCATTTCAAACAATTCTCGAGACTGACTCGATGACGCAGTAGTCAGCGGCCCTGACTACTGGAACCCATACCATAGTGAATCCTAATTTGGGGCTGGGTTTAATTCAGAGTCTACTATAACAACACAAAGCTCCATAATAACTCAATATCGGCGGGTCTCAAACGGCCCGTATGATAAGGATTATCCCAACAACCGTCGAGTTAAAGAACAGTAAGAAATGGGAGTAGATCTCCACATAAGTCGGAGACTACCGGTTATATAGTATTCTTTAACTAGATGCGATGAACAGCTTCGCTCTGTTGAGGATTCCCATACCTCTACGGTAGGCTGCAGGTTGGCTAGGCCCCTGGCATTGCTGACGTCCATGGGCAACGGTAATCACTCACCACCAGGTGAGCCGTACGCTCGTCTTCCTACAAACGCAATAAAAAAATCCAAATATCCGGATATTGAAGACCACTCCAAGAAATCGAACTCTCATGTGCTTGCAGGGATATCCCTTAGAATTGTGGTGCCTTGGAATGGTAAGCGCGTAAAATTGTCTCGACAGGTTGTATTGAACTAAATTGCTGTTATAAAATATTATTACTAAAGTGAGCTGCGTGAAAACACTTCAAATCTTAGATTGGTAAAATAATTTTAAAGGTAATCGTTAGCTTATTACGATGGAGCAATTCTGTAAGGGAAAATTTTGCAGGGCAGCAAATTCTATTTTTAGTAAATGCGCAATAAGTGTCAAGATGTTTTCAGTCTTAGCAATCTAGGCCAGGCTATTGTTGCCCTATTTATTTACAACTAACAATAATTAGTTGTCAGAAGCTCAATCAAATATGAGTTCAGATACTCTGACAAAAACAAAGATTTAATTCCAACGATTTATTACTGTCAATACATACAGATCACAGATCTTCAAACATCTCTATACCATTTTAAATGTTCTGGCAGAATTTCAATTTATTTTAAAATTAGCATCTCAAAATACACCTTAATGTTTTTTTAAACAAAATGCAATGTGCTGTTCAGAAATTTAATGAGACAAATGTTATTTAAACGTCACTACATCTGTTGTCTTGCCAAATATATATCGTGAAATTATCAAAATATTTTTTCAATAGCACCCACGAGTACTTAGTTATTCTTGTACGAATACACACTGTTCTATGATCCGTAATAGTAAATCTGTATCTCAAGTATGTATGGTACAAGGTAATCGTCCATTTACATGAAACTGACTTGTTTGGAAAAAATCACGGGCGATCGATGGTCTTTACAAATCCTTATATTTTAATAAAATTAAAAATTTCTATATCTTGGCTGTTTCTGGCTTTGTTTTTTTACTGTACTAAACCAGGAGGGTATTTAAGTATTTCAAAGCCCACATCGTGATTAGTGATCAAAGTCAAGCAATTTAGTATCACCTTGTCGGAGTCATAAAGGGTGATAATTTATGTGGGTACATATGTCAGTATGTCATGAAACTTTTGGATAGACGTCGAAAAGTTCATAGTGTAACTGCGACTAAAAATGTTGTGATATGGTTATCAACATTTAAGATTATAATGGGTTGGGGAAATAGTCTTTCGCATTATAGTATGTACAGGCTAAACTATTTGTATCTGGCTGGTTTTGGTATCATTAAAAATTAAAATTTTAAAGAAGATCATTCCAAATTCAAATTAGGAAAATGTGTGAATTTTATTTATTTTTCGTACTGTCAAGATGAGTGAATCTAATGAAGAAATTCGATACATTTTAAAAATTTCCTAAAAAGGTAAAAATGAAACGCAAGCCGCGAAAAAAACTTGCGATGTTTATCAATCCGGAAATTTTTATGTCAAAGATGCACGTCGCGTCGCTCTGGTCGTCCTATTACGGATAAAATAGATGCAATTTTTGATAAAGCGGAGCAAGATCGGCACATCAGTATTTACGACGTAGCTGAAGAACTGGGAATTGACCACAAAACAGTTCTGGCGCATTTGAAAAAAACTGGGTACACAAAAAAGCTCCATATTTGGGTACCTCACGAGCTCACTGAAAGAAACCTAATGAACCGTGTAGTCATTTGTGATTTTTGAAGCTGATAACTGGTGATGAAAAGTGCATCACGTACGACAAGAACGTGCGAAAAAGGTCGTGGTAAAAGGTCGTGGTCAAAGGCCGGTCAGGCTTCAGAGACTGTGGCGAAACCCGGGTTAACTCGCAACAAGGTAATGCTGTGTGTGTGGTGGGATTGGAAGAGCTGAAGAGATTCATTATAAGCTGTTGCCACCAGGCAGGACCATCGATTCTGAACTCTACTGCGAACAACTGATGAGATTAAAGCAAGAAGTTGAGAGAAAGCGACCGGAATTAATCAACAGAAGGGGTGTGGTTTTTCATCATGATAACGCTAGACCTCACACATCTTTAGCCACTCAGCAAAAATGAAGAGAGCTTGGCTGGGAGGTGTTAATGCATCCACCGTATAGTCCTGACTTTGCACCTTCAGATTTTCACCTGGTTCGGGTCTCTTCAGAATTTTTTAGTCAGTGTCAGTTTAACATCACGAGAGGACTGCCAAAACCAATTGTTGCAGTATTTTGATCAGAAGCCCCAAAATTTATATAGCAATGGGATCATGTCCCTACCTACACGATGGCAAAAAATTATCGAACAAAATGTTACCTACATACTTTAGTTAAATGTAAATAAACTATCTAAAAAAAGGTTGTGAAATTTCTTAGAAAAGGCGAAGAAACTTTTTCCCCAACCTTATAAATAGGCCACGCCAAATAAATACACTGAAGGTCTGGTTCTCATAGATAGATGTTAACTGTGGGGTACCACTGTTCCTGAGGTCAAAATGACATGACCTATAGAGCGATTCTTGAAATTATATCAGACTCTTCTCAACTGATACTTTTTTTAGCATTACATGCGAGTGCATTGCAAAAAGGTTAATATTATAATTAAATACATATATACGATTGCTATTATTTTTTATCGAGTCCGGAATCATTAGTGCACAGCCAGTCAGTCACTTTTTTATGTTTTCTTTTTTCTATAAATTTCTTTATTCTCATAACTCGGGGAAGGAAGTTATTCTTACAGTAATACCAGAATTAGGTCTCTGCGCATGATACCTAATTGTATTTAGACATCGGCACATGTTCGACAACTCAGCGTCAACTCAGTACCTACTCATTTCAGCATTTGACAGTTGATCAGTGACAATTTCATATGGATCAGTTGGTCTCAATCTAAGATTCCTTGTACCATGGGTACCAGAGTATATAAAATCTTTAAACATACACAATTATTTATGTTTAATTAAATGCAACAGTCATTTAATAAACTGTGTAAATAATTATTCTATGATAATAATTTTGAATGTTAAATAAATAAATTAATAAAATAATTTAATATGCGTAATAATAAATTATAATATGCGTATTAAGGGATTGATTACAAATTAATAAGAATAGTTTGATAACGACAAATAAAAAAAGAATTAGCGACACAAGAGTGCTGTGGCACACTTTGAGGGCCACCGATACATTTTATTGATTTTAAACATTCAGACAAGAACAAACAAACCTTTACAAAACATACTCATGAATTTCTATCCTTATATCTGTATACATTGATATTTGTCATTCTTTTAGTTCCTTATGATAATTTCTTATAGCCCCTACAAAACTATTTCATCTCATCGCAGGAGTCATTTATGAATACTCCGGTATGTTTGGAGTGTCGTGGCATATTTCGTCGCTAGAAAATAAGTCAAGGCGCCTTTGGGTTGACGTGTTCAAAATTGATAACTCTCAATCTAGAAAGTACAAGAAAATGAAACAATTTCTTTTTCTGGGATTTAAAATATTTTTAACACTCAAAAAAGGTCATGATGACGTCATAACGACATAAAGTCAAAATATCCTACTCCATACGTAGGCCACGATGTTATTAATAGTATTAGATATGGACTCTGGTAATTAAAGCCTAATCAGAACAAAAAAAAAATTTAGTCACATAACTTTAGAGAAACCTGAATTTCATTAACATTATTGTCCGACAACAAACACATGGCCCTGCATTAAATATTTGTATATTTAACAGTTCAAATTCAATAAATTTACAGAGCATTCCGAACTAGCGCAATAAGGTGGCAATATTGTTGTATGCTTATTTTATTTACAATAATTATAAAGTTCAATTTAATGAATAGTTAATAATAATTGGGTGAATTTCAAACATTAAAAAGTAATTTCGAACAACAAAAACGGTAATAGATACTATTTTGAGATATATTAACAATGGTAGTAACAAGTACAAAAATATACCTTTGATTGCCAAATCATACACTAAATGGTATAGGCAATTCAAATTCACTAACTGTGAAGGCCATTTCACATTCACATTATTTTAATAAACTATTTTAAGAAACTTAAAACAAATTTAGAATCTAAGATGTGGTTTATTCTTCATCATATGTCTGAAACAAAAAAAAAACATATTTTTTGGTGACATTTGTTGACACAGTGGTAGTGTTATTAAATTTTATTTATGGTTTTATAAATATTTATTTTATTTATAATCTAAGTTTATAAACTTTAGTGTCAATAATAAAAACTTCAATTATTGTAACAGTTTACCACTATAATTTTATATAACCTCCTATTTAGAATTATCACTGCCACTGGTATTATCACTTACTTGTCGAGAGTTTCCCAGAATCCGAGTAACACGGCGCGATCCAAATGTCGCTTCGTCCGACTCAATTGGAGAAGAGTGACCGCCCAACGCGCCACGTTCGCGTCTAGTTTCATCTCATCATACTTTAAGTGGAAGGCACAGACTGTAAATGTAATTAAGAAAATTTACAATAATCAGTTTACCCTTTTTGAACGAAGTTCCACTTCATTATATCAATGCAATCATTTTAGAAAGTGCCAAAAATAAATTGTACCACGTGAACTCAATGAAAACGAATAAACAAACACAATTGTTCTATGGATATTTTAGAAATGAAAGCACTGGATTAAGACTTTTCCAAGGAAGTCAAAGATAGTGTATATTTCTTCCTTCGAGAATCACATAAAAAACTATTAAATCAAATCAACATTGATGAAAGTGTCTCGTAAGTGTAAGTATTACACCGATATAATATTTACAAAAATCAAAGTACAATCATCAGAGCTGCCATTTGTAGGCATAACGATATGAGTTCTGTTGTACTTACTATTATCAAAGATTTGAACTGGATTTCCGTCCCACGGCCATCCTTTAAACTGCCAGGCAGGTCCCTGCACGAATACCGCCACAACACGGTCCCATTCTGCTGCTGATAATCTTCCAGGATTGTCTACAACTCGATATGGCACCTTAAAGTGGGTGACTAATTTAGAAGTAAGTTTGCATAGCTCTATAACTCCACTGATGTGTCTCTCTAATTTTTTATTACACTTCTTATTGGGCCAGACATGTTTAGAATCCACTCAGCATTACTGATTACCGGAACCTACACGCCACAGCAAGATTATTTTCCTATGGTCAAGATTATAGTGATGGTAATCATATAGAAGTGGTTGGTTATCCATTATGAACACCGGCAATGGCAAAAGTAAACAAAGAAACTCTTTACGATTTCAGAATAAGAGCAACTCGTTTGCTTGACAATACTGTCATTACTTATACTGTACATACTGTTAATACATTTATCTCACCATGCATATTACAATGTGCTTAAGTTATTTTTGTCTAATATGCTCAGACTAAGATTCTGGTTTAATATTTGGTGGACTATAAGCTTAACAATAAAAAAATATATATTTTCTTATTCTAATTAGTAAAACTCGTTGCTAATTAATTAAACAAACCGTTATTGTAGTGGCATTCGTTGGTATTTGATCGCCAGTTTGACCCTTTCTTCTCTGCAAAAGTACTTCATTCTCGCGAACTGCTCCCTCAGTTTTTTTTTGTTCTACAGTGACAAATCTGAAAAAATTATTACTATTAAAATTTATTTATCACTTATTAACTTTGAACTTTTTATTTTGCCTACAAAATTTTCGCTACTCCACGACTACTCTTGTTTATAGCGTAGATAGGACTTCAGTATTATTTTCCGTTTTGAGAACTATTGTGAGCCAAATAAAAATACTCACTTGAGATCTTGAAGAATATCTTTAACATTAAACATAGAGATGAGTGACGTAGCTGCGGCGGGAATGATAATGATGGGAGTGCGCGAGGGCCGCTTTCCTCCTGCGGGAAGCCGGGCTGCGGCCACCGGCAGCAGCTCCCTGCGACCAGGCGTGCCAGGCATAACAGCACCGTTTTCTAAAAATATATTTTTTGCCTCATTTAAAACACGATTGTCATTGATCGACTAAGACTAATTTTCATTTAAATTAGATTGCATAATTTATTTGTGCTTGTTCACAATAAAATAAATAATAAAACCTAATAAAACTTAATATCAGTGATGTGAAGTTTAAATCAGATAAAAGCCATCCCTAAACAACTATAGCCCCTGACTAGACTATATAAAGTCATTGCTATCAGGTGAATGATTTTGTTTACCCTTTTAGTGCTGACCATATTTTGCAAAAATTGCTGAAGGATTATTGAAAAAAGTCCCTTATAGAAATCTTTGACTTAAAAAAATATATAAAAAATAATTCTAAATTCAGAGAAAAATAATTTTAAATGATTATTTATAAATTTTATATACTTATTAAAAACGTTATAACATGTGCGCTCTTAGACACTTCTGTACAGGTTGATATCTAATACCTAAAAAACTGCGCAAATAGGCGTTATTCCCACGCTCCCCACTTTATATCTGTTAATTGAGAGTCAATCTATCGACAATTCGTACTATAAGAATTAACATACTTTATAATTAAATATTATAAATATAACGTAAATACTGGTGAAATTCTTCTGGTGGTAGGACCTCTTGGGAGTCCGCACGGATAGGTACCACCGCCCCGCCTATTTCTGCCGTGAAGCCGTAATGCGTTTCGGTTGGAAGGGTGGGGCAGCCGTTGTAACTATACTGAGACCTTAGAACTTATATCTCAAGGTGTGTGGCGCATTTACGCTGTATATGTCTATGGGCTCCAGTAACCACTTAACACCAGGTGGGCTGTGAGCTCGTCCACACATCTAAGCAACAAAAAAAAAAAAAAAAATAGACTTCAACAGTCTCAAATTTTGCTGAATTAAATGTTGTTGAGCAAGACTAAAATGAATATTTAATACATGGTCATTTTTGGATTTGATCTAAGTTGCGTACTTACGTGGCATTTGTCTTGGATGATTGGGTGTTTGAGGGGCTCGAGCTGCTACAGGTACACTTGGTCCTTCTGTTACTGATTTCAATGTCATACCATGATAGGTACCCATGGTGTCAATCTTGAAGCCTTCCGTTTCTGAGGAAAAAAAAATCAAATTTAAATTTAAAACATATTACAAAATATTGAATTTAATAGATATTTACAAAGATTATACATTATTAGGGAATTAATGTGCAGTGACTTGTTTAAGATTATTTTTGTTCTTGATGTCTTACTACACCCTAATTAGTGATCTATCGGAAGCCAATTTTGCAGTAGTTTCAATAACAGTTACCATCCATAAAACGCACATTACTACATGCCAGAAAAGACAAAACTTAAATACAAACTCCATATACTCTACAAACCTTCCTTTTGACGTATAAATCTTTCCTGATCGTATCTGTTATACTGTGTCTGTTGTGCAGGTAATACAGTAGGCTGTTGCAAAATAACAGGTTGTGCTCTCGGAATCCCAGGTCTACCTTCTTCTCTAGCTTTGATGCTCGCCAAATGAGCTAATATGCTTTTAGCAAACATCTACAATATTCAATTTCATTTAATATATTATAATTTTAAAGATAACACCATCAATTATTAAATTGTCTTATAATAGATCTATAATGAAGCATGAATGTAATGAAAATTCAAGAGTAATCAATTTGTATTATGCAGATGTATCTAATTACAACACTTCTCACATGTGCTAAGTGGAGAATTTTAAAGATGTATATTTTGTAATTATAAATACTTAGCTGTCTACTTACTTTCCCATTACTTTGTAATACTGTTGTTCTTGTCCGCCACTGCCTTTCTCGGCTGATGATATCTTTAGTAAGATCCACATCATAGTCAAGAATGGCTCTTAAGTCTGAACCGACTACACCCAATGTATCAGAATAGTCATTGCTTTTGATTGTGGTTCTTTTCTTAGCTAATCGTTTTGCTTTGATTGCTGCAATTTTTTCTACAGACATAGCTTCAGAAAGGGATCTAAAAATTGGAAACAATTACTCAATTAGAAGAGAAAACACTTATAATTTATTTATTTTCTGTACATATTGATATTTATACATATATATACACCTATATAGGTGTCGAATATTTAATGGGGTGACTGTGTGGTGTGGATCATCTTTTAAATCAAAAAGATTAGAGAAGGGGTGTAATTAAAGATTATTGATATAGTGAAAAGACAAATACCCAAATAGATTGCTTAGAACTAAAGATTTTTTTTAAAATTCATTTTCTAAGTTTCATTGAGAGCCACAAGGTACTTTAGACTTGGTCTTCTTAAGTATATTTATGATTCAAGAACTACACAAGTTTTATTGTGATAAAACCTATACATGTACAAATTTCTAAGAGATCTTGGAACACTGAATTTTGAGTACTTCATGATGAATGATGATATACAGTTCTTAGATATAATTCACAAAGTCTAAATGAATTTATGTTATCACACTACATTTTGTTAATAATAAAAAGTGCCTAGAGGCAATGACAATAACCCATAAAATTGTAAGAAAACGACCGTAATTCCTGTTCTGTTAAGGCAAATAGACTACACACTACTTGGACCTTTGGCCACCTTCCGTGAACAACAGATGTAATTTTTCAACATACAGAAGACTGATAAAAACAATTAAAACAACCTGAAGCAAACCTATTATTTTTCTGTCGATTATTTTAGCTGAATGCAACAAAATCACCAAAATGGTTCAGTGGCCACTGGCCACAGATAAAACTAGTTTTTACTGATACCTGACCTCATAGCATCTTATTAATTATTAAGATATTTATGTTATTCTTTCATGCTTCATACTGTTTGCAAACTAATGGCATAATTAATTCCATTAAAGCTTCTGGCCCCTAATTTTATAGTCTAAATTCGTAGTACAATATGATTGGACAAATTATGTATACATATTTGATTTGTCTTTATTGGTAAAGCTCATTCCCATTAAAGTAATAGGAATTGCATATTTTTGCACATGATGAAACTACTAACTCATTGAGAATGTACACCTGATATATTTTGTATAATAGTAGGTTCAGCTAAGTGATATAAAATAAAAATAAAAAATATTATTATAAATTGGATGAATTACTTGATATTGTCCACTGTGACTGAAGCTTCCTTAGGGGCATCAAGCCTTGCTGCCAGTTGTTCTCGGACCTTCTGAACATGGGTTTCCTCAATTCGAGGTTTTTTTGCAGCAGATTCTCCTCCATCATTATCAAGTGTGCGTTTCACCTATGTAGTAGTTTAATCACTTAATAACTTCAATCAATAAATGGGAATAAAATTCACATTAATTGGTCCTACAGTCTAGTCTAGTGAAAGTGTTATTTATAAACTTTCTTACTCACTTGAGTCGGAATTTCAAGGGGTGCACTTTTATCAATAGAGGCACAAGTAGCAGTCTCTCCATTTAGATATGCTAATAGCTCTTTACGATCTGGACGACGCACAGGTGGTATATTTGCAGCCTAAAATTTTTTTTGAGATCAACAATGTGTTATGTGGAACATCAACCATACATGTTTTATTTATAACTAAACTTCACTTACAGCAGCCTGCCTGACATATACTGGATGAGTCAGGTGAATGTTCTTGAGAATAAAAAGAAGGCATTCCAAGGTGTAATACTCTTTAACGCTGCCTTCCTTCCCAGATCTAAAAAATAGCATAAATGGGTACAATAAGGCTCAACATTTTCAAAGTTTATTTTCCAATAATAACACAAAGTACTTACCTCCAAATAAGATAGTTTGTCTTAACATTTTTTGGCCAAGAGAATTCACCGAATATTATTTGGTTATCGCGTTCAATTATTTCTCTTTTATTTACGTTATACTGACGAAGTAAACTGAGTGGGTCCGCCATGATAACTTCACACTCAACTTTATGTTTATTTTCTCTCGGACTAGTCAAGTAAAAATAATGACACCAATTCTATTAAATATACTGTAGGTAACTTTACACCCCGGCCTAAAAAACTAACCGGGATAAACATAACGAAACACATTGAACATCCATGGTGGACATTTCTAAAATAGTAGTTCCATTTTTCTAGCTGAAAAGGCGTAGGTATCAAACCATACAACCTTATCTTTCGTATATTGTGTCTTTTTAAAAATTATTTGGAAGGAAATGAAATGAAGTTGATTAATTTGAGCCATTAATAATTTGGAATGAAATCAAATGAAATGAAATGATGTAAGGCCAAAATATAGTGTCAGTAAAATAGTGGTCATTTACTAAGAATTTTTCAATGGAATTATTGAAAGAGCTCGAGAAGCTACGACAAGCTGCTTCGTTTCATTATTTTACATCTATGCACTTTCACAGATGCTAAACAGTTAATAAACCACCGTTATTACACATTTAAACCAGAAGTACGCTTCACGTGTTCCCGCCAATGTCCAAATTTTAGCTTACCCACTTAGGTGGGTGAACGAGTTTAAGGCGCACCTGATGTTAAGTGGTCACTGGACTCCATAGATATCTATAACGTAAACGCTGCCACCTACCTTGAGATATGAGTTCTTAGGTCTTAGTTTTTACAGTGCAACGGTTGCCCTATCCTTCAAACCGAAACGCATTACTGCTTCACGCCAAAAATAGGGATTTTTTTATAGGCAATTTATAGGCAAATAATAGTTTTTTTTTAAGTTTCGTGTGGACTCACAAGATTTCCTACCACTAGTAATTACGCATTTGTTATGTAATTATTTCATTAGAAAAATTGGTGCCTGGTGCCTGCAGGATTCGAACACCGGTGCATCGCAAGACACGAATGCACCGGACTTCTTATCCTTTCGGCCACGACTATGGAGGGTAGAAGTAAGGAGTGCCATCTCAATATGTGAAAATGTGTCAGCTGAAAGGGAATGAATTATGGTAGCGCCATACTAGCAACTGGAAATATTTTAAAACAGTGCCACAAACCTATCATAGTATTATAATACTATAATAGTATAATTTACTTTGAAGTCGTCGGCGTCGTGGCCTAACGGATAAGACGTCCGGTGCGTTCGTGTTGAGTGATACACCGGTGTTCTAATCTCAGGTGGGTACCAATTTTTCTAATGAAATACGTACTCAACAAATGTTCACGATTGACTTTCACGGTGAAGGAATAACATAGTGTAATAAAAATCAAACCCGCAAAATTATAAATTTGCGTAATTACTGGTGGTAGGACCTCTTGTGAGTCCGCACGGGTGGGTACCACCACCCCGCTTATTTCTGCCGTGAAGCAGTAATGCGTTTCGGTCTGAAGGGTGGGGCAGCCGTTGTAACTATACTTGAGACCTTAGAACTTATATCTCAAGGTGGGTGGCACATTTACGCTGTGGATGTCTATGGGCTCCAGTAACCACTTAACACCAGGTGGGCTGTGAGCTCGTCCACCAATCTAAGCAATAAAAAATAAATAAAGAAAAATACTAAATTAAGAAGGAAGGAATCACTTCCCATGTAAATAGTAGTAACAATAAATAGTATTTAGTTGAGGTTTTGTATAATGCATAATAATATTTTTAATTACACAAGTCATGAAAAATATTACAATTTTTAACCCAGCACACTCTGTTTAAAACTACTAATTCATGTCATTTCCATTTCGGCGAGTTTTCCAACCACTTATGGAGGATTTATGGAGGACACTTTTTCAACTATTCACTTTTTCACTTTATCACTATACCAAATAGTGCTCCTTACTTCTACCCTCCATAGTTTCCATATAAAAATGTTAAATGTTAGTTCACTGTAGCGACACGATAGTTCTCTTTATGCACAGACGAAATTGGGAAAGACTTTGGTCAATGAAAGAATATGACAAATGATGCAGAATAGAATTGGGGATTGGGGAGTCCACCCAGTGTTCAGCTGTAAGTAGCAAATTACTCAAAAATTTCCATTATATGCTAGGGTAACAAGTGTGATATTTAAGTAACAGATGTAAACAAACCGAGGGTTAATGTGCGGAGTAGAAGAACACCATTGGCAATGGCAGTGTCACCCTAATTGGTAGCTTTTGGACAGACATCCTCAATGAATCCTCAATTAGAAATGTATAGAGAATGACAATGGAAGTTCTCAAGTGAAACATGTATACATAAAATACGTAGACTTGTGCTTATCGGATTCCTTCTAGTATATTCATAGTAATGTTTTTCAGTTGCATAAAAAGTGCACGAGTTCACGGTCCATCTGCCATTAAGTTATTACCGGAGCCCGCAGACATCACGACTTAAATGCCTCAATTGTATTATAAATATATACTTCGAACTTTACACACAGTTTATTATTTTTGTAAGATTGGTTTTAATTCACAATGTTATCGGTTCATCGTGGAATTTATTCGTTGTAAATTATGCGTTAAGCATATTTTTCAATAAATACAAATTTCGACTGGGGATTGAAGGAATTTTAAGATCTAAGTCTGGGGAATCTGTGGGAGAAAAATAAAAAATAATAATAATTTGTTCTTTTGTTCTTTTGCATCAGTCTCAGGCTCAGTCAAGCCTGCAGTATAATTATCATCCCCAAAGCAACAGTCCAGTGTTAAAACCAGCGCGGTGATTGGTTGAAAATCTCTCCGTGGTATTGTAAATTGTTTCTAAACATGGCTGCCGGTGTCTGATAATGAATATTTTTGTGGTTTTTATTTAGAAGAATTATCAAACTGTTCAATGTATTATAGTTTATTTTACTGATAACATGACATAGTGGATATATTCGTGACAAAATGACGTCAACTCCTAAGGGTGAAAAATGCGCACAAGGTAATTTATGCATTTCTCTTCTCTCCAAAGCTTAATTTGAATTTATTTTGAGATTTAAACATTAACACGCCCAATATCAATCGGAAATCGAAATTAATATCTTAACCACTTTATCAACGTTGACAAAACCACCAGTTTAATTTATAGTTTCATCTAAGTTTTACTTTTGAGTTATTGATTATGTTAGGTATGTCTAGTGCCGATGCTATTCTATTTTTGAAATGATACATATATGCGTATGGCACAGTTTTGTTATTCCATCAAGTTTTACCTGAAAAATAAAGACATTTTGGAATGAATCATTATTTACTAAAACTTAAAATTTATCTGAGTCAGCTACTGTTATCATTTCGTAGTACCGAAGAAAATAATTCATAACAGAGTTCGTTTCGATGGACGTTTAAAAAAAAAAAAAAATACACATTTTTTAAAATAAACACGTTACATGTAATTTTTACCCTATTGCTCATAATTTTATTATTTTAAATTTAGTTGGATTGGACATTAATTTAAACGGAAATTGGACATTAATTTAAACGGAAATTGGAAATTGGACATTAATTTAAACGGAAATTTATTTTACTCGAAGATAAATTGTCATTTTAGATTGTATGAATTGTGAAGAAAAGCCAACATCAATTGGAACACCATTAAATTAAAATGAAGCTACAATACATCACCAAATATTACACCTTAAGACATGGTTTTTATATAACATGATACACATTGCTTTTATTTATATTATTTTAAAGTTCTGTATACTATTCCGTTTTGAAATTATTATAACACAAGACAAGGCCTCCATACTACACAGTATACCTTGTTTCATATAACATAGTTTCAATACAGTACTCTAGCAATCAATATGTTATATGAGGGATAGTGTAGGCTACTAAAAGTCGCATTTCAAGCACCACAACTTCAAGTTAAAATTATAAAGGAATAGTTTCACCCAAAAAATTACTTTTTTTTCTGCAAGTCTTTTTAACATAGTTAAGTTTTACCAGTATATATCAAGTTATATATTTTACTACTAATACAGCCTTTTTTTTAAATGAGTTATTAAAAAGCTTGCTCGAACATTTTTTTTATGCACTGGAAACTTCTGAGAATTTGCTCAAAACACAGGATGATCAATAATGTCTAAAGCAATTGGACTACTCTGTTGTCTCTCTGTCTACATTTTTATTGTTTTTCACTCACAAATGAGGATAGTGACCCAATACAATTTGTCTCTATTTACTTCAGTCCCGTGAGTTCAGTAGCTTATTGTAGTTTTTCCTGTTGTCTTTACAATACCACCATTTTGGAAGTCAGCCTTTGGAATGCTTCTCCTGCATCTGTCCCATGATCAAAGCTTCATCAACGCAAGCATATTTGATTGAATTAAATGTCCAAAGAAACTAACTTGTCGTTTTAGCATAAAGAGGCAATTCGTTTTCTGATATGGCATATACCTATCCCAGACTAATCATCATCATTTTCTGCCCTTCTCCCAGTCACCTGGGGCTGGCACAACATGTTTTCTCCCTCCATACTCTATCATATACCATTTCTTCGCACACTCCCCACTTACACATATCATCTTTCATGCAATTCCTCTATTTCTTCTTAGGTCTACATCTTCTTCTAAAGCCTTCCACTTCCAACCAATATAACAGATAAGCCTATCTCAGACTAATATAACAGATATTTAAAAAATAATTGAATAAAGACGTTTTATTTGTGACCTTGTTAATGAGTATCGTTTATTTTGAAATATGCCCACCAGTACATGTTTCAAAATACATAAAAAATAGTCTATAACTTTGAAAAGACCATCATCTCCAACTCCGATGAAACTTGAGGCGATTCCGTCCTCAAATAAGACCATGGGCTGTTTTTTTTATGGGACAGTCAAGGGGAGGGAATGATCGAATACGTTAATCATGGTGCCACTATTATGGGGACTTCATACACAGGGTAAATAACCAAGTTGCGTGAGGAAATACGTAAGCCGCCGCATTACAAACTCGAATTGATGAAACATGTAACATCCTTCATATTCGTCGGACCTAGCGGTTTCTAACTATTTCCGTGGATATAAGAACATCTTAGGGGTCAAGTTAAAGATGATGACACAGTAGTCGACGCGGTTCACGATGTTTAAGGCATCAGATTAAAAAAAAAAGTGATGTTTAGCTATGGAAAAGATGTACAAAGTGTACGTAAACCAAAAAGGTGACTACGTCGAAAAAAAAACATTTAATAAAAGACAATTACGTCATACGCCTTATCACTTTTTAATGAAAACACCAGATTGGAAATGTTGAAACATTTTAATTTTAATATGTTTAAATTATGAATTATTTTCTATTGTGTATAGATAGACTCTTGCGTGTCAAATAATTAAAATGAATGGGTTTGGTTGATATGTTATTAAATTATTTAATAATTTTTTAATTGATATTAATCTAATTAAAATTAAAGAAAACTTCGAAGTAGTGTAGTGAAACATTTTAGTAAGTGAAATACATAAAATATCGGTTTTATTGTGTTACTAAATACTTGACGCTTTGAAACCATGCGTAGGTATATTGTTGGATTGATACTGTTTAAAATAAATATCAAACTACTGTCAATGTAAAGTAAATCGAAATGCAGTCGATGTAAAGTATATCTTTGAACCCATGAGGCCTTTAAAGAAAATAATACTGTGATTAGTGTTTAGAAACTCATCAGTGAAAGTAGTCAATTTGAATATATAATCAAGAAATAATTATATTTTAATAAGGCAAATTTAGATACCCAAGACATCGTCTTATTAGAGATATAAATAATTTTAATTGGGCAATTTGCAATTATTTACATCATTAAAAAAATGTAACATAAGTGTATTGTGTGTTTATCGACCATAAAATAAAAATAATCGTGAGCTAGATATAAGATCTCTGCTTTAGAATCAAGTATTGTTTCCGAATTTCATATCGTCGGGCCGAAATCAAATTTTAACCAAAATAAAGATGTACAGAATGGGTGTTCTAGAACGGCTTCCATCAAGAAGGAATAACGCCGTGTAATAAAAGACTAACTTGTACAATTTGTAGGTTTGTGTAGTCACCCTACTTATTTCAGCATAGAACCAATCAGGCCAGTCAGATTTAAATGCCTGTAGGCTTCAGTAGTCAGTCCATCAATTAACACAAGCTGTAACCGCATCTCTCCATCTTGCTAGAGCAGAAAAGAAAGTGGTATACCCTAAACTCCGAATTTTAGGTTTTTTATATATTTTGTCTGTCCGATTACCTTAGAAATAAAAATAGTAAATTTATTGAACTAAATGCACCCAAGCGACCTATGATGTCCTAAAAATAAAAAAAGGAGATCAATCAACCAAAAAATCAAACCTGGGAAATTATAATTTGCGTAACTACTGGTGGTAAGACGTGTGAGTCCGCACGGGTAGGTACAATTACCCTGCCTATTTCTGCCGTGAAGCAGTAATGCGTTTTAGTTTGAAGGTTGTTGGGGCAGCCATTGTACTGTTTAAATTGAGACTTTAAAACTCTTGTTTCAAGGAGGGTGGCGGCATTTTCGTTGTAGATGAACTCTGGTAACCATTTAATATCAGGTGGGCCGCGAGATCGTCCATACATTTAAGCAATAAATAAAAAGATAGTTTGTATTCATCATGTGCTTGAAAATGTTTTCTTTAAAAGTTTCTGGCCAAGCTTGATCTCGAACAAAGTTTCCATCAAAGTTGTGAACAAAGTTGCACCAAGAGCAAATTTCCGTTCAGTTAAGGGATGGACACTGTCTGTCTTTAAAAAAAAAAATATTCTTCACTACTTTTATTTAATAGAATTTAAATTACATTAAATTTCTTATCTGACTGACTCCCGAATTTCCAGTGGTATAACTGTGCCGTACAGTTCTCCTATGCTCTCAATATTGACTAATTCTTAATTTCAAAAATATATGTAACTAGCGGACCCGATAGACGTTGACCTGTACACGTTTTAACATGAAAATTTCAAACTTTTTTTTATAAGAAATAATTAATAAAACCTTTTCCGGACCGAATTGTGAGTCTAAATTCAGCATTCTCGAATTCATTTGAACACACACAAAAAAATTCATTAAAATCGGTACAGCCGTTTAGGGAGGAGTTCACTAACATACACCCGTACAGCAGAATGATATATATTAAGATATACAATGAATTAGGTAAAAATGCTGAAACAAATAAAAATAACTGAATTAATTACAATGATGAATAAAAAACATCGTTTTGCCGCGTGTGTATGTGTAAATAAGAGTTGTTACAGTTCGACAGAAGGCTTGAGGCCTAACATCTCTTGAGCTGCTTCGCAAATGAATTCGGTGCCGTGAATGCAAATTAATCTAGTGATATCATTGCTTTTTTACGTTTTTTGTCATTGTTTATCTTTTAAGGTCATTGAACATTCTATAAAACTTCGAAATAAACGGCATTAATACTAATCTTCCGCGATATACCTTGATGCCTTGTATTTTTTTTCTTTCTTAAAGGCGCTTGTTCTTGAGGTTTTGTCGTTAATGGTATGCAAAATAGATGAATCTATATCTTAAACGCATTTATTTTTTATTTTAAATTTCCTGCAATTTGTAAACTACTTATTAAGGCTCGTAATTAATTATTATACATTATTAAAATTACCTCATTTGGTTTGTTAAACAAAGTGCATGTACCTTATGTAGAGCAAACTAATTACTTACTTAGTTATAAAGCCGTTAAATAGAAAGTTATTTATAAATTTGTGGTCAAATTTAAATATGAAAATTAATGTGCTCCTTTTGAGCATTCAATGGACAAAAAAAGTATCACCTATGCGACGTGAAGAAACGAATGATATTTAAATTAATACTTAAGTTAGACATTTAAAAATTAAAGAACTTGTTTTTGAGTTTTAGCTAGCTGAATTAAAAAGTAGAAAATAAATTTCTATGATAACTCATAGAAAATTATTTCATTTACCAAACAAGAATGATTAACAAGAGTGGGTTGTCCTACTATAGTGCTACTATAGTTAAAACTTGGGGTGTCACGAATACTCACATTTTGCAGTTTCTGAATAATGACCTATTCAAGCTGTGGCTGTTTCCCAAAGGCAATCAAATAATTTAAACTGGGTAATAGGTGTGGAAACATTGAATTAAAACAGTTATAACTATTCATTCGAAGGAAAGGCAATATTAAATTCCCATTACAGTGCGTAAAAAATATGGTAGTAATAATAAGAGATTCCTAAGAAAATCATAATTTTCTTTATACCCATTTCGTTTTGTTGCGGTTAGTGAGGCGTTCTCGTCTTGTGGCACGGAGTACATTTGTAACAGTTATTCGAGCTATTTCATAATGTTCCCCTGAAATAGAGACCCGTTATGCCGTGCCCATTTGCACTTGCCACACGTTATCTCGATCACAAAAGCGCTCACGTAATAGTGCTCTTTGCAAATGCTTTGAACGATGCAAACTTGATTTTACTTTGTCGAGATGTTGATGACGATACTCAGGATTTATCTTTCCTCCATTGTCTTGAATCAATTATGGGGTCTGTTTATATCCGAAATAGTTGTAATGAAAGTGAAAGATTTAAGGCCTTAGAAACTTGTTTGTAATTGTTAACAAGTATTGAAGGGTTGGTACTATGTATACGGGTTCTTCCAACTTATATATTTAAAAATAACTGTGATATCAGTTCACGGCTTAGAGCTTAAAGCTTAATAGTGCATTTCATAATCGTGCATTTAAGCCGAATTATGTTCGGAAATCATATTAAAAAAACGTTCATGTTTATACGAATACTTAAAGTTATCGAAATAGATTATTGCTTTAAGTGCAAATTAAGTTTAAGAATGCGAATGTAAATATTTCAGTTATTTCACAGATACAATTAATATTTTTTTTGCAAGAATCTTGTAAAATATTGAATGAAGTACTGTTATAGGCCTATAACTAGTCAGGTCATAAGTATTGTCACACAGTAAAAACTTTTCTTTTAGAATGCTGGCCACAAAAAAGTTTATTGAATTCGAATTTCGAATTGTTCATGAAAATAAAAATGTATACTTTTAGAATTTTACTCATTTTTAAATATGGAGTGGACGCTTAAAGAAGACCGTGTTGCAGTTATTGCGTTGCATCGTTGCGGTTACGCGCCAATTCAAATTTTTAACATACTGAAAAATTTGAACATAACCAAAAGATTTGTTTATCGTACCATCAAACGATACAATGAAGACTCTAGTGTAGATGACAGGTCAAGAAGTGGTCGTCCTCGGTCTGTTAGGACTCCAGCAGTGATAAAAGCCGTGAAGGCGCGAATTCAAAGAAATCCCAAACGTAAGCAGAAACTGTTGGCCCTTCAGATGGGGTTAAGCAGAACCACGGTGAAAAGGGTGTTAAATGAAGACTTAGGGCTTCGGGCATATCGAAGAAAAACAGGACATCGTTTGAATGCTCGTCTCATGGACCTGAGACTGAAGAGATGCCGCGCTTTGTTGAAGCGGTACGCGGGCAAAAATATCGGGAAATTCTTTTTTCGGACGAAAATTTTTTTACCGTAGAAGAGTGCTACAACAAACAAAATGATAAGGTGTACGCACACAGTAGTGAAGAAGCGAGCAACCGTATTCCGCGTGTCCAACGAGGTCATTTTCCATCCTCGCTCATGGTATGGTTGGGAGTTTCTTATTGGGGCTTAACAGAGGTTAGAGGTGAGGTTTGTGAGAAAGGTGTAAAAACGAATGCAGTTGTGTATCAAAATACAGTCCTGACGAACCTTGTGGAACCTGTTTCTCATACCATGTTCAATAACAGGCACTGGGTATTCCAACAAGATTCGGCGCCAGCTCATAGAGCGAAGAGCACACAAGACTGGCGCTGGCGGCGCGTGAAATCGACTTCATCCGGCACGAAGACTGGCCCTCCTCCAGTCCAGATTTGAATCCGTTAGTTTACAAGATATGGCAACACTTGGAGGAAAAGGCGTGCTCAAAGCCTCATCCTAATTTGGAGTCACTCAAGACATCCTTGATTAGGGCAGCCGCCGATATTGACATGGACCTCGTTCGTGCTGCGATAGACGACTGGCCGCGCAGATTGAAGGCCTGTATTCAAAATCACGGAGGTAATTTTGAATAAACTTTAGTGTCATAAGAATCTATGTTTTGTTAAGTTCATTTTGGTATATGAATGGTTACATAATGAATAAACTTGTTTCAATTATTTTACATTAAACATGTGACAGAATTTATGACCTGACTAGGTATATATATCACTTCGAAAACAATGTAAAATATGTATAATATGATAAATCGATAGTTTATGCTGGGTATCCAAAGGCAACATTCTTATTCAGTTAATTATGGTTAGGTTATGATGATCATTTTGATCTAGCCTGAATTTATACTGATTTCGTAACATTCTTCAGACGAGCCAGAAGCATACGTGAGAAAATTCGCGTGTGAATTACTGTACGCAGTTATGGTCAATTATATGAATTGACAAATTGCTATTGAAAGGTTTTCAACCTTCGATGCATGCACGAATATGTTATGGTATTTTTTGGAATGTTGCAAATAGCGATTTCTTTGTAAACGTTTAACCAAACTCAGGACGTACAGATTTTATTGTCCAATCACATTTTAGTGCCTAAAGGTTACAATGATTTATAAATAACTCTGGACTTACTGGAGATTTGATGTTCGTTTTTTCTATAGTTAGTTGTAGTACACGGAGAGTGCCTGCTGGAATTATTGTGTAATTAATGAAAATAAAGATGATGGCGACATCTCCTTTTATGATCGCACAAAGTGCCAACAGAGTAGAGTTCACCTGTTTTTGTCTGCGTTTATTCAGTGACTTTTACAGCATGATTTCTGTCATTCATAAGCGACGGTAATCACTTAACAAGGACTTTAAAAACGTCGGTCTTCGAATACAAATAAAAGCGTGCAATAAAAACTAAATCCTTCGTTTGTATATTAAATAGGTAAAAAATGTAGCTGAAAATATATATTTAAAAATGAGTTTGACTATAATAAGCAGAGGTCGGAGTAGGTAGATTGATTTAAGGGCGTTGACGTCAAACGTAGAGGATAATATGGAGATGCCTCCAAAATACCGGAACTTCATATTTATTATATTTGTTCCGGAATTTTGAAATTAGCATGAATCTGTGTTTAAGGTGAAAAACGTATTAATAATATCAATCTACGCTGATATTTACCTGAAATGAAACGTGTAACATGTTTGGCGCATCCTCTTCATCATATATCAGAGAAAATAAGATCAGAATATAACGTACCTTCCGCACAATATGGATAAAATGGCTTGTCCATATTATATCTTGACGCAAGTATATAAAATCAATCTACCTACTGCGACCATTAATAATAAGTATTGACTATATATAATTTAGAATTGGCACCGAAGTATACTAGAGTGTAATGATCGGACAAGTCGCCTAATAGTAGACAATCCCGTTAGGTGAGGTATCACGATTGCAGCTATTTTATTGGAAAGTAAGTTACGCGACCCGTAGTTAAAACGTAGACTGGTGTATCGATCGTGGCGAGCTTCTGTCGGAAGAAAATTCTAACACAACGCTTAAAATACCGACCAATGTAATTCATACTGTTACCTAGTTATGAAATTAAATGCAATATTTGAATATAGTGTTGAAGCTGAAAGAAAATTGTACTACTCAACACGGAACTTTTAGTTTTCTTTCTAAATCAAGTTTTAAAATGATGAGAAAGTGGTAGCTTGAGCGTGACTTGATGTATCTTCTTTCATTAACAATTTAAATCTAAATGGCGAATTCCAATTGAGGTTTTGGTTCTTTCTCTGCGTAACTTTACTTCTATGTGATTGTCAACTTGCTCATTATAATTCAACATGTACCTGGTACTGTAACAACGGTCAACTGGCATACATTTTTAGCACCATTCTCGGGCGCGAGTGCATTCGCCTATTATTGCAACGTATCCAACATTTGTACGTATACGTATTGCGGATTGTGGGATGTGAATGGCATGCGTTCGGAATTTGGATGAACCATTGTCCAGCGAATCGCTGATTTAGACGGATTGAATGGTATTTCCTCTCTGTATGGTTGGCTAATTTTGTATAATCTATGTACATAATATGTTGCGCTCAATGGTTGCTGGTGTGTATCGCTATCGGAGTTGGTTTTAGTTTACAGAACAGACTATATTTGGCGTCCAATTGCATGCATTCATAACAAATTAGATGTTAAAACGCAAATATGAAATTTAAAATTTGAATGAATTTATAAATTATTGCTTTCAAGTTTCAATTAATTTGCATAGTGATCGTTTATAAATTTTTCGAATAACCAAATTTTTTATTTTTATTTATTGCATTGGACGTTGGACGGTTGGACGAGCTCACATCCCACCTGGTGTTATGTGGCTACCGGAGCCCATAGACGTCTAAAACGTAAATGCCGCCACCCAGCTTGAGATATGAGTTTTAAGTTCTCAGTAGGTATAGTTACAACGGCTGCCCTACCCTTCAAACCGAAACGCGTTACTGCTTCACGGCAGAAATAGGCAGGGTGATGGTACCTACCCGTGCGGACTCACAAGAGGTCCTACCTTCCCCCAGTAATTACGCAAATTATAATTTTGCTGGTTTGATTTTTATTACACCATGTTATTCCTTCACCGTGGAAGTTAATCGCGAACATTTGCTAATTACGTATTTCGTTAGAAAAATTGTTACCCGCCTGCGGGATACGAACACCTGTACATCGCTACACACGAATGCACCGGACGTCTTATACTTTAGGCCACGACGACGAAATTTACTATCTACCTACTTTGCATTTCGTAAAAATCTTTGAACTAAAAGTAATTTAAAAGATTGCCAATTTTTCCAACGAATAGTATTTTATTAAGTAGTAAGTATTATTATATACATCTAAGCAATAAAAAAGAGACTTAATAACCGGGTACTTTGAAAATAACAAATGACGTAGAGCTAAGAATCAAAATACGATTAAAACTTAATTATAATTGACATCAACATTTATTTCTGTTAATCGTTAACATGTTTTCTTAATGTTTTGGCCAAGTTGCTTCGGTTTTCGTCACGTGTGGATCATTTTATCATAAATAGCTTTCGCCCGCGACATCGTCCGCGTGGAATAGATAGTTCACAAATAATGCTTTATTTTAGAACAAATTTGGTTAGCATAAAAAACGTTATAGTGAGCCAAACTTAACATATAGACACATGCTGTCGTGGACTGTTTTTTGATCTTTTAAAGGGAAACAATTCTATCGTACATTATTTTAGCGAAATTTTAACAGTTTCTGCAGCGCACGCAGCGGAAGCTCAAAAAAGGGGAAAAAACTCCGATTTTGAACATTCTTTATTGGTGCTCCACTTGTATTAGTTTTAGTGTGATGTTATATAGTATAGTCTTCCTCGATAAATGAGCTATCTAACACTGATATAGTTTTTCAAATACCAAATTCAAAAACCAGTAGTTCTTCAGATTAGCGCTTTCAAACAAACAAACTCTTCAGCTTTATAATATTAGTATAGATTTAATTTTATTGACTTCGGTCACGATATGTCTTTTGTTAAATTTATAAAGGACTCTTTAGACACCATAAAATCAATCTTTTTGGAATCTGAAGAAGAAATATTATTATTATTTATTACGGCTAATCTACCATTAAAATTAGAACACATGAATTTTTCGCGGCAAAAACATGTAATTTGGTGATAACCACCAACCGTATCGACAATTCATAATAAAATTAGAACACATTTTTGCCTTAGGGAAAATAAGTACTTAAGGTATCTGCATAGAAGTGTTGAACTCAAAGGGCAGACATAGGCACAGCCAAAGATGCCAGAGATGCGCTCGACACTTTCACTCTTGATGGTGCGCCAACGCCGTCTGTGGAGTGCGGCCGCAGTGGTGTCGCGACGTCCTAAGCCGCCGCCGGTTTTCACACAATTCGCAGCTTTTATAATCGAACGAAAGCATTTGTCGTAAACGCACTTGTTTCGTTCTACGATTTATTGTGTAGTGAATGTATGCACAAACCATTATATGTATATAGGCGTAATAAAAGTTTTTTTAGTAATGTGGCGGAGGCAAATTTAAAGAAAATTACCTTTTTCCTTCAGTATACGAGTTGCATTCGAGTTGGTTTTAGTGAATAGTGTATAAAATACAAAATACAAAGAATTTGAGAAAAAAGTGTAATTCGACAGGAAAGCTTTATGCGTATTAAGAAAACGTTTAAATGTTTTTATTACGTCGACGAGCAAGTTACTTTTGACATTCAGACATGATTTAAAAGAGCTTATTTGACATGGGTATATCAATGTGATATAAACCAGTATGTTCCTATAAAATCTCAAGTTACAAACGAGAAATCAGGTGATCGACGACTGTACTAGTCGGCATTGCGAAATCAGCTGGACATGTTTTCTCCATATCGGAGATACACACTGCCGACTTATAAATGTTAACATGACGATCGTCCAGACTCCGCCGACCGACGCGGACGCTCACTGTAAATAAATAATGATCTAATTGTATATATCCACTGTACATGCTATTTCTGAGTCTGACGACTCGAAGGTTTGATACTTTATCGACGGCCAGCTACTTCAGTGGCATGTGATCTTTTGATGTAAAAAGGTGGTGAAATTATAAGAAGTTTTGTTACAATCTCAGTGAGTGAATCTGATCGTGTACTAGTACAATGTTTGGAAACTGCTGTCAATATTGCTCATTTGTGAATTAAAAGGATTTAAATATTGTGTTTCGTTGAAAATTGTGGAAAAACGCCAACAATGCCGCACTATGATGAAAGTTTTATTCACGATGATAATGCTAATCAGCGAAGAAATAAACGTAGTTATCGTGTGTACAAAAGTGGATCTAGTCCTTTGACGTTGCTACATAGTAATGAAGTATTAAATTCTTTGGAGGACAAAGCCTCATCAGCTGTCATTAAGAGAAATATCATCAAGAATTTTAAGCATCGGACTCATCGTTATGCGCCTCGTTCAAATGGAGATTTACAATCTCTGAACTGCAAGTACAAGAAACCTGATATAATAGTGGACCATTATCCGTGCATAAGCACGTTTGATCCTAACAAATATTATGATATAAGAAATAATAATGTACTCCCACTAAGCTCTTGTAAAAGTTTTGATAATTTGACGATTAGACGCGAAAACAAGAACGGTGTTTTCAAAGATAAAATACGATACGGCACCAGTTTACAGAATTTAACGGATGACAGAAAAGTGAAGTACTCAGGGCCGCCTTCAGGAGAACGATTGCCTTCTACGTGCAAAGACGATAACAGGAATTCTTATTCAATAGTTGATGCTCACCGGCGATCACCTCAATGTGGAATTTCGTGTAGCAACTTAGCTCCGGCAGCAGGCGTATACCGTCAAATAAATAATGACGTCGCTTGTGGCAAATCTGTGAATGGTATGTTTCGGCCAATATTATATAACTTATTAGTTAATAGAAACTCAGTTAAATGAAAGTGTTGAAATTATATAACGTTAGGTATAACATCAAACAAAGCTATTTGTTTAATAAACATTTAGATACTTGAATTAAGTAGAAAAGAAATTTAGAATAAATAAAAAACTTTATTTAAATGAATAAAAATTACGTAAAATTACCGAAGCGTGTATTCTACTGATTTTGCAGTAGATGGTTGACATATAGCTAGTGTATATTTAGAAACTTGTCTGGGGTACCAGTATGCGTAGGTCACTCCTGGAATCCTAAATTTGACCAATAAAAACCATGGGACACTCAAGAAAAACCATTGGATTTAAATTATTCCATTTGCAGACGTGCGCTTGTCATGGAAGTCTTACATAGTGTTTACCAAAAAAGAAGAAAAGTTTTAATTTCATCTACAAATGAGTATAAAGGTCAGGGACTGGCGATCTCATTACAAAGTTTAACAAACTTAAAAGAAAACATTCAGAAGATTAAAAAATCTAATACAGAAATTTTATTCGGCTAAGAATTCAAATCTAGTATCAAAATTCAAAAACTAAGACAACATTAGTAAAGTTAGTAAAGCTACTATAAAGTCATGCTTTTAAAAGCAGACCTTTCTTCCCAGGAAATCATCGGAAAAACTACTTTCTAGTTACACAGGCATGAGTGGAGGTTATAGGTACATTGATTCTCATTGATGATCTTGTATAATATAACGTAATAGACGCGGGAAAACTGTACTATTGTTAGAGTAATGTTAAATAAAGGCCGTGAAAAAACATAATTACATTCAATACATTATTGTTAAAAAGTAAGCGAATTCCAAATTAGTTGTCATGTATTCAGCAGAAGACTAAATTGTGTATTCTTGTTTATGTATTAGTTAATGTCATTCTTGAAATAAATAAATAATTTAAGAGATTCGCGATACTAATGTTATTATATCACGGTTCACCGTACTCGTCGAACGTTTCGAAGAGAGTTCAACGTGACACCTAGTTCATTACATTAGCCTTCTGAGTTTCTCGGTGGTATTACTCAGTGGGTAGCAACTATGGTTTGCCAGTGGATGCGTTTGCGAAGCTGCCCTTCAAATGTTAGGCCTTCTTCGGCGCTCAGGCAGTAGCTAGGCTTCGCTGATCCTTTGCTCTCCCACCCGTCCTCGTAAAGCTGGAAAGGCCTAGGGGCTACCACCTGTCTGTATCCAAAAAAAAAGAAAAAAATATGGTATGGTTTATGGTATGTTTTGTTAATTCTGAGATAGAGGTTGAAAACAACTTTCATTTTCTAAAATCGACATTATTTTTCGACCAGTTTTGATAAATCTTAGATCTCACTGTATCCGTACATATTGATTAGATCGACTTTCGTTTTCTGGACTTTCTTATTTATTAATGATATTGGTGTGTACTTACTTTGCTATTTTTCAAATGGATATGATATTACGTAAACACGCTAAAAAGCTTCCTGATTTGAAATTAAAAACACATTGAAAATATATGTACATAATATATGTTTGTTACAGTTAATACCCAAAGCAAAACGTATTTAATGAAAAAAAATATTGTCCTTAAGTTTAAGGGACGACTGACCGTGACAGGACAAGCGTTATACCCGAACTGCATGCTAAGTAGAGAGCGTCAATATTTAGTGTGCATTTTATGATATTGTGATGTGTGTGTATTGAGTAGTGACGCACTCCGGCTTGGGAAGCGAGTATGACCCAAGGCGACGGTCTGTCGCGATGCAGTGTGTAGAGGTTCACTGGTTCAATTCAGTCGACGCCACGACTTGCGTCCTCCTGTCGCCTTCGCGTTTATTTATAAACTGAGCGTCACCGCCATTACATTGATAAAATGTTTACAACTCGTGTTGCATTCTAATTTAAAGTTTATTGGTAAATAATATGTGGATTTTCTATTTGGACCCAAAGTGATATTAAACTAAAAGTATTTGTGATAAAAAGCCTGCCTTTTGATTTGAGTCATTGCTCGGTACGTACTTTGTTCACACACAATAATTTAATAATATCCTTTTAAGTATTTCGTTAACGTATCTTTAAATATATTTCCTTATTCATTGGTTTGTGTTTGCTACTTGTTTATTTTAATGTAGTTTTAGTTTTTTATGAAACTTAATCCTATTATTTCGGAATAAATAAATAAATAAACATGTGTCCCTTTTCTATTTTTATTCAAAAATAACGTATTTGGTGTAAGGATTCTATTCTGGCTATCTGTAACTTGTTGGATAATGTGCTTTATATTTACTCTAAACATTACCTTGAGGTAAGGTTATAATTAAACCTTGACTTTATAAATTCTCGCTTAAAACATTTGCCCTTGTTGAATCCATATAAGCAAATTCGAATAGTCTATAATCGCATAAAAAAAATGCGATGCTACAAATCAATCAAGTAACGCAATTGTCAAAAATACAGCGTTTTGCTATTAAAAAAAATATGGTTACATTTTTTTTTAATTCATTGGTATGCACTGTATAACACTACGATTTTAGAGTTGTTATTTTCTATTTGACTTATTGAATCACAAGGTTACCAACAAGGTAAGCACCAGATGTTATTAGAGTGATTACTTCATACTGCCAATTTGATATAACGTAATTGGGATTGGACGATGAAAATTATTTCGACATTGTATTCCAGCTTCGTATATAATACTCTTTGTATCGTATCGTATGGTTGAATCTGACCCTTAAAATATTAAATGGTGATAATTGTAACTATTTCTTCCAAGCATTGTTATTAATAAATTATCGCCATGTTGTTACGTTTTGTCAAAAATGTATGTCAATAGAAATGTATCCGAGAATACCTACCTGATTGACGTTTTTGATGATTAAGGAAAAATACAACGGAGCCTAAAGCGGGGGATTTTCCGGTGAGGGACAACTGGCGAAGGCTAACTAATAACTATGTATTCATATGAATCAAATGATGTTTCGTAATGTAATATTTCGTGACTATATAGGTAGTACCGAGTATATAACTCATTGCGCTACGTGCGTAAGTAAGATGCGCAATCATAAAATATTACGATAGGGAATTTATAATAAAAAATTGGTGTCGACCATAAATCAATTCTAATACAGATTAATCAAATTATATACTCGTAGGAGCAATGGTGTTCGAGGATCGTCACGTCATTTCGGATCCTCCCGATCCACTAACGGTGCTTTTAGGTACCCTAAACACCGGTCATCGTTCTCGTCGGACCCGTCGCTTGCGACGAAGGGCTCTGCGAGTAAATTAACCGACAGACATAGCCCACTGAGTTACTCGTCGGATCTTCTCAGTGGGTCCCGTTTCCGATCCGGTGGCAGAACTGGCAGATTCTGCGAAGCACGGCTCTTGCTAGGGTTCGTGTTAGCAACATCGTCAGGTTTGAGCCTCGTGAGCTCACCTACTAGTTAAGGTTACGCTGATATGGTCTCTAGACCATTAAGTAGAAGAAAAAAAAAGAGGATCGTAGAACTTAGTAATATTGTGAGTTTGTCGAATACCATTCCCATATCTTCGCACATTAAGGGTAATTATATTATTTGTTTGTTGTATCTTTATCGTCCGTATTAACAGAGGGTGAAGCCACTGGCGATCCGGGTTCAGGGCATCGTGGATCTCTGCGCGGTGCCAACAAGTTGGCGAGGCGAGCGCGTTCCTTCAAAGACGATCTCCTCGAGCGTATTTCGAATATGCGTTCACCGGCTCAGCAGCACCATCAACCGCATCTTTCATCTGCTGTTCGGTACGTTTATATTATAGTCTTTTTAGGTTCTTGTATTATGGTATTGCATGCATTTGATCCCGATCTAAGAAGAATGACGAAAATGTTTACGTCACGTTCTGTTTGAAATGTTTTCCTTAACTTAGTACTTTAAATTGAATACATAATTGGGAATTTGAACAAAAAGTCGATTTTTTAACTGTATTTTAAAACTTTATTAGTAATAATATGGATATTTAATGCAAAAAACTTTTTTTCTTTTTCTTTTCAATTAGTTATAAAGAATTAAAAATTTATAGAATTTAAGAAAAATCACATGACGTATAAACGCGCCATGATTGGTTAGCATAGTTGTGACGTCATAATGCTATAGCTATTTATTAACAGTATAGCGTTCACGGCTACTACACGTGACTAGACAATAATATTGAAAATGTATTGCTAAAAAACAAGTTGTTAGTTGGTTACGATTAGCTATGTGTGATAAAGGATTTATTAAGGCAAAATCTGATAATATTAATCAAAATCAACACCAATATTTTCAACAGTATTGGCTGATACGGCATCAATGTTTAGTTCTTGAGGATTATAAATTTCCATATTTTGGTGGTGATAAGAAATACTTACGTCGAAATGATCTTCAGAACAAAAAAAAAATCGATTTTGTTTTGGGATTATCACGGTACACTGCTTGAAACCATTTATTTCGACATTTGTTATCTTGGGAAACATTTAAAAACATTTTTTCAGGAGATGTTTTTGTAGTATTCATGCATAATGGTACAAAACAAGAACGATAACTTTTGAGGTTCGACATTTTCAATATAAATATTTGAATATTTAACAGTGACAACAAAATTAAATAGATCAAAACACTGTACTTATTATTTCTATATGAACCGCAATGAGGGAAAACTAACATTATGACGTCACACGCGCTCGGGTTTGATCGGGAGCTGTCGGCGTGTCTTCGGTACTGGATTCAAAAATTAATTTTTACTTTGAAATAACTATTGAACTATTGCGAAAAAAAATTAAAAAAAAAAGTTTTGCTATAAAACTAATAAATGATCTTTCCATTTATAACAAAAAATTTTTTTTTTCACAAACCCAATTATGTGTAGTAGGACATTACCGAATAGTTTTAAGAGGAACAAATAACAACAAACAATTTCAAAACATTCAATATTCTCCTGTTTCTTCCATGACAATCACACTAGAGGATAAATATAATATTTTATACCGTTTCATAAATAAAGTTAATTGGTAAGACCAGGCCCGCTTTACTGGCAGGGCCGATCTTTGTATTTACTTTGATCCGAACGCTAGGAAACCAGACACTGGATTACCTGCAAGATCAATCTGAAGATTCCCTGAAAATTTCATCGAAATCGATTCAGCCATTTTCGAGTCACCAGGGAACATACAAAATACATATGTACATACATAAACACATCGAACTTTATAGATACTGATTAAAATTGTTAAACTAAGAAAATTGACACATTTCCGGACATAGAGCGTGCAAAGACAGCGTTTGACAATTTACATTGAAAAAAAAAAAACATAAATTACAAGTGTACAGTTTTAGTGAAATCGAGAAATACAACGTCTATTTTGACATTAAAATAAATATGTATTTTCAATCCAAGCTCCAGTTCGCCTCTTTGTTCTGCATGCATTGAGAGTTAAGGGAGCAGTCAGCAAAATCTATAAAAAATATTGATACAAAAATTGTTTACATAAATTATTTTTTCTTACGTTTGTTCTCTATGCGTCCCTAAACCGTTCAATCGATAATGGCGATACTTGGTATGGTTTTTAGAATTCCATCGAAGATTTCTATCATTGTACCAGTTCGTAGGCCAGTTGGCTCACTTTCATGAATGCTTTTCGTTCAATTCGCTATAGATAGTTAGAGCGAAGCGTGACACTCGTTTCAATATTATTACAAAATTTTATGAAAGTTGTAACAGCGTTTCTTTTTAAACTTGAAAAAAAAAAACAATTTCTAGCTTAGTATCATTTAGTTAATATTATCCATTTGGACATTGTCATTCTTCATATGCATATGTGCATATGCATAAAAAATATGTCATGAAGGAGTTTGCTGTTCTACAATAGAACTCTAATTTACAAAGGTATCGTTTCTCGTCTTGCCCTTTAATAACTCGTGAAAATTAGTAAAAAAATTACACGTGTTTCAATATTTTCATAACCATTTACTACTTACTAATACTGGGGAAATTCGAAGGCTGACGTAAAAAAATATTTACACACAGTTACGTTATCACGTCGTATACAAGCATAATATATTGAAATTTTCAAACTGTAAACTACATCTTATCTTACAAAGATAAATTTAAATACATAACTCTGATATCTTGACAGACAGTGATACAAGAAAGTTTCACTCATTTAACAGTTTTATCTGATTGAGGGAAGAACAGTTTTTCTTACATTGGTTATTAATTAAGTAAAGTGGTCGCATAAACAAAATATCTGTGTTGTTAACCAATTGCACATCGCTTATAACATAACGTATAGTGGTGATATTAACGCAGACATTCCATTATATTATGTGGATGTAATTATGAGTCACGATCGCGACCTGCGAGTGTCGTACTCATTAGTACATTGTCCGCTGAAATCTCATTAGTTTGGTGCGTGCAATGTTAAGTGATTACATTTTAATGTCGGCGGGCAGCCTGTCAGCGTGACTGAAACGCTTTTTTTTTATTTATTGTGTCGCGGGTGGACCGTTTTTGTTATGACCGAGTGAGGTTCGAAAGTAGTCTGTCATACAGTGTCCACAAAGACGCGGTGCTCGTTCCGCTTCAAGTGTAGGTCTTGCTCGGTGTTTTTGATAAATGTCGAATGCGACGCGCTCGCCAGTCGGCGACTGGTTCAACAAACGTACAAACAAGCTTCACCAAAGATTTGTTTACAATGGAAAACGGTATGATTGTAATATTTTATTTTATTAAATAAATTTTTTCGTTAACTATCGTTCGATTAGCATTTAAATCTATACTAATATATAAATGTACAGTGGTTTTTACGGATGTTCCGTTATAACTACTGAACCATGCATCCGATTGACTTGAAACTTGGTATCCATGTAGAAAATACATGTATGTACTTAATGGATAGGAATGGATAATATTTATATGAGTGTTGAACTCTCTAATAATAATGACAATAAATAATAATGTCAATTTGAAATGCCCAGCGAAGCGGGTGAGTTCGGCTAGTACTTATTATTACTCTGATGTATTTAGTTAAATTTTGTTTTGAATTCTACAATAATTTTATACCTACAAAGGAAATTGGAATGAAACTGTTGGCCGTATAGCTGTTTAGCTCGTTAGTCTACGATAAATATCATTTACCGTTTGGACTATAGCTGATCACGTAGAAAATTAAAACCGCTAGTTTATGGAAAAAGCAAAACAAACTTAACACAAGGCTTTGGGTGTACGTTTTCACTATAATGGTCGTTGTGCCAGTGTGTCGTCACGGACAATGGCTGTCGAACGAGTTAATATTATCTATTTATATTGAGCGTATGTTGTTTGAACGTTCATTGGCACGCGCAGTAAAACGAACCGGGACCTAATTGAATGTCAAATATAAATCAGCTTTGTATAAACGAAGAGGTGTGTGGACTTGCATACAAAGCAGAATTCTTTCGCAACACATGCCGACTACTGACTGACGTTTTCGAGCTATTTGCACGCGTTTTAAAATATTACACAATAGATATTTAGATGTGTTTCCATGATATGAAATGTTTGCGTTTTACTTAGTTACTATAGACGCGAGACAAAGCCACGTAATATCATATTATTATTAACAACTTATTTTAGTTTTACATTTATTTTATAGAAAAGCAAAAAAAATTGTTTCAGTTCCCATTCACCCCTCAGTCCGAAGCTTCGGAATATGGGGGCGAAATCTAATACAGCCGAGGAGGGGGAAGTCACGCCCGCCAAAGAGTTAGAACGGCTCGTCAAAGAGGTTGGATATTAAAATAATTTTTCTACGTAGCGACCGTTGGTCCGTGAAAAGGCGCTTTGTTATTGAATCAGTTTTATTGTTCGATTTAGGTAACATTCGGCTTGAAACACTTCTCGGACGTGATAACAAAGAGGAAATTGGAAATGCTTCCTGACAATGGCACGATCGTGTTCGAATCCATTGCGAACATACATAAAGGTATTGATTGACAGTTAAAATTTCACTTTACAGTTCTCAATCAGTGTTACATTAACGATATTAGATTATTACTTAATTAGAATTACATAAAACTGAAGCGTAAGCTAAATCAAAACACTTTAACATTGATTTCTATTTATAATCCTATAATTGACTACCGTAACAATCGATTTGTCGATATGAACTATAAAATTTACAAACTCAAGTAACAGTACAGTATTCGTTTCCAGCAATAAAACCGTACTGCAGTAGGTCGCCTCCTCTCACGAGCGCCGTTAAACGTCTTTGTGCGGCTCTCGCAAAGTTGATACGTTTGTGCGACGAAATCACCGCGGTCAGCTTACGCTCGGACGCCAGCAACGAGGAATTAGATACGTCGGTCGCAGCCCTGTCGCCCGATCACGTCAGTTCGATTGTTAAAGGCGTGACTTCCGCCGTGGAAGAAGTCGCCGCGCTAGCCCAACAGCACATGACGCGACCGGCGCTGTCGCCCCGACCGGCCCTCGTGTCGCCCAGATCCTCTACACAAAGAAATTCATTGCCAGGTGAGAGAGGTGGTTTACTGGTGACAAGACATCTTGTGAGTCCGCGCGGGTGGGTACCAGCACCCCGCCTATTTCTGCCGTGAAGCAGTAATGCGTTTCGGTTTGAAGGGTGGGGCAGCTGTTGTAATTATACTTGAGACTTTAGAACTTACATCTCAAGGTGGGTGGCGTATTTACGTTGTGAATGTCTATGGGCTCCAGTAACCATTTAACACCAGGTGGGCTGTGAGCTCGTCCACCCATCTAAGCAATAAAAAAAAAGAAAAAAAGCTTTATATGAACATAATACAGTTATTACATTGAATACGTTACTGCTCGATCGAATTAATCAACATGCCAAAAGCATTTCGGAGCACGCGCACGTTACATATTAAAATTTCCCTTTAGTTCCTCATAATTGGATGTTGTAACTACGCCGATGTAATGGTATAATCGTATTATCCTGTAGAGTTTGATTGTATAATATATATATATATATTAAGGACGACAGCGAATCAAATGTGATCTCTTTTCTCGTCGATTCGTTAATTTGACCAATTAGGTACACGACCGCATTTCGTGTTTCACAATTCTGCGGACGACCGTGTACGGTTTTGGCATGTGTGTGCAACAATACAGACAGATTCGACACGATTGCCATTAGACAGTCGTAATCGCCTTTCTGACATTGTAATACTTTATTCACGATACTTTTGAAATTCGAATTTCGGTTAATAGTCACGTCAATGGCAACAGTGCGTTTGTTATTTGTGAGAGCAATGTTGTCCTACAAAAAACATTTTTTTTATTGCTTAGATGGGTGGACGAGCTCACAGACCACCTGATGTTAAGTGGTTACTGGAGCCCTTAGACATCTACAACGTAAATGCGCCACTCACCTTGAGATATAAGTTCTAAGGTCTCAAGTATAGTTAGAACGGCTGCCCCACCCTTCAAACCGAAACGCGTTACTGCTTCACGGCAGAAATAGGCAGGGTGGTGGTACACAAGAGGTCCTACCACCAGTAAGATACATATATATAGTTTCGCATACATATTCGAATAAAGCAACACCCGTTTTGATTTTACTCAGCTTTTAATCGATTATCAATGGACGTTATCGATATGAGAATTTCATTATGCGAGTGCAAAGCAATCACGATAATGTATCAATTGACTTTCAATGATTTGCACAATTGCATTTTTTCTTTTTCTTCCAGATATACCATTAACACCCAAAGAACGTTCACTATTGACAGGTGAACCCGGCAATGAGGCAGGCGGCGTGCGCGCCTCCCATTCCTCGGAGTCGGTTCTGGACGCGCCCGACACGCCGCCCCCCAAACCTGCGAGACCCAATCGGTTAGTCTAAGCATTAACTAAATCATCTATCAATAAAATAGGTATATTTGGTCTAACAACAGGAAAAATGGCTCTCGGTCCTACACGATTGTTTGCAAATAAAGCTATGTAAACGAACACAATGGCGAACCCTTTATAATAAAATGTCAAATTGATACGTAAGATTTTTCTTTAATGTTATAAACGGGAAGACTATCTTACGTCTAATCCGGTGCTAAGTAATAATCGGAACGTATTACCACCAAAATTGGAATGTTACCAACGCAGTCTCAATTATTGTAATAATGAATGGCTGTCCTTTTCTTTAAATTGGGATACGTGATTTACTTAGAAACAGGCAGGCTAGTGACAAGTGCGCACAAAACGCCCGACCACCGGTAATTAATTAAACGACTCGAAAGTTTTATATGAGCCATAATTAAGAGATAATACTTTTAAATGTATTGAGCATTATTGCAACTCGCGTTTCACGATCATTCAACGGTATTTGAACGGAAAGAAGGGCTTTGACACCAAAACGAAAGTAAACAATTCGATATGTTAGCTTTCTCTTAGATATGTTCTCGAGGAACGAGTGAGAGTGGAATTATATGTTACAGGAAAATCGAGTTCGCCCCACCTCTGCCGCCTAAGCGCAAGTCTAACAACGACAGCTCCCTACTGGGCTTGTCTATTGATAGGTAATTCATTACTTCCTAGCTCATGCTTAATGATGTTCACTAAGATATGACTTGAAATTAGATAGTGCAAATTTCATTATAACATATGAGCATTTCCAGATCAATCACTCATTTTAGTAACTAACTATAACAACATATTTACATAAATATAAAAACATATTTACTATATTTAAAAAAGACGCGTGTGCGACTCGATACACGCGACAGAAGTGAAACTTCTTTGACGGCAGAGAGAAATAGGGACCGAAATTTAGATTGAAATCGAAGTACAAAATTGTGGGACTCAAATCCTGTCCTAAATTTTTACTCTCATAGCACAAGAAGTTCAACTTCAACAAGTTTTAACATAGAGTTTAAAAATAATTTGTTTATAAACGTTGAGTATGCCTATATTTTTTAAGGTTGTCTCTGCAGTCACACAGCAGCGGGTCCCTGGATTCTATGTTGAATATTTCGAACGACGAGGATAGAAACCACCATGACTCATCTAACCACGATAATGTTTTCATTTCGCAACAAAATAACGACGTTTCTGGTGAGTGACAAGAACTAACTTCAGATGACGATTACATAATTACTATTTGTATTTACCACTGTTTTTCCAATGACCGAAATTAAACCATAATCCGGCACCTCAAGATTCAGTTTATGCATGACTCATTTCACTTTTGTTTCTTTATCAACATTTGAAAACTATTATTAACGAATTGACAAACAAAGAAAAATAGTACCTAAATCGAAAATGGTACTTAAATATATTTATATTGTATACAATAGATAGCTTTGTATAAGAGCATTAAATGAGTATAGTGAAGTATTTCCTGTCTTGCTATTAGAATATAGGAATGTCAGATTCCGGTCACCTTCAATCGCATTGCGTCCCCATCATCCGTCCCGTGAGTCCCCTCCGAGTAATTCCAAATCTGATTGATTAGGCCGCGTCCTGATTGATGTTCATAAGAAGGGTTGACGTCAGACTGGCAAACTAAGTCAAGTACAATAACAACATGGATACGAAATATTATATCAATTATATGAATGCAAGGAATGTGTGCTGTATAAATAATCAAGAACAGTAGTTAAAATCTATATCTATACTAATATATAAATCTACAGCGGATGTTCCGTTATAACTACTGAACCGTGCATCCGATTGACTTGAAACTTGGTATCCATGTAGAAAATACATGTACTTAATGGATAGGCTAATATTTATATGAGCGTTGGACTCCCTAATAATAATGACAATAAAATTTCATGTTAATTTTAATTTTTAAATCCCTAATAATATAGTGCAGCGGGCGAGTACGGCTAGTTTAATTAAAAAAATTCTTAAGTAATTTTTTGGAATAGCTTCCGAAGCATCTATTGTTTTTTGATGGCACCGTGCAAGTTTTCTTGTCGTCAAGTTGACAATCGACCACCAAACGTACGAAACCAAGTGAAATAAAGACAAATAAATAATAAAATAATAAATATCTTCATTTCAGGGCTATGTAGCTGCAGCAACGGAAATGACGTACGTACCTCAATGGAGTCACACGAATCACATTTGAACTCTGCTCACTTGAACTCGAACCATAATCGGTATGTCTAATACAGTTAATTATTATTATTTCCCCTCATGGTCGATCAAAGTCTACTTATTTTTCCAATACAAGTCCAGTCAGTGCACAGTCATTTTTGCATTAATTATTTAAGGTTGTAAATGTTATTTGTAACTTACCAGAGAGTATTTATTTTGAAAATTCTACGCGCAAACGAATCGATTATTTCTTAAACGAACACATTCATAATGTAATTTTTTTTTTTTTTATGCTTGTTAATCAGTCAACAATCTATACTAAATTTATAAATCTACAGTGGTTTTTATGGATGTTCCTTTATAACTACTGAACCATGCATCCGATTGACTTGAAACTTGGTATCCATGTAGAAAATACATGTACTTAATAGATAGGCTAATATTTATATGAGTGTTGGACCCCCTAATAATAATGACAATAAATAATAATGTTAATTTTAAATGCCCAGCGAAGCGGGCGGGTGGGTACCTACGGCTCGTATAATTATAATACTGGTGTTGGCTCGAACGTTCAAGCAAATATAACTCGATTTAAACATTATTTTGTGTTTCTACAATGAAAAATTGATATGAACAGTTTCTCAAACGAGTCTGGATTCGTTTCTGTGGGACACGCTGAGATATCAACAGAGCACAGTTTCACGTCTTCATTCTCTTCGCATCATTACTCCAGCCATACGGATAGGTACGTGTTTTCGTGCATTTGTCGATCGATTATCATTGTGTTTAATTACATTTCATAAATTAATTGCACAATCAATCTTTCTTATACCTAATGTTTTGTTCGTTTTACATTTTGTATTGTTTTGTGTTTCTCCACAGAGATATTTCAGACAGACTTTGAGTTAGTATTTATGAAATTGAAAGACTAACTTATTATGGCGTTTAGGAGGATTGGTCTGAACTGAAATATCTCTGTTAAGCTTGTTGTTATTGTTTTTGCAGTACTTTTAACAGTACAGACTGTGTGAGCGAAATGAGGTGCACAGTGCAAAGTTTTGAGAGCCGCATGAATGTAACAAACATGAACCAATGTATCACGCACCATTCCTCGCAGTGAGTGTCCACACCCTCATCGTTACCTTCACACTGTAAACGGTTCGCTCAAATAACCTATTTTAATTAGAATTTAATGTATTTTCTGAATATCGTGTTCCATTATAAAAGTTCAGTTAAAATAGGTTTTTGAGCTAAGACAATAATTGTTTTCGTTCCTTTTTTTGTCAATTTTAACATTTTTTTTTAAACCAACTTAATTCACAATTGTTGTAATATTTGATTAACATAAATTTTCATCCATTTATTTGTCAGAATTTTGTGCCGACTGTGATTCTTCAGAGTGGCTAATTTGACGTTGTAAATGACTCAAAAGCTTGAAACAGTCAATTTATATAAACCACAATAGGTACAAAAAAGGTGTTCAACAATGATTCAGTGGTTTTGTAAAAATGCAATAATATGTTTCGAATTTATGACCAAGTTAAAAGTCACAATAATTAACACTAATCATACCAACACTTACTGGTTCCCTTTTTATACCATAGCGGATAGATAACGGTATATACCGTGTCATATGACAAGTGATACTAAAAACAAACAAAACAAAACAAAAAGAAATAATATAATACCAGTAGATTAATTGGTAAGAAAAGGTCATGAAGTGCGCAAAAGCAACAAGATGATACATGCATTTTCAATACAAAAGTTCAAAATGGGTCATTTGACCCGTTATGGTATGTTTAGTGTTAACGAACAGAACGACAGTCATGTCACACCAGTAAATCGGCTTCGTATTTGAAGTTCGACTTCCTAACGGCTTAGGCAATTTGTGTTCTTCGCAATGCTTCCAGCAGACTGGCGAGCATTACTTCAGACGAGAGCGAGACTCCACCGGAGCTGCCCGCCAAGACGAGGCGCAACATTCGAGCCGACGTACAGCAACACTTCCCGAATGTCGAAATCAGGTATATATTTATTCGTTTTTTTTATTTTTTATCTATACTAACTTATCTATACTAATATATAAATCTAGTGGTTTTTACTGATGTTCCGTTATAACTACTGAACCATGCATCCGATTGATTTGAAACTTGGTGTCCATGTAAAAAATACATGTACTTAATGGATAGCTAATATTTATATGAGTGTTGGACTCTTTGTTGGAAATAATAATGTTCATTTTAAATACCCAGCGAAGCGGGCGAGTACGGCTAGTTACAAATATTTGTAAAATAATATTCGTTCATTTATCTGGACAGGTGCAGTTCTAACTATTGTTTTTTAAACCATGTACATATCGAGGGTTGAAAGGCTATTTGGTTTATGCGACATTCTTACGACTTTGTAGGACAGCCATTTAAAGATAAAAATTTGGAAAAAATCATAACAATAAAAATCTTCAGGTAAAACATAAAACAAACCTTTAATTACAATGATAAATGTCGCGTATCAACCAAAATGTCGCTTAAACCAAACAGCCTTTCACCCCTCGACATCATGTAGCTCACGTTTGGTAAACGCGTCTGTAATGTTTTAACATTCGTATGACATTTACTAAAGTGCAAATATTGCTAAAGCTGGAGAAAATCAAACAAATTTTAAAATGACTTCTGAGTTTTATTGAGGTAAAAGTGAGAGTAAAATAAAGTGCTCGTTGTTGGCCAACGAATGTAATTCTGCAAAGGTTGCATTAAGTAACTTGTCGTTTAGGCGTGACGCTTGGCTGAGTTAATTGCTCGTCTGATCCGCTAAGCGAGATCATTTTTAGATTTACACAATGTTGTGATGCCGTAATACGTCCCACATTTTTCCATTGTTTTAAATATATATTTTTGTTTACAAGTCGAGTTAAATATTTTTGGACACAAAAAAAAATTGGTTGAATGAAAATTGTTTGAGCTAAAAAGTGTTAATAATAATATGTGTTTAGATCGAACCCGGTATGTTCTCTGCACGGCGATGCCAGGCCGCACACATTAGCTGATCACCATCCACCGAGGCCCCCACCATTGCCGCTAAAGAAAAAACACAGTGAGTATATCGATATTTTTTATTACATAAAAAGTATCTGTAAGCATTTTCAGATATTCAATAATAATTAGATTAACACGTATTGCGAGAAATAGCCGAATTGAATATCTGATTTTGTTTATAATTTATTTGTTTAACTGATCTAAGAAATTCCGTATGACAGTTGTCGAAATAGTTTGTTTAACCATGTGAACTAGAAATTTGGAATATTTGTGTATGTATGTCTATAGTTATTAGTTTCATACCGAGGTAAAGTTCTTCCTTGTGTATTTCAACAGGATATATAATTTTATTTTTGTGTACAATGTTTATATTTTCTATAGATAACATAGAAAATACAGATTATGATACGCATTAAAGAAAAGTTATTTAAAATGTGTAAGAATTTTAATATTCAATTGTTTTACTATCCTGAAGGAAATATATATCAAAACATGATAACATCACGTAATACGTACGTGTTTGATGACATAACACTAAACATAAAATGAAAAAAAAATTGTGCTGAAATTTGCATATTTTTACAAGATATTGTTAATACTTTGAATTATGAAGAATTAATGCTTAAGAACGGTACATTGTGATTATGTACGTTTAGAAATAACTTCATAATCTATTGGGAATCAGAGTATAAAATTTGTTTGAGAAAAATAATTGTTTCTGGATTTTTTAAACTAATTAAATGCAATCTCCTTTTTTGGTACTTAGCGAAATTTCAAAACCATTACAATTAACAAATAAATACCAATAGTATTTTTTTAATTTCTTGAATCAAACATATTACATTTCATGATGTCGACTTTGCGTTTTTAAAAAAAAAAAAAAAAATTATAATATGTAAATTATGAAACTACCCTCAAACTTTCACTACTTGCATGGGTCTGTTCTCGATGTGTCAGTATGGTCCATCGTTACTGGCTGTCAGTTCATCCTCACGCGCTCACTGCACTCTGGAATGTAATAACGTCTGCGATTGTGTCATTGAATGGGTGTCTGTCTGTCCTGGAGGGTACTTGAATGTAAATGTTATATATATTGTATGTTGGGGCTATAACGGCATGTTTGTCTTTGTCGGTGCGGCGCCGCAGTGTTCCAAAGCGTCGCCTACAGCGGTGAGTGGATCTATGCATGAAACGCGCTACACGATGGCTCTGGTGCAAAACACGATGGGAATCAATTATGTTTCGTCGATCATAAAACTCTATTGAATTTCTTTTTTTATGACTACAACGAACAAACGAACGAATATTTAAAAAAAAACTAATATTTAAAAAAAAAGACATGCCCGCTGAGTTTCTTGCCAGTTCCTCTCAGGACGGAGGCTAGTGTTTGGGAATTGGCGGTAGTTCTTTTTGACGTTCAACAAGTGTCTACTTTCATTTATGTTGAATAAATTTTTTTTGATTTGATTTGATTGATTTAAACACTATGGGGACCTTTAAATAATACGAAAACATAATTGATCCTGATGTCGTGTTTTGTGTTTTTTTTTTAAAACTAGAGATCCACTCCATTAAATGACATTGGAGTTATATAGATAATTTAAGTGTGCTTGAAGCAATCTTTGTTTTGAAGTTGATCCCTCATGATAACCATCAAGAGGTCTCCTAAACGCTACCAATGTTGACTAATTCGTTTTACATCATTACATTGTCACTAACAAAAAAACAATATGTAAATAAATTGTTATGAAATACTCTTGATTCATAATTTAATTCATATAAAAAGTGTTCAATACGAAGCCTTGAGTGTAATACACAATGAACGGGAAGGGCTCTCAAATTAGGAAAATGTTTCGAAATGCGTTTACGTAAGCCGAAACAGTTTCTAATATACTAAGCAAAGCTATATGTAATACTTTTGTTATTCATTTTTCGTGCATCCACAAACTAATCTATAGACAGGGGTCAACGACATAAACCTTGACTATTGCGCGTCTGCTGATTTTTGGATGTGGTACATTGCGTATAGAAATGTGTTTCGATTATGTTCTTTTAATTGTGTACGCAATAAGTAGTACTAATTTTTGTCTTCGTTTTCGGAACGGTTCAGAGAAACTAGATAATTAAATATAATTATGGTATTGGTAGAAAATTTTGCAGTTCACCTTCATTGTGTTAGTAAATTCTTGAACATCGCACTTTTATTTTTCTGGACAAAGTACTAAACAACACATATATATTCTGTAAAGTATGTATAATAGAATTGCTTTGGCGTTGAAGCTTAGGATAATCTCAATTATCTAAGACTTAAAATCTATGTTTCAAAATGTTAGGAGTTAAATAACCGACGCCTAAATTTTATTTTTACCGCAAAGAGATTTCTCTTAAAAATAAATTGATGAACAATCTTCGCATTTATCACGATAAGCCTGCCTTGCTTTAAACGTAGAAATGTATTTATTTCCGCTAATTGGTATATCGCAGCTTGAAATAGCGTATTGTCGAATATACGCGACGTAGCTAATTATCACTTATGAACTTACTTAGTGCTTCATTATAATGCGTTCTTGCTTTGTTCGGTGTTCATTTGGCGGCTCATTGTACATACAACGCACGTATTTCATGTCCACAACCATAGCGTGATTACTTTTCATTAAATCATAATGCTAGTAGTGTACAAAATTCACTTGAAGTTATTGAAAGCATTAAATAAATAAATAAACACAAAGCTCTAGCTTGTTGAGTAAAAATTGTAATAAATTCTATTATAATAAATAAATGTATATTTTTTTAGTTATTTTAAAAATCACGTGAATTTTGTAACACTTGATGCGTCTTTATATCCTTTAACCAGAAATTTGTGTTTGTGCAGTAATGGCGTACATGGAAATGTTCGGTAACTGTAGTCACCCGCCGAACAACGCGGCCGCACCGCCCGATATGTTCCGACATTCCATACACACGTACAATTTGGCCAGGTTAGTGTTTTTTTTCTCAGTTTTTAACAAACTAGCTGACCCGGCAGACTTCGTAGTGCCTCAATTGATAAATAAAAGACCTAAACTTTTGTATAAAATAAACTTAAAACAAAAGGAATCCGTCCGACGGGGGACACATCAAAGGGAAAACAAAATTGTTCTTCTTATTTAACTCCGAGCATTTTCATATATTTATCTACTTTTTAAACTTTCTCTGGACTTCCACAAATAATTCAAGACTAAAATTAGCCAAATCGGTCCAGCCGTTCTCTAGTTTTCGCGAGACTAACGAACAGCATTTCATTTATATATATATAGATAAATAGATAGGTAAGTTGAATTAATATCAAACAAAAACAAAATTAAATAGCCTAATATTTTTATGTTTTTTTTCAGTTCTCAACACACAAGTGCAGGTGTGATTAGCGTTCAGAGACAACAAGTTCAAAGGTCTATAGCTCAATCGTTTACAGTACAACACTTTGGGAATCCGCCCTTGAGGTATGTCCGTCAAAATCGAGTTTATGTATGAATAATGCGTCGCAGTGACGCAGTATAACTTACATTTGTCCGTACGTTTCCAGTGGGTCTGACGACAGTGTCAGCTTAACATCGAGCGGCACCAGTCCTTTACCTCTAGAACCGCCACCGGCTTTGCCGCCCAAGATGAATAAAAAACAGGTAATCACAAACCTCTATTGAAATTAGAACAAAAGTGACCGTCTTCAAATACATAGTATTCCTAAACGCAGTTTAAGTATATCTAAATACTGACGAACAGTCGACACGAAAAAAAGCTTTAACATTTACTAGATCGAGGCGGTTGGCCAACCCCACGTGGGGTCTACGGACCGTCGAGGCGGTTTACCCGGTCTTTTATGACTGGGTGAATCGTGGCCGAGGACGCCTCACCTTCCGTCTGGTGCAGGTGCTGACTGGGCACGGATGCTTCGGAAAGTACCTGCACCGGATAGGAGCTGAGCCGACGACGAGGTGCCACCATTGTGGACACGACCTGGACACGGCGGAGCATACGCTCGCTGTCTGCCCCGCTTGGGAGGTGCAGCGCCGTGTCCTTGTCGCAAAGATAGGACCAGACTTGTCGCTGCCTGGCGTCGTGGCGGCGACGAGTCTTGGAAGGCTATGCTCGACTTCTGCGAGTGCACCATCTCGCAGAAGGAGGCGGCGGGGCGAGTGAGGCAAAGCTCTCCTCACTACGCAGAAACCCGCCGCCGCCGAGCAGGGGGTCGGGACCGGGGTCCCGTCCGTAACCCAGCCCCCTAAGAGCTTCGGGCTCCACCCGCTTTGTGCGGGGAGGAGCTGAGGCGTGGGGCAGCGTGGTAGGTCGCGTTCCCCCGACCGCTCCGGGGGAAGGTGTAGCGCGGTGCTATCAATCGGGCTCTTGGCCCGTCGACCGAGGGAACCGGCGGTCATGTTGCTGGCGGCCGCCGGTCCGGCGTCTGGGGGACGGCGGGATGGATGTAATGTGCTCTGCGTAAACCCTGTCCCGCCGTCTCAATAACTCCGACTGGGTTCCCACCCGGTCCGGGGTAGGGCGCCGGCTGTGAGCGGCAGGAGTTTTTAGTGAGGTTCGACTCCCACATACCCCACCTGCCGTGCGGGTGGGGATCCGGCGATTTTCTCCTGTGGAAAAAAAAAAATGTGGTAATTTATGTATAGTAGTGGGACCACTTAAAGCCCCATAGTATATTGAAGCAGTGGTTGTAGTGCATATTATCAGCTCGCATCTCGTTTGACATCTGTCATTCAATAAATTTGATTCGTCATGTCTTAAATCTTCATGTACGGTAATGTATACGGTCATAGAAGTCACTGAAAATAGACAATAAGCTCATTTGCCTATCAGCAATAAAATAATAACAACAGTAATGGAGGTTGAAATTTCACATACATATTCAATGTAATATGTGACATATTTGTTTGTGTAAAACAGGTTCAAATGAATTCGAGCAACGAATTATTGCCTCCGCCGTCGCCGCGACCATCCTCCCACAATAGTTCGGCAGATGAAAGTCATTTAAATAATATTGTGAGTATTAGTTGAGCGTTTTTGTTGCCTTGAAAGAATAATTTAATTGATTCTAAAATTACAAATAATATGAATATCATAAAAATTGCTACAGTCGTACCTAATCTTGAGTTTAAAATAACGATAGTTTTAGTAAGTACATACATCAATCGAATGACTAACATTGTTACAAATGACATGTAACCAACACCCAAAATTTAGTACATTCCTAATTATATTTTAGTATTAATTATTAAAGGAGGAGAAAGAGGCCTATAATTTTAATAGTTCAACATATTTGCCTTATAAGATACGTTTATTTACCTTTAAGGCAGATAAAATAATGACCATACCTTTCATCAAATGAGGTTTGGGGACAGTACTTATTGGTAGGCAGCGGCTTAGTCTGCCCATGACATTGCTAATATCCATGAGCAACGGTAACCATTCATCATCAGGTGGCTGTATGCTCGTCTGCCTACAAGGTCAATAAAAAAAAACATACACTAATACTTGAATAACACCCACAATAATTTATTCTAGCAGTCCGATGAATCATTTATTAACATCACAACGCCTGGTAAATTCCCACTGGAATATGAGTTTGAGAATCTCTTGGAGACGTCGGCGCCGTCTCCTGTTCCGTCACAGGTAAGGCTCATGTAACATTCATTTATTGCTTCTTTACGCTATTAATCGACTAAGCGGGGTCATACACACACATATTGTAACCAACAATGTTCATGTTTACTGGTACTGGCTTACTCTTATTACTGGCGGTAGGACCTCTTGTGATTCTGCACAGGTAGTTACCACCGCCCCACCTATTTCTGCCGTGAAGCAGTAATGCGTTTCGGCTTGAAGGGTGGGGCAGCCGTTGTAACTATACTTGAGACCTTGGAACTTATATCTCAAGGTGGGTGGCGCATTTACGTTGCAGATGTCTATGAGCTCCAGTAACCACTTAACACTAGGTGGGCTGTGAGCTCGTCCACCTAACTAAGCAATAAAAAAATCTTTGTCGATTAGACATTTCATGATTGTCTGACTCTCCTCCGGAAAAGTAGCAGTCGGGTTGACGAATAAAGATGGGAACTAGTGGTACTGGTTAAGTCGCTGTAATTTTTAGTGAATTATTATTATTATGGGTTCCCTATTCCAAATAATCCGTAAGAGCACATCTATCCACAACTTGCAAGTGTGGTATGCTTATATGGTTGAAAGGTTGATGCGGCGGGGGAGTCACGACCCTCAGTAATGAGGAAAACGAACTCTTCCTACATATCCAACCTCGCTGCAATAAAGATACAAATTGGACTTAAACAAGCTATTCGTTATATTATTGAAAATAAAGTTCAATCAAAGGGTTAGTAGGTTATTGAAAATTACTCTTGAAAAAGGACCAAGGTTGCGAGGATTGATAGAGAAGTAGTAGTAACTTATAATGTACTTTCATTTCTCGCAAGACTGGGACTAAGTTTGCTTGAGCATCAGGTTATTTTGTGTTATTCCCCCCTAACGTAAGCAGTCCCCATGTCTGAATACCGGCTGCATGTATATAGTTATACTGTTAATGTATAAGAGCCGCGCTAAAAATATATATATATACTAGCTGACCCGGCAAACGTTGTGTTGCCTTAAATAAGATTTCTAGGGAAATTCTAGTCTAATATATAAAATTCTCACAAACCTCATTCAACCACATAATATAGTAAGCGGCACGTAAGTTGGCAAGGTTTTGGTGTAGTGGGGGTAATGTCGCGCATAGTGTACATTGCAACAAAAAAATGGTCACTTTTATTGCCCGCATATGAGTCGACTATTATCAAAGGCGGCAATCTGACTTTTGGACAATGATTGGTAAATCAGAAAAACGAATTATTGACTTTGTATTCCATTGGCAGTCACAAAACTCTTCGGAACGACATCTTAGATAAATAACAGGTTAACTATTAACCTTTATTTAATGCAGGTTTTGAACCGTATTCTTTGAAGGAGACGATTATATTCAAATAAATCTGTATTGACATATCAATAAAAAATTTTTGTCCAAATGTACAGATTGCCGCCTTTGATAATAGACGACTCATATATGATAATTTTATTTTATTAAATTTTTTATTTGCCATAATTTATTTTTAAGCCTGTGTGTTTAGAAGAAAGTTAAAGAAAAGAGAGGAATTCGTGAAGTGTATTAGGTGTTATAAATAAAATACAGTTAAAAGTTAAAAATTTTATTTAAAAAAATATACTTAATATTAAAAATTATGTGTCGCCGTCGTCACTATCATTTTCTAATAGTGCTGCTACCCCTTGGATTAAATTTATGGTAGCACCTGAGCTGGTGGAAGGAGTTGGCTCCTCATCGTCGACATAACGAAGAGTCGCTGTCGTCACTGGCGTAAATAATAAAACGCTCAGTGACTGAATCGACTATAATTATGGTCATTGGTATTTGGTCCTGCCATTGCAAGCAAATTTAAAACAATAACACTCGTAACAAAAACTAAATTTAAAACAGTAAGAACAACTCGTAACAAAAACTCAATATAAACAAAGGGTTCCTACAACTTTAGTAGGCGCATGTGTAACCGGGAGCGAACGGAACGTGGACGCGGTGCGGGAGGGGAGGGTCGACTGACTCACCAATCGTGTGCTCGGAACGGTGCTACGTCTTTCCCCGCGTCCCGCTTGACAACCAAAGAGACCTAAAAAACGACTTCTGCGCATCTAGCGACTCTTGCCAAGTTACGTGCCGGGGACTATACCTCATTATAACCAAGAAAAAAAATAAAAAATGTTTGGGGTGGACAGCCCTTATCACTTAAGGGTATGAAATATAGATAGTAGCCGATTCTCAGACCTACTGAACATACTATTGATACACAAATAAAACCAAAAAAAACATGGCTGGCAAGCTACGATTGATACACAAATAAAACCAAAGAAACATGGCTGAAAAATGTATAGTGAGTAAGACAGGAGACCGGCTTCGTCCTCATCCCTACTACGTGATGTTTGCTGGATGAGAGGCGACAACTGGCGGGGATAACTGATCGATTGAATTTAAAAAAAAATCATAATTAAAGGAACTTGAAATTATAAACTCTGAATAAGAATTTATCGTACTACAATTATAATATTTGATTGCCATCTTGCAACCTTATTGCGGATCTGTGCATAGAATAAAAAAAATAAAAATCGGGATGGTAAAATAGGGGTTGATCGTATAAGAGTGAAAATTGAGAGTAATATATTTTTTTTTTATTTTAAGTCATGACAAAATAAAAAATAAAATCTTGCCAAAAAATTTAAAATTTATAATTAACAAATAAAAAATAGGGGTTGATCGTAGAGGGGTGAAAATTTCAGAGTAATATGATTTTTTTTATTCTAAGTCATGACAAAATAAAAACAAAATTCTTGCAAAAAAATTTAGTTTTTAATTAGCAAATAAAAAATAAGGGTTGATCGTAGAAGGGTGAAAATTGAGGATTGTATGTATTTTTGTATGTTGTATCATAAAAAAATAGAAATTAAAAAATTTGTCTTTAAAATAAAAAATAAAATTTAGGGGTGGACTACCCCTAACATTTAGGGGGATGAAAAATAGATGTTGGCCGATTCTCATAGATACTGGATAAGCACAAAAAATTTCATCAAAATCGGTCAAGCCGTTTCGGAGGAGTATGGCAACGAAAACTGTGACACGAGAATTTTATATATTAGATATTTATTCAATCAAAATAAATTTCAGAAAAGTGAAGAAGTTGTAGAGCCATCGCCTGTCGAAAAAGAAAAGCCCGCAACGCCGACCCCACCTGACCCCGACGACATCGTGCTGCAGACCGACATCAACAAGTGGCTCGTACTGAAAGGTTCCAACAAAGATGGACCCGAAATACGCGGAGGTCACCCTGACGCTCTCATAGTGCTCGCGACTAAAGGAACCAAAGGTTAGTTTCCATTTCGTCTCGTTGTGGACAAGGATTGTATGGGAGTTTCTTTCAATATTCATCGGTAAATTAAATAAACCATGGGATGGCATTAAGGCATGAACGCATTGGATTCGTAAATTCATATTATACTTGGTCTTTTAATACGATTTTCATTTAATTATGGATGAAATATAATATTTATAGTAACCAGTTCAAGTGAACGTTCAAACCATAATATTATTAATAATATCACTATCTATCTTTATTTATAATTAGAAATAGAATATTTTATTTTATAAATAATCAATTTCTAAAATAATATAGCTTCTAACCTCTGAACTGTCATGCTTTCACTTTCAGAGACGGACGAGTGTAAGTGATGAATCAATTAATAATATTGGGCTGAAGAATTTTGCTGGTTTTGTGAATTTCTAAATTTTTAGCTTTAAAATGCTGTTTGTTTAGATTTCGTTTTCTCGCATTAAGACTGTATAATCTCAAAATTTACTAATTTTACAAGAGAGTGTTTTAAAGGTTTAACATGTAATGTTTTTAATATTAATCCTCTATATAGGACCTCTTGTGAGTCCGCGCGGGTAGGTACCATCACCCTGCTTATTTCTGCCGTGAAGCAGTAATGCGTTTAGGTTTGAAGGGTGGGGCAGCCGTTGTAACTATACTTGAGACCTTAGAACTTATATCTCAAGGTAGGTGGCGCATTTACGTTGTGGATGTCTATGGGCTCCAGTAACCACTTAACACCAGGTGTACTGTGGGCTCGTTCACCCAACTAAGCAATAAAACGAATATTTTTGGAAATTGTACACTTTTAATGCGAAAAGGCGATTTGTTCACGATCGATAATACAATGGCTTAGAACTAAAACGACGTTCTCGTAGTTGTTATTATGTAATGCAAACGGCACCCAAGTTTCAGCTTCAGCATGGCACGAGCATCACAGCTTCTATTTTAAAACTAATAGTTTAATGAAATCACAGCTATGACTTTGACCGCTTACCTCGGCACAACGAGAGCGTTTTTTTTTTAAACGAAGGAGACGTTGAGGGCTGGGTTCCTTAATCTATTTGCTGTAACGAATCACTATTTTTGAATTGAAACGTCGGAAATTATGGAAATATTTAAAGAGTTAAAGACCGACCACTAGTCGGTCGGCCCAGCGATCAAGATTCGACCATAATTAAAATTATAACTTTAAACATTATTAAGGGTCACTTGTCAAAGACTGTACCTCTCTAATCATAGATTCCGTCACGGCTATAGACAAATAATATTCAAGACAAACAATATTAATCTATTCCCAATTTGACTACTTTAACAATAAAGAAAAGAGTATATATATGTGCGTGCTTGTGTAATTTTTTATTTATTGACTATTAAAAAACATTTTAACATTGTCCACTCCTGGATATAAACTACTAGCTGTACCCGTCCGCTTCGCTGGGCATGACCTCCCCCCCTCCAAAGATTTTCATCATTAACGCCCCCGCAACTGGTGTAGGGAGTCCAAAACTTATATAAATATTAGCCTATCCATTAAATACATGTATTTTCTGGATGGATACCAAGTTTTAAGTCAATCGGATGCATGGTTCAGTCGTTATAACGTAACATCCGTAAAAACCGCTGTAGATTTATATATTATTATAGATAAGTGTGAATGTGTAAAATTCCACACTCCTCGTATAAAGGTTTTGCTTATATAAATACTGCTATTCATAATCGGATAAGCTAGCTCGGTAGTTTAAGGAACCCCGCCTCTAGAGTCCGTAAGGCGCGCGGTCACGAACAACGAGAATGAGAGTTGTGTGTGTGCAGACTTCGCGTACCAGGAAGCGTTCCTGGCGACGTACCGCACGTGGGTGTCGCCGAGCGGGCTGGTGGCGCGGCTCGTGCGGCGCGCGCACCACCTGCGGGCGCGCCCCCACGACCTGCGCTCCACGCTCAGCCTGCTCACCAGGGTCGTCGCCGATCTCACGTTAGTACATACACACGCTTCACCACGATATCAAAACCATACTTTTTTTGTCATGTGAAATGTCCAACTTTTCTCCCTTGGTGCACAATGTACTATTATTTCTTAGATGGGTGAACAATCTCAAACCTCATCTTGTGTTAACTGGGTACGGGAGCTCATACTCATATCTATCGAAGTGGTAACTGCGGGATTTGAACACGGTGATGGTTGCATCGTTTGATACATATACACTGCAGTACAATTGTAGAGCGACAATAAATAAATGTCTATTGACGTTTGATTTCATTTCGTTTTAACGATTCATAAATTTCAGGATGCTAGATTTGGATTACCCGTTAATGCAAGAGATAATGGAGTTCATCTACTGGTTGATTTACGAAGCCGAAGAGCTCGCAATAGCAAAAGCGTTGAGACAAATTCTAGTCGATAAACAGAAACAGTTGCATTTCCAACAAGTGAGTTATTAAAAATCGTTGCTTCATTTTAAATTTTATTTAAAAACTAGCTGACCCGGCAGACTTCGCAGTGCCTCAATCGATAAATAAAAGACCTAAACTTTTGTATAGAATAAACTTGAAACAAACAAAAGGAATCCGTCCGACGGGGGACCCATCAAAGGAAAAACAAAATTGTTATTTTTATTTAATTCCAAACATTTTCATATTTATCTACCTTTTAAACCTTTTCTGGACTTCCACAAATAATTCAAGACCAAAATTAGTCAAATCGGTCCAGCCGTTCTCGAGTTTTAGCGAGACTAACGAACAGCAATTCATTTTTATATAATATGTATATACATAAAAATTATACAAACAATCACTGAGTTGAGGCTGTTAGTAAAAGAGCCAAATTTTTGTAATAAAGCACTATCATCTTGCTGTGACAGTTTTCTTCTGTATTTCAGACAAACAATAGATACGAATACGACACGCCGTGCTACGGAACAGTGTCGCTTCGTCGCGATACGTTGTTGGATTTCAAAGCCACGGAAATAGCTGAACAGATGACGCTCTTGGATGCGGCGTTGTTTATCCGCATCACCACGGCCGAGGTGCTGTCGTGGCCTCGCGAGCAGTCCGAAGAGAGCTCACCCAATCTCACCCGATTCACGGAACACTTCAACAAGATGAGTTATTGGGCGCGGTCGAGGATCTTGGAACAGGTAAAAATTGTTTGTTATGCTACTAAATATGTTTACAATTATGTTGAACTTTGTAGAAGATACTGCCCAATTGCCAACTGATATGGTAAACGATGTGGGCAAAGAACAACCGGATAAAGGCCGCTTTCAATGTGTTAACGAGGCTTCTTGAAAAGGGGACACGCCTACAAAATTGTGTGTAGTGGGCACGCGCGATCGCACGGCTTGTTCATTCCGCCACCGACGGAATTATTTATTAAAATGGCGTGTGCGCGTCTCGCGGCACGTAGAGAGGGGGCACCGCTTCTTTCGTTAACACAATGAGATTCTAGAAACTCTATAGAGAAAACTTTGCTTAAAGTGTTTGTAGCTGAAAAGAGAAACCACTCGGTGCGCTCGTATCGAGTGTTGGCACTAACCCGCCAAACTCAATGGCGGACATCCATTTATTCAATATGTACTAAACACGTTTTCACGAATGACTATTGATGAACTGATGATGTAATTGATGTAATTACTGGTAGTGGATATATTGAGAACTTACACAAATAGATACCACTATGGCGATGGAACCGTCTGTTTTGTTCAAAAGTCTACATGTGAGCTTTGGCAATCACTTTACACTAGATAGAACGCGCGCTCGTCTATCTTTCTAGTGCAATAAAAAAAAACGAGGCTTCTAATGTATGTATAACAAATTTATTTCCAGGAAAAGGCAATAGAACGTGAGAAATACGCCAGTAAATTCCTGAAAGTGATGAAGGCGTTACGCAAGATGAACAATTTCAATTCGTACCTGGCTCTGGTGTCCGCTTTGGATTCTCCGCCGGTGCGACGTCTCGGTTGGCCTCGATACATCGTCGACACTCTGCACGACTACTGCACCATCATAGACTCCTCGTCGTCTTTCCGCACCTACAGGCAAGCTTTAGCAGAGACGCAGCCGCCGTGTATACCGTACATGTGAGTTAAACATAACGTACATACTTAATAGACTTATAGTACGAGGGCTGCACTAAAAGTATTGGGAATGGAATATTTCCACTGTTCCTGTCATATTAAAATCTTTTTAATTGAAAACTCCTTGGTTTTAAAAATCGAATACCATTTATTTATTTAAAAAAAGATTCTCGGTCTTGTCACGAGGTTTTGTCAAACTTGTTTAGTCGTTGAGAAAATGGAATTGACTCGAGAAAATTCAAGAGCGATGATTTATTATGACTTTCGAAGTGGTTTAACACAAAAACAGTGTGTTGACCGGATGATTTCTACATTTGGTGATGAAGCCCCATCCAAAACCACAATTTATCGCTGGTTTGCTGAGTTTCAACGTGGACGTGTCAAGCTCAGTGATGATCCCCGTCAAGGTCGTCCAAAAACTGCAGTCACCCAAGAAAACGTTGATGCTGTGCGTGAGCTGATTGAGGAAGATCGACATGTGACATACCGCGAAATTCAGGCAACTTTAGACATTGGCATGAGTCAAATACAAATAATCTTGCATGAACAATTAGGTGTAAAAAAGTTGTTTTCCCGATGGATACCGCATTCGCTCTGTGAAGAGCAAAAAGCGGCTCGCGTTACTTGGTGCCTCAGAACTTTCGAAAGATTCCACGCAGGATCCTAAAATACTGTATACAACATTGTATCAGGTGATGAATCCTGGATATACGCGTACGAACCCGAAACAAATAACCAGTCACGAGTTTGGGTGTTCTAAAATGAGTTAAAGCCAACAAAAATTGTTCGTTCACGGAGTGTTGCAAAAAAAATGGTGACCACGTTTGTCTCCAAAACCGGCCATGTTACGACTATTCCTCTTGAGGGACAAAGAACGGTTAATGCAGAATGGTATGCTAGCATTTGTTTGCCACAGGTCGTTTCTGAACTCCGTAAAGAGAACTGCAACCGCCGCATCATCCTCCATCACGACAATGCGAGTTCTCACACCGCGCACAGAACAAAAGAGTTTTTAGAGCAAGAAAACATAGAATTATTAGACCATCCGCCGTACAGCCCCGACCTAAGCCCTAATGATTTCTATACTTTCCCTAAAATAAAGAATAAATTGCGTGGACAGAGATTTTCATCACCTGAAGAAGCTGTGGACGCCTACAAAACGGCCATTTTGGAGACCCCAACTTCCGAATGGAATGGTTGCTTCAATGATTGGTTCCATCGTATGGAAAAATGTGTCAAATTTCGCGGAGAATACTTCGAAAAGCAATAAATACATTTTTAATTAGTAATGTTGTGTCACGTCGTTAATTCCCGAAATTTTCAGTGCCGCCTAGGTAATATTGATTAATCATAAATGTAAAAATCTGTTCAATGAAAATACTATAGTCGTATTTTTAATTAGACAAAGGCAACTGACAGTAGCTAATGTCACTTTGTAAAATAACGTTGCTATATTTAAACTAATAGTGATGCGTTCAGTTCTCGTTAATCAGATGAATGTGAGTGTGAATAGTTAATAATTTCAAACTATACCAGAATATTCTTTCTATTTTACAATAAAATTGTATTAAAGTCCTCTAATATATGTTACTAGTAGTATGTAACTACAATCAGCTTTTTTTATTTTCATTACCTACCTATAATTGTTATACATATTTTATACATCTATAGTTTCAACTATATGATGTATTGAAAATAGGACAGTCTTACAAGTTTCCTCGCAATGTTTTCCTTAATGATTGAAACACTCAGTATTCAGTATAGGTAGATACTATAGGAACATAATCGTCGAAAACTTCTTGGTATGTACAAAGCACGACTAAAATTCGAACCCCGTACCCGATATCGGCAGTTCGGCACTCTAACATAGCACTTGACAATCGAGGCAATTTCATTAAATTCAGGAGTTTGTTCAATCATTAACTTTGTCACAACACTATTTTTATTTCATCAAAAACTCACAACACAGTAAATGTCCGTTGACTTCGTCTAATAGAAAATACGACTATACAGTCAAATAAAAGTTTAATAAATTTAAGATTTTTTTACAGCGGTCTTGTCTTGCAAGATTTAACGTTTGTCCATATTGGAAATCAAGATCTGTTATCGGATGGAAGTATTAATTTCACGAAGAGGTGGCAGCAGTATCACATCATGGAGAATATGAAGAGATTCCACAAAGAGTGTGTATTTTGAAATTAAATAACATTCATAATAAAAAATTACATTAAAAAACACCTATAGCGAACGACGTCCTCAGTTTTATGCAAATGTGAAATATAGTGTAATTTCACACGGTACTGTAAAATTCACTAACAATTGGAGTCAAATATTGTTTTTGAAACGATGTTTTATATTACGGATCTGTTATTAGTCATTCAATGTTTTCAAATCGTCATAAAACACTACGGGCAAAGCAGAAAATATTTGTAAAATATTCTAGATCACAATTTAAAATGTCTGAAATTACAAGAAATATATTCAGCGTTACAATTTGTCATCGCTTCCTGAGACGTCAACCTACTTGAGACCTTAGTTAGAACTTATATCTCAAGGTGGGTAGCGCGTCTACGTTGTAGATGTCTAAGGGCTCTAGTAACCACTTAACACCAGGTGGTCTGTAAACTCGTCCACCTATCGTAAGCAATAAATCTATATACATAAAAATGAATTGCTGTTCGTTAGTCTCGCTAAAACTCGAGAACGGTCGGACCGTTTTGCTAATTTTGGTCTTGAATTATTTGTGGAAGTCCAGAGAAGGTTTAAAAGGTAGATAAATATCAAAGTGCTCGGAATTAAATAAAAATATCAATTTTGTTTTTCCTTTGATGTGTCCCCCGTCGGACGCATTCCTTTTGTTTGTTTTAAGTTTATTTTATACAAAAGTTCAGGTCTTTTATTTATCGTTTGAGGCACTACGAAGTCTGCCAGGTCAGCTAGTAAAAAATAAAAAATAAACATTTAATCCTAAATTGAAATTTTATAATACTAATGAACTTATACAAATTCGACAGCAGGCAGTATAAGTTCAAGAAAAACGAGCGCATCCAAGCCATGTTCAACGACTTCGACGACGTGCTGAGCGAGGAGGCGATGTGGCAGGTCTCCGAGAGCATCAAGCCGCGCGGCGGGAAGACTAAGCCGACCTCCGCCATTTGAACCCTACCTTATCATCGTTTACGAACGACGTAGAAAACTCTATTTATGTTCTTCTGATATAATATATCCAAAGAAATGAAACGAATCTATCCAATTTAAAAGTGAGTACATCGAGTTTCGTAAGTTAGATAATCTGTCCTAAAATGGCCTAATTAATATTAGTGTTTATCGATAGTTGAGCCGTTTCGACTGTGATCATTTCGAATGTTAGTTCTGCGTGCGTGTGCCTGTAAAGAAAATGAATTAAAATTGCTTAAGAATCGAAAGCTTTCCGTGTGTAGTACGTACCAGTGTTATGTTTTGAATCGATATTTAAATCGAGTTACTGTCTACATATCAGCGTGTGACTTGCGTAGCGTATTTATTAAACGAGTCTCGAGTGCTTAGGTTTTGATCCCTGTACTACACGTATTTAGCTATTGATGTCATAACGTAAGCAAGATTCAAGTGAACTTCTCGATACATCGAATTAGAATTGAATTAACTCGGTAGTTTTGGTAGGTCCACTATTGTTCGGAGTGTAGTTACTTAATCGATTGTTAAGCATTTTGAGCGTATACTCATTCGCTTTTTTCGTCACTTTAATGTCGTTTTTAATATACTAACTTTCGCGAGTAATAATTTTAAGTAAAGTGTTAAATGGGACTCTTTTCACTTACAAGTTTTATACTCGATCATCTACTATAACACGCTCTCGTAACAGACTCAGACTGATGATACGGAAAATTCAGCAATAAACCGGAAATTTGTTAAAATAACTGGCTTCAAAGATCAACTATATTTTGCTACTTATCAATTACATATCATAGGAAGTGTGTGCCAAATGCAAAATTCCAGAAATCTAGTCCCATTTCAAGTAAGGTGGAAATATTTATAGATTTACTGGTACTATGAAGGTGTGAGATACGTTTTCATGGTACACAAAAAGTGAGATTAAAATAATTTTTGGATGTACGTGTAATATTTTGGAAAGAGTTACTGAAAATGTATTCCTTCTAACAATTAATAAAGTAGAAAATGTTTAAAAAAAAATTTTGGGAATGTAGTGCTCTGAATTGAAGTAGCTTGTTGTAGTGCTGAGATCGGAACCGCATGACAGCAAACAACAGCGTGCTATGAGGAATTAATTGAAAAAAAATCCGGTTTGCGTAACGTTTTATGTAAAATCTTAAGTAGAAATTATTGAAACATAAATTTTTATGTCATTTTATTTTTGATATTCAAGATCTATATTTTTCCTATGGATTGCTGCCTACAAGGAAGCAAGCGTTTTACATACCGTAATACTTTTGAGATCTATACTCTTTTGTAGTATTCTTCATTGATCGCTCTAAAGCAAAATTTTAGTTGGTAAAGCTTTAGTTGCAAATCTGATATTCGAATAATGTTGTCAGTAATTAAAATCGGCCACAAATTTAGGTAAAATCACATTATAAAATAATTAAGTTTATCGTAGGGTAAAATAATAGTGTGTAATCACCGTTTAATTTGCCTTAAGACAAACGAGTCTTCAGTGAATTAGCAATAATTTTATCGTTGGTAGAATCCGCACAATTCGTGATAATTCTCGAGTAGCGTGCCGCTTTCTACCTTATGACGTCCTCTATTGTAGATGTAGACATTTATGTTTAAGCGTAACGAAACCCCATTTTATCTCGCTGAAGCAGGCATTATAATAACGACGTGTTACAGTGAGACAGTTCACACGTAAATATTAAGCGTCACGTATGTACACGTGCTGTATATACTATCGGTAATCAACAATACAAGCAATATTACGTGTAAATCGGGCTTGATAGAAATTGCAGCGTCTCACATTAATGGATGACACAGAAAAGGAACGAGTGTGTTCCGTGCAATAAATAATTAGACCAATGTTTAGAAGTTGTTTACAATGCTTTATTGAAATACGTGCTGATATTGTATTTTATACGTATAAATATTTTTTATTGTTAGTTACGTTATAGGGTACCGTGGTACGTTACCATTTTTTTTTGTGTCTGGTATTATAATTTATTTAGCGTGTATTATTATTAAATTGTGTAACGGTTTGATAGAATTATTATTAATGAAATATTTTTAAAGACTGCCTAAATTAATTATTATTATTATTATTATATTATGTATTCAAATTTAATTTACATCTATATTAGGAGACATTCTTACTTAGCTGGATTATGACGCCTTTGGATTCGATATAGTTTGTTTTGTGACTAATGCCTGTATTTATTAAAAAAAACTAGAAGCATAAAATTTACATCTAAACAAGGCAACGTGAGTACGTCGGTGTAGCTTTACGCTTTTTGTACGAGCTTTATATTGACGTGGGATGTTAGAACGACGAAAAGTGAGGCCATTTCTAATACGTGAACTTCGAAGATGCGACGTTTTATTTATATGTCACGGGAACGTGAGGATTAGTTTAAATAAGCTTTAAAATATGAGGTGCTCTTTGCAATTTTATGATTCGTTCTATGGTCAGCTGTGAAAGCGACCACTGTGTAAACAATAAATTATGTATTGACATCAAGTCGCATCAACGTAAAGGAATCGAAGGAATGGTCCAGCACTTGTTTAGACTTATTTCCAATAATTCCAAAGAAAATTCATTTTATAATATATTATGGAACCTGGAGCGATGACTTTAAATAAATTTGTTTCTGATTAATAACTGTTTTTGCGATTTAAAAATAAAGTTTAAAATATCAGTAGTCTGCAGCAGTAGGTACATACTTTTGTTGTATTGTATTAGCAAATTCAGTATTATGATTAATGAATGCCATAATGTATGAGATGAATTAATTACTGTACCGAAATAGACTTTGTTTGTTTTATTATTATTTTTTATTTAATTTTTAGTTATCTTTAGTGAAATCATAATTTAATTTACACTAAGGTATTGATTTGTACAACCCATATAATCAAAACTGCATGCATGTACAGTATATTAATTGGTGTGTCAAGTTTTTTTTTTGTAATTATTTTGTAAATTAAATATAGCACGTTATTTACATCACATTGTGTTTTATTAGCTACGGATCTTGTTAACGAGTTCTAAACTTGCGTGATGTTTTAATAAGAGTTGTATCTAAATTCCTAGTTACCTGAGGTATGTGCCCAGAAACGAACTATGAGGTAATCACACGTTCATACGGGCTCTGAGCAGGTATTGTCTGCATTCGTGGCAAAATTGTTCTTAATTCGAATGTGACATTTGGCAATATTTCAAATCAACTTTTTTATTGTCTTTGAAGGCAAACGGGTCCTTTTGACCGTGACTTCACTGATGCTTAGCTATGCCCAAGATACATGTAGCTAAGCCACTGCCTAGTGCTTTCTTCCAGATGCGATCTGCTCTTTTTTGGCAGATTGGCACATTTTTGTAATGTAATGTTGACAGCGATATTTTTCGGTGTTCTCTGTTTAAAGAAATGATATTTTTACTACACGGAGTGAGTATACATTCATTCATATAGTCGACAAAATAGATAACTTACACCATTTGTGTAAATAAATACGTAACTACACAAAGTCGCTGATTCACAACGAAAGATAACACAAAAATACGATAGACATTTTGTGGCGACGGGTGAATAGTCGTTACCGAAAATAGTAATTAGTATGAAAAATGTTTACCATTAAAAATCTCTAAATGCGGATCTTAGTATAAGATTGACAAAGCCATTGTCAATCTTATTTAAACCAAATTACTCAAACTTATAATTTACTGATGTTTTTACGACCATACGCTATTTAATGTGTTGCGGAACATTCGCATCTTTAAGTTACATCACAATACAAAAAGTATTCGTCCATAGTTTAGGAATTCTTAATTAAAAAAAGTTGAGTGGTTCTTTGATAGCGTTTCGGCTACGGGAATTATTTTTTTACACCCTGTATCACGGGAACAATGTGGTGTTCTTTATATAAATAAATATATAATATTTGTGAAAATCGTTTACCGGAATATCTAAGGCGGCTGTACCGACAAGTGTCGAAATTCGCATTGTTTTCCATACTTCTTCTTGCCCTTATCACACTATCTGTGGTTGGCGCAGTATGTCATCTCAGAACCTTCACACGCATACCCTCTCACACCCAGTCCATCCAAGTTTTTAAGACACCGCATCAAATTACTGTGAGCCGCCCTGTCTTCGATATATAAAACTAGAAATGGTTGCGTTATAAAATAATTATCGTATTATAATTTTATATTTAACTTTAATAAATAAAGAAGGTATGTAGTAAAATGTCGGTTATTTTCAACTTTGAACTTAATACCATAGATTATACACTTAATATATTTGAGACTTAATACGAGGCATTGCGGACGCGTACGGTACGGTTAAATTGTAGGCGGCGGCAATTCTGTTTCTATAATGACGATTTCTTTAAGCATTACTATGGCAGTCTGCTTTCGCCACGTGGTCCGTAGACTCCTTTGTATTTGTTGTAATAAAAAAAAAATTAAATTTTATATTCCCATTTCTTTGCTAGTATAAAGTTAAAATTCAAGGACACCTAATATAAAATTAACGTGTTTTTGTTGACATTATCGATAATCGTTTTTCGATGAGCTCATCACGACGGGGTCCTACAAAGATAATTCAAGTACCGAAACAAAACCACTTAGTTTCGTAAATAGGAGACATTTTACTTAATAGATAAAACTGCATATCTAATTGGGTAATCGATATCCCACTGTTTAAGTACTTTTGAAGACGTCATGGCGTTAGCAACCTCCATTTAAAATGAGTGCAACAGCGTTGACGAACCATTTTGGGTCTAAGTTATTGTCAGTGATTCCAAACTATTTGAATTTCTGCTACCAACTTTGAAAATGTTTATTATTTTGTCTGCAATATTACTTATTAGTGTGAAAGCTGCACCTGTTCCCGATGAATTAGTTGGTAAGGTATATTCATGTTTATTACCGTCTCTTTTTATTTGGTTTTATAACAAACACTGTCTTTATGTCGATACATGCTCTATTGCTATTTCACTACATAGTATAAAACAAAGTCGCTTTCTCTGTCCCTGTATCCATATGTATGCTTAAATCTTTAAAACTACGCAACTGATTTTGATGCGGTTTTTTTAATAAATAGAGTGATTGAAGAGGAAGGTTTATATGTATAACTAGCGACCCGCCCTCGCTTCGCTTCGGAAACATTAAATTTTATTATTGATAGCTGAGTCCCGCGATGTTATCCGCGCTTATTGTCGTACCGCGGGTGAATCCGCGGGGCAAAGCTAGTCTAAATAAAGCTAGCCTAAGTTACTCCGTATATTATCTGCTACCTATCAGTGAAAGTCCCGTCAAAATCGGTCTAGCCGTTCCAGAGATTAGCCGGAACAAACAGACAGACAAAAATTGTAAAAAATGTTATTGTGGTGTATGTACCGTAGGTATATAATAATATATTCATATGCATGTAGTAAAAAGAGGCTATTTCAATATTACAAACAGACACTCCAATCTTATTTATATGTATCGATAACATCCATTAAATAGTGGAGAAATCAATAATAAATTACAGTTTCCGAAGCGAAGCGAGGGCGGGTCGCTAGTTTATTATAAATCTTGCCATAGGAGTAATTCATATGAAGTTAGACATTACCTGATGAATAATTTTTCGTGCGACAAGTTATTCATTCATTCGTAAGCAATTTCACATACACTAGAATCACTATTTTCTTTTTTATTATAATTTTTTTTTATGTAAATTATAATGAAAAAATTATATGTCAATTAAACATTTATATTAATTTACCTACATATTTTAAAAAACGTTTAACTTCTGAACATCCTTTAAAGAAAATATAATTTAGAGCCCTTTCTTTTTTTACAAGAAGATTAATTAGTCCTTCCCGATCGAAAGTAAAACTGCTTTTATTTAGTAATGTGCTTTCAATTCTGTTTTCCTTAGCACGAGATAATCCCATAATAATACACATACACAAACATATAAATATCTTCAATACCTGATTTGATTGATATGAATTTGATACCATTGAGGATATTTCTTACGATGGTCCTGAATCAATTATAATAAATAAAAACAAGCAGATGCACGCACATGTTCGCTGTATTATTCCAGGAATTAACGATTTCCTTTTTTTTTTTTTTCCTACGTCATCTCGGATCCTCCCGATCCACTAACGGTGCTTCTAGGTACTTCAAGCACCGGTCACCGTTCTCGTCGAACCCGTCGCTTGCGACGAAGGGCTCGACGAGTAAATTAACTCCCAGGCACAGCCCACTGAGTTTCTCGCCGGATCTTCTCAGTGGGTCGCGTTTCCGATCCGGGGGTAGATTCTGCGAAGCACGGCTCTTGCTAGTGTTCGTGTTAGCAACGTCATCAGGTTTGAGCCCCGTGAGCTCCCTACAAACATTAGGGTTACGCTGGAATAGCCTCTCAAGGCTACCAGCTTAGGTAGGAAAACGATTTCCAATTCACTTCATATTACCTACACAGTATACGTACACAGCTGTAGGTACAGTACGTTGCTTGTATTATTTATTAGCAGTGTGTTTAGAATATGAACTAGCTTTTTGTAGTGTGCTATTCTAGAATGTACTCTTATCATAAGTAGGTACTATTCGAGAGATCTATATCGTATTACATAGGCGGTAGGACTCTTGTGAGTCCGCATGGGTAGGTAACACCACCCTGTCTATTTCTGCCGTGAAGCAGCAATGCGTTTCGGCTTGAAGGGCGGGGCAGTCGTAACTATACTGAGACCTTAGAACTTATATCTCAGGGTGAGTGGCGCATTTATGTTGTAGATGTCTATGGGCTTCAGTAATCACTTAACACCAGGTGGGCTGTGAGCTCGTCCACCCATCTAAGCAATAAAAAAAAACATATGTACTGACTGAGTGGTGCATTATTTTGCACCGAGGGTCGTGGGTTCGATTCCTACATCGGGCAAACATTCGTGTGATGGACATGTTTGTTTTTTCTTTGTCTGGGTGCTTATTACCCATATAGGTCTATATTTAAAACGTATATATGTATGTATGTCAGCCTCTGGTACCCATAACACAGAGAATCCTAATTTGAGGCCGTATGTGATTTGTTCCCGGTTATTGCTTATTTATTTAAATCCTAACGTCTAGTGCATATTTTCAAAATCTACTCTGAAAGCCAACGACTTACGATCTATTTTTCATGACTTCCTCGCCATTTGCACGTTTGATCAAAATTAGTGTAATCTGATCAAAATATTAAAGTTCAATAATATAATTATGAGCCTTACTTTTAAGGAGAATACGGGGATAAATTCGAAGGAGACATGCTGCTGACCGAAAAGCAAAAGCTTGCCATAAACAATGCTATACAATCACGTAATGGATTAAAAAATGATACTTTACGTTGGCCTAATCGAACAGTTGTTTATCATATCGAAGAAGACGATTTTGGTAAGAACTTTTCACTTTTTTTTTTCCTACCTAAGCTGATAGCCTTAGGGGCTATTTCAGCGTAACCCTAACGTTTGTAGATGAGCTCACGGGGCTCAAACCTGATGACGTTGCTAACACGAACCCTAGCAAGAGCTGGGCTTCGCAGAAACTCAGTGGGCTGTGTCTGAGAGTTAATTTACTCGTCGAGCCCTTCGTCACAAGCGACGGGTTCGACGAGAACGGTGACCGGGGTCTTTTCACAAATTTTTGTTTAAAAAATATTAAATAAAAACTATTTCAACGCTTAAGCAATTGGTAGAAGTATTATCAGAACTCCAGTAGCAAAATAATATTGAATGTTCTAAGAACTGTTTTCTAAGTTTAGAGAATGCTATAATGCCTATTTTCGAATTCAATTGTTGTATTCACTATGAGGAAATAGTTAAAAGAAATCTTAATACACAGCACTTAATACACAGCAAAACGAAGCGCTAACGTACAGAACACGTACCTACACAAAAACAACCAATCAGACAAGAAAATCTACTAAACTAAATATCACAATAAAACTTTTTCATTTGGTATGGTCGTTAAATAACATTTTAGACAAATCTGAGTCATAGGTTTTTTTCCTGAACAGATGATGAAGAAATTGAAATAATAATTGGTGGGTTATCTGAGTTATCGAATAAATCATGTATCGAATTCCGAGCCAGAGAAGGCAACGAGTATGCTGTGATTATAGAGGTGGGTTGAATTTGAACTACTTGTATTTAAAAAAAAAGCTGTTCATTGGTAAGTCCAATACTTCAGATTCTTTAGGACCACTCGGTGATTCGGGAGATAAATGTCGCGCTGTGGAGTTGTTACTAAAGAGCGATCAGTGTGCTTCGTGCGAGTTTTTTTAACGTTCTCGATAGCGTAAAAGTTAACATAAATTTGTATGCGGTTGGAACAGCGCCCCTAGCGGCAAACACAGGCAAACGTTCGAACTCCATACGAATTTGAATTAACTTTTACGCTATCGAGAACGTTAAAAACTCGCACTAAGCACACTGTTAGCGGTTATCGTTTTCCGACTCGGCAGGCTGGTTTCGATCTGGCGGGGTGTCCTGGTACACCAGCCTTACCGCCTGGTCGGCCTGACGGGCCGCTGATCAAGGTGGCCGACGTAAAGACGTTTTCGCCGATGACTACGACAGTCAGGCGTCTTTGGGGTTAGCTATACTGGGTGTTAGGAGACCGTTTCCGAAAACGAAGACAGACGATAGTAATATTGACACCTTTGTCTAAATGAGTACTGTAGAATGGCCTCGGGCAGGAAGAGACGGCGGGACATCGTGAGATGCGGTAAAGGAATAATATCGTGTAATAAAAATCAAACCCGCAAAATTATAATTTGCGTAATTACTGGTGGTGGTAGTCTTGTGAGTCCGCACGGGTAGGTACCACCGTCCCGCCTGTTTCTGCCCTGAAGCAGTAATGCGTTTTGGTTTGAAGGGTGGAACAGCTGTTGTAACATACTTGAGACCTTAGAACTTATATCGCAAGGTGGGTGGCGCATTTACGTTGTAGATGTATATGGGCTATAGTAACCACTTAACATCAGGTGGGCTGTGAGCTCGTCCACCCATCTATAAGCAATAAAAAATAAAAAGACGCATCAAGTCTGCCCCCTTCAACACTATATGACGATCACGACCGCTCAGTCAAGAGTGACACGTTTGAGAAGAAGAAGAAATATAGTGAAATTGAAGCTAAAATTTATTAAATCAAATTAATTAAATTATATTTTTAACTCTATAGAGTAGTGCGAACGGCTGTTTCTCCAGCGTGGGATTTAGCAAAGGCGATCATGAGGATGGAATTAATCAAGTTCTAAATCTCGGTAAAGGATGCATTAGACATGGAGTTGTCATTCATGAAATGTTGCACACCCTCGGATTTTATCACATGCAGAGTACATACGACAGAGATGACTTTGTTAAAATCGTGTGGGAAAATATTGCATCTGGTACGTCAACCATCGGTATATAATTTTATTTTTAAACAGCGAAGAGAACGTATTTAATCCGAGGGGGTCCTTTAAGTAGACTGTTTTTTTTAGGGGTTTTATAACCTGGTAACTAAGACCTTTAAGTCATGTCTTATTTTAAAATTTATATTTTTATCGCTTATTTTATTGTTTTTATGAAAAATGATAATATGGAGTGAAATGAAATGAAATGAAATGAAGATGATTAATTTGAGACGTTAAACAATCGGGATGAAATTAAAGGAGATAATATGGGATGAAATATACTTTTAGTAAAATGGTGGTCATTTACTGAGATTTTTTCAGTGGACTTTTTGGGGGACCTCGAGAAGTTACGTCCAGCGGCTTTGTTTCATTTTCCCACATTTGTGCACTTTTACAGATATTAAGCAGTTAATAAACCATCGTTATTACACATTTAAACCTGAAGAAGCACTAAATAGACAAAATAAAACAAATCACATAACTTCACTCCTCGCGTTCCCGACAAAAAGTCCTGATTAGACTGAGCACTGCCGCTTCTGCACGCTATACTCTATTCCAATTACGATGTCCCATGAGACAGATGCTATTATTATGTTATTGTGTGTGTGTGAATTAATTGTATAATGATTTAGATCGATTGTGTATTTTTTCTATTTTTTTTTTTTATTGCCCTTGTAGGCAGACGAGCATACGGCCCACCTGATGGTGAGTGGTTACCGTCGCCCATGGACTTCAGCAATGCCAGGGGCAGAGCCAAGCCGCTGCCTACCGCTAAATTTTTTAAATTATGTTTACGACCATGAACAAAAAAAGGATAGTTATTTCAAATTATGCGAAACGTGAAGAGTTACGTTCTAAGAAGTGTCAAAAGGGACTTGGTAATTGGAATGGAGTATAGTGGGCCCTTAACGACACAAACATTTCTTTCAAAGAAATATATGAGCATCAGCCTGTTTGAGCATGTATTGAGCATACGGTAGAAGAAAATTATTAATACATCATACAATGAGAAATAGAGGATATCAATAAAATAGATAATCTCAAATAGATAGTCTCAAATTATTGTGTTCCTTTGTCCTTAGACCGTCAATAATAGACGAAGCTTAAATTTATAAAATCAGATGCAACAATTTCAAGCAATCGATAGTTTTTTTTTTATTTCATAGCTACGAAAATTTACAGGACATGAACATAACTTTGAGATGTACAAGAATGACACAGTGACAGATTTCGGAGTTCCCTACGACTACGGTAGCGTCATGCATTATTCAGAGCATGCGTTCTCTAAAAATGGAGAAAAAACAATAATTCCGTTGCAGGTTTGATCATAATTATATTAAAATTTTAAACTTTACTTAATCCTTAATTAAAACTGCTTTTCAATAATCCGCGATCACAAAGAGTGTATAAGAAACGACGGAAATAATATAATGACGATAAAAACACGAAATTAAACAGTAAACATAGTTTTAAATATGCTCTCAACTCACGGAACTCCAAGAAAATATCTTAAGCCATATTTAGATTAATAACACTCTGTCTCACTTCGCTATGATTAAATTGTATGAGAAACATCAATTTCTTGGAAGTACCTACTAATCTAGTACGATCAAAGTCCGATAGACTTTGTATTAGATTATAGCTTTATATGCTTTCCGATTTATAAGCTACTTATTGCGTTATTAGGTTTTTTCGTGAAAGCGTCCACTCATTCTCGCAATCTTTTGCATTTTGAAATTTTAACTGTCTAGAAAGCAAATAAAGCATCGTATTTAAAATTTAGTATCAAAAAATAATTCTTAATTTCGAATGAAACTAGTGTCCTAAAATCGAAGGAAAGTGCTCTTCTTTTACCGCGAAAAAGCACAAATATACGTTTTTGACAGCAATTATGTTATAGCTGCTGTGCTGCGCGAAAGTGTTTAAATCTAGTGACTTTAATTGTAAATATCAAGAGGACCCGACATAGGCCCTTTAGAAGAAAATCACATCCACATTCCACGACACGTAAATTAGCAGAAATTATAAATTTACAAAAATCGAATATCCGCGAACATTTGTTAACTCAGTATACTAACAATCCCAGGCGATTTGGATCTAAATTCTAACTGACGCAATTATAAGTTCACCACGAGCCTCAGATAATTTACTTCAATAATTATTGACACTAGATATTATGTAGTTCGGTTCCATTGATATGTAGTAGGTATATACATATATGCGAAGGAAATGAGTGTTTTCGCAATTCATTTTACGTTGTACCGTCCGTAAAACAAGTATTGAGTACTTGTGTATATTTTATTATTATTATTTTTGCACATTATTATTGCCTTAGTAGGCAGACGAGCATACGCTCCAGCTGATGGTAAGTGGTTACCGTCGGTCATGGACATCAGCAATGCCAGAGGCACTGCCAAGTCGCTGCCTACCACTGAACACTCTCCGCGATATAAATCACTAATTATAACATAAAAATTGTTTTCAAACTTTATTATTGTTTCAGGAAAACGTGAAAATAGGTCAGAGAGATGCTTTATCTATCAGCGATATAGAAAAGTTAAACAAAATGTATTGTGCTGACGAGAGCCTCGCACGCGCGCCTCTAAAATAGTTTTTGTCACCGATTTAAGGTGGTGGCTTTTCAGTCCTTCGGTTCTACCGATACAAAATTGTCGTCCTATTATTATAGCAATATTAAGTTTTTCTTACTATCTATGTCCTTGTTTTGTTTCATTGAATAATATGTATTTTTTTGCTGTGGTACAAATAAAACAACATTGTCATTTTCTCAATGTTTTTCAATTATGAGTTGAATATTTTTATTGCCATGTCGGTCACTGGTGCCCTGCATGGGGCACTGAAGTAATTATATCGATAGCTTTTACTAAGCGACTAATATTGCTTTCTTATTCTGTTTATTATTTATTTATTTCTTAGGCACATAATACACATTACAAACTGAAAAAAGATACACAATAAAAAACAACAAGTAAAAAACCTGGCTGGCAACATAAGCCATGTGTGCATAATGTATGTTTTAGTCCTTTTGATCTCTTAGAAGTAAATTCATTTTCAGTATCTTCGGATTCGTCTCTCCCAGAGTTTGCTAGATATTCCGGCGCCTTAGTAACAGAAATCGATATACCTAATTACTTTAGTGCGCCACGTAAGGTACTGTTGATCTACATGGCAGTTAACGTGTTAAATACCCACCAAGACTCTTTATCAGCGAGCTCAGTACAATCACGTCATTTCGGATCCTCCCGATCCACTAACGGTGGTTTTAGATACCCCAAGCACCGGTCACAGTCCTCGTCGCTTGCGACGAAGGGCTCGGCGAGTAAATTAACCCACAGACACAGCCCACTGAGTTTCTCGCCGGATCTTCTCAGTGGCTCGCGTTTCCGATCCGATGGTAGATTCTGCGAAGCACGGCTCTTGCTAGGGTTCGTGCTAGCGACATCGTCAGGTTTGAGCCCCGTGAGCTCACTCACCTACTAGTTAAGGTTCCGCTGATATGGTATCTCTAGATCATCAGCTTTGGTAAGAAAAAAAAACAGTACAACAAAAAAACGACGTTACCGTCACAATGGTTCCGGCAGATATTGCGAAGTCCTACCACATCTCATTGTTTTTCGTGTTAACATTACATAGATTACCCGCGATTGCTTGATTGAGAGTAATCAGAGTGGCTTATGCGCCAGATTTCACTACTGTAATTTAGCTCACGAATCGTTTCACGTGTTCCTAATCGAGCTCTGAAACACCGTCGAAACATTCATGTTATCTATGTTGAGTAATAATTTGAAGTCGTTTAGACTAAGCCACCAGTGCTTACCTAATCACGGAAACAATAGTCATAACATAACTAGGTAGCGATATTTCAAATTTTTAAATGCCATAATAATTTTTAAAGGCTCGTCTAGTGATAAGCAGTTACTGGCGCAAATAGATATAAATACCACAACGTAGATGCCGCCAAATTATTGGATGTACAGATATTTATAGATATTTATCGTATCTTCCATGGTGAGTGATTTGAGGAATAGATCGACATGATCTCTTAATCTCTTTTTTAACATCGCGCTACCGGAGTAGAGTTCATCCATATTATCTGGAACTATTGTGTTCGTTCATATTGGGTCTTCTTGCCAAGTGCTATCCATACTTGGAACCCATACGGAAGTACTGTGGATATAGTATCGAGTTTTCTCAACCGCTATAATATGTCCTTTTTTAAACAAGGCTCGAGAACGGCCCTCAGCAGTAGGTCGCGGGTTGGCTGTACTCCTGGCTCTTTTGATGTCTACTTTTAACAAAAGTCAATTTCTTCCGATTTGTTTTTTGTCTTTTGTTTAAGGAGGCCTCATGGCCTCATGAAGGCCTATGTGCTTAATTTTTTTTATTGCCCTTGTGGTCAGCCGAGAATAAGGCCCATCTGATGGTGAGTGGTTACCATCGCCCATAGACTTCAGCAATGCCAGGGGCAGAGCCAAGCCGCTGCCTACCGTTAAACTCTGTAAGTACATTTCTAATGTGAAGCAGGTTTATGAAATGACGGTCTTCTTACTTTAGTAACGATGAACTCCCAAACCATTCATCCTTAATGTTACTGCCATAGGAGTTAAAATTCAAAAAAATCTTCCTATTTTTTTTTTATTGCTTAGATGGGTGGACGAGCTCACAGCCCACCTGGTGTTAAGTGGTTACTGGAGCCCATAGACATCCACAACGTAAATGCGCCACCCACCTTGAGATACAAGTTCTGAGGTCTCAAGTATAGTTACAACGGCTGCCCCACCCTTCAAACCGAAACGCATTACTGCTTCACGGCAGAAATAGGCAGGGTGGTGGTACCCACCCGCGCGGACTCACAAGAGGTCCTACCACCAGTAATTACGCAAATTATAATTTTGCGGGTTTCATTTTTATTACACGATGTTATTCCTTCACCGTGGAAGTCAATCGTGAACATTTGTTGAGTACGTATTTCATTAGAAAAATTGGTACCCGCCTGCGGGATTCGAACGCCGGTGCATCGCTCAACACGAATGCACCGGACGTCTTATCCGTTAGGCCACGACGACTTCTAAATAGCTAAAATAGATAAAAGGCTTCAATTGTCAAAATTTAAAATTGTACACCTAACGGCTTAGGCTCTGCCTTGATCAATCAGTGAATAAAGACACAAGCAATGACACATTTTACGTATTAATAATAATAATTTCCTTTATATTTCTTTATCCGTTTGTCTGTCTACATCGCGTCGGAGTCAAGGACGACAAAGATCAAGTACTCACTCTTGTACAAAACAAGTGTGAGTATTTGATCTTATTCGTCCTTGACTTTTATCGGACTTTTATCTTTATTATTATCGAAATCGGAAAGCAATTCTTTGTGAAAACTCGAGTAAATTTACAACATTTGACAATGGCATTGCATTGCGGAACGCCTAAATGGATCTAGTATTATTGAATGACTTTGTTTGGTCAAGTGACGAAAACGATTTGTGTGAAAAATGATTGTTGCGTGCAATACTGCTTGTGGTCATTCTCCTCAATCCACACAAGGTTGACGATCTTTGATGAGTGACAAGGAGCCTTAGCGATAGATTGCCGCTTGAATGTACCCCTGTCTTTGTTGATGTCCATAATCAACAGCGATGAATCAGGCACGTCTGCCTACGACGGCAATAAAGAGGAAAAAAAGAAGAACGTAATGTAATGCCTTCTCCGAGTGTTTATAATTTATAAAATTAACTTTTTTTTTCATTTGTATCGAATCAATTTCCAAATAAGCCAAGGTTGTTTATCAAACCTTGACACGATCAATTACTATGCAATAATCTTTAATAATTATTACTTACTGGATTTTAAGAAATTCTCTAAGATTTTCAAACATTTTGAACAAAACACAACCTTTGAACTGACGAAATCTTAATTAAAAGAGAAGCATTCTTAATATTTTTTTGCTTGTTCTACATGGGTAAAAGAAATCAGGGTCCACATGTTATTAAGTGATTACTATTAATTTATAGACATCATACCATGACTACTGCCACCCACATTCAGTTATGAAGTTGAAATTTAAACCTCTCTGTGGACGAGCTCACAGCCCATCTGGTGTTAAGTGGTTACTGGAGCCCATAGACATCTACAACGTAAATACGCCACCCACCTTGAGATATAAGTTCTAAGGTTTCAGTATAGTTACAACGGCTGCCCCATCCTTCAAACCGACACGCATTACTGCTTCACGGCAGAAATAGGCAGGGCGGTGGTACCTACCCGTGCGGACTCACAAGTGGTCCTACCACCAATAAGAGTAACTGGAGCAGAGTTCATTCATACCATTCGGTTTTGGAATGGACTCTTCTTTATTGATATGAAATGTCCTTCTTCAAACGAGGTCTGAGGAAAGTCCTCCGTAGTAGGCTTAGGGTTGTCTGTGCCGAACGATAGTTTGCCTACAATGGCAATTAGACATAAATTGTATATGGGCTTATTGCCCTTCCAAAACCGGAACGCTTGACTGCTTAGTTTCAGAAACAAACAATGCAGCGTTACCAACTTGTGAGGCCCCACAAAATGTTTTACCACGAGAATTTAGGCATAGTGGGTTTTATTTTACTACATGATGAAACTCGTTCGGATTACCACGATTCGAAAGAAGTATATCGATAATGTAAAATAATAGGTAGTAAACTAGCTGTGCTTTTAAGCTGCCAATATTTATAACTGGCAGTAACCGTTTGGGGACTATCATAGATATCAATCAGCCCTCCACTAGATGGATCAGCTACTTGATAGAAATAAAAATATAGAATATAATAATGTTTATATTATAAGTTAACTAAAGGAAATTAGTAAGTACCACTATATTTTAATTTATTTCCAATACTCGTTCTGAAGTATACCTATTGCAGAATTTAAACGTGCTTTTCGTTTTTCTTTCGGTTACTATTTGTTAACGGCCTTTGATTCAATTACACAAATTCTAAATTGAAGCCATTGTTATTCGATCGAAAGAGTAAAATGGACCGGTCGGTTTAGCAATTTGGTTTTGCACGAGTAATGCTAGTGCCGCGAAGAGGTGTGTAGAGGCGTTGTCACCAGACCGCGCTGTCGCAAGCGTCACTCTAAGGCAGTTGCCGGCCGACACCTTGTGAAATGGTCGTATCCGAAGGTATATTAATCTTCGCCCCACCCCGGCGGGTTTTGTTCTACACAAAAAACCGCACGATAACACAAAACGCTCGGCAAATCATAGTTTTCACTGGCATAAAACAAAAATAATGCTAATATTATTATTATGAAATGGAAATTTATGTCTAAAAATTTACTTTTTGGGTATAATTAAAACAAACTTTATGAATTTAGATAGATGACAAGAAGCCCGTAGGTATTAGATATGGAGTATTTTAAATTATCAGTGCTTTCGATTTTGTTTAGTGTTATTAAGTGCTTGGCAATGTCACCTGATGAGTTAGAAGATTTCAAAGAATTTCTCACTCGGACTTCTACGTTGGATCAAAACCTCAGAAGTAAGTAGGTATTTTATTTTTAATTGTTTTAAACTGTGACCTTTGCCCACTGAGTTTCTCGCCGTATCTTCTCAGTGGGTCGCGATTCCGATCCGGTGGTAGATTCTGCGAAGCACTGCTCTTGCTAGGGCTAGTGTTAGCAAATTCTCTCAGGCTGAGCCCGTGAGCTAGCATACCTACCCATCCGGACGTAGCTGGAATTGCACCTTAGGCTAGCAGTGAATAGGAATGAGAAAAAAATATCCACATAAATATATTTTAATATATAAAGTAGGTAACGGTTATTTCACTTTCTACTGTTGTAAAATCAGACACACAATCACTACATAGGTGGTTTCTTAACAATAAAAAATATTTCAACACTTATACCATACATTTAATTGCAATTTTAAATATTACTAAATCATACATTTGAAATGTGACATTGATCCGATTTTTTTACGAAACAGGCCTGAAGTAAAATCTATTTTATTAATCTATTATTTTATAGGAAGTAAAATTTGTTTAAGATTTACAATCGTACGGTTTTCAGAGGGTTCTGATCCTGAACACGATTATGATGAAGACGGGTCAGTGTCAGACCACGCGTGGGAAGAAAGCGGAAAATTCGAGGGCGATCTCATCCTTAACGATCGGCAAAGGCGATTAATTGTTGAAAATATCATGGAAGGTCTTTCGCGCAACGGAGTTAAAGATAGCACTAAGAGGTGGCCAGATAACGAAGTAGTTTACTACATACAAAGGGAACATTTCAGTACGTATTCTCTGAAATATTATCACACACATCACGTCTAAGTTTACAATTATTATGGAGCTCAATAATACGTTTATTATTTATTATAAAACATGTATTTATTGTAGGCGATAATTTATATATGTAGATGATAAAATAAAGGTAATGTTATTTTCCAGATGGCGGTCAAGTTCAAGCCATTCAAGAAGGTATTGACGATTTAGCACAAGCATCATGCGTTAAGTTCCGGCCGTACAAGAAAGGAGATCGCGATGCGGTTGTTATACAAGTACTCAATTTAATTTTACGCTTCATTTATTTAGACACAATGAATGACTAAGCGAACTAACGTGATAAAATATGATTTTTAGGGGAGTAGGAGAGGTTGTTTTTCCCAGGTCGGATACCAAGGTGGTTATCAGGTGCTGAACCTATCAGGTCGACATCCTGTCGGTCGAGGATGCTTTCGTCACGGGACGGTTGTACACGAGCTCCTGCATACGTTGGGATTCTATCATATGCAAAGTAGTCCCGACAGAGATGATTACATTGATGTTGTCTGGGAAAATATTTTGGAACGTGAGTAAACACAGATGTCCTCAATTTTTTATTATAGTTTACTATATAAACAATATTTTTAAAGACAAACTTGATTCATCACAGGGGAAACTATTCGCAAACATTTCTGCTACCGTATTCTACGATTGCAACACAATGGGAATATAAATGAACTTAAATTATTCATGTATTTAGGCAAACATTGACAGTGAATTCACTGTCACTAACTAACTAATTAGTTAAGCATGGGATTTGAAAGTAAATAAATTGATCAAAGGTGTTCTTCATCCTTTTTAAAAGAACATTTTTTTATTGATTAAATTACCTACGTATTTTTTCCCGGCACCACTAGTTCATAATTGAAATGTTCACAGCGGCAAGACATAACTTTCGCAAATACAACTCGTTTGCTGTATCCGACTTTGGAGTCGGGTACGACTACGACAGTGTCCTGCATTATAGCCGACGAGCTTTCTCCTCTAACGGTCAGGATACCTTGGTACCGAAACAGGTGAAACTTAAAAATGAAAGTTTTTTTTTTTTTTAAAGATTGTTTCTATGTTTTTAATCCGTATATTAACACACTTTAGAGCGGTGCCGACATTGGCCAGCGAGTGGGTCTATCCGACAAAGATAAACAAAAACTGAATAGAATGTACTGCGATGCTGACTCAGAAGGATTAGGAGAATTAGACGAATCTACGGAAGCTAGTATTAAGAAGAAAAAATATAAGAACAAACCTTTTGATGGACACGGAATAGGGTACCATCAAGGTAAAGCCGTCGTGATCAAGCTATTGCCGACACCTGCAACCTTTAAACTAGTAGATGCACCAACATTTCATATGTTTGATTATTTTAGCAAAACGCCGGAAACCCTGCCAGCGACGAAAACTGAAGGAGAACATGGAACTGGAAAACAGATAACTCCTTCAGAGAATTACAATGACCGTAACCAGAAAATATTCAATATTGATTCCAATAAATTCATTAATAGTCAAAACATTATCACTGACGGCTTATCATCAGAGAATTTACAAGAAGGCTTCCCGGAGGCCTTACATCGCTTAACCAAAATTGTCAAGTCACACGTATATCCGTCACAATCATCTGACAATTTGTTCAAAGTGAATGAAGATTACGGCGAACTATACATACCGCCAAAATATTCGATTCCAAAAGATTTAGAAGTTCCTACACTAAAATCGAATCAAAATTCAGCTGAACGATTTATTGAAAATCTTTATGTACATCCTAAACCTCATGGTACAAAAACGTTTTATGACGATTATATAATTTTACCTGAAAGTGTGAATAAGAACATCGATCAAAAAGAAAAAATTACGGATTCAAAATATCCAACTATTATCCATCATGAGAAACAGGAACAAGTCAAGAGTATTGCTAAAGAATATGTTTCTCCGGAATATGCTTCTCCAGAAAGTTATCAAGAGAGGCCCAACTATAATACCGATAATATTCACAACAATAAAAAAACAATTAAAGCAAGTGAATTTTATGCACCCTTCGGTATCAATACGCATGATCATTTATTGTACCAGAAAAAGAAATATAGGTCCCACCCAACGAGATTTGATCACGATTTTTATTCAAATTTGCCACAAAACGAAAAGACTCAAGACGAATTCCCTCATTATGATGAACATAATCAAAACCAAGACTTTAAACCGACAACCAGAAACAGCAAACATTATTCAGTACTTACTGTTCCATTGCCTTCAACGCAAAAGCAGTATCAGCCTACTTATAATAGTTATGACGCGTGAGAACCATAGGAGAGACCAAATAAATTCAGACACCAAGTGAGAAAGGTGATATCAGAAGGTTTAGTAGAATAATTTTTTACTCCATGAATAGTTATTGTTTATTCTTCTTCCACTCCATGTTCACATGGTTTGGCTGAACTGACATATAAAACATTCATAGTTACAATATGTCATCGAGTGATGCTGTGCGTCGTTAGTTTAATTTGTGATCATTTAATTAAGATATTATTCATTGCAAGTAATAAAGTTTTATAATTAACGAAATTAACAGACGTCGTTTCTTTTTCCTACCTATGCTGATAGCCTTGAGAGGCTATTTCAGCTTCGCCCCAACGTGTGTAAGTGAGCTCACGGAGCTCAAACTGGAGTGTTGCTAACACTGACCCTAGCAAGAGCAGTGCTTCGCAGAATCTACCACCGGATAGGAAACGCGACCCACTGAGAAAATCCGGCGAGAAACTCAGTGGGCTGTGTCTATGGCTTAATTCGCTCGTCGAGCCCTTCTTCGCAAGCGACGGGTTCGACGAGGACGATGACCGGTGCTTGTGGTGCCTAAAAGCACCGTTAATGGATCAGGAGGATCCGTAATGACGTGCTTTGGGCGACGTCGACGGTTTACCATTCGGTCTACAGGATCGGGTATGCAGTTTCCAGCGGCCACGACAAGAGGGTTCTCATGTCGTGCCACCTTCTCAAAGTGGCGGAGCGATGCCGACTCTAGATACATACTGACAGAGTCGAGCTCCGGGTCGTCGTGGAGATCCACGTTCCTCAGGAACCATGCTCCGACGGCTATCCTGCAGAATTGGAATTGAATAACCTGAAGGGGTTTCAAGTTGGTACGGGCCGCGTGACCGAACACTACGCTTGCATAAATGTACGTCATGACGAGGCGTATGCAAGTTTTCAGATGTCGTAGCTCCTCTATCTACTTAAATACAGATTTCATACCGTTTGATCGTATTTTAATGTATTCATAAAATTTTTGGCCCCAAAGGCATTGATAGCTTTTAAGTTCTCTTTTACCATTTTTAATAACACTACATACATTTGATGTGACGTTTATCTTCTACTGGACTGCAGACTCAGACAATAGTCGAATCCAGTGAACGTTTTTATTGTGTTCATTGTATTTCATTTATAATTCATTCGAATTGAGACTAAATGCTGTCCAATGCCAATGTCCAAAATCTTTAATACGATTCATTAATTAATTCACTCGGCTTTCTTATTTGATTTTATGTTCAAATGTTTCATTTTGAGCGAAAGACGGCAACGAACAAGAAAATTAATGATCTGATATCACCTTATCTTCGTCTGGCTATCTATTCAAATATTAATTTTGCTTAGATAGTCATAACGAATAATTTGTTTTGCCTGTGCCAATTTTGGAGCAGATAGACACATTCTACAATAAATAGGCATTTTTCCTGTAAAAAGTATGTAATTAATAATATATTTAATTTGTTAGTTTTACGTATAATAGAAGTTTTTGAGATGTCATTGATATGAGGTAGTACTGTTATTTATTTCATTATACGATATCATTGATACAAAATGAGCAATCGTTTTAGCAAAGTGTACTAAGGCAATGGTAAGGCTAATATAAAGAAAAATGTTACTGGATGTGTTAGTTGTACGAGTAGGTACTCCTGGGAGCAAATATTACTCATGGATCTTGAAGCAAAAATGGCTCGGAATTATAATCAGTTTCTATCAATCCTACCAGCTGTTGAAGGGCAGAATAGGCTAAATAGTTTTTGATAAAATAAAACTTAGAATAATATCTGTTTTAGTTGGTACCTAATTTTTTTTTTAATACCGCGTTATGTCATTAAATTGCTTTGTTGACTTTTTTTGTTTTATATGCATTGCGGTACTAGTGATATTGTTTATATAGCTAGAAGTCGAGGTTGAAAATAGCGTTAACTAATTGTACTCAAAGTTAGGCGAGTTAGGACGTCTTACTAATATTCCTTGCTCATTATTCATACGCAGGAGTGTTGGCTTTTGTACTTTTTAAATTCTTATAAATCATACCAGTCCATATTTTAGGGTATTCTCTATAGTTATCTATATAAAATATTATTATAGTTAGTCACAACGATTACAATGAAGTGTTCATGGTTGATTTTGATGTTAAGCACGAACAAGTAAAAAGTAGAACATAAAGTAGATAGAAAACAAACGTATATAGGTATGTTAGGGCTAATACCCGAAGTGCGGCTATGCCTAGTTCTAGCCAGTAAAACTAAGCTAAGCTAACCTAAAAAGTAAATAACTAAAATAATTTGATTGTTGATTTTTGCGTAGTGTTTAAGTTTATAAAGATGATTAAAATTTGAATTGTGTTATTTTAAAAGTTTCTATTATGTTTACTTTTTCAAATAAATAATAACGTTTCTTGATTGTAGCTTGTTTTATTGTAGGTTGAACCAATACGAAGAATAGAACCTAGTTTTAACGACGTAGGATTGGCTACATTTAGTTGTAGCCAGCATAAAGAAGGCAATACCTAGTTTTAACCAAATGAAATCGGCTACACCTAATATTAGCCGTGTACATAATTATCTGTTACACTTAGGTTTAAAAACCGAAGTGCAGCTACACCTGGTTTTAGTCGGCTAGAACTAACTGTAGCCGCACTTCGGGTATTAGCCGTAACATATATATAAAACATAAAATAGAAATGGTTACAAAGCAGTCGTGCGTTTCAATATGAACGGTGGAACAGCCGCTATAAAATACAATTCAGATTTCAATTTATGCTTGAAGGGCAAGGTGACTGGCAGCATTCCACCGTGAGCTTAAAAAAAGGACTTATCGATCTAAAATTTTCGATTCCTTTTTCATTATATTAAACTATATCTCACGACGTGTAGCATACTCTTACACGTACGCTTGATTAAAAATATTCATCAAAAATCACATACATCTTTACACAAACTTTATGGAATTTTTCCCTTCATTTAATTCCACCCCGTTAAATTTTCGTATTATTACAGGAATAATAGACATGATTTGACTTAAATTATAAAATAAAAGATTGGGTGCATAATGTAGTGTCATAGATAATATACAAAAATGGGTAGTGTGATATTTGGCCTTCGCCACTTCTGTTTAAGAAAAATGAAAATACTACTACTGTCAAAAAACGTCAATGTCCGATTTGCTTTTATAAAAACAAAACAACAAATGGACTTCATGCAGACCATCTTCGAAATACAAACTAAATTTAGCTATTATTGTAGATTTGATAAGCTAATCAGATAATACATGTATAAATTAAAAGTGCGCAAGATCACGGCTATGTGTACCAAGCTTAGGTGACGGCTGGATTATCATCGGCTTTTTATTTTGAGACTTATTATTTGCCTGTTAATGGGTTGTGCTGCATCTTGCATACAGGAAGCGACTATGTCGTTGTTCGGGAGATCTTCAAACAATATTGCTGACGATGATAGAGCTAAATTGGAAAGGAAGCTGTATGTTGCTAAAGAGTCCCCGGAGCCCGAATTCGACCTTTCTGATTGTAATTTGCGACAAATACCGTCCGGCACGTATTCTATTTGCAAGGTCTACAGAAAAGAATATATATATTTACACAAAAACGATTTACATTCCTTGGAAGACGGCGGCCAGTTGTCTGATTTGTATCTTATTAAAGTGCTCAACATTAGTTCTAACAAATTTTCTCATCTTCCCAGTGACATAAAATATTTAGTTAATGTTACTGAGTTGTATGTTAGTGATAATATGCTAAAGAATATAACAGACAATATTCAATACATGGAGAACTTGCAAGTTTTGGATGTTTCGAATAATAAATTAAAAAGTCTTACACCGGTTCTTGGCAAGTTGAAATATTTAAGAAAATTAAATATTACTGGTAACAGAGAATTAACAGAAATATGTCCTGAATTATGTTTTGCAAGGAATTTGATTTGCTTGGAATTGGATATGGAATATATTACTTTTCCTCCAGTTGAGATTTGTCAGCAGGGAACAAGAGAAATAATGAGGTATTTATGTAATAAGATGAATGTGGAATATTCCCCAGCTGCTGAAGAAATTGAAGTGTTTTCGATTAGAGCATCTAATTCTCTATTGGATCCTTTTGCTAAAGCACATTCTACTACTTGGGAAGAACAAGAAGCTTCTATTGTCGCTCAAGAGAACAAGATACACAAAATAGCTAAAGAACAAAGAGAAAAATTCTTGTCAAAGGTTCTACAAGAACAATTAGAGTTGGACTCTGAAATAGCTAAAGTTCATGAACAGAGGGAGACAGAAAGACAAAGACTGATTAAGGCCATTCAAGATGATGAAAAAGAAATAGAATGTTTGGTTAATAATTTCATTCAATTTGAATACTTGAAACCAGAAATAATTCAGCAACAGCTTGCTCATGAACAGGCAGAGCATGAAAGGCTGCTTGAAATAACCAAACAAAATTATGATAATGTAAAGAAATCTGAGATTTTGAAAGCCATGGAAATGCTCCTGGAGGAAGACAGGTCAATACAATATTCTAAAAAACATTATGAAGACTCTTTGAATAATATTAAGCAGAGTATGTTGATGCAAGATGCAGAAATAGCTGATAAAGTAACAGATTTAATTAAAGCTAAAGATCAATCAAGGACAGTATTAGTGCAACAGTTTCTTGAAGATCAAGATATCCAAAAAGCTATTGTTGCCTCTTTGCTGGAAAGGGTGGATGCTAGAAGTTGGAGTCTGAATCAAGAAATATCCTTGATCTCATCTCACCTTGCCAGGCTGAGTGTTATAGAACAAGAGAAGAAGAAATTACATATAGCATACAACTACAATGAGTTGCTAAACCAGAGAGTGCAACTTGTGAACTTTTTGGACGATCTCTTCAATCAACAAAATAAACGGAGGAAGCAGCTAATTCAAACTGTAAAAGAAATGGAAAATGAAAAAAGCCAAACGAATGACTTTTGGTTGAAAAACTACCAAAAGTTGATAGAATCTGCCCCAAAGACTTTGTTAGATGTTGGTAAATGTTTAGATCCAGTTTTTGCTAACTACTTGCTACAAGAAGGTGTTATACACTGTTTACCATTTTTGGTTAAATTTTTGTTTTCTGGTGATGTATTAAGTAATATAACATTGGAAAAATTGAAAGAGAGTGGAGTTTCACTTTCAGCTGACAGAGATGCAATTATGAGAGCAATCAACTTTTACATTGGTATCAAAAATTCTGAAAATTCTAATGCTAATTATGAACAACCAACATCTATACAACCAAGTGCTCCAATAGAGGATGTCGATGAGAACAATTGTACTGGAGTTGTAAATGTAGTTGAAGAATCTACTCTGGAATCGGAGTGCGTGATTTGTATGGATGCAAAATGTGAGGTGGTGTTCATACCATGTGGTCACATGTGTTGCTGTAAAGATTGCGGGGAAAGTGTTGAAGATTGTCCCATGTGCAGATGTAGTATTGAAAGGACAATCAAAGTTATGATGGCATGAAACCTTGAATCAGGTAGGCATTGTATTTTCTGTATTTGTTCTAAATTATTGATCAAATCATGTTTTTGTAATGGAGCAATTATCACAAGGAAACTTGTATTCAGATTTTGAATAAACAAATATTTATTTACTAATTTACTTTTTTCTCTGAATTTCTGAATATATTGTAAAACCTAATAGTAGTTGATGTGGTGAAAAATTTAATGCCTATTTCAGCGACAATAAATATTAAATATATTAATTATTGTAATATATTAAAATTTATTATTATTTTTAATTATTTATATTAAGTTTATTAAAATATAATATTTAAATAAGTATATTAAATAAATAAAATTTACTTCTCTATGCATGAAAATGTTTTTTGTATATTATGAGATATGAGAATAATATGTATATTATGTATGTGGACTGAAAAACAAATCTATATAATAATTATATTTTTATTTCAGGATCTCAAAACAACAAATGAATTAACTTGAATATCTTGAAGCATTGTGGAGAATGGAAAGGATTCAAAGAAGTCACTAATCTTTAGTAATTTTGACAAGATATCATTATGCTTTTCATATTATTTATGAACATTGATGAGAAAAATAATAATACTGAATTGAAAAGAAAAGTGTAGTCTTCAATTTCGAAGGGTATTTAAAATATTAAAGATAATACAAATCATAATATTAATGAGTTATACTGTAATTATCAATTATGACTATAAATAAAACAGGAAAATATGCATTCTTGTTTTAAATGTTTATCATGCAATGATGTATTTGTGAGAAAACCCAAACCAAAAATATAGTTAATTAGTGAGGTATTATACAAATTCAAACATTAACTATGGGCCTGTACCATTTTTAATAATTTTTAAATTATAAAGAACATTAAAATTGTTATATAAAGAAATGCATATATTCCTTGCAAGATGCCACTATTTTGGTATTTCGCTATTATAAAATTTGCCTCATTTGTTATTAAAAAAAAAAATTATTGTACTCAATATCATGTTATTGATTAAGTAAAAAAAATGCTTCAGAGTAATTGTATACAGTTTCTGCAGATTTGCTGTTACTATCTGCTAAATGGGTGCTTGTACATTGATAGAGTATATCGTATTCAAGAATGGTTATTTTAAACTTATTGATTGTACAAGGGCTTATTGGTGGCTAACCGCGGAACTGATTCACACTTTTGTAATCAGGTGTATTGGTAATATGGAGTAGGTTATTTTTGAAATATCTATATTATATTACCATATTTGGTATATGGTATATTACCTACCACAGCTATTTAATAAGAAACTATAATCCACAATAGCAAAACATTTTATTATAAAAAGCTTGGAAACTTTGAGTCTACATAGAGACTTGTCATCTCTGTGTTTTAATGCGTTTCTTGGGTACTGCTCTGAGGAATTAAATGGTGGGGCGACTTGTGTCTCTGAAAATTGTGATATCCATAAGCGACGATAATCACTTAACATCAGGCGGGCAATAAAGTTAATAAGCAAAAAAAATATACTAACTTTATACCAATTAAATATCCCAGGAGCAAGTTTTTAAAATATAGGTACTACTGGTTTAATGATGAAATATGAGAAGTTAAATAATATTATTTATACTATATTATTATTATAGTATTTTTTTTCCTATAGTAATTACTCATCGTTTTAAAATAACGTTTAGTAACACTAGATGTGTTACAAAATATAATTTGAAGGTAATAATATTTCCTTACAATAAATATCATGTTGTTTTAAAAATTACTTAATAACGTGTTACTATAATCTAAATTACTTACGCTCATTGTAATTACTCGGATTGAGATATTATATTCATTAGCTTGTGTTATTTCGATTGTATTTTTACTCACTGCATAGTATTATTGTTTTGTTGGGCGGCGCATATATCAACTAAGCTTATTATATTTCCAAATCAGGAGTTTCTTGTTTAGTTCTACAGATCGGACTAAGATTATAGTGTGTTTTCTAATGTTTGTGGGATTACTGTTGGCCCGTGGGCCTTTCTAGTTTCACCAGGACAGGAGCGTGTTTTATGCTCACACGGTATCACGCATTCTATCCATTTCTACTACTAAGCAGCCATATCTTTTGGCTTAAGACCGGTAGATAGATAAGCAAAAAAACAGACTATTCATTTAAGTACTTTATTGGTAATAAAAAAGTTATTTATTAAAATATGTCGTCGCTGAATTTCTGATACAGTAACCTTTGTTTTCACCTGGCCTGTGTGCTTAGCGCCCTAGCGGTAAACGTAGGGGCGCTGTTCCAAATCCATACTTGAGATAACTTTTGTCCTTATGGGTCCATCAGATCCAATAACCCTTACATTAGACGCCTACAACTCTAACACTAGGAGCCGGCTTAGGGACCCCCGGTAATCATACTCGTGGAACTCGGCAAAGAGTTCGACGTGCAACCCTAACCTAAACATCAGCCCGCTGAGTTTATCGCCGGCCTCAGGGTCACCAGTAATCCTTCAATCAATAAAAAAAGATAACTTTTACGAGATCGAGAAGTTAAAAAACTCTCACAATTGGTAGAGTGAGAAAGTAAGTGCGGTCGTTGTCACCGCGCCGATCACTTTTTGCTACCTTGCTCTTGCCTAATAGGTAGGGAAAAAAGATCACATCCACCGGCCACTACTATTTTTGCGGTTCATACATTTCTAAAATCGCTCGGAAATGTCCTGAATCTTATTAAGACTCTTTGTCAATCTAACGGATTGTGCCTTGGTACCTTACTATTTATATATGTGTATCACTGTATTGTGTTTAACTATAGAGTGTACATATTCGAATGTTGATGAAAACGGCTGTGAGTACATACGTTAAGGTACGTATAAAAATATTTCAAAACCGTTTGTACGGTAAAAATGCAAAAAGGAATATCGGTTCAAAATATAATTGTTCCTGAGACTAAACTTAATAAAAAATATTGTTTAATGCAATTGTATTATAATAATTGTAATTGCTTAAATTGAAGTTTATTGATTAATTTTAAAGCGCTTAGGGAATCTTTTGGGCTCCCGATATCAAAACTTTATCATAGTTTAACAAAACGTAACAAAATTTCACCGCGATAATCTCTAATGCGATACAAAAAAAAATCGCATTATTATTCAATCGGATTGTGCAAAATATAATAAATATTGGTTAATCCTTGCCAATAAAAGCAGTTATCGGAGCTTTAAGGTTATCAATGTCAATAAGACTAGAATTCAATGCATCTGTTCATTGAAGAAAAGCAAGAACAATAGAAAGGGATAATATAAAAAAGAGTAGAATAAAAACAGGAGAACAAAAACCAGCAGTTTTTAGGATTCGTTTCTTGTACGTACGTTTTCTTGTCAAACCACCAGTGGTCAATATCGGTCTAGACCGATATTGACTATTTTGGATATTGACTAATTAATTGGAATTATTATTGTACATTTTTGAGCCCCGAGAAAGAATGTAATTTTGCTTTTGATGCCACTGCTGGGTATAGGAATTGGAAAACGGGAATTAAAATGCTCGTAGAAAGATAGTTAGTTCATTATAAAAGTATAAGACTATATTGAATTATATTACATGAATTTTACATATTTATAAAGCTCCGGTGACACATATTGAATAAGATCGTCAAACGATATTTGGATTAACAATTAATATTGTCTTCCGAATATGTTATGGTTGTAATAACAGTATACCTATGTTGATCTCGGCTGTCCTGAAGCCGCGTAAAATTGATTGAGATAAAAAGATAAAATGCGGATGTGAATAAAATCAAGTTTAATTCCTAATGGATAAATCAGTTCACTTTGTTCAATTATTTGAATTGGTAGTCCCGTTCCAGGAAGTGCTCAAGTTAATGGCGCGCAATATTTCCGACAGTGAGATACGTTTTGTGCTTGCAATGAATCGTGCTCAAGCCACAATTAACACTAATGAACAAAAATCTTTGGCTTTACTCAATCTTGTCGTATGGTTATGTATGTACCTATAACCTTTTTTTTTTTTTGGGCCGTGGGCCGAACTTCTTACGAGGTCCTTGCGCCTAAGGGGCGCGCGGGGTATGTGGGACTGGTCCGCGACTGCGAGACCGCGGGCTCAAGGATGTTTTCAGGGCCCTAGCCACTAAACGACTCCTCTGCACTCTTTGCCCAAGCGTCCGATCCCCTCCGAGGCCAGAACCCGGATGAGGTAGGGGGGTTACCGCGGTCAACACTGCAACCAGACAGCGCGGCTCACCCCAAGGACGCCCAGCTGACGGAGCCTTCGAGGCGAATCGAAGGCTCTGAAACGTCGGCCGTCTCGGTACGGCAGACCGTCAGGCCGCCCAGACGGTGCCGCTGGTGTCCCGGAATACCCCGCTGGACCAGAACCAGCCTGCCGGGTCGGGACGCGATACACCCTCAACCGGTTGCTCTTTCGAATCTCCTTGGCAGCGCGCTAGAGTGGTGGTAGCGCGCCGCCCGGCCTCTACACCCCTCAGGTCGCCCCTTGACCTTCACCGGGGGGATGTACCTATAACCTAGACCGAGTTTTTTATTAACTATAACTTGGTTGAATGTTTCAAAAAAACCATGAAAATATGATAGTTCTACAGAGTCAAAGCGGCCATTGTGTATATTAGAACAAAAGGCGTCGAACATTGAGCCAAATATTTAAGAGCTTTAACAGATTAAGTGCAAAGGGATGTCTTTGTTTATTAATTATTCATTTGTTTAGCGACTATGTTAACAGTAGGTATTTATTTCTCATTAAATTATTATTTGTAACAATTATGCAGTCGATGAACAAAAGGAGTAATGTATCGAACTGAATTATGTAGTATTGTGTATTTTGCTTAGTCATTAAATTGTTACTTCATATTATAGCAATAATTTATATTTAAACGTAATTAATAATATTTAATTAAATAATAGGTTTTATGCCATGGAATCTACATATTAACAAACGCAGTCAAAGCAGTTAAGTTGTGACCGGCTGGCTGCTCGTCCACCGATTTTCTTTTCTTTAAAAGCTATTGGCAATTTTTAGAGTTAATTTTTTTCTTTAAAAAGACATTTAATTACCAATTTCTCTTCTGTTTTTCAATCGTTTCTTTTATATCTTTTTAGTAACTATCTATGAGATTTAGTATTCGTAATGAAAATTTTAGAAATAGGCAATTTGTTTTTAAATGGTCAGTAAAAAGCAAAAGATAAAATGTGATACATAGAATCGAAATTTTGTGGTGTCAATCAACTATAGTTGAGTATCGATTCTTTGTCAAAACTAAACATAGCTAGTGCATCTAATAATATATTTTTTAAAAATTAATTCTCGCAATTTAAAAACTTTAGAGCACTGATTTTTAACACGTAATAATTTTATTTTCAGCAAAGTGAATCTACACCATTGAAAGATAATTAACCATGTTAACCAAAATAGTAAGCAATGTTGATTTAAAATTGTATTACGGTTTCACTATAAAGTAATATGTATTATGTTTTATTTAATATGGTTAGTTTCTTGGTGTTTTATAGCAAGTTTTTCCAACGTCAGTCAAAAATTATTCATGCGATAAAAATAATATTTTTTCTACCATAACCGAATTAACATTAAGTACGAACGAATAAAACAATGCAATAGATATATTCAACTTATAATTAACTTCATGGATAATTTTTTATCTGCCAATTAAGAATTCTACCTTTAATGTGAAACATAAAATATTTGTGATTGGATATTTTACTATAATTTTGCGATTCTTGTCACATTGTTTCAAATAAATTTATTTGGCACATTTTACAATTTCATTTCACAAACTCCCTCAAGTATTAATTTAATTTTCATGTAAACATTTATTTATTTAATAAAAAAGTTATTTATTTTAAACTACTCAAAACTCATTTACACTCCGATATCACTATCACTATCGCATTTAATAGAATGATTTTTTGGAACATAATCGCTCACTACTAACCGTACGTCGATGGTACTATGACAGTAACATTCTTTGGAGCGCTAACAAATACTAAGTTTCATCACATTTGGATGAATGGCTTAGGAACGCATTGGGGAGAACGAAATATTGAATTTTATTTAAATATTCTTCGTCTTGTCCTTATCCAGCATTACGCTGGGTTGGTGTAGTATGTGCTCTTTTTCGATTTTAGCCTATTATATGCCATGTCTGCACTCACACCCTTCTCTTTCATGTCCTATTTCATACATTCCATTCAAGTTTTCTTAGAACGTCCCTTCCTCATATTACCATTTGCCCCAAGCCGATCTTTTTATTATGATTGAAGGATTACTGGTGGCCCGGAGGCCTTGCCAGTTTCAGCAGGACAGATGAGCAAGCAAAGGCTAAGTCAAATAGATCTCCAATTCAGTGCTACATCAGTCAGAACGACTAAACACTAAAATAATGCAGTGAATATTGATGAGATCAAAACATAAAACCCTCTTTAAAAAAACGGGGAGTTGAACGTACCAAAGACAACAAAACTACTTCAGATTTATTCTGCAAATGTGCCAAATCGATTGGCAAGCCAAGTCAGTCAATTTTATTTATATTCCTCAATATAAATATAATTGACTGCCGTTTCAATTAGATTATGTTCATACGACTGTTCAAAAACCATTCGAAATGGAGGGCCCCGATTGTGGATGGTAAAAGGGATTTAATTGCAATTAAGATAAATTCTATATCACTTTCTCTATTGAATTGGGTTACGCGGGCGACCAAGTCACGACGCACCTGGTCCTAAGCGGTTAATGGGGCCCATAGATCCCGCAATATGAATCTCGTCGCACAACTCGAGGACGAATTATCAATTTCATTAAAACAACGCCTGTAATACATAGATCCTATAAAATAATTTATTTCTTTTAATCAGACATCAAAGAAACTTCTGAAGACAGCTTTGCTGACATTTATGTTTGCGTGGAAACTATTGAAAAGATTGTCTAAAAGCGGTGCTGGCAGCATGAATGCCGAGTCAACAGTGGTAGAATAAATAAAATGGCATTTTTATTCCGATCGCGTCGTAGTGGGGGCGTCGAAAACGCATGTCAGGACCTGTAAGATGGAAAGATCGGTATGAACATTTTAAAAGCACATTTTGCTACAGTGGTTGGAGTGTATAGAGAAAAACATTTTTTGTTATGATTTTTTTCCGTTCGTCTCCGATGATCATTTGTTATCAGGATAGTGTGTACATTTTTAAGGGCTTTCAATTATTAAGGTTACCGTAATCTTTTATATATCAGGCACTAGATGGGTGGACCAGCTCAGGACTCACTTGGCGTTAAAGGGCTACCGAAGACTGGATATCACACAGTTGTGAATGCCGCTATCCACCCTGTGGCTTGAGTTTGAAGTCACAGCTATATCTCGACAGTGCCACCATCAAAATTGGAGCGCATAACAGCTTCATGGCAGAAACAGACAGTTTAATTATACCAAGCCGTGTGGGTTTACTATAACTCTCTCGTATAGGTCGACTTAATATCGGAAAATAATGCGTAAAAATGCCTAAGCGCCTCTAATCTTTTTACACAGCCGCGAGGATTGCATGTCTTAGTCATAAAAAACCAAACTTTTTTTTATTGCCTTTGTTGGTAGACGAGCATACGGCCCACCTGATGGAAAGTGGTCACCGTCACTCATGGACGTCAGCAATGTCAGGGGCAGAGCTAAGCCGCTGCCACTAAGCCGCTACCATTAAGTACTCTCCGCAAATCTCGTTTGAAAAAGGACATGTCATAGCGCTCGAAAAACACCGTGGAGGAGTTTCATCCCAAAGCCGGATGGTACGTGACAAAAAAGGTCTTTGGAAACGCACTGTCGATTATGCATTAGAATAGTTGTAAATTGTTCCATTAGGTACCTACATACAAGCTTATGATAGCCTGTGAACTATTCTTAGATAAGTATGGAAATAAGTGTAGTTCGACGAAGAAACGTTGGAACGAGGAAATTGAATTGAAACGAGCTCGCGATTCAATATCTGTAATGAAACTAAAACCGGAGTCTACATCCTTTCTTATATTATGTTTTCATTTTCCAACGGAATTGGTTCGAATTCTTGTATTTCCAGAGACCTGATTGAATAAAATTGTGGGACCGTATCTACATATCTTTTTACGATAACTATATAGTATATTCTGTGGTCGGAAATGGATAAAACGTTACCTACGTGTGCTTTATTTTAACAGGCAACATTAATTTGTCTTTATATATCACAACCTTTCAATAGGTTAAATATTCGAAATGACCCCATTGAGAGAGTATATGAGGCGCGTAACTTGGGCCTACTGGTGGACGCAGGTCTCCGGTTTAAGAAGCATGTCACTGAGATGGTCCGCCACTGCTTCTATCGCTTGAAGGTCCTGTACCGCATCCGCAATTATCTCAGTGAAAAACTTCGGATTCAACTCGTTGAGACACTGATTCTTTCGAAACTGAATTATGCGGACGTGGTATACGGACCAAGATTACTTAATTCAACTGAGCGCATATTACAGAGAGTACAGAATGCATGCATGAGATTTTGCTTTAGCATCCCACCACGATCCCATGTTACGCCGATAATTAATCAAAGTAAAATGTTGAATTTAAAGTTGAGAAGGAAGTTGCATTTTGCTTGTTTATTATTTGGAGTCGTAAAATTGCAAACGCCGAATTATTTGTATCTTAAGTTGACTTATTTAGGAGATGGCGGTAGGCAATCGCGACAACGCTCCCAAGTGTTTGCGACTCCTCGACACTGCTCTGCTGCTTTTAGAGGCAGCTTCCGCTACTTGGCCTCTAAATGCTGGAACAATATTCCTCCACCTATCCGGCACCAGAGAACGCTAAGGTCCTTTAAAACAAATTTAAAAGTATATCCTTTGAATATACAAGAAACATTCGAAAATATCAAATATAATTACTCAGTACTATAATTAATTGTGCTTTGCAACTGCAATTTTTATTTAATTAATTTAATAATGTCATTTTGTTGTCCTTTTCATAACTGTTTTTTATTATTATTATTCATGTTCCTTTTATTTTTTAATATATTTTACAATGTTGTGTATTGGTCGGTCTGATGCTGGAGTGCGCGTCACTCCGCAGGTGCCGGCGGAAGATCAGCGCCGCAGTACCGATTGTTTCTTTACCGTTAGGCATTGCTGAGCCGGTAACCATTTCCAAGCCTCGTTATTTTTGTTCTTTTTTATTTATTTTTTGTACTTAATTTGTGTTTGGAATAAATGTTTATTATTATTATTATTATTATATGGCGTATGATCTGGGCATCAAGTAATAAAAAATATGTTCTTATTGTGCCCTCATCAAATGGGACATGCAAATTTGGTAATAGTATAAAAATACATATACATATGAATCTAATTCGCTCAGAAATTATTCGGTTACTCAACCTTTTTTTTTTTTTTAATTAAAACATTTGAGGCTATTTCGGTTGAGGTTAATTAATCTAATTACTTTTTAAACGAGGTTTAAATGAATATAGTTAGTGAGTAATGTAATAAGCATAGAATGTAATTAGCTGCAATCATTATTCGTGCAGAGTCGTGCAACGGTCGACCCCGGCTAATTTACATTTATTCTGATTGTATCGCAGATAAATTACAATTCAAATTATGTATGTGATTTCAAACTTTAATTCAAATTCAAATGTTACGTTAATTTTGGAAAATAAATAAATAAATATAAAATAAATAGATATAAATATTTAGTAACAATCACGCCACGTTAACTGGTCCCGTGATAAGTTCGTAAAGAACTTGTGTTACAGGTACCAGATAACGGAAATAAATGTAAGATTTTTATTATACACATACATCTATTTTATATACACCCATAACCCTAGAAAGACATTTATATTTATCATACAAATATCTTTCCTTGGCGGGATTCGAACCCGCGACCCCCTTGTGTAGTGATCATGTCACTTACCACTACACCAGACGGCCGTTAAATGAAATTTGTGTGCGAAATAATTTTGACGAATTCCCAATAATAAAAATACCAGCTTTGGTATGTTTTACTAATGGATAGAATGGAATTAATCTGTATAGCTTTTCAACATGGAACGGCACTGAACTAAATCCCATAAATTGTTTAGTAACATCATATTATAGATTTAGCTGTCGCGGTATAGTAAAAACTCTAAAGAAGGTTTGTGGAGTAAAGCATTCAGTTTGCTCCAGGCTTTTTCGCTTTAGTAGGTAAGTATATGTTTCTTTCAATGATTCTGTTTGCTTTAATTTAAAAAATATATATTTCTGTTGGATGCTTGGGTTTCTTGAATAAAACTTCCAAATAGATCTTGAGCTTGTATTTTCTTTATACAGGTTTTTCCTTAATTTTTATGTTGCAAACAAGTTAGCTTAGCACGGCGATTAATTAAAGTGTAATGGTATAGGTAACATAAATAAAAATTTCAACATTGCTCCTTAAAATTTATTAGGCGCTAACAATTTCCTTTCTTGCAGTTTATTAAGACTTTAAACGACTATCTTAAATATACTGATATATAAAAGTATGTAACCACTTAACACTAAGTTGGCCTTCAGTTTGTTCATCAAACTATTTACAAACAATCTAGACAATATAAGTGAGATAAGACTACTTTCTTGAAAAATAGGGCAGGGTTAAAATTATTTTAGTATACACAGTATAAAATAATCTTTGTATAATAGTGTGAATGTAAGAAATCAGGATTATAAATTTAAGGATACGTGTTGTAATCTATGGTAATTTTATAATACTGATTTATATTAGTCTATGGTTACTTGTTAAAAATATGTCTGTCATGGTTCCCTCTTTCTCTTTCCGTGAATATAATTGTCTAAGAACACTACTGGTCTCCTTTTATTGAAAACCTCAACAATAAAAAATAACCATTCTTAAGCACTATGTAGGAAAGGTAACGTTTTTTTGTTCAAAAACTGATTTACTCGTTTTCGATTAAACGCCAGTAAAGGAAATTCATGTCGGTTTCGCGCCGAGGACAACTAGATTTCCGGTCAACTTGACCCATTTTACTCAATGAAACAAAACACAAAAGCTTCCTCAAATACTTTTAAAGTTGTTTAGTTCAAGTGGAAAACGGACTAGGTATTAGAAAGTATATCATCAATAATTTATAGACTATTGATTCGTTAGAATACAATAACAATTCAATAATCCACGTTTAATTAGACATTTCAAGGTGAATACCGCTCTAGCCCCAGACTTGGTAGTTATATTTGTATGTTATTATAATGAAGCGGCTGCTCAAGTCAGTACACGTGACAGCTTCGCCGTAGAAATAGGTAGATTTGTGGTATCTACCTGTTAGGACTTACAATATGCCCACCAGTAATTAGGGTTTTGAAACGCTCGTCCTTACGGATCCATCTGATCCAATAACTCTTGCATTAGACGCCTTCAGCTCTAAGGCTAGGAGTAGGTTTGGAGACCCCGGTAACCGTACTCGTCGATCTCGGCAAAGAGTTCGACATGCAACCTAACCCATGCATCAGCCCGCTCAGTTTCTCGCCGGATCTTCTCAGGGGGTCGCGATTCCGATCCGTCAGTAGATTCATTCGCGAAGCAGCTGCTCTCGAGTTGTTAGGTCTCCTTTGGAGGCGCTTGGGTAGCTGTTAGCTAATCCCACCCCTCCCGGTTGAGCCTTTGTTCACCAACCTATCCTGGTGAAACTGGAAAGGCCTCCGGGCTACTAGTAATCCTTCTATTATAAAAAAAGGGTTAAAATATTTTTGTGAATAAAAAAGTATTTATTTAAATACTACTTAACTATATATTATATAAAAAACAATAAAAACTTAAATACAATGTTTTTTTTTAATAATTTTTTTGCACTTTATACTTGATCGAGGTCAGGGCTCACCACGTGCTAAGTGGTTATAGTAGCCCATAGACATAAATAATCATGTACATGTGTGCAGCAATAGCAAAAGGTGTGTCATTTAGAGTGCATTAATTAAATATTAGCAAAGAAATATTCTTGCACGTGCCAATTCTGTTGCTCTACGGTAGTCATCAACTATGATTGTTCTGCTAATTAAAAATGAAGGATTACACAAAAAGTTTGTTTCTTAATATATGAATTACGTCCTATGTAGAATTTATTTATTGTATACAAGGCATTAAATTTTGTAAGCAATAATGGTTTCATATTGTCTAATTAGCAACTTTTCTAATAATAAATTGAATTCAGAAAAAATATATTTATTTAGATATATATGCATACTCGTAGTAATCATAATAATGTATTCCAACATTAAAACTTAATTATTAGGGATTACGATGATCCACTTCGATATGGCTATGAATTACGAACATTAATCTACTTGCAAAGTGGATGTAAATGTATATATGCTAATCAATTTTGTGTGCGTTTAATTATAATGTGAATAGGAAACATTGACACGGTTTGTGGAAATTACAATTATTACTGCAAATAGATTACAACACTAACAAAAAATGTGTATAAGCAATTCACTGTATTCAAATGTTATTCTGAATTCAAAAAATATCGGTTTAATACGTGAAGCAAAAATTTTGTACCTTATTTTTACGAAAATTGCGCGGACGGAGGAGTATGAAATTTGCCACACTTATATTGATCAGAGCGCGGAGGGCCCAATCTCGGCGGTCCGTGCTGGAGTCATGGTCCGGACGGCTGGCTGATCCTTCGGGTGGTCGTAGGACCGTCGAGGCGATTCGCCCAGTCCTTGTGGATTGGGTGAATCGTGACAGAGGACGCCTCACTTTCCGGCTCACGCAGGTGCTCACTGGGCATGGTTGTTTCAGTGAGTTCCTGCACCGGATCACAGCCGAGCCGCCGGCAGAGTGCCACCATTGTGGTTGCGACTTGGACACGGTAGAGCATACGCTCGTCGCCTGCCCCGCATGGGAGGGGTGGCGCCGTGTCCTCGTCGCAAAAATAGGAAACGACTTGTCGTTGCCGAGTGTTGTGGCATCGATGGATCGACGGATATTCTGTCTTCTTTTCATTGCTTAGATGGGTGGACGAGCTCACAGCCCACCTGGTGTTAAGTGGTTACTGGAGCCCATAGACATCCACAACGTAAATGCGCCATCCACCTTGAGATATAAGTTCTAAGGTCTCAAGTATAGTTACAACCTGCCCCACCCCCTACCCCAGCCCCACCCTTCAAACCTAAACGCGTTACTGCTTCACGGCAGAAATAGGCAGGGTGGTGGTACCCAACCGCGCGGATTCACAAGAGGTCCTACCACCGGTAATTACGCAAATTATAATTTCGGTTTTCATTTTTATTACACGACGCTATTCCTTCACCGTGGAAGTCAATCGTTAACATTTGTTGAGTACCGTATTTCATTAGAAAAATTTGTACCCGCCTGGGATTCGAACACCGGTGCATCGCTTCAGCACGAATGCACCGGACGTCTTATCCGTTAGGCCACGACGACTTCTTTACTGTTCTTCTCCTCAGGTCCTCTTTATGGTTCACTGCTCCACTTAGTTTTCCTCCCTTGTTTCTAAGAAAACAAAGATTAATCACATCGATTAATCTAACATTAATTTAACATATATGTCGGCGCACGTCAGGGATGGCTAAGCGGTAGTTTCCGTTATCACTCGTATTTGGTTGAACTCAGTTTATAAAAAGTCAATAAAACCTTTTGAATAATAATTATTGAAACTCAACACACACAACTTTCACAATGACAGGATAAACCGACAGTTTCGTTGCACATACCGACAGACCGACTGACTGACTGACTGACTGACAGAGACTCACTGACTGAGACGGACGGAATGACTGTCTCACACGGAATGCCACGACTCTGTCCACGTACCGCCATTTTATAACTGTGGCGTTACGGAGTCTACCCTTCATTTTGTGATATTTATCAAAACAACATTTCATCATTTAATAATAATCAAAACCACCGTCTAAATATTACTAAAAGTCGTCAACCACGACACGGCCATTCTGTTACTTTGACGTTTGTGTATCGTTGATATTCCGAACTATTGACCCGGATGCGACATATATATATTTTAACGGTTATCAATTATTAGGAGTCAAAACATTGTTTATATACTAAAATTGTTGTAAACAATAAGGGCTATTGAATCGTCTACTGAATTTCAATGCCGTTACAATAGGATTAGTAGTCACTAGTACTTTTCTGCTATTTCGGAACAGAAGTTATACGAGAATTTTAGTTCAGTTCTCGAGTAGAAGTAATCCTTTCAATTAGTTCGGGATCAGCCGATTCCAGGATTAAAACAACTTAGTACGGAACCGCTTCACGTTAACTTCGAATGAACGAGTTAGTTCCGGATTTCATGTCGTAATTAACTGTTCAATAAGTAATTTTTAACCGATTTGAAGAAAAGAGGTGTCACTCACATCAAATATTTCGAAAGATTTTGATACGGGCTATATTATGTTGACCGGTTTTATTAATCATTAAATTTGTTTTAATTTGTAAATATAGATAGCACCGAATACTTAAATTTCAAAACAATCATTACTATATTAGGCGAATGAACTCACGGCTTATGTTGTTGCAAGTTGTTACTGGAGGTCATGCACCTAGTATACTCGTAGCATTCTACCAACATTTCTTTTAAAATTATTCGGTATTAATGTCAATTTCAAAATAAAACAGGAAATGTTGTACATAAAATCAAAGAAAATCTTGAGGTTTTAGTAATCGCGGTCGAATTTCGAATCCTTTGGACATCAAATAAATAAAGAAATGAGGTCGTAAGAAATGCGACTATTTAAAGTTATCTAAACCAAATGTAACAATGACGTATACGCACGATTAATCTCTGGTTTCTTTGGTCACGTCACAAGCGACAGATTAAAGGCTTAACTTGCTAATGGGAGCAAGTTGGAAGACGAGGCATTTAGTATGAGGAAGTTAAGCTAAATGTCCCGCAAAGTTCACGTTCGCAACGTGGCCGCGGAATGTAATCGATTGTTTGACGTTTTGAAATACACACACATAACAATTAATGGTAGTAGGTACATTATTATTATCAGATATAAACACATAAAGCTATTAAGTATAAGTCAGAAAAACGACACCATTCGGAACTCACGTGTTCACTTATATGTTTTTTTTATAGCTTCACAAAAGTCGAACCTCTTAAAAAAAAAAAAAGGAACGTTTATAAGAAATTTTTAATCTAAGCTGGAGTGTATTATATTCAAAATATGGCGGTAATGTAGATGTATTTTATATAAATAGTGTATAAACTGTCGATTTTTAGGAAAGGGACGACAAGCTCACTGAACCACTTTTTTGTTTCTATTGTTAAGTGGTCATCGAATGGGCATCAACCACGTCAGTGTCACCGCTAATCTTGAGACATGAGTTCTAAGTCTCAGTTTTCACAGTAGAACGCGATTTAAACGCCTACATTTCTGAAATGAACGTTGACAAAGCGATAGCAACAATAAAAAAGCGATAACCTTTAAAATGTTTGATACAAGTTTACTAAAACTAGCCCGCCACTAATGTCATTCAGGGCACAGCAAAATTAATTTACTGCACCGCCACTGAAATAAATTTGCAAGCTACGTGGAAACTTATGGACGTGATTTTCTGATGAATATATAGAAAACAACTTTAATACTTGAAATATGTTTGTTATTTTAAACATAAAAGAATCTATATATTAATACGTGAAGGAAAAACTTTGTATCCCTTTTTACGAAAATTGCGCGGATGGAGGAGTATGAAATTTCCCACACTTATAGAGAATATAGAGAAGGAGTGCAGAATGCTAATTTTTTTTTAAATTATGCCTAAAAATACATTAAATCAATAAAAAAAAGCATTACACACACTAGGTACCATGTATTTGACGCACACACGTATGCGTACTATATAATTATTGTCAAAGTTTGTTCTTGATGTCTGTGGTCAAATTGAGAATAGATTAAATATTGTTTGTGTTTATTAATATTTTTCTATAGTGTAGTCTTGGCGAAATTTGTGATTATAGAAGTATTTTGAATTGAATATTTGAAAATAGAATCATAATAGAGTACAAACTTACAATTTCAATTAATTATAATTACTAGAGGTCCCGCAGTAGTCGAAATTCGACTATAATTAATTAGAATTGTAAGTTTGTACACTATTGATTGTATTTTATACTTCTATAATCACATATTTCGCCAAGACTACATCTATTCTCAATTTGACAACAGACGTCAAGAACAAAAGTTTGACAATAAATAGTATGCGTGCGTGTGTGCGTCAAATACATGGTATGTAGTGTGTGTAATGTTTTCTTTATTGATTTAATGTATCTATTATGCATTATTTAAAAAAAATATTAGCATTGTGCACTTCTTCTCTATATTCTATATAAGTGTGGAAAATTTCATACTCCTCCGTCCGCGCAATTTTCGTAAAAAGGGATACAAAGTTTTTGCTTTACGTATTAATATTTAGATAGTCGAATTTCGACTACTGCGGGACCACTAGTAAGTATTTTAATGTACGGGGTATGTATTATGCGATTTACATAACACAAATATAGGGAACAATTTGTTTGTCGCGTGATTTTACAAAATGGTATCGCATAAAATGAAATTACTCAACAGGGTGTGCTTAATTTAATTTTAATGTAAAATACGGTGATTAATTTTTTGATCGTTTTTAGATTTTTTTTTACTAATTGAAATTTCATGCGGAAGGAAGGCATCGGTCCGGAAATCATTACTGCGTGCATCGTTCTACTAACGTAACTTTGAAAGTTTGACATTACACAAAAAACAATAATCGTTTTGTTATATAAGTAGCGGCCCTGCAAACTTGAGAGCTTGTACTTACTTGCCTGCGACAATCGTATGAAGAATTTGTTTTTTTGAGCAACGACACCATTAAAATTTTCTAAAATCATTTCTACTATTAAACATTTAATGAATACTAAGAAATCAAACTTGCAAAGCTACAAAGTGCTACTATTTAAGTAGCCTACTGGTTTTTAATGAATTTGACACTAGTTTTGTTTATGAAATCACTTTTTTAAAAGATAACATATTCCCGTATTATGATCATGTACCTTCCTTTCCTACCTATTCGCTGGTAGTTTATGGGGCTATTCCAGCTAGGCGCCGACGAGTTGATGAGCTCGCGGACTGTACCTGTGAGTATTTGCTAACTCTAGACCTAGCAATGACAATGCTTTGCAAAATCAATCTCACCAGATCGGAATCGCGACCCACTGAAAAGATCCGGCGAGAAACTCAGTGGGGCTTGACCAGAGCCGTACTATTTTGAACAAGCATAAATAGCACGTAAAAAAGCTACCGTACCTGCCGGTAAACATTACTAATTCGTTACACAAAGTTTTCACAAGAGCAATAATTGAAATTACGATTATTTCACGATCTAAGACGGCTTCAAAGAGATTCTGAAAGATGTCGTAATTGATATCAATTAGAATTGTGCTAGCAATGGCACGCCGCAGGCTCCTTACAATAGACTATCTCTTCCGAGAAATAGCCTCGGGAACTCGGCTCATTCATTCCTCGAGATCGACCTCCTGATAAATTGTTTTTGGTGAACTTCGTTAATTCCATACGGGGCTTCATTGTACTGAATAAATAGGTAGTTTATGCCCGGGGAAAATATATTTGAGACGATAACGTGTAACGATGCCTCGAAGTCGTATTTTACTGTGGACGATTCTAAGTAATTTCTCAGTTCTAATTAACTTTTGAACAACTAACTGGATTCTTAACGTGTACCGACGTGTGATTTCATTTGTATTATAATTTGAAATACTAGTTTTTTTTCCCTACCTAAGTCTGAAGAGGCTATTTCAGCGTAACCTTAACTAGTAGGTGAGATCACGGGGCTCAAACCTGACGACGTTGCTAACACGAACCCTAGCAAGAGCCGTGCTTCACAGAATCTACTATCGGATCGGAAACGCAACCCACTGAGAAGGTCCGGCGAGAAACTCAGTGGGCTGTGTCTGTGGGTTAATTTACTCGTTGAGCCCTTCGTCGCAAGCGTCGGGTTCGACGAGAACGATGACTGGTAAATACTCGTATATTTTATTAGCCTACTTATTTTACATAGTCTACCGTAGACTTGTAGATTGCTACTAACATTTGAGTCGACTATTATCAAAGCCGGCAATGTGACTTTTGGACAATTATCGGTAAATCAGAAAAACGAATTATTGACTTTGTATTCCATAGGCAGTCACAAAACTCTTCTGAACGACATCTTAGATAAATAACAGGTTAACTATTAACCTTTATTTAATGCAGGTTTTGAACCGTATTCTTTGAAGGAGACGATTATATTCAAATCAATCTGTATTGACATATCAATAAAAAACTTTTGTCCAAATGCACAGATTGCCACCTTTGATAATAGACGACTCATTTTTAAGGCCGTGACATATTTACATGAGATTCTTTATTTTAAAATTTTCTTTTAAAAAACAGAACTGAATAATAACGAGTAGGCTTACGTGGCATATTAAAATTTCATCCAAACTTTTATACGGGTAGGCCAACTCGTAACTTTTCTTTTGACAAGTTTTTCCGATATTCGCGGCGAGTCGAGTTCGAAGAAAACTTTACTTTCGCTGCTGTATACGTGACAAAATATATATTTATAATAAAATAATGGGTTTGTGAACGAAGTATTTGCTAATATTCGATCTAAATTCAGTTAGGTACTTTTCGATTCGGTAGGTTATTAACGATTCGGTTGCTACAAACTCCCAAAACTATTTTTATTGTTCTGAATACAAAATAACGGATCATTTGTATATTATGTTAGCGTTACGATTTTATTGCTGAAATTATTTTTTTATTCAGTTTTGATTACTGTTATAATATAAGCGCATATATGTATATACGAGCGACAAAATTTTGATTAGTCAAATATGAATTCGAATGTTATACCGAGCATTCGATATTTTGTTACAAAAAGCAGAGACAAGGTACGAAGATTACAACTAAAGTATTCCTTTTAAGTATTAAGTAAAGTGCCGAGTGATCCGAACACGGTATTAGGATGAAGCAATAACGGCAAATAGAAATATGAACATCAGCGGCCCGCTGAGTTTGTTTCGCCGGTTCTTCTCAGGACTGTGGCGGCTCTTTTTGGAACCGGTGGTAGAGTTAACATTTTTATTTATATTTTGACATTCAACAAGTGTGTTATGCTGACATCTAAGTTGAAATAAATGATTATGAATTTGAATTTGAATTTGAGCAAAATTATACGCCAATTCTGTAACTATCAGTAAAGGTTCTCGCAGAAGTGCAACGGCTGTAGCTAAATAACTAGCCCTACCTAACTATATTACTGTTTGTAAGCGACCTAGGTTACAATATTGCAAAATGAGTTAATAAATATTGTGGGGTTTCTCTCTAAAAGCTCTAGAATTAATAGTTCAGTAAGTGTGAAAGCCTTTTCGAGTCACGATAGAATCCAGACCGACTGGTGACTAACGAAATTGGGTATTGGAAATAGAATTATAGGGAGGCTTTGAAGCTGCATTGGCGACCTCTTTGCTATTGAAATTGTAGATGAATTCTAAATTCCAGTGTGTTATGTATGATCACAGTAGTACTGTCATGCAAGGATTTATTTGCTTTGAAGCCGTGGTGAATAAGTTCTGAATTCAAATGCATTATGCTTAGATAAAGATCATATTGGTTATGAATGAAGTCACATTTGGTAATTAGGGTGTGATGTGACAAATATTCTTGAAAAAGTGAACTGCTGTAATTTAACCTTTTTTCATTACATGGATTTTTTTTTTTTTTCCATCGGAGAAAATCGCCGGATTCCCACCCGCACGGCAGGTGGGGTATGTGGGAGTCGAACCTCACCAAAAACTCCTGCCGCTCACAGCCGGCGCCCTACCCCGGACCGGGCTGGAACCCAGTCGGAGCTATTGAGACGGCGGGACAGGGTTTACGCAGAGCATATTACATCCATCCCGCCGTCCCCCAGACGCCGGACCGGCGGCCGCCAGCGACACGACCGCCGGTTCCCTCGGTCGACGGGCCAAGAGCCCGCACTAATGGCGCCGCGCTACACCTTCCCCCGGAGCGGTCGGGGGAACGCGGCCTACCACGCCGCCCCATGCCTAGGCTCCTCTCCGCACAAAGCGGGTGGAGCCCGAAGCTCTTAGGGGGCCGGGTTACGGACGGGACCCCGATCCCGACCCCTGCTCGGCGGCGGCGGATTTCTGCGTAGTGAGGAGAGCTTTGCCTCACTCGCCCCGCCGCCTCCTTCTGGGTGAAGTTTACCGCCTACCTGGTGTTAAATAGTTTTCTGACTTTTTGACATTCATATGGTGAATGTCGACAACAACTTTGAGATCTGGGGTAGAAATCTCAACTTTTGTAATGGCTGTCCCTCTATTGAAATCGAAACGCAAGATTTCTTCACAGTAGAATGGTGGCACTTACTTAAGTGTGCTTGTGTTCTACGACTGGTAAATGTGGTATAACGTTTCAATGAAAACCACACTTAAATGGCTATACCACATGTTAACTTAAAATAGGGCTGGTGGAGAATTTATTCTGTTTTTATTAAACTGCTAATTTAATTGTTTTAACAGCGGAAGACTAAAATATCGAGTTAACATTTTTCTTCGTAATCTGTTCACTAATACTGCTGTATAATAAAGATGATTAGACTTTCACGGTCAGTTGAGTGCTTAAAGCGGTTCTTTTTGCGGTTAATGTTACGTTAATGGACCAGAATAATAAAAAGAGATGTCTCTTTCACTCTTTTGTACGTAAAATTTAATAGTTTTAATAGATATACTTACCACGTTGGTTTTCGCTTAGCAGGATGTCTGTGACCGTCTTTAGTTGTATGAAATACATCGATTTCGTGAAACCTCTCGCGCCTCTCCTATATATTAGACTGATGGTACTATGACAGAAAGCTGCCAAGAAAAACAATCAGCAACTAACGTTCCTTGTACCAACTTTCATCACAATCCTATGAAATGAAATGGTTTGGACTAAAACGCATTTTGTTTTATTCTTTCGTATCAATTGGTGTTGGATCAAAGTCTTTGGATACTGGTACAAATTTTTATAAGCTCGATGTCATTATGTATTACCGTCATGTTACGTTCATATTCTAAAGTCCTTTTGTTCTCATTCGCGTATGTAGTTGGTAATCTACTATGAGCTTTTAAGCTTTCAATATGTGCCTAATTTCGATTCACGTGACCGTAGCACTCACAGAAATGTAGCACTCGTAGTAGCTTTTCAGTAGTAATGGCAACACTGAGATTCAATGAGCAAATCCAATGACTGACGCTCGTAAAACTTTTTTCGGATATTCCTATATGAATTTTAAATATGACACACCAGCCAGCCTCTTCGTTGCGCATATTTTGTATTTTTTACGTGCCTATTTGAATAATTATTAAGGAGGATTTTTTTAATAAAAAAATTGGCACTTTATTTTATTACGATGTAAACGTGAAACCACTAAACGTGCTTTCAGCTGAAAGCATATTCTAATTTAAACAATCTGGTGATTGTAATAATAGGCTTTGGTAATGAAATATAAGTGCCGCAGGGTGATTCCTGATAGGGATTTTCTCTCGAGCAGGGTCGGATCAAGAGCTCACATTGATTTGGTATGTATTGTAATCTGATTACTCTTTATATTAAAATATGTATTGTATCTTTCTTATTAGTGTTTTCATCGGTTAATTACTTCATAGCCCACCTCTGTCAAGTAGTTACAATAGCCTGTAGAAATCACAATGTGAAGGTAAGACTTTACAAACTAGAAGGCATGGCCGCTTCGCAGAAGAAAATAGAGGGTATGTTGGTAGTCTACCCAAGAGGGCTACTAAATATGCATGTTAATGCAAGGCCCTACCACCCGTAAATACTTAAGTATATATTATTGTGATATGTCGCTTCGGAACACACGTGTTAGTTCTTATTTTATTAACAAAACTAACTCCTACCAGAGTTTGTTTAGTCTCAATGAGGACTTCAGTTGTTTTCATTGGTTTATTTGAAATTATAATTACAACGTCATTTGTGCTTTTTTTAAAACGATAACATTCAATGTTTTTTAGATTCTTTAGCTCCCTAATGCATGGATCTAACGAAATGGAAATATTTCCTCATACAATTTCATTATAGTCATAGAGATATTTAGTTAAGAGAGATAGAATAAAAAAAAATGAGTTGTAAACTTTTTAATAACTACGGTCACTTCGTCCAGAAGCTTTTTAAATTTAGAGTACAAAATTGCAAGCCATAAATCAGTTACGATGCTCGACTGCTGCCAAATGGCGGTTGTAGATTTTTTTGAATCTTAATAAAACTCAGCTTAACTTGAAAGAATTTAGTGCGCAATGTAGAATATTTATCTAGAATAAAAACCAACGGATCGGGTATAAATACTTAGTTTTAGTGAATACTATACTATACTATACTATACTATACTATACTATACTATACTATACTATACTATACTATACTATACTATACTATACTATACTATATCTAAATATTAATCCAGGTTAATTAAGATGATGCAAATATTATTCCTAATCGGTTTATCCATTCTTACACGATTGAGTAACAGACATCTAAACATACAGTATTTGGTAAGCGAGCCTCTTTAGATATTAATGATCCTTATCATGACAAGAAAGAATGTATTCAAAACCTAAGAATCTCACTGAAGCATTGTCATCTAATTAATTCTAGAAAGAATTAGCGCACCGAACAAGGATAATGTCAAGTCGTCTATATCGCTTCGTAATTAACGAAGCAAATTGAAAACGTCCTGTGATTAGATTAATAGGGCGTTACGGAGCGGTCCCTCTATGGGCTCACGCTAATTAAGAAGTTTCCTTTCAAATCGACATAAATTTTATTACGTCAGACTTGTCCTTAAAAGTTCGGCCTCCGAAATTAAATTAGTTGAAAGATGAATCGAATTTCTAATTTAAGACCGGGACGGAAACCAGCTTAGGAAACTGTCTCTAATTAGCTTTGAGTTTCTTAAGCGTTCGTTATAATGTTTTTTTTTTTTGTCTTGTCATTGAAAATTTTATGCTTTAGTAGACTAATTGATTTTTTTTACGTTTTATTCGTACTTTTGCATTTTTAATCATTCCGAAAACGTATGTATGTATGAATGTACTTTTTGTAAATCTTCTTTGGATACTAACATTAGGCAGGTATTTTGTAGGTAATTTATCAGAAAGCTTACAATTAATTATTTAAAAAAGATTATGGATATAATATCGATCGAATAAAAGGTATCGAATCTCTTCATTGGATTCGCTCATCTTGACAGTACGAAATATAAATAAAAATCACACATTTTCTTTTTCATTTTTCCGCGCGGGTAGGTACCACCACCCTGCCTGTTTCTGCCGTGAAGCAGTAATGCGTTTCGGTTTGAAGGGTGGGGCAGCCGCTGTAACTATACTTGAGACCTTAGAACTTATATCTCAAGGTGGGTGGCGCATTTACGTTGTAGATGTCTTTGGGCTCCAGTAACCATTTAGCACCAGGTGGGCTGTGACCTCGTCCATCCATCTAAGCAATAAAAAAAATAAAAAAAAATTTGGAATTATCTTCTTTAAAATTTAAACTTTTAATGATACCAAAACCAGCTAGATACAAATAGTATAGCCAAAGAGGTTTTATTACAAGTTCATACATACTATAATGATACTATAATGCGGAAAGACTTTTTCCCTAACCTATTATCACCTATTTGTCCTTATTGTATTTATTATAAGTGAGTAGTTATTTATATTAAGTTATTTTCTATATATCGACCACTATTAATTTCTATATGGATGGAAGGGCGTCATTACTTTTCTGACTGATCATTAGTTGAGTCTCTAAATCCGAATCCTTAACATACGTGCAGGTATGAGCGAGCCCCCCCTGTTACATATAGAAATGAAATTCTGGTAGGTTCAACTCGCTGAAATGCTTAAGCGCCTAATTTGGGGCCATTTATTATACAGATTTTGTTGTTACTGACTGAAACTTCCCTATGTTCAAATGTTTCTGGCATAATTTATAGGCAGCTCATAACGTTAGTTTTTTTAATTCGTGGGTGGGTGAACGAGCTCATGTCCCGTATGGTATAAAGTGGTAGCTATAGCCCGTGGACATATCACAATGTGAATGCTGCCACCCTAATACGTGATGTCCAACTCTCAATATCAGATACCGATGATGGCAGATAGGATATGCTGCCCATTCTCCGACTCTTCATTTTACGACACCCACGGCAGGAGATGGGGTGGTGCCATTTTATTCTGAAACTAAAATCAGATACTAAAATCACCACACATTTATCTATACTAATATTATAAAGAGGAAAGATTTGTTTGTTTGTTTGTTTCGAATAGGCTCCGAAACTACTGGACCGATTTGAAAAATTCTTTTTCCATTAGAAGCCGACATTGTCCCTGATGAACATAGGCTACTTTTTAAAAAAAAAAAATTATTTTATTTTTTTGGTTTCATGTGTGTTTTAATGTTTCCGAAGCGAAGCGAGGGCGGGTCGCTAGTTTATTTATAAAAAGTACTGCCACATCACAAACATTTAACATTGAAAATAACACAAACTATTTAATTTATAGCCTGATGCATGTGACAATAATGGCGTACATAGCATTGGCCATTCATCGGCTCGAAGATGGAATGCAATAATAATAAAAAAACAATACCTAATGAAAACATACTTTGAAATTCAAATAGGACATGGTAGTTGAGCTTTTCTGGTCTCGTCTTAGTTTCTAATTAAATACCTATTCAGCTTTAATTGTTTCTGGCTTTGCGGGGAGGAATATAAATACCTACATCTCCCATGTTTTGATTAAGTACGTTGTTGGATCCAAATTATCTTTTTTTATTGACCGGGTATCCACAAACGGATTCCCTAGCTTTAAAAAAAAGGTTACTTGAACTTCATTGTTCAGAGTCTTTGCGTGTGGTAATGGCTATGGATCTTGGCTATATAGGAGTAGCAGTACTGGGAATGAGTGGATGAAGAATGGAGTCATTTGTCTGAGGGCCCATCTACGCTTTTTATTGATGTTCTATTCGCTTGATTGAGAGTCTCAATAATAATGCGAACAGGATATATACTCGTAGTTATTGTAATAAGAAATCGGATTCAGAAATGAAAATACAATATCTTTACTTATGTGATGTAACGTGACTACCTAATTACACGCTAAAGTCGTTTACCGCAACAAAAACGTCAAAGAAACAGTAACGTTATAATAAATTTCCATAATTAGGTGAAGGGCTGTAAGGGTCGTAACCATATTTCACCGAAGGGATGCTTGCAACCAACATGTAAAGTTTAAAAGTGCTTCGTCAACTCCGCCGGAATCCATTACGAAAGTGCCGACGGTGGGCGGTTTCGTTACGGCTTTTTTTTTTCAATTACCTTTTTCGTTAAGCAGCCTAATGTCGTATTAATATTTTTGAGATATTTTCCTGTTATGTTTTTTCAGAAATACGTATAACATTTCATTCTGACGGCTTAAGAGAACGACAAAGCTTTATTTCTGTTTGATTTGAAGTGAGTTAAGCCTGTTAGGAATTTTTTTCATTACGTTTGCGGTTTTGAAAGGCGTATTAATATATATATATATTTTGAAATTGTTTATTAGTAACGAATACGAAACGAAATATATGTATTTCAATTAAACTTCGCAAATTCCTATGCATGCGACACAACACGGTTTATCTATCTTCTTCTATCTATACTTATATATATAAAAATGAATTGCTGTTCGTTAGTCTCGCTAAAACTCGAGAACGGCTGGACCGAATTGGCTTATTTTGGTCTTGGATTATTTGTAGAAGTCCAGAGAAGGTTTGAAAGGTAGATAAATATGAAAATGCTCAGAATTAAATCAAAATAACAATCATGTTTTTCATATGATGTGTCGCCCGTCGGGCGGATTCCTTTTGTTTGTTTTAGGTTGATTTTATCCAAAAGTTTAGGTCTTTTATTTATCGATTGAGGCACTACGAAGTTTGCCGGGTCAGCTAGTTTTAAATATAAACTGGGAGAGGTATTCATTTGCTTTGAAATTCTAGAAAATCGTTGTTCACATTCGTAAATTTGAATTAGTGACGATGCGGACGTGTGAAGTGAGAGAACGGGTATTCGGTTGAAGTGAGCCTAAGTTGATGAAAGCACTCGACTCGCGCTGTTGACGGCACGCCGCGCTCGTCTGTACGTAGCTTTGTGATTAAGCGTAGTTCTTTATGGACGAGTACATATTGTTATTAAGTGTAGACAATTGTTTGTTTTTTTTTCTTTCTTTTTTATTGCTTATATGGGTGGACGAGCTCACAGCCCACCTGGTGTTAAGTGGTTACTGGAGCCCATAGACATCTACGACGTAAATGCGCCACCCACCTTGAGATATAAGTTCTAAGGTCTCAAGTATAGTTACAACGGCTGCCCCGCCCTTCAAACCGAAGCGCATTACTGTTTCACGTCAGAAATAAGCAGGGTGGTGGTACCTAATCGCTGGTGGCTGTACCTACCCGCGCGGACTTACGAGAGTTCCTACCACAAGCTCCCTGTTTCATTCGGATTTTGTTGACAATTTATGTAATTGGTATCTCTGAACATTTCTTTGTGAACGTTTACTTAAATCTATTACACATCTAGGTAAATCAAACTCCTAAAAGCTTCTTTGTAATTTTAGTTTTTAGTTTCACTCAGAATTTATAGGATTATAGAGCTACCTCGATACAACTAGACAGAAGTACCCGAGAAATATAGTGCATGGAGCCTTTTGCGTTTTAGATCGTGTTTATCTACACTAATATTATAAAGCTGAAGAGTTTGTTTGTTTGAACGCGCTAATCTCAGGAACTACTGGTCCGATTTGAAAAATTCTTGCAGTGTTAGATATCCCATTTATTGAGGAAGGCTATAGGCTATATAACATCACGGTAAGACCAATACAGGTGGAACACCGATAAAGAATATTTCAAAATATTATTTACTTTCTAGGTAAATGAAATGGGGGTAAAATTTTGCGTTATGCCAAAATAACTATTCTACGCGGACGGTGTCGCGGGCAAAAGCTAGTAAACAATATAAAAGTTATGTTAGTTATTAGTAAGGATTTCTATTTTAGTTTGTTAATGTCAGTGTGACGAACAAAACTTCGGTGTGTAACAGCAGAAAACGTACGTAGATAAGTCGGGATCCAGCGAGCACTTGTCCCGTGGAGCGTGGGCCGAGCTGTTCAACTCCGAGCCGACTCGAAACTGCAATAGTTCTACATCTCAACGAATCTCTGTCTTGAGATCTGAGCCCCTTCAAGCTGAGAGACACTCGCTTCTGTTTGCACTCCGAGATATATAAGTGTTTTGTGAAATATTCTTGAACAATTTTTTATTTCGTCTTTGACAGTTTTATTGACTAAAACTTTACTGTGGACCTTTTTTGTTTTTTATTGCTTAGGTGGATGGACGAGCTCACAGCCCACCTGATGTTAAGTGGTTACTGGAGCCCATAGACATCTACAACGTAAATGCGCCACCCATCTTGAGGTATAAGTTCTAAGATCTCAGTATAGTTACAACGGCTACCCCACCCTTCGAACCGAAACGTATTACTGCTTCACGGCGGAAATAGGCGGGGTGGTGGTACCTACCCGTGCGGACTCCCAAGAGGTCCTTCCTACAACCAGTGATTACGCAAATTACGGACCTTGTACGATGTTTTTTTTTTGTAGTTATGCAACTAATATCGAAATGAATTGCGGAGTGTATTTTATAATTTATTTCGGAGCGGAATACCTTTTGGGTTTGAAGCTTTAAAAAAATCATAATAGATTTTCGTTCGTAACATTTTACGAATTTCTCTTCTGTTTGTGTAAAATGTATTTGAATTTTATAAACATTAGAAGGAGCGTATAATAATGGACCTCATTACCCTAGGGTACAATAATACGGAATTAAATGAAAAGGTTTTTCCGCTTCAGAGCCAAATAAAGAAGGAAAAACAGCAAATACTAAATTTGAGTATTTCACTTTGCAACACAATGGATTACAATATTGCACACATGATTTTCAGTACAGATTAAATTAAATTTCAACGCATTATGTACTTTTGTGGAAAGCTCTGAATTATGAAGGTATGTATAGGTATGGACGATTTATGGAAGTCTATTATTAAGACTATGGTATATCCACAAATTTAAGTTTGCTGACTGAATTTTTTAAGGTGTAATTGCTTCTTGCAAAGTACTTTAGTGGTGGTAGGGCGTAATGTATTGCGCAAGGATGCCAACTTCTTTCCTAATTTTTCTGCGAAGTAGTAATGCGTAAGTTAGGAGTATTTTTTTTTAAAGTTTACTATCATGACTACTAATTATGTAAAGCTATACTATAATATAATATGAGTTCAAAAAGATTATCCCCATTATGAGGCCGGTTGGTTAATCATAGGAAAATTTATTTAACAAAGGTAATTAATTAATTTCGGTGATTATTTAATTTGAAACGCTAATTTGAAAATTAGCGAGGTAACCATCAGCGATAAACGTTAAATCAAAATTCGAGTTAATAAGAATCTTATCTGTGTAATAATGTTCAAATTTACCTGAGACTTGATTTATGAGACGCGGGGGAGTGGCAATTTCCTTCGCGGAAGCGTCGCTATGGTTACCTGAGAAGCTCTCTTCGTTTCGACGCTGAAAGATGTGTCCTGAAATAAACATTTCCGTTATTATTTGAAAAAAAAAAAGCGAATTAATTAACTAAAATTAATATTCAAGATAAGTTGTAGTGTTTTATTTATTTACTAGCGACCCGCCCTCGCTTCGCTTTGGAAACTGTAATTTATTATTGATTTTTCCACTATTTAATGGATGGTTTTATACATATAAACCTTCCACTTCAATCACTCTATCTATTAAAAGAACCGCATCAAAATCCGTTGTGTAGTTTTAAAGATTTAAGCATACATAGGGACAGCTATAGGGACAAAGAAAGCGACTTTGTTTTATACTATGTAGTGATTAGGAACGAGATATGAAAACGAATGTACCGTGAGCCGAATTTTGAAGTCTTACCTAACATTTTCTAAAGGTAGCTCATTCGTTCACTCCAAAATGAAATTTTTAGGGTTCCGAAAATCAATTTACTCTTAGACTATGCTCTACATACATATATGCGATTTGATAGATAAAACTATGAACTACTGATGACAGTTATGTCTTACTGACTTAATTAATAACAGTAATGGACTAGCACCCTAAATTACTTTTGCTTATAATGATTGGTGTCACAGCCCCTTGCCCGTTTACACTGGTAAACCCCCATAGGCTACCAGCATAGGTAGAAAAAAATCATAGCTTCACACTCGACGCCAGGCAGGCCCAACTAAATCTGTAGAAAGTAAATATATGAGATTTGAAAAAAATTAAGTCGACCTGGATACTTTTCGGAAGATATTAAAAATAATAGTGTAAAATTTTGATAGTATTATTAATTATAAGCAAATCGCTGAAAGTAGAATTTATGCTTTCAAAATTGTGTATCAGACTTCACAAATTACTCAAACAAACAATAGGACTTATGAGTCAACGTATCTAGGTTTAAAGTAGCATTTGCATAGTTATCAAATGTCGCTCGGGTCGGTAACATTGTCGACCTATTCCTACCCCGAAGTAGTTGAAATTGAAGATTATATTTATGAATATAATAATATGAATAGCCGGTGTTCCAATTTAATTCAGATACAATAATACAGCCTTCTTGTCCAACTCTACTAGATTATTAAATAATCCATAAACATTTATATAATTCCACCCCTATTCACGAATTTATCGACAAAGATAACTGTTTCTCATGTTTTGGTCATTAAACGAAGAGAAGTTTCCGAAATAAGCTCTTGACGTGCTATTAATATAGCAGGCGTAATAATGAAACGTGACTTTTACTTGTTCGTGACAAACTTTCTACCTCACGAGCCACGACACGACCAGTAATTAGCGGTTATCCGATTTTTGTTGGCAGACAGACACCACGACGCACTTGAAATTAAAAATAAGACACCTGTATTTGGATTATTTCTGAAAACATTTCGCGTTGAACGCAATGTAACTTTAACGAAAATGACCGAACGTGGCGAATCGCTTAGTAACTTTTTTTTATTGCTTAGATGAGTGGACGAACTCACAGCCCACCTGGTGTTAAGTGGTTACTGGAGCCCATAGACAGAGATATAAGTTCTAAGGTCTCAAGTATAGTTACAGCGGCTGCCCCACCCTTCAAACCGAAACGCATTACTGCTTCACGGCAGAAATAGGCAGGGTGGTGGTACCACGGAATAGATAAATTTATCTATTCCGTGGGTGGTACCCACCCGCGCGGACTCCTACCACCAGTACTACTACTGAGCTGGCGCTATGACCCCGAAGTGGGTCTTGGCCTCCGACAATAAACTTTGCCATTCATCCCGGCGCTGCGCAACACCTTGCCAGTCCGACACTTGGAGCTCCCGTAAATTTCCTTCCACAGCGTCACACCAGCGGTAATTGAGGCCTACGGGGCGGCGTCCCTCCGGTACACCCGTGTACACCCGTTTCACAGCCCGATCCTGCTCCATACGTACTACATGTCCGAGCCATCCGAGCCTCCGTGCCTTCATCTCCCCCAGAATATTTGGCTCACCAAAAAGCCTCTCCACATCCTTATTTTTCCGGACGTGCCAAGAACCGTCTTCTTTCCGAACTGGTCCTAGTATTTTTCTCAATACCTTTCGCTCCGTCACGAGAAGTTTTGCCTCTTCTTTCTGTGTAAGCGTCCATGCTTCGCATCCATACAATAGGACCGGTCTGACTACAGTCTTGTATATCCCAATCTTGGTGCCTGCTTAGTAGCTTCGAAGAGAGAACCGGGTGTAGGGCTGCACTGCATCGTAAGGTATTTTGTATACGAATTTCGATTTCATCTTCCCTGTCATTGGTGTCTGTTACAGTGCAGCCAAGGTACCGGAATTTAGCCACTCCTTTGAACCTCGTATTTCCCACAACTATGTCTTCTCGCTTCCGTCTTATGTTTTTATATCGACGCAAGTGAAGATATTCTGTCTTCTCGTGGCTTACGCGAAGGCCAATCCGATAGGCTTCTTGTTGGAGGCAGTTGAGTGCGTCTATAACGTGCTGCTTTCTTTCTCCAAGTAGAGCGAGGTCATCGGCATATCCTATCACCCTATGCTGTCCACTGAGCCACACTCCGCCACTAAGTGTGTTCACTTTCCGTATGGCGTGTTCAAGTGCCAGGTTGAACAGCATTGGTGACAGAGCGTCCCCCTGCCTGAGTCCAGTCACAACGTCAAACTCATCAGTGAGAAAAGCGCCAACTCGTACCGTCATTCTATTTTCCCTAGTAGCAACCTCCACCATTCTCACAAGTTTCTGTGGGATTTTAAAAATACCACCACCAGTAATTACGCAAATTATAATTTTTCGGGTTTGATTTTTATTGCACGATGCTATTCCTTCACCGTGGAAGTCAATCTTGAACATTTGTTGAGTACGTAGTTCACTAGAAAAATTGGTACCCGCCTGAGATTCGAACACCGGTGCATCGCGCAACACGAATGCATCGAACGTCTTATCCGTTAGGCCACGACGACTTTTTAAAATTATTTTTGCGTTCCATTGCGGCTTCACAAAATATAAATTAATGAAAATGAATAGCATTTTTTGGTTTATTAAGATAAGTGTTTTTTTCGACTCCGGAAAGGTACAATACAACGTTCAACTTAGAGAGCGATCGCAACTAACATTTATACCAGTAATAATATAAATAAATTACCAAGAAACCGACAAAGCTGAAAAAAGTCTTCAACCTCGAAATTGGAACTTTTTGTTACAGAAGCATATCGGCCTCCGCTAGCCTAAAACGTGTTCTTTGTAGGCGGTCTCTTCGTCATATTGAAGTTTTAATTTAATGCGTTTGCGACGCTTAAGTAATTCTGATCCACAAATACATACAAAACTATTCTCATTTACCATTTTCTTACACTTTCAAGTTGTAGACACTACTTAAAACTACTTTGACGTTTTAATCTAGGTTTTGTTATTTTTATTTTACTATTTCTGACGCTCAGAATACTTTACCCCCACTTCAGGTGGACCAATTATCTGATGAGTATACTTTGATCGTCTTACGGTGATCAAATGATTTACCCACAAAAGCATTTTCGGCAGTGCAATATTGCGAAAGCAGTAATTTTTTAAATCATATGAAAATCATCCGCCTAAAATATTTTTGTTGACGGTGAAGATGTTGACGGCCCCCTTAGTGTCAAGGGGTTCACAGATATAACAACGTGAATGCTGCTGTAGCTGATCTATACTTTAATTCAGGATACAAGTAATGATGAATCGCGGCAGAAATAGGCAAGACAGTGGCACATATCCGTGCGGCCTTACAATAGACCCGCAGATAGCCCACTGAGTTTCTCGCCGAATCTTCTAAGTGGGTCGCGTTTCCGATCCGGTGGTAGATTCTGCGAAGCACTGCTCTCGCTAGAGCCAATGTTAGCACCACCCCGGTTGGGGTGAAGCTGAAATAGACTCTCAAGGATAGCCTTGGATAGCGGATCTTTTTTTTCCCTACCTATGCTGCTATCAGAAAAAAAAAACACCCGCACGCACACCACCAGTGATATACCTAATTGAATAAAAAACTGATTTATCAATCAAATTTCAACGTCGTGTTACACATCAAAGATCCAATATTAGGTCAGTTCTCAAGTTTACAATTGAATACGATCAAGCTGAACATAGGTGGGTGGCACGCACCTCACTCAAGCTTGAATTACACAGTGACGTCAAAGGACTTCGGACATGTTGATCGAAATTCTATTCTGATGTCGTACAAAGGTTTTACCAGATTGTTCTTCACTTTGAAAGACGACAAATGCGTTTGAAATGTACAGTATTTGTTTTATTGTAACGTATACAGGTGAGTATCTAGAATGTAAACTTGTACATGTAGGTACTGTAAAACAATGTTTCGTTAATAATATTTGTTTGTTTCTTGTGATGTTATTCAGTTGTTTTTTTTTTTTTTTTGTAGCACTGTGCCAGTAAGGAGCGTTAGGTGGTACGCAACCATTTATTTTATTTTATTTTTTATTTTATTGCTTAGATGGGTGGACGAGCTCACAGCCCACCTGGTGTTAAGTGGTTACTGGAGCCCATAGACATCCACAACGTAGATGCGCCACCCACCTCGAGATATAAGTTCTAAGATCTCAGTATAGTTACAACGGCTGCCCTACCCTTCAGACCGAAACGCATTACTGCTTCACGGCAGAAATAGGCAGGGCGGTGGTACCTACCCGCGCGGACTCACAAGAGGTCCTACCACCAGTCCATTTTAAGAAAGATTAAAATAAAGAAGTGGATATATTTCTTTTATTCAGTAAAAATTGGAGGGAAACGTGACTGAGATTCACTATTTTGATATAAAGATATGATTGAGCCTTTCTGATTTGTTTGGGAAAAATTAATCTTTTACGACATACCTAGCATTTATGGATAAGCCAGAAGACAGGAAGATAATGCCAAAAGCGCTTTGAGTTAATGATTTTTCGTATAGCATTTCCTTGTATCGGATTTACAAGCGTATCCATTACTTCTTATGGCTTATTTAAATCACAGCCGAAACAACAATAGATCGAGAATAATTACCTAAACAACATGGCAAAGAACTGGCTTTCACGAAACCGGCTTATACAATTTCGTATTTGTGTATAATACCTATAAATACCTCATTAGAGAATACAAAGAAAACGAAATCATGTAAATATTGTGATGCCTTCAGGCAATATAAGATAACGAGCAGAAACATAAAAAAAAGCTCGTAAGTAAGTTTTTTGTGGCGGGATTAAAATGGTTTTATTAAAACGTTGTAAACCCGCAAAAATTCCCTTGCAAATATTTTTAAATAAGACGGTGAAACATTACAGAAAATTTAACGTATAAGTATGACTTGTTTTTTTTGTTGTTCATACGATATCATAATAATTTTATTATTGTATATCACAATATTTTCAACTAAGTACTCGTAATGTTTATTGACGTTTGAATTTCTTTGCACACAGCACTAACAATATCTTTCAGTCTGGCAGTTACTTTTAACTTGTAGTTTGATCTCGTATGTAAGGATATTGCTTTTGCTCCTAACTTTCCCGCTTTATTTCTTTGACATGCTTTGCAACCTAAACGGCATGTAGTTTTCTTGTAGCCGTTACATACGTTATAGCACAGAAATAATTTTAATAATATGGCGTGTGTGAATTTAAATAAAAACGTTTTCTTACCTAGCTTCAAAAGTAAAAATAAAAAACCTAGCTAGTGGCCAGTGCTAACATAGCGTACAATATTGAGCTAGAAGACCATTGAACGCAAATTACAAAAAACAGGTGGACACCGCTTTTTTTCTCTCTTTATACCGTTGTGCTTACACCCTTACTGTTTTTTTAATCATCTTAAATTTGATTGTAATTTTTTTATTATGAAAAAATGATTTAAGAGTTCAGTAGTTTCAGAGTCAGTAGATACATCACACTGTATTTTAATTTTAGAAGCATTAATGATATTGAGGGCTCAAAGGGTATTTGGTTTAAGCGTCATTTCGCTTAATAAATTTTATTTGGTATTATCATCAACAGTTCGATGCTTTTAATTGAACTTCAATTAAGTTTACTTCATTCAAATAGCTGAAGATTTTTTTAATGATATATTTGCTAATTTTAATCTTTAAATGGCTCTCCTGTAGAGTTGCAAAAATGTCCCTTAAACCAAATAGCCTTTCACCCCTCGATAAAATCATACCTTAAGCATATATAACTAGTCAGGTCATAAGTATTGTCACACAGTAAAAACTTTTCTTTTAGAATGCTGGCCACAAAAAAGTTTATTGAATTCGAATTTCGAATTGTTCATGAAAATAAAAATGTATACTTTTAGAATTTTACTCATTTTTAAATATGGAGTGGACGCTTAAAGAAGACCGTGTTGCAGTTATTGCGTTGCATCGTTGCGGTTACGCGCCAATTCAAATTTTTAACATACTGAAAAATTTGAATATAACCAATAGATTCGTTTATCGTACCATCAAACGACACAATGAAGACTCTAGTGTAGATGACAGGTCAAGAAGTGGTCGCCCTCGGTCTGTTAGGACTCCAGCAGTGATAAAAGCTGTGAAGGCACGAATTCAAAGAAATCCCAAACGTAAGCAGAAACTGTTGGCCCTTCAGATGGGGTTTAGCAGAACCACGGTGAAAAGGGTGTTAAATGAAGACTTAGGGCTTCGGGCATATCGAAGAAAAACAGTACATCGTTAGAATGCTCGTCTAATGGACCTGAGAATGAAGAGATGTCGCGCTTTGTTGAAGCGGTACGCGGGAAAAAAATATCGGGAAATTCTTTTTTCGGATGAAAAAATTTTTACCATAGAATAGAGCTACAACAAACAAAATGATAAGATGTACGCACACAGTAGTGAAGAAGCCAGCAACCGTATTCCGCGTGTACAACGAGGTCATTTTCCATCCTCGCTCATGGTATGGTTGGGAGTTTCTTATTGGGGCTTAACAGAGGTACATTTTTGTGAGAAAGGTGTAAAAACGAATGCAGTTGTGTATCAAAATACAGTCCTGACGAACCTTGTGGAACCTGTTTCTCATACCATGTTCAATAACAGGCACTGGGTATTCCAACAAGATTCGGCGCCAGCTCATAGAGCAAAGAGCACACAAGACTGGCTGGCGGCGCGTGAAATCGACTTCATCCGGCACGAATACTGGCCCTCCTCCAGTCCAGATTTGAATCCGTTAGATTACAAGATATGGCAACACTTGGAGGAAAAGGCGTGCTCAAAGCCTCATCCCAATTTGGAGTCACTCAAGACATCCTTAATTAAGGCAGCCGCCGATATTGACATGGACCTCGTTCGTGCTGCGATAGACGACTGGCCGCGCAGATTGAAGGCCTATATTCAAAATCACGGAGGTCATTTTGAATAAACTTTAGTGTCATAAGAATCTATGTTTTGTTAGGTTCATTTTGGTATATGAATGGTTACATAATGAATAAACTTGATTCAATTATTTTACATTAAACATGTGACAGAATTTATGACCTGACTAGGTATATATGGATATGCCATATGCTATAAGTATTAAATAGATATGACGTATACAGGAAATAAAATTCGATAATTGGAGATCATTCGCAATTGAGATATCTTGGAGCGCGCATAAAGCGGTCAGTTCTGGTTGTTATCGATTGATAAAACCAGGGTGTCGCACGTGTTATGCGAACCGCATGCGTTGCAAGTAAACATACACGAATAGTACATACTTAAAGTAATATGGCTTATGTTGCAAGCCAGATTTTGTTTTTTTTTACTTGTGTTTTTGTGTATTTTTTTTACTTGTGATGTGCATTGTGTGCCTAATAAATAAAATAAAATAAAAATAAATAAAATAATACAATAGTATTATAAGTAGATGGTACATCATCATCATCTTTTTGCTTACACTAGTGGTCCCTCAGTAGTCGAAATTCGACTATAATTACTCTTAATTGAAATTGTAAATTTGAACATTATTATGGTTCAATTGTCAAAGACTATATTATACTTTTATAATCACAGATTTCGCCAAGACTGCACTATAGACAAATAATACTAAAGACAAACAATATTAATCTATTCTCAATTTGACCACAGATTTTAAAAATTAACAAAAGTTTCACATTAAACAAAGAGTTTAATTTTTAATGTGTTGTGTCAAATAAACGATAGTTAGTGTGTGTAATGTTTTTTTATTGATTTAATGTATTTTTTATCCATAATAATAATAAAAAAATTAGCATTGTGCGCTCCTTCTCTATATCTATATATTAATACGTGAAGCAAAAACTTTATATCCCTTTTTACGAAAATTGCGCAGATGGAGGAGTATGAAATTTTTCACACTTATAGAGAATATAGAGAAGAAGTGCATAATGCTAATATTTTTTTAAAATAATGCATAAAAGATACATGAAATCAATAAAGAAAACATTACACACACTACATACCATGTATTTGACGCACACACGCAAGCATACTTCTTCTTCGTCGCTTTCTTCATTGCTGAAGGTCGTGTCCCTGAAACTCGACCGTTGCCTGTCTCGTGAGCTGTTTCCATCTCGTCCGGTCCTCAGCTGCTCGAATGGCGGTTGCGACTGGCAACCCAGTTAGAGCGGTTACTTGATCACACCAACGGCTAGGTAATCGGCCGCGGGGTCTCTTTCCTTCTACTTTTCCCGTCACAATCACTTTACCCGTCGCAAGCATACTATTTATTGTCAAATTTTTGTTCTTGACGTCTGTGGTCAAATTGAGAATAGATTAAATATTGTTTGTCTTTATTTATATTTTTTTATAGTGTAGACTTGGCGAAATTTGTAATTATAGAAGTATAAAATACAACCATAATAGTGTACAAACTTACAATTCCAATTAATTATAGTCGAATTTCGACTACTGCGGGATCTCTAGTTCTCTATAATTGTGTGAAATCTCATACTCCTCCGTCAGCGCAATTTTCGTAAAAAAGGGGTACTAAGTTTTTGTATCACGTAATAATATATAGATTACGCAATCAAAAAGCGAATGTACTTTAGTTTTATAATTTTTTTTACGAATTCAAAGAGTAATCGTAATTTTTAATTCGGCGTATTAATTAATATTTGAAAAATTTATATTATCTCTGTGGGCCATATAATTCAGCAACACTTACGTTTATTGTATATTTTTTGTGCATCCGTCCGTACGTGGCATAGCTTTGATCTGTATTTCAAACGGGCAACCTTTTCGTATATTTCCTTTTAGCAGAATAATTGCTCGATTACCCAAACACAAACAGGTCACAAATACATGTACAGCGTTCGTTTTATGTTTATTTGTCTCATTCCGTATAGGGCTGCCCCTTCCCTTATTTCAATGTAATAATTTAATAGCTACCGAACTGCTTCTGAACCAAAAAGTAAAATATTATTTATTACGGTTTGTTGCTTGATACGGCTAGGAACTTAGTCGAAACTAATAAAGTTATTGTATTGATATCGGTCCTTGATAAGTGTGCAAAGATACATCGAAGTTTTCTGAAAATTACTTTGTAAGATTTCGTTAAATTGTTTGTGTTATTTTTAATTGGATATTATAAATAATGTAATTCTATTAGCCATGAACAACGGTCGACTTATTATAACTGTTGTTTTCAAAAATAATTTAACCTTATTCTAATGAGAAGTGAGATCGAAGAATCAGACAAAAATTTATGTAGGTATACTTGAACAAGATGCTATAGCTCTACAGAATGTCATTAGAGAACGAAAGCTTAGATACAGTCTTTATTGGATCGGGTAGTTCCTGAGATTGAAATTTACAGAAATAAAATCTTGGAACTGCCCCAGAACGGTTGAGTCAAGTGGCATAGACATTCTTACGCTAATTTCCGATGACAAAACCTGTATTGGAGTCGTTGATTATTGAGAGACAGCACAATAGGGTTCAATAGTGTCAGAAACCGAAAACCGCCTTGGAGTCTATAAGATCATATGCAATGTGTTCTGGGGTATATGATCAAAAAGAACGTTTGTAGAAATATTAAGCGTATTTATAACAAATTTAAAGTTAATAGAGCGCCATACACACATTATATACTGTTTATTACGGGTAGTTTAATAACAAAATCGATACTTGGACTACGGAATGGCGAACTACATAGTTTTATGGACTGAGTGTATGTTTATGACTGAGCCAATAGCTATCGCATAAGCCCCGGGTACCGTCGATTTAATGGGCTGTAAATGAAAAACGAGGCAATTGTGACGCGCGTTGGTCCCCAAGGGCAGAGTTTGTTCCGAAGCAACGGTACGATGTGGCCGCCAGCTACACTGTTTATTTTCCATTTATTTCCACTTAAAAATCTTATATGAGTCTCTCGGCGGTGATTGAAAAAAGGGTTAAACCGTTTTTTGCGACGTGAAAAGGAAATGATGTTTTTTTTTTTTTTTTTTTTTTTTTTTTTATGATTGAAAGTTTACTGGTGGCCCGAAGGCCTTTCCAGTTTCACCAGGACAGGTGGGCGAGCAAAGGCTCAGCCAAGAGGGGTGGGATTTGCTAACAACTGCCCGAGCGCCTCCGAAGGAGACCTAACAACTCAAGAGCAATTGTTTCGCGAATGAATCTACTACCGGATCGGAATCGCGACCCGCTGAGAAGATCCGGCGAGAAACTCAGCGGGCTGATGCATGGGTTAGGTTGCACGTCGACCTCTTTGTCGAGTTCGACGAGTACGGTTACCGGGGTCCCAAAGCCTGCCCCTAGTATTAGAGCTGAAGGCATCTAATGCAAAGGTTATTGGATCTGATGGATCCGTAAGGACGTGTCTAGGGCGTCGACGGTGACTGGCTCCTGCATGATCAGGATTCGGAGAGTAGTCAGCGGCGGCAACGATAAGGCGATTATCATGACGCATAGCCTTATCGAAGTATCGTTCCGACGCTGACTTCATGTATTTCCGAATTGATTCGAGGCCCAGGTCGTCGTGTAGGTCAACGTTCCTCACGAACCACGGAGCGCCGACAGCTAACCTGCAAAAGCGGGATTGTAGGGATTGGAGGGTGTCTATGTGTGTGCGGGCCGCGTGAGCGAACACCACACTCGCGTAAGTCATGACGGGCCTTATGCAAGTTTTGTAAAGTGTCACCTTGTTCCGAAGGGACATTTTACTCCGCTTACAGATCATGGGGTAGAGTCTACCGAGAATAAACGCGGCACGGTCACGGACTGATTTTATATGCGGGCGGAATGTCATCGATGCATCCAGGGTAACGCCCAGGTACTTGACCTTCCTGGCCCAGGGTATGGGTTGTCTAAAGAGAGTAATCGGGGGTGTGAGATTCCTCCTCCTAATCCGGGAGGAAATCCGTGTGGAGCTTCCCCTCTGAAATAGCACCGCAGTACTTTTCGCTGGGTTGATGTCTATGCGCCATTTTCGGAACCACTGTCCTAGGGCTAGGGCTGCGCTCTGAAGCTTCTTCGCGATTAGGGACTTATTTCTACTAGAATAGTAAACAGTCGTGTCGTCGGCGAATAAAGCTAAATGGGTCGGCGGCGACCGGGGAATATCGTTGACGAATAAGCTAAATAGGAGGGGTGAGAGGACAGAGCCTTGCGGGACTCCAGCTGTGAGAGGTCGTGGGGAGGAGCGGGTTCCCTCCACTCGATATCGAAAAGAGCGGTTCGACAAGAAGTCCCGTATGATGAGCACGAGACTATCCGGCACGCCCATGTTGAATAGTTTGAAAATCAAACCATTGTGCCAGACTTTGTCGAACGCTTTTGCGACGTCGAAGAAGAGAGCTCCCGTGTATAACGGTTTTGGTCGATTAAGCCCCACAAGAATGTGCTCCGTGAGGCGGTGCACCTGTTGAACGCATGAGTGATTTGTACGGAATCCGAATTGTTCATCGATGAGAATGCCCTTGGATGAGACGAAATCTCTGAGGCGCTTGTAGAGCAGACGCTCATACAGTTTGCCTAGAGACATGAGGAGGCTAATCGGGCGGTAGCTCGTCGGATGATTTTTTGGTTTACCGGGTTTATGTATGCCGATAACGTCCGCTTCTTTCCACATCGCGGGAAAGATACAGTTCGCCATAGCGGCATTGAAAATAGATGCCAACATCACGATGAGTTGGACGGGTAGAAGTTTAATAACGCGGTTAGATATACCGTCGGAACCGGGAGCCTTGCGAGGACGTAGGTCTTTGATCAAATCTTTAACTTCCATCGGGGTGACGGGTGGTAACGCATCCGAGGGTGGCAAGGAGGCTCTGCGTTCTACCTCACTGTCTACTAATTCTACATGAACAGGGTCCACGGATTGAGTGCTGGGCGTGCACTGGGTTTGCAATGTATCGGCCAGCAGCTCTGCTTTTTCGTCATCATCAAAGGCCGCGAGTCGGCCTGAGGGGTCTACGAGGGGGGGCATAGTTACTACCGTATCCGATTTGAGAGTACGAGCTAAGCGGTAGTAAGACCTTTGGGAGGGCGCGAGTCTTTCTAAGAAATCAGACCATCTGGCATCTCGGACTTCGGCGATGCGAGACTTTACGTCGCGTTGTAGGGCACGCATTCGAATACGATTTTCCGCGGTAGGATACCTGTCGTAGGCGCGTATCGAGGCGTTCTTAGCTCTAAGGAGTTCCCTAATATCGTCGGACAATTTGAAGCGGTGAAGGAAGTCCTCCGCTACAACTTGTTTCGATGACCTATCTAATGTCGAGGTGATGTGTGATGTTAAGATGTCTATGGCTTCAGCGGTATCCTGAGGAGACGGGGTAGAGTCCGGGTTAAACGGGAGCGATGGTGGATCAGATTCAGCCATGCTGATGCCCAGCGTGTGCCAATCCACCACAGTCCTCGTGACGGGAACGGAATCGGGAGCGCGACCGAGCTTCATGACGACGGGACGGTGGTCTGAATCTAACTCTGAAACTACTTCGATCGAGTGTAAGCGCAGAGTTACGTTTTTTAATAACGCTATGTCGAGTATATCCGGGCGATGCGCGATATTTAGCGGGTAGTGAGTCGGGGTTAACGGAGCGACGATATCGAAGGCGAGATCATCGACTAACGCGTCAAGCCGCCTGCCATTCGGGGTTGTGGTGTGTGAGTTCCACCTGATGTGTTTACAATTTAGGTCGCCCGCCAGAATGACAGAGCTCCCCATACCGAGCAGCGCCTCAATATCACTGCTTAGAACGATCTTATCCGGTGGAAGATAAACGGACGCGATAACGATCGGCGCGTGTCCCGTCAGTGAGATTCGGCACACTGATGCTTCGATATTAGCGAGCGCGGGAGGATCGAGCGGGACGCAATGCAGGGCTCTTCTATAGTAAATAACGGTACCACCACCACGGGCAGAGAGCCTGTCGTTCCTGACCATGTTATAGTTCGCGATTTTAGGGTCACGGCGCGCGGGCTTAAGTAGGGTCTCCTGCACTAAGAAAATGTCAATTTGATGGTCACGCAAAAAATCACAAACCTGATCACGTTGATTTGCGAGACCGTAAGCGTTAAAAAATCCTATTGTTACGGATAAGGGTTTTATTCTACTAATGTACGCCATTGATTACCGGCGGAGTGAGGGGAGGACGTACGTATTTAACGACGCGTATACGTCAGCGTATTCTTGCACAACGGCGATGAAATGTTGTGCAGTGGAGGCGGCGCGAATGGCGTCACCCAAAGCGTTAACACGCTCAAAGTTGATCGACTGAAAAAAGTCGATCGCTAGAGCGAGATTTTCGGACGCGGTCGGAGGGCAGGTCGCGGGGGAGGGACGTATCGCGGGGGTGGGACGAGTCGCGGGGGAGAGAGTTGTAGCCGTGTTCGTGTACGGCAACGGTTTAGCCCAAGCCGAGACGCTGGGCACCGACGCCGGCACGAAAGCAGGCTTAGCCTTCGGCACAGAGGGTACCGTGGCTTTGATGTCTGGGCCGGAAGCTCGGAGGCGGTTTTGACGGGCGACGCGGCGATTTATTTTTGGAGCTCGGGGGCATCCACGGTAGTTCGCGGGGTGACCTTGTGTTCGGCACAGGACACAGCTAGGCGGTTCCGTCGCGGTTTTTTGGTCGCGAGCGCAGAGGGCCGTGGCGTGATCGCCCAAACATTTAACACATCGGGGGCGCGCGTGACAGTTACGGGAAGAGTGCCCGTACAGTTGGCAGTTATGGCACTGACTAGGAGTGCCTTTTTTATGGGGGACTTCGACGGCAATACCGGAGAGCCTACAGACGGTCCGAATGTTAAAAATTTGCTTACCCTCGGGGGTAGGCTGGAGGGCGACTAAAACCATATTGTATGGCTCCCTACCGCGGCCGGTGTGCATGCGGTGCACGGAATTTACTGGTAGAGGAAATGATGTGTGCCGACATGTATGTACGTCTGCCATTTCCGACATAAGTTCCTTGAACATTTGTACAAAAATTGTTGTACAACAAAACAACTTCTTACTGGTGTTAGGACCTATTGGGAGTCCGCACGGGTAGGTACCACCACCCTGCCTATTTCCGCGGTAAAGCAGTAATGCGTTTCGGTTTGAAGGGTGGGGCAGCTGTTGTAACTATACTGAGATCTCAGAACTTATATCTCAAGGTGGGTGGCGCATTTACGTTGTAAATGTTTATGGGCTCCAGTTACCACTTAACATCAGGTGGGCTGTGAGCTCGTCCACCCATCTAAGCAATAAAAAAAAACAGACATTTGTTAAATGTTGAAAAATTACAAACGTTGACAAAGATGAAGACCGGTTGAAGAAAGCGGTGATTGTGAACATTAAAAAAACGCGATCGTAAAATATAACTTACTACATATTTGTTTAGAATAGCAACCACTGTTATATCATCAATATGTGTCACAGTGAAACTGTAAAATTTTTGAAACTTCAAAAATAATATAGTAAAATGAAAATAATACACACAAAATGATTGCGTGAAAGTAGGTTTAATTATGACGGCATTTTGGGAAAGTCGAACAAAATACCATTACTATTAATAGCGATGATTCGAATTATTGTATAATTTAAATTTTATCATTAATTTAGTCTTAATTTTACAATCGGCGACAAGTCATACACAATCATCAGGTCCCAAACCAGGATTTCCTCTAATATGGGATCCAGAGACTGAAATACATACTCCATACTGGATGTTGTGAAAATCCACCACTCTCGAGCCAGCAGATAGGGGAGCTACTGCACCACCGACTCTGTAGTTTGTTTCTTAGTCTGGAAAACATGGTTTGTTTAATGATATAAATAGTACATAGTTTAATTAGTTATAGCTGAATACATGATGCGAATAGTTGAACTGTATATTCTGTTGCAGCGCCACAAGCATGTGACCGAACATCGAATAAAAAATTTACTCGCTTTGACGTGAAGTTTTTGTGTAACGAAGGGTAGACGGTTAGTCGACCGTGTAAAATATGCAAAATCCCCAGGCGCTCCACTATATTTCCGAATTCCGTTTGAAGCGAATTTAGATTTTAAAACAAACAAAAGCGCTTTCACGACAACGTTTCTCCGTCAATCTCTAAAATAAACTATATTTTGTTCCTATTAAATGCTAAAATGTTTTCCGGCTTTCCGGACGAACGCTTCGATCCTCAACGAGCTAATAATTAACCAGAGGCTATCCACCAAATGCCTATATAGAGTGCTCCAATATTTTGGTCATATAGCAAGAAAACCGACAACCTGGTGAGACTCATAGTGACGGGTAAAGTGGATGGAAGACGATCCAGAGGTCGGAGCTGAAAAAGATGGAGTGACTAAGTGTCCGAGTATCTGGACGTGAGACTGAGCCACGCACTTCACTGTACCACTGACCGACATAAATGGCTAAAAATTACTAAAAAAAGTCACAGGCGGGCGCATCACGATGCTCAGTAATGAGCGATCGACTGAAGGAGGAGGAGGAAATACTAAAATGAGACGTTTTATCCGTTTCTGTTAACACAACTTTTCTTTCAATGCTATGCTAATCCTGTATTCCTCAGTGCTGAAGGTGACTTTTACGGAGCATTTTTGTTTGGACTATGTTCTTCCATTCCTTCATGTCCTCTGCGCAGTGGATACCGATATTAATGCTGGAGTGCAATGTCAATTGGAACACCGACCTATGAGCAAATCAAATTTAACAAATAGATTTGGATCGATTACGCAGCAGCTGTGAACAATATCTCCTGTTTCCGTGGACCTATAATAAAAGCGTCTAAATAATTCATCAGAGAACACAATATGATAAGGTTCTCGCAGTACCGTCATACTGCGATTTCCAACCGGGCGTTTGCTTGTGGTAGTCGTATCGTGCTGATGGGCTTCGTAAGCACTTCACAATTTCAGACGCGAAGTAATCGTATGCTTTGGTTTGAAGGGCGTGATATATGCTATGTAATAAAACAAACAAGTTTAAAGATTTATTTCAACAGCGCTAGTCCAACGAATTGCGAATTAAAAAAAAATTAATACGCTTTTTTGTAAGTATTTTCCGTTTAGTCGGTCCGCAAATTGAAAATACAACAGCAAATAATACAATATTCTGCTGTAAAGTAGCTCTTATTCGAAACGTTGATGGAAAAATAATCCGATATTTTGTTCCTGCACCCCGTATTTCATGTTAATTAAGTACTGCAAACAGTAACTTGCTTTTAAAGTTAATTGGAACTTTTGCCAGTTTTTGGTACTAGTATTTTTTTTCGTAAAAACGATGCCTCCAATGAACACTACGCTAACTCCAAATTCGTAGATTTACAGGAGGAGCGTTTAAACGAAAAAAGTTGATAAAATCTTTATTATTGCAGATATATGTATGGTTTTTTTGTGTAACTAGCTGATTTACTTTTGCTTCGAACCCCATCAATAATGATTAATTGTAATACAGGGTGGCCCATAAGTCCTTTGATATGAAAAAAAATTATTAAAATAAAACTAATTACATTATGAATTAAATTTTTATTTACATAAAAAGCTTAAAAAACGGGAATTATTTTTTGAAAATAACATCTCCTAAATGTAATCCGTTGCGATCACGGCACTCTTGCAAACGACGTCTAAAATTGTCGATGACTGCGCGGCACGTCACTGCTGAAATGCTTGTCATTTCTCTGCGGATGTTTTCTTTTAGGGCCTTAATTGACCGCGGGTTTGTGTCGTATACTTTAGCCTTAAGGTAGCCCCACAAAAAAAAATCCATCGGGGTCAGATCTGGACTACGTGGAGGCCAGGAAATGTCTCCTCTCTTAGAGATAACTTTGCCAGGAAAAAGTTGACGGATAACGGGCATAGCAGTGTTAGAGGTGTGAGAAGTGGCCCCATCCTGTTGAAACCACGTCCTGGCATTAAAGCCTGAAAAGTTTTGCAATTCTGGTATGAAAAACTCTTCGATCATAGCCACATATCGCTTACGAGTTGACTGTGTCGGATTTTCGCGAATAGACTGTGTCACTGTGTCTATGTTTTGTTCCGTACGTGACGTCCTTGGGCGACCCAACCGCGGTTTATCTAACGTCGAACCGGTCTCCTCGAACTTAGCAACCCAGTTCTTAATCGTTTGAAGAGTTGGAGTGTCGTCAAAGTTGTGTAAACCTTTGTGTTCTCGAAATTTACGATGCGCAACGGTTGCCGAATTGTCGTTTTTATAAAACTCGCGCACACAAAACGCACGGTCCGCTCCGGTAAAACGCTCCATCGCGACTAAATTCCCAGAAACCGAAGTTACTCCCCCCGTTTCCCCTGCACCGCTCACGCGCGCCCTGTTCGTTTTATTCAAATTTTACTTTTCAAAGGACTTATGGGCCACCCTGTACTTTTAACATGGTGAAGCGATTTGCGTAAAAAACGAAAATTTCAAAATTTTGAGTTAGAGTAGTGTTCATTGGAGGCATCGAAAATATCTTAGCCAAAAAATTTTTCCGTTCATTCCGTATTTTTGAACAATAAGGTTGTCTTTTAAGTCATGAATTATGATGCCAGAGTACATACTAAGTAATCTATATTTAAAAAGTCCGTTTGGTCTAGTCGTATTAATACCACTTGACAACTTCAACCTACAGACATCACAACCGGGCGCGGAAGGTCCAATCTCGGCGATCCGTGCTCGAGTCGTGGTTGAGGCGGTTGGCCAAGCCCACGTGGAGTTTACGGACCGTCGAAGCGGCTTACCCGATCTTTGATGACGGGGTGAATCGTGATGGAGGACACCTCACCTTTTGTCTGGTGCAGGTGCTGACTGGGCACGGATGCTTCGGGAAGTACCTGCACCGAATAGGAGCTGAGCCGACGACGAGGTGCGACCATTGTGGACACGACCTTGACACGGCGGAGCATACGCTCGCTGTCTGTCCCGCTTGGGAGGTGCAGCGCCATCTCCTTGTCGCAAAGATAGGACCGGACTTGTCGCTGCCTGGTGTCGTGGCGTCGATACTCGGTGACGACGAGTCCTGGAGGCTGTGCTCGACTTCTGCGAGTGCATCATCTCGCGGAAAGAGGCGGCGGGGTAGGGGGACATAGCTTTCCTCACTACGCAAAAATCCGCCGCCGTCGAGCAGGGGGTCGGGACCGACCCAACCGTCATCCGTGATCCGGGAACTTGGGCGTGGGACGGCGTGCACAGCACGCTCGCCCATAATAGGAAACCGGGTGATGGTAGGCCGCGTTCCCACGACCAATTTGGGGGGAAGGTATAACGCGGTGCCATTAAGGCGGACTCTCGGCCTGTCGAGTGAGGGAGCCGGTGGTCTTGTCGCCGGCGGCCACCGGTCCGGTGTTTGGTGGGTGACGAGATAGATGTAATATGCTCTGCGTCGACCCTGTCCTACCGTCTCAATGGCCCCGACTGGGCTCCGGCCCGGTCCGGGGGTAGGGCGCCGGCTGTGAGCGGCAGTTCTTAGTAAGGTTCAACTTCCACATACCGAGTAAATAAGTAAATTACCGGATCCTCAACCGCGCGCCGGGTGGGGATCCTGTGGAGAAAGAAAATTAAAAACAGACATCACAACATGAATATTGTCACGCACTAAGCGATATGCGGTCGAAGTCTCAATTCTGTTGTACTTCGGCTGTAATTCCCTTCAAACGGGTACGTATTACCGAGCTGATGGACTACTAGAATGGTGGTACCTAACTCTGCAGCAATACCTCCCTATGAACGACGATAAAATAACAGGTCAGTACCAGAAAACTTGTACCTTACTAAAGAATTTCCTAAAATACGGTACTATCTTATCTTATACCTTTAAATGAGCAATTCTCGTATATATATAATCTGAATCTCGGAAACGGCTCCAACGATTTTCATAAAATTTAGTATACAGGGGATTTCGGGAGCGATAAATCGATCTAGCTACTATAATAGGCGAATAATATTGGCGAAAATTACTGTTGGTAGGACCTCTTGTGAGTCCGCGCGGGTAGGTACCATCACCTTGCCTATTTTTGCCGTGAAGCAGTAATGCGTTTCGGTCTGAAGGGTAGGGCAGCCGTTTTTTTTTTTTTTTTTTATTGCTTATGTATGTGGACGAGCTCACAGCCCACCTGGTGTTAAGCCGTTGTAACTATACTGATCTTAGAACTTATATCTCAAGGTAGGTGGCGCATTTCCGTTGTAGATGTCTATGGGCTCCAGTAACCACTTGACACCAGGTAAGCTGCGAGCTCGTCCATCCATATACGCAATAAAAAAAAAACTATTTTTCTTAACTGAGAGCAACTAACCGCTTTAAAGACACAACTAGATGGCGTTATCAAAAAAAAAAAACGAGCAAAGCTCGGTCATCAACTAGTAATTATTATAAACTAAGTTAAACATAACTTGCAGTAATTTACAAGTGAAAATTTAATAGAACAAGTTCTGTTCAGTTTGCGAGTAATGTAAGTGAATTTAGTTCGTTAGTGTGCTGCGGCTTGCAGAGCCAACCTCGTTCGGATGAGAAAAAGGGAAAAATCAAAAGTCAAGTTGCGCCCTCCTCCGGGAACCGACGGCGAATCAGTTTACTTTGCTCCATTTCATGAGATTTTTCGACAAAATATAAATCCGACAGCTAAAGAGTCTTCCATGAGACTTCATAATTATCAGTGTTCACAAAACCGAGAGGTAAAGCGTTCTTTATAATATAAGCCGTTGCTTATATTCAATTTCTTTAAAAAAACTTGTTGCTTGTTGATACTAAATTGAAATATAAGGTTACTAAAGAACTGGATGAATAAGTGAAAAATTGGGTTACTCACACTGCGACGGTGGCCCAAGAAACTTTGTTATGTTTAATTAATGCGACGAAATAATTAAGTCTCCTGAAGACCTTTATTCATTTAGACTTGTCTTTTAACTTCGTAAATTAAAGTTAAGAAGCTTTTGTTGGGAATGTTTTTAAGAAGAATGGTTGCCGTGTTGTATGTATTAAAATAAGTAAATAATAATAACTGGGAATAAGACATATATGGTCATCTAGCCTCAAAATAAAATTTCCTGTGATATGGGAACGAGGGGTTGCGATACATACTTGTGTCCTGTGAGGAGACAGTTTCCTCCCAGTGATGGTCACGGGGCGACCTGAGAGGGTTGAGAGGGTGGAGAGGCTGCGCCGCACGCTACCATCACTCTAGCGCGCTGGCACTAGGAGGATGAGGCGACGCGTCAGCGGCTACGGCCTGCGATCCGGTCCGCGTTGTCGTCGTCGCTATCGTCGCCGAAGGTCAGCGATATATCGCGTTCCAACCCGCAAGCTGGTTCTGACTCAACGGGATATCTCGGAACATCAGCGGCATTGCCCGGGCGGCTTGGTAGGGCCGCCGTACCGCGGAGACCGGTGTCGTTGGTTGTCGACTATCGCATTGACGACCCGTCGGGCGTCCTCGGGGCGGTACCGCGAGTCTGGTTGTAGTGTTAACCGCGGGAACTCTCCTATTCTAACCAGGTTCTGACTCAGAACGGAGATCGGACTTCGGGCGTAAGAGTACAAGAGTTCAGTGCGGTAGGGCTCTAAACACATCCTTGGGCTTGAAGAAGAAGTATTGTTGTATTTAATTCAATTAAATTTTATAATATATAATTTTATTTAACGATATTTGACGTTGTTTTATTTTTTTAAATAAAAAAACACTTATTGCGGCATAACTATAAAAGTTATATATACGCTGTCGCGACACTTTTTATAAATAATAATGTGGTCTACAAAGTCGTAGTACATTATTTTATTCTATCATTAGCAGTTTTCGCAGGGCACGCGATGTAAAGAATATTTTAGGTAATTTTTTTACACCTTGGGTTACATTATTGGACTTTTAGCAAGGATCCCTATTTTTTTTTCAAAAAAGATTATAGCCTATGTCACTCGGGAATAGTGTAGCTTCCAAACAGTGAAAGCATTTTTCAAATCGGTTCAGTAATTTCGGAGCCTATTCAATACAAACAAACAAACAAATCTTTCTTCTTTATAATGTTAGTATAGATTAAATACAAACATAAGGATACATGCGTAGGTCATGTTATCGAAAACACCGTCTAACAAATAGAATTTGATTACATAAATGATGAGTTTGTTCCGTAACGCTATCAAAGTAACACATCGTTATGGATCGTTGCACGCCATCAGATACATATGTATAGAATAATGGTTCAAAGTCTAAATTCTAGAGTCGAGATAGACGCGTTTCGTAATTGCAATTATTTGATAATTAAAATAGACTGCGTATTCATAATTCGTTCTAAGACTACGTATCTTGCTCGTGTCTATATGGTTACTAGAGAGTGCGAGTAAGATTATTAGACACATGTAAAACTGTATTTCGAGCGCTTGCGTGTTTCAAGGTCAAATTACGTACTGCATGTGAATGTTCTTAAAATAATGCGGTGTGAGCAATTACGCTTTTTTTGTTGTTAGTCTATCTGATTTTTGTCGTAACATTTTTTTACCCAACAAATTGTTGAACGTTCGCTTGAATTTTATTGTTTTTAAATTTGTTTTACATTTTAACGTGCCTGAAATTATTTCAATAGATTGTGGGCTTTGTTCCAGTTTCATAAATGTACTTCAAACAATTACAATTTTAAATTCAGTATAAATTACCGTTACATATTTGCTACGCGTTTCAGAATATTCATAATTAGCTCTAAAGCGCCCGATCCGGGCGGGTCTTTGTATCCCCTGTGAGCTTCCACGTGCAAGCAACAGACATGAAAGAGCAAAGAAAAAACACGCTTCGGGGCAAATCTCCGAAAGCCCTCTAATGAATACGAGTTCTTAGAAACGCCGCGCCGGGAAAAGCTCAATTGAAAGCGTAAACGGTCTATGTGTGGGGTAAACATCCTTTACGTGACTGTAATGACAATTTTTCTTCAGATTTCCTTTAACGGTTAAGCTAACTTAGAAAGAGATGATCTAAAGCAAAAAAAATAATTGAAAATGTTAAAAACCTTTTTCTATCATGTCCATTGAAGATAAACGTACACTGCTGTTCTTGTGAAAGTATCAGTAGTTTAACGCAGCTAATGGATTTAAATAATTCTAGGGACATAATAAATTAATTAATATAATATCTCTTTTTAGATCTCATTCATAGATATAGTTGATAGGTGGCAAAAATGAACTTTTGTATAACATTCATCCACCATTCATCTCTAAATGAATGCATGTGATTCATAGACAGTGCGACTGAGTGACAGATGACCGCACATCCATACACTGACACACTGATTCCGACACAGCGGGGTATCTCGAAAGTCCAGATTGGTGGCACAGCACGATACAGCACAGATTGGCAGCTTATAGAGGTAATTTTACTTCTAAGTAATGAATAAAAAAAATTTAGTTGAATTTTCTATAAAAGCGTATTTTTAGTTTTTTTTAAACTGTTATTTATTTTAATTTTTTTGTTGATTTTAAATTTTTTCAATATTTTTTTTCAATTTCTTTTTTTTTTTTAATATTGAATTGTCTTCGGTACTTAATGAGTATACCAAAATTTCGAGTTAATCCGATGTTTTGAAGGAGGTTAAAATCATGTTCAAAGATTCCGTTACATACTAACATACATACTTCTGAAGCTAATAAAAGCGTATTAAAAAGATTTTGTTTGCAGCTCTCATATTAAGTGACATTTACATTTTAATTCTAACATCACATCGAATTGTTGATACGCTAACGCAGTGATTCTCAACCACTGTTCCGCGCCACTTTTGTGTGCCACCAAATTTTGGGAATATATAATAATGTTTATATTATTAAATTATATCATTTTAAAAGAACAATATTTTAAACATGAATATATATGAAGTCGTTGTGGCCTAACGGATAAGACGTCCGGTGCATTCGTGTTGAAGCGATGCACCGGTGTTCGAATCCCGCAGGCGGGTACCAATTTTTCTAATGAAATACGTACTCGACAAATGTTCACGATTGACTTCCACGGTGAAGGAATAACATCGTGTAATAAAAATCAAACCCGCAAAAAAAATTATAATTTGCGTAATCACTGGTGGTAGGACCTCTTGGGAGTCCGCACGGGTAGGTACCACCACCCCGCCTATTTCCGCCGTGAAGCAGTAATGCGTTTCGGTTCGAAGGGTGCGGTAGCCGTTGTAACTATACCTGAGATCTTAGAACTTATATCTCGAGGTGGGTGGCGCATTTACGTTGTAGATGTCAATGGGCTCCAGTAACCACTTAACACCAGGTGGGCTGTGAGCTCGTCCATCCATCTAAGCAATAAAAAAAATAATAATAATAATATATATTGAAATCCACATAAAAACTTATAGTATATTTTAGTTTATTTCGTATATTAAATTTTTTTGATACACTATTTATGCAGTGTGTAAGTAAATAATATTTATCTTTTTTTTTGTGTGTCGCCAAATTTTGAAATCGTTAAATATGTGCCGCACCAAAAAAGGTTGAGAATCACTGCCGCTAACGTTTCAAAATTGAATGGAGCTATAGGAAAAAGGCCCCAGTTAACGGATTAATGACGCCTAGGCTATATATAGTAATGTACATATACATTTGTGTTATTTACGTATATTGCGCTGGCGTATGATGGAACAAAGGTCGTTTATACCCTCGTCTATGTGTCGAGTCTTTGTTCAAATGTTTACAAAACCCTTGTTAAATGCTAAATATTACAAACCGTACAGGATCGGAATGAAATTTTCGTATATAGTTAAAAATAAAATAAGTATTCGTGGTTTTGTTTGTTTCGGCGTTCTCGGGCCGTGTGATGTCATGTCGATTGTGATGAAACTTTGTACAGTTGATAATTGAGCAAAATTTGTTATTGATGTAGAGAGAGAGAGAGAGAGAGAGAATACACTTTATTGCACACCAAAACACAATTTACATTCAAAAAACAATCAATATGTAAAAAAAAAAAAAAGTGAAAAGGACTCTGGGCCACTATTAACCCCTTCCTCCTAAAAAAGCCTATCACCCGTCTTTGATGATCATGATATTTTTGACATAAATAATTTAGCGTGTAATCCGTGCGTCGTATTCCTCAGTGCTGAGAATTGTGACCTTTACGGAATACATACGTAAAGGTTTTCTTGGGAAAATTAGTAGTGGTGGGTTCCCTCGTCCTTCTACAGCAGAATTTCAGAGGCGCTTTAGTTCCTCTGGGCTACTGAGGCCCTAGTTCGGTCTAGTTGACCATCGCCCGTGGCTCGGCGTTATATTTTTACGGCCGGTTAAGTGGCATACCCATGACAAACCCTCCTCTTTTCTTATCCGGACTTGGGACCGGCAATGGCAGAGTTAATGCGTGCAATAGGTAACTTTAAAAATATTAATTTCTGATGGTGATTAAATTCCTTTTCAAAGTAACAAAATTATTATATTGTTATAGATACTTGATATGTAAGCCAAATTTTAGGTAAATCGGACATCTTGAAGTTGGTGGAAATTGCATTGAATGATTCCCTATACACAGATACTGGTCAAGCCCGTAAAATAAGTGTTATTAAGATAGAGCCTAATGTGACGAGAATTTAACAGATAAAAAAACAATGCTATGAACTCGCAAGAATGTCCCTTAAACAATTACGAATTTAATTTCAGTACGTCCCAGTTTTATGGTAAAATAACAGAAGCCTTATGAGTATTATGACGTTACAATTTCGGGGCACACCGCTAATTCAAGTGGCGTAAGGAGATTCCCGGAAATTAATGTAACACAAGGTAATTAACTGGAAGAGCCTTATAAATTGTTTCACCGGTATATTTTGCGAGATTAAAATATTCTTCAGCTTTGAAGACGAAGTGGAACAGTGCGACAATTGTATTTATTGCTAATTGTGGTTCGTGAGTGGCTACCCTCATTTATCGACGTTGTTAAAGGCAGACCCGGTCAAAACGTTGCTTTTCGCTAATGATTGTTTTGCGTCCCGGTTTTGACAGTTGTATTACAATATAACTGACACTTCGACGTCGTACCTAAGGTTAATGACATTCACTTTGTCATGTGATTTTGTACTCCGGTCACCACTGTACCGGTGAACTGTAACTATACTTGAGACCTTAGAACTTATATCTCAAAGTGGGTGGCGCATTTACGTTGTGGATGTCTATGGGCTCCAGTAACCACTTAACACTAGGTGGGCTGTGAGCTCGTCCACCCAACTACGCAATAAAAAAATAAAAAAAAACATCTAAAAACAAGTGGCCTGTGAGCTTATTCACTTATCAAAAATGGTTTTTTTTTTTTTTTTTTTTTTATTGCTTATATGTGTGGACGAGCTCACAGCCCACCTGGTGTTAAGTGGTTACTGGAGCCCATAGACATCCACAACGTAAATGCGCCACCCACCTTGAGATACAAGTTCTAAGGTCTCAAGTATAGTTACAACGGCTGCCCCACCCTTCAAACCGAAACGCATTACTGCTTCACGGCAGAAATAGGCAGGGTGGTGGTACCCACCCGCGCGGACTCACAAGAGGTCCTACCACCAGTAAAATTTATTTTTCTAGTAAATTTAAAATCTGTCATATATTTATCGCAATTAGTAATCGTAAGCGATTTGGATTGTCCAAACTTACTTTTAAACAATTTTTTTTTATTGCTTTGATGGGTGGACGACCTCACAGCCCACCTGGTGTTAAGTGTTTACTGGAGCCCATAGACATCTACAACGTAAATGCGCCACCCACCTTGAGATATAAGTTCTAAGGTCTTAGTTTAGTTACAACGGCTGCCCCGCCCTTCAAACCGAAACGCATTACTGCTTCACGGCAGAAATAGGTGGGGCGGTGGTACCTACCCGCGCGGACTCATAAGAGGTCCTACCACCAGCAAATCGTGGCAATCAATACAAATTGATTGAACAACACGTTTGTCACATTTCCAGTTCTGTTGTCCTTTATTCAAAGCGATGTAACTCATTATCATCGATTTTAACGTAGCACCCGCAATCAATTATTAATTCACTGATTATGTACTCTATTATTCTTTATATGTATTTTTTTTCTTTTTAACTTATACCTTTAAACGAGCAATTCTTGTATATTTATATATATATAATGTATTATTTTATTTGTATCAAAATACAGTTTAGCTTTGTAAAACTATAGCAATTGAGTTGCTCTTATAAAGAGAAACAACATTTAAAGCTATTGCTTCACCATTATTTTTATATCTTTTTATATTTTAATATTGCAAAAATGCTCTTTATATGTCTAATGTTCTAATGTTTCAATAATCGAAATTCTATTTATGTCATCTATAGAAGAATGATATAAATAACATATTAACCTCTTTAAGGATTAATCGTATAGAGGTTACATCTCCCCCCCTTAAAATTGTAAAGTCTTATTTAATATACTACTCCATTACTGGAATAAGTTTGGTAATATGAAAGAGATTTGACTCAGACTTCTATGACCTGTGTTTACTTTATAAATTGTGTTGGATATTTTGTGTACAATTTGATAAGGTCCTATTCGGTTTCCGTTTTCAACAAATACCAAATCACCAACTTTTAGTTCATAATGTTTTCTGTTTTTATCAAACCTTTCTTTATTATAATTATGAGATTTTATACTATTTTCTAAAGCAATTTTTCTGTCTCGCAATATATAACTATCTGTTATATTCTGTTTCATTTCATCTGGTAGAATATCAACGTTTTTTCCCTGCAGTAAATATTTTGGAGAGAACCCTGTTACACTATGTTCAGTTTCATTATATCTTTCCGTGCATTCGTGAGCAATAGTTGTCCAAGCAATTTTGTCCCTTCTTTCATTAACCTTGCAACGAATTTTATTAACTAACGTTTGGTTTAACCTTTCGTTTAATCCATTTGAAAATGGCGCATTTACTGCAGTGAAAACTATAGGTATACCTTATTTTTCAAAAAAAATTTTGAAGTCTTTGGAGTTAATGCCTGGATATTGATCTGATAAAATCAAGTCAATTTTATAATCAGGTGTTACTTTTTGGACAAGTTTTATAAAATCATGCGCACTCTGTGTTTTGGATGTTAGAATATAGGCGTAACGAGTAAAATGGTCTACAAGCAGATGTAAATATTTTTTGGTTGAACGAGAGCCCCCAAATCCCCCTATAGTGTCTATAGACACTATTTCGAATGGATATGTAGCCGGACCTAAGTGAGACATTAGTCCAAACTTTTGTTGTCCTCTAGATTTATTTTTTATACAGACAGCACAATTTTCGCAAACTTTTTTAATATTATCCGATAAATTTTTTGCTTGATAAAAGGGTTTAATCTTATTTTCCATTTGTCGTCTTCCTATGTGACAATAGTAGTGATGTACATGTTTAATAATTTTTTTACTAAACTCCTCAGTTAGTACAATCTTTTCGTTTTTTCCTATCTTTCTATAATAGATATTATGTTTGAAAATATGTTTATTTATATTTTTTTTTATATCTTCATTTTTATCTTGATCATTCCGTATGTATGTCTTCTAATTTAACAAAATTCACTACTTTTAAACTACTATCTTGATTTTCATACGATTCTAACACAGGGTTTCTGCTTAAAGTATCTGCCTCTATATTATATTTGCCCGGAGAATATATTATTTTAAAATTGAATTGCGACAAATAATACGTTAAATCTCCCAGTTCTTCGTCCGTTCTGGCTTTAATATTCATTTTTTCTAAAGGTTTGTGATCTGAAAAAACTGTGAATGTTTTTCCTATAAGCCAATGTTGCCAGTATTTTACCGCCTCTTTTATTGCCAAACACTCAAGATAAATGCCTTTTTTCTTTTTTTGCGAGTCATTTAATTTTTTTGAAAAATATGCACATGGTTTTTCATCACCGTTGGGTTGAATTTGTTTTAAAATCGCACCAATACCTTGTATGCTAGCGTCCGTATAAATATGTATTGGCAAGTCTGCATCAAAGATGGCTAGAATGGGTTTAGAGCAAAGTAGTTTCTTTATAGTGTCAAAGGATTCTTGACATTTATCGGACCAAACGAATTTCTCGCCTTTTCTTAATAAATTATGTAAAGGATCCAGTATAATAGAAATGTTTGCCACATATTTTCCATAGAAATTAATTTTTCCTAAAAATTGTCGGACGTTTTTTTGTGTTTTTGGGATTGGAAATTCTTTTATGGCAATCAAATTATCTTTTAATGGAGTGACAGTATTGTTTTTTATTATGTGCCCTAGATATTTTACAGAGTCCTGTGCAAAGCTACATTTCGTGAATTTTAATTTAAAGCCTTCTTTTAAAATTGCTTCCAATAACTGAGATATGTGGTCATATGGTATATGTGGTTTTAGTAAGTTCGATACTTGGTGTTCAATTTCTTTCATATCTTCGGTAGAGCACCTATACGGTCTTTTGCTACAGTATTTATCTACCAACAAATCAATATGGGCTTCATAACCTTTTACAGTACCTATATCATATTTGTCTTTCGCGAAGACTGAATTATATTTGCATATCAATTTATCAATAACAGTTCTTTTTTTATCATCTAAATTATTTACTGAAATCTCAAAATTATTGATTAGCATATTTTCATTAAAATTTATTTTATACTCATTATTGATTTTTTCTTGTTTATTTCCTATGTCACTACCTGAACTGCCAGGAATTTCTTTAGTGCTTATAGGTTGTTTTTCTTTATTTTTTATGTAGTCTTTATTATTATTGCTGAGGACATTTTGTGTGATATTTAAATTCTCATTTTGAGTTAAATGAAAATTTTGTATACAGTCTAATCCAACTAGGAAATCATAGTCGAAGTTGTCGTCGTCTATAACAAAAATATTGACATGTTTTTCAATTTCGAAAATTTTTATTTTTAAATTAACTATTCCTATAGATTTTTTTACGCCATTAATTGTCTTTAAACCTGCAGTGTTATCATAAGTAGGTATTTTTTTTAAAGATAACAACCTTGAATTTATTATGGACACATTCGATCCTGAATCATAGATTCCTGATATTTCCAAAGTGTCATTTATTCGTAGTTTAATTTTTATTAATGGCGGCGTTATTAGTTTTTTGGATCAATTTCTTTTAATTCCATCTCTAATTCAGAATTGTTAACACTCCTTATTTGGGCTTTTTTTGGCCTATCATCATTTTTTACTTTGAACCAACATTTGGATTCAGGGTGGTAACGTATCCCTTTATTCTGCTTTTCACAAATTTTACACGGACTAACTAAGGGCTTTATATTATTCTCTTTAAGCTTACCTTCGGGAATACTTATCATTTTATCACACGTTTTTTTCTTTACCCTATGTTCTAAGCTTCTTAAATTATTAAATAAGTCTTCAGTTTCCTTTAAACTATTCCTATCATTCTTATCTGCAATAAAATTTGGTAATCCCGTGGCAATCAGATCAATTAGAGTGAGTTTATCTATGGACTTATTTATCTCTAATAGTAGTCTCTCTTTCTTTACCGCATACTCCAGTAATGAACCCTGCCTGTATTTAAATAACATCGCATACCTGATTGGAGACCAACTCTTATCCGCATATGTTCCACAAAAATTATTTTTCCACGTTACCCATTCCGAATTTATTGTATGCTTTATAAGCATGGAACTATACCAGTCTAAACAAGAACCCTCTATAAATAACCTAAAGATTTCAATTTTTTTTTAACCGTGAACTCGAATTTCAATTTATCCATTTTTCTTGGTAACTAGCTGTAGAAATGTTGTTTTCTAATGTATTATTTTATTTGTATCAAAATACAGTTTAGCTTTGTAAAACTATAGCAATTGAGTTGCTCTTATAAAGAGAAACAACATTTAAAGCTATTGCTTCACCATTATTTTTATATCTTTTTATATTTTAATATTGCAAAAATGCTCTTTATATGTCTAATGTTCTAATGTTTCAATAATCGAAATTCTATTTATGTCATCTATAGAAGAATGATATAAATAACATATTAACCTCTTTAAGGATTAATCGTATCGAGGTTACATATATATTATCTGAATCTCGGAAACGGCTCCAACGATTTTCATAAAATTTAGTATATCGGGGAATTTGGGGGGGGGGGTTTGCTAAATCGATCTAGCTACGATTTATTTTCAGAAAATGTTGTTTTAATCGTGTTTTCAATAATCTTCTTCCAGACATCTATTGGCGAATAATAATACTATTTTTAAAGACACAATAACACTAAACGTATTTCAGCAGATGGCGTTGTTAAGACACCCGAAAAACACAATTTATCAAAAAAAAAAACATCGGTCATCGTCTAGTTATTTATTATTCAGTCAATCCTTTAGGAAGCATTTTTGTGTTCCTAATGGAGATACTTCCCTTATGACATTCACTCAATTCGGTGGTAGATTCAGCGAAGCACTGCTGTTGCTAGGGCCAGTGTTAGCAATGCTCTCAGGTTGAGCCCGTGAGCTCACTTACCTGTCCGCGCGTAGTTGGAATAGTCTTTTAGGCTATCAACCAATAGGATGGAAAAATGTCTTGGAAATCTGTAGTTGTTTCGTACGCTTAATTTACGTTGCGATATTGATGCTGTTTCTCTCTTCTAAACTCGAATTTTTATTATAACTAATCTATATATTAATACGTGAAGCAAAAACTTTGTACCCCTTTTTACGAAAATTGCGCGGACGTAGGAGTATGAAATTTCCCACACTTATAGAGAACATAGAGAAGAAGTGCAGAATGCTAAGTTTTTTTTTAATTATGCAAAAAAATACATTAAATCAATAAAGAAAACATTACACACACTACTATGTATTTGACACAACACATACGTATAAATATACTCTTTGTGTATTGTCTATTGTGAAACTTTTGTTATTGTTTGAAGTCTGTGGTCAAATTGAGAATAGATTAATATTTTTTGTCTTTCATATTATTTATCTATAACGTAGTTTTGGCGAAATCTGTATTATATAGAAAATATTAAAAACTGTATTATTATAGAAATATAATAGTGTTTGACAATAGAACCATAATAATGTTTTAACTTTTAATTTCAATTAACTATAGTCGAATTTGGACTACTGCGAGGACCACTAGTTCCAGTAATTACAAGAAATCCGCAAAAAATATAATTTGCGTTTTTCTGTGCCACTACGTATAATAACCCCGTATGGGTTGTCACCCGTGGATAGCACCGCGGCTGTTTCTGCCGCAAAGCAGTCATCTGGATTGAAGGGTCGGACTTGTCTTCTATATAATTCAATTGAGACTCAGATATTATGTCTTAAGCGGCACTTAGGTTACGATGTTTCGGTAACCACTTAGCACCAGATGGGCTATGAGCCCGTCCATCTATGCAATAAATAGAAATTGAACTATTTTTTATTCCGCCTTCGTAGCTATCATTGATGAATAAGCTAGAACCAATTAACGCATTGAAATTCATTTTCGTGTTTTTTGTCGAACAACAAAAGCGGAGCAACTAAAATCGAACCGTCTGAATACTGGTCTAATTTTTTGATAATCAATCTAGAGAATCAATCAATATACTGGGCTTTCATGGAATTGCAATTTTGTTAGTCATCAGTCGTTTTTACGGAAGTACATTTTATGTGTGTATTATGTGCATCGTGTAATAAAAATCGAACCCGCAAAATTATAATTTGCGTAATTACTGGTGGTAGGATTTCTTGTGAGTCCGCACGGGTAGGTACCACCACCCTGCCTATTTCTGCCGTGAAGCAGTAATGCATTTCGATTTGAAAGGTAGAGCAGCCGTTGTAACTATACTGAGACCTTAGAACTTATATCTCAAAGTAGGTGGCGGCATTTACGTTGAAGATGTCTATGGGCTCCGGTAACCGCTTAACACCAGGTGGGCCGTGAGCTCGTCCCCCAACCTAAACAAAAAAAAAAGAAAAAAATTATCAAATTAGCCAAAAGCTAGAAAAAAAACATCAGAGTCATTGAGAAAGAGCGAACTATATTGAATAACGTCCAGTAAGCTATGTCCCAACCCATTTATTCGTTTAAATCACGGGTCAGATACCAAATTTCATTCGGTTTTATTCAGCAGAATAATCATAAAAGATGAACGGATATATGAAGGGTACCGATTATTGTAAACGTTATTGGCTTATTATTTATTCATCCACAAAATTCAGAACCCGTGTGTAATCTCCTGGAATCACCCAAATTTTTTGTTTACCGTTTTGTGACATTGTCAATGTATGCATTAAATTTTGTACGTCCTTTTCGTAATCAAAACATTAGGGCCTCATGGGTTATATAGATTTCAAATAATTATACCTAAATTACAGTTTTTCTATATCCGAAAAGTACGTAATGTTTTGATAATTTTTTATAGATACTTTAAATAAATAGCATTAACTAAAAATAAAATTTCTCTTGCCCAAAGTCTCATTTTACCCATTTTGTACTACGCTGATGCTTGCTACCTAGATTCCACTGAGGAGCTTCTCAATAAGCTTGAGCGTTTGCAAAATTTGTGCATCCGTTTTATTTTTGGTCTCAAAAAATATGATCATATTTCTGAATATCGCAAAAATCTCGAGTGGCTCCCAGTCCATTTCTGCAGAAATACTATAATATTGTGCCTGCTGTTTAATATCCTACATAATCCTAACTACCCGCAATATTTACGTGATCGCTTTACCTATGCCCGTCCCTCCATTGCTACTTGTAGAACTCACATTAAAACTCTCCTCAAATGCCCTGTTCATAAAACACATACTTACGCTAAATCATTTTCTGTACAAGCAGTTATACTTTAGAATTCCATCCCTCCAAGCATAAGAGCGTGCAAAACCATAGCAGCGTTCAAGAAATCTGTTAAAGAACACTATTTATCCTTACCATATTAAATAAAAGTATGTATATTTGTATAATGTATTATAATATAAAGTAAGTATATGTATGTGTGTATATGTATGTGTGTGTGTTTGTATGTATATATATTGTTTTGTATCTTGTAATGTTTATATATTATTATACGTAATGTTTAATGTATGCACTAGGTTTGTGTTCCTAATTCTTCTTTCCTTTTGCGGGCCGGGCCTACTGGAAGAGATTTCAACATGAAATAAGTAGTGCTCTTGTACTCTGTATCCTTATTGTCGTGTTTCTTCTAACAGCTGTGTGTACAAAATATATTAAATAAATAAATAGTATCTAAATATTGTCGTAATATGTGACTAATTGTTATAAGTATTTTTTTATTATATTTCATTCCACAAGCGGGCCATAATGTTACTTTAGCACGAAGTATCATCAACCTTTATTTAATGGGAACAAAACCTAATTCCCCTGTACCGAATACTGAACTCTTATCGAAACAAGTACACCTCGAGTGGGTTTTGTACGTGGAAAGTTTTGACTGCGGTGCAATTTGCGAGGGTTTTACGAACGGAATGGCCGCTACCGCGCCGGTGCTCTTGTTGGCGTGCAGTTTAAAAGATATATCGTTCAACTGTATTGCGACCGTAATGTGTTGAGTATATCGAGGTGTCCGGCAAGTTAACAGGCCGTTTGTTACGTCTTATGTCGGACATCGCAGTAAAATGAACTCGGCCCCGTAATGCGAGAATACGTTTACGATACACTAAGCCCGAGAGTATTACGGCGATAGTAGGTACATAATATAAAGGTTAACGCAAACAAGGTTGCTCTGCGATTTCAGAATAGGCTAATGAAAACATGGTTGAAATATTTCACGTACATAATGTACATAATATTATTATATGCCTAAAGTTTTATATATTATGTAATCTAGGAATATATGTTTTCTTCGATTTTCACGAGTAGTAGACATAATGCATTTAGGGCAGTAATGTGTTTCGGTTTGGAGGGTGGGGCAACTATACTTGAGACCTTAGAACTTATATCTCAAGGTGGGTGGCGCATTGACGTTATAGATGTCTATGGGCTCCAGTAACCATTTAACACCAGGTGGGCTGTGAGCTCGTCCACCGATTTAAGCAATAAAAAAAGGGCTTAATCTAACGTTTCTTATTATAAGTTTTCTCTCGAGTTCTTGACTCGGTTTAGTTCCTAGCTCCCGCCCTGAAACCTTCAGGGAAGAGGAGGTTCGGATTCTCCTGAATTTATGAAAACTGTATTACCCAAAACTTTACTTATTATTGTGCGTGTGTGTATGGCTGCTTGTTTTTGTATTATGTGTATGTTTATATTTGCTTCCAATTTGTTTATATATCTATGTATACTTTTTGCCACTACGGCTGTTGTGCCTATTACTATGGGGATGGTTTCTGTGTGTGTATTCCAGAGTCGTGTTAGTTCTACTTTTAAGGGGTGATATTTACTAAGTTTTTCCAGTTCTTATGGTCCTATATTGTAGTCAGTTGGTACGATTATGTCTATTAAGTAGGTTTTATTTTCTGTCTTGTCTATGTATATTATGTCTGGTCTATTGTGCTTTATTTATTTTTATTTATTTATTTATACTTTATGCACAAAACAAAACTTGTACACAGGCGGACTTAATGCCATGGGCATTCTCTTCCAGTCGACCATAGGGTGGTCATTGTAACGTCCGTCTGCATTGGTGTGATTATTATTATATATTATTTACCATGTTTCGAATGTTTTACAGTTTTCGTAGTCACGGACAACTAAGTCATTATTCGTTGGCATTTCAATATTGTACTTGCTAACTGTTGGCAGAGTTATTACATTAATAAACGCGAGTATATGTAAATGGCAAATGTAGTTGTTTAGTCATTTTTTTAAATACAAGTTCGCTTAGGAATTGGCTTGAAAAGCAACAAAGTCAGTTAGTTTTAAATGAGATACTGAAATAGACGAAATAATTTTAAGCAAAGGCGCCTATTTGACAATTTTATTTTTTACATTGCATTCCAAGTTTTTTTCTATATTCGAAGCGGGTGGAATGAATAATATTATTTTTGGCAACTTTCATGTGATTTTTTATCGCATACTCTGATTTTGTTGTTAATTTTATTTAGAAAATAGGACAACACATTAATTTCAGTACTCAAAGTAGGTTGTGAAATTTAAAATCATTCTTAAATCAGTTCCTAGATATTCTAGCGTGTTTAAAATGTTGTTAGTATCTGTTCTGTATTTTGATTTTTCATTTACTCGACTCGGAAGAGATTCATGCACCTAGGAGACTCGTGGAATAGATAGATGAGATTCAGTGGCCGAAGATTGTAAAGGCCACGGCCGAAGATGGTAAAGTGGGTGGGCTATTATACGACTCCTCTGAGCTCTTCTCGACGGCCGCGACAGTACCCGGGTAAGAAAGGGAGATTCCATATCGAACCGACGGAATCGCCAGACCCCTTGATGGGGGCATGAAGCGGGCTTCAGGGCGAATTCCTCTACCCAGGCGTGGGCTCCTTGTTCCTCAGGCAGGGGAGAATTTGAAGTGGGGATGGATTCGGGTGGATTGAAATGCATGTGTACGGCCGCAGCCACAATGATGTGGAGTTTGATTGCTGGTAAGCAGTGAGAGGTTTACTTACATTTACTGGTGGAAGGACCTCTTGTGAGTCCGCGCGGGTGGGTACCACCACCCTGCCTATTTCTGCCGTGAAGCAGTAATGCGTTTCGGTTTGAAGGGCGGGGCAGCCGTTGTAACTATACTGAGACCTTAGAACTTGTATCTCAAGATGGGTGGTGCATTTACGTTGTAGATGTCTATGGGCTCCAGTAACTACTTAACACCAGGTGGGCTGTGAGCTCGTCCACCCATCTAAGCAATAAATAAATAAAAAAATCGTCAAGGCGATTGTCGGCGATTCTGCATTGACCGTCACGGTAAATCATCATTCCCACTTTCACTACATATTCCACTTTGTTGGTGTTTCAGAATTTTCAGATTATTTATATATTATATAGTAAATGAAACTTAACAAATATGCTATCGTTGTTTGAAAAATATCTTATTCACGTTTGGCTTCGATTTTTAAACTTACATTTTACGTAAGCTGGCGACTTAAAGCAATAAAATGGCTATAATATTTCTATTTTGCAAGCAATTTAAACTTCAATTTCAGTTTGAACTTCACGTAACATGTCAACAAGCGTTCGGAGAGGTACTTAAATGTATAGAGAATATGTGTGAGCGGTTTAGACGTATTTTAGTCATTCAATATTTAGTAAGATGGAAAATTTAATGAAAATAATTTTTATTGTCAATACTATTAATAAAAACTTATGGCTTTTTCTAAGTGTGAGTAAGTTTTCTAAGAGGGATGGGCCTAGTTAAGCGTTTTTTTTTTTAACTCGAATGAATTCACCGCTTATCCCGCTAGGGCGAAGTGTGGTGGTTAATTTTGTTCAACTTCCGCGGCATCGAAAATGGAGAAGCTTACGTTGAGGTTATTACGTATGGACAGTAGCACCAACAAAGACAAACCTAAGCAGCTGTCTATCGCTTGACTTATTTTTCAAGACATTTAAGAAAGAGATATGAGAGAAAGAGGATTGAGTGTTGAGATGACGGCGGATAGATGAGAATGGAATAGAAAAATTCGCTGTGCTGACACCACCTAGTGGGATAAGTTGGAGACAAAGAAGAAGAAGAAGACTCATTTAAGAAAGACATAATAGACATAAATCACTCAGGAATTTCCGTGAAGGTTTTTCCTGGGTCGGATTGTACGTGGCAAAAATGATAATTTAGAACGCACTGTAGACGAACGCCCGTGAGTTCATCGACAAAAAATTTATGGAACGATGATTTATAGGAGATTCCTAAAGTACTCCCTTTGAAATATCCGTTACAAAATACTGAAAGAACCAAGGTCTCACCGTAGATCGAGATGCTCGAAATTAACTGTGAGAACAGGATTGTTGACAATTCGAACAACTCTATTATGTATGAGCCACGATTCATCCAGTCTGCGAGGACCGTACCTCGATTCTGGTCGTGTTCGCCGATGCCCAATACACATGATGACATTAATATATTTTACTTTTTAGTTTTCGCTGAAAATAGCTAGGTATTCGCTAATGTAGGTATTGCGTATTTAATCATGCGGGAGGCTGTGAAATGAATATATTCGTATAAGTCTGAGGTTCAACGTTAAAGTGTTTTTATTCAACAACAATCTCAATGTACATGTTAATTAGTTTTGTTAGAGAGCGAGGCCACGATCCTTGGTCTGGGTCGTACCTGGTCCAGAGATTGTCCATTGCCATACAGCGTGGCAATGCTGCTAGCGTAATGGGTACTTTCGGGCCGGGTGCGATCCAGAGTGGCTTGTTTGAGTAGCCGATGCCTATGCGCGCATTGCTGTTTTTTTTTTTTTTTTTTTTTTTTTTTTTTTTTTTTATGATTGAAACTTTACTGGTGGCCCGAAGGCCTTTCCAGTTTCACCAGGACAGGTGGGCGAGCAAAGGCTCAGCCAAGAGGGGTGGGATTTGCTAACAACTGCCCGAGCGCCTCCGAAGGAGACCTAACAACTCAAGAGCAATTGTTTCGCGAATGAATCTACTACCGGATCGGAATCGCGACCCGCTGAGAAGATCCGGCGAGAAACTCGGCGGGCTGATGCATGGGTTAGGTTGCACGTCGACCTCTTTGTCGAGTTCGACGAGTACGGTTACCGGGGTCCCTAAGACTGCCCCTAGTATTAGAGCTGAAGGCATCTAATGCAAAGGTTATTGGATCTGATGGATCCGTAAGGACGTGTCTAGGGCGTCGACGGTGACTGGCTCCTGCATGATCAGGATTCGGGGAGTAGTCAGCGGCGGCAACGATAAGGCGATTATCATGACGCATAGCCTTATCGAAGTATCGTTCCGACGCTGACTTCATGTATTTCCGAATTGATTCGAGGCCCAGGTCGTCGTGTAGGTCAACGTTCCTCACGAACCACGGAGCCCCGACAGCTAACCTGCAAAAGCGGGATTGTAGGGATTGGAGGGTGTCTATGTGTGTGCGGGCTGCGTGAGCGAACACCACACTCGCGTAAGTCATGACGGGCCTTATGCAAGCTTTGTAAAGTGTCACCTTGTTCCGAAGGGACATTTTACTCCGCTTACAGATCATGGGGTAGAGTCTACCGAGAATAAACGCGGCACGGTCACGGACTGATTTTATATGCGGGCGGAATGTCATCGATGCATCCAGGGTAACGCCCAGGTACTTGACCTTCCTGGCCCAGGGTATGGGTTGTCTAAAGAGAGTAATCGGGGGTGTGAGATTCCTCCTCCTAATCCGGGAGGAAATCCGTGTAGAGCTTCCCCTCTGAAATAGCACCGCAGTACTTTTCGCTGGGTTGATGTCTATGCGCCATTTTCGGAACCACTGTCCTAGGGCTAGGGCTGCGCTCTGAAGCTTCTTCGCGATTAGGGACTTATTTCTACTAGAATAGTAAACAGTCGTGTCGTCGGCGAATAAAGCTAAATGGGTCGGCGGCGACCGGGGAATATCGTTGACGAATAAGCTAAATAGGAGGGGTGAGAGGACAGAGCCTTGCGGGACTCCAGCTGTGAGAGGTCGTGGGGAGGAGCGGGTTCCCTCGACTCGATATCGAAAAGAGCGGTTCGACAAGAAGTCCCGTATGATGAGCACGAGACTATCCGGCACACCCATGTTGAATAGTTTGAAAATCAAACCATTGTGCCAGACTTTGTCGAACGCTTTTGCGACGTCGAAGAAGAGAGCTCCCGTGTATAACGGTTTTGGTCGATTAAGCCCCACAAGAATGTGCTCCGTGAGGCGGTGCACCTGTTGAACGCATGAGTGATTTGTACGGAATCCGAATTGTTCATCGATGAGAATGCCCTTGGATGAGACGAAGTCTCTGAGGCGTTTGTAGAGCAGACGCTCATACAGTTTGCCTAGAGACATGAGGAGGCTAATCGGGCGGTAGCTCGTTGGATGATTTTTTGGTTTACCGGGTTTATGTATGCCGATAACGTCCGCTTCTTTCCACACCGCGGGAAAGATACAGTTCGCCATAGCGGCATTGAAAATAGATGCCAACGTCACGATGAGTTGGACGGGTAGAAGTTTAATAACGCGGTTAGATATACCGTCGGAACCGGGAGCCTTGCGAGGACGTAGGTCTTTGATCAAGTCTTTAACTTCTATCGGGGTGACGGGTGGTAACGCATCCGATGGTGGCAAGCAGGCTCTGCGTTCTACCTCACTGTCTACTAATTCTACATGAACAGGGTCCACGGATTGAGTACTGGGCGTGCACTGGGTTTGCAATGTATCGGCCAGCAGCTCTGCTTTTTCATCATCATCGAACGCCGCGAGTCGGCCTGAGGGGCCTACGAGGGGGGGCATAGTTACTACCGTATCCGATTTGAGAGTACGAGCTAAGCGGTAGTAAGACCTTTGGGAGGGCGCGAGTCCTTCTAAGAAATCAGACCATCTGGCATCTCGGACTTCGGCGATGCGAGACTTTACGTCGCGTTGTAGGGCACGCATTCGAATACGATTTTCCGCGGTAGGATACCTGTCGTAGGCGCGTATCGAGGCGTTCTTAGCTCTCAGGAGTTCCCTAATATCGTCGGACAATTTGAAGCGGTGAAGGAAGTCCTCCGCTACAACTTGTTTCGATGACCTATCTAATGTCGAGGTGATGTGTGACGTTAAGATGTCTATGGCTTCAGCGGTATCCTGAGGAGACGGGATAGAGTCCGGGTTAAACGGGAGCGATGGTGGATCAGATTCAGCCAGGCTGATGCCCAGCGTGTGCCAATCCACCACAGTCCTCGTGACGGGAACGGAATCGGGAGCGCGACCGAGCTTCATAACGACGGGACGGTGGTCTGAATCTAACTCTGAAACTACTTCGATCGAGTGTAAGCGCAGAGTTACGTTTTTTAATAACGCTATGTCGAGTATATCCGGGCGATGCGCGATGTTTAGCGGGTAGTGAGTCGGGGTTAGCGGAGCGACGATATCGAAAGCGAGATCATCGACTAACGCGTCAAGCCGCCTGCCATTCGGGGTTGTGGTGTGTGAGTTCCACCTGATGTGTTTACAATTTAGGTCGCCCGCCAGAATGACAGAGCTCCCCATACCGAGCAGCGCCTCGATATCACTGCTTAGAACGATCTTATTCGGTGGAAGATAAACGGACGCGATAACGATCGGCGCGTGTCCCGTCAGTGAGATTCGGCACACAGATGCTTCGATATTAGCGAGCGCGGGAGGATCGAGCGGGACGCAATGCAGGGCTCTTCTATAGTAAATGACGGTACCACCACCACGGGCAGAGAGCCTGTCGTTCCTGACCATGTTATAGTTCGCGATTTTAGGGTCACGGCGCGCGGGCTTAAGTAGGGTCTCCTGCACTAAAAAGATATCAATTTGATGGTCACGCAAAAAGTCAGAAACCTGATCACGTTGATTTGCGAGACCGTAAGCGTTAAAAAATCCTATCGTTACGGATAGGGGCTTTATTCTACTTATATACGCCATTGATTACCGGCGGAGTGAGGGGAGGACGTACGTATTTAATGACGCGTATACGTCGGCGTATTCTTGCACAACGGCGATAAAGTGTTGTGCAGTGGAGGCAGCGCGAATGGCGTCGCCCAAAGCGTTAACGCGCTCAAAGTTGATCGACTGAAAGAAGTCGATCGCTAAAGCGAGATTTTCGGACGCGGTCGGAGGGCAAGTCGCGGGAGAGGGACGAGTCGCGGGGGCGGGACGAATCGCGGAGGAGGGAGTTGTAGCCGTGTTCGTGTACGGCAGCGGTTTTGCCCAGGCCGAGACACTGGGCACCGCCGCCGGAACGAACGCTGGCTTAGCCTGCGACGCAGAGGGTGCCGAGGCTTTGATGTCTGGGCCGGAAGCTCGGAGGCGGTTTTGGCGGGCGACGCGGCGATTTATTTTAGGGGCTCGGGGGCAACCACGGTAATTCGCGGGGTGACCCTGTGTTCGACACAGGACGCAGCTAGGCGGTTCCGTCGCGGTTTTTTGGTCGCGAGCGCAGAGGGCCGTGGCGTGATCGCCCAAACACTTAACACATCGGGGGCGCGCGTGACAGTTACGGGAAGAGTGCCCGTACAATTGACAGTTATGGCACTGGCTAGGAGTGCCTTTTTTATGGGGGGCTTCGATGGCGATACCGGAGAGCCTACAGACGGTCTGTGTGTTGAAGATTTTCTTACCCTCGGGGGTAGGCTGGAGGGTGACTAGAACCATATTATATGGCTCCCTACCGCGACCGGTGTGCATACGGTGCACAGAATTCACTGGAAAGCCCTGTTCTAACAGATCGGCCTTGACGAGCTCTACATCTAACTCTTTAGGGATTCCGCGTATTACAACGCGGAGTTCGCGCTCCTCCTGGAGCGTATAAGTATGGAAACTTATGCGTTCCTTACGGAGGTAAGAAGAGAGGGCCCTATGGTCGTCAGGTGTTTGAACCTTAATTTGAATGCCGTTCGCGAGGTTACGGGCATTCGTGAAATTTATATTTTTGGCCTTAAGGGCCAGGCAAACTCGATCCCAAGCTGCCTTCTCCTGAAGGATAACCGGGGGAGGGGTCTGGGTTTTAATTTGTGCCACCGGACGCGGCGACGGAGTGGCACGGGCTGGGGGCGCAACGGGAGTCTGAGGGCGGGGGCGCGACGCGTTCACGGCTTTGCTAATTTTAGCGGCCGCGGGAGCTCGAGACTCCGCGGCACGCTTCTTACCCTTCTGTACCAGGGTGAATCCATCCGTCGATGAGGCGGGGGCGAGGTCGACCTCCATGTCCGAGTCAGAGTCGGAGCACGAGGAGGCGGGTGCAGGCGACCTACGAGCAAGTGTAGGTGTTTTAGAGGGCGCGACGGAGGCCGCGGATGATCGCTCAGCTGAAACGATGGTCACGGCGGACGACGCAGCAGCTTTTCTCGCCAGTATAGGCGACACGGGAGCGGCAGGCACGACAGAGGCTGCGGTGCTCAATGCAGAAACTCTGCACGCAGGTACAGGCGACGCAGGAGCAGCGAGCGCGGCGGAGTCCTCGAGAGGGCTCGCAGTGTGATTGGCCTTGAAGGCCAGAAACTCTGAGGCGAGCTGTGGGTGGCGAAGTCGGAGGAATTCCGCGAATACAGCGTCCATGATCGCTGAGTACCCAGGTGGGGCGGCCCCGGGTCTTGAAACACTCGCCTTGCGGCGAGGCCCCAACTTCTCGGACCTGAGCGGTTCTATTGAACACAGGTGGCAATGCGGCGCGATTACTACAGGACAAAGAAAAAGCACAACAAAACAGAAATTACAAAAAGAAACAAAACAAATAAATACTTGCAGGAAAACACTTTGTCGGCAAATGTTCCACGAACACAAAAATAACTAAAACAAAACAAATAAAAGCTTCCAGGAAACACACTTGGTCGGCAGATGTATCACGAACACAGGCCGCGCGAACAATGGCCGGGCTAACAAAAGCCGGGCGAACAAAGACCGGGCGATCGAGTGGACGATGAGCACGTCCGCACGTGACGGGTGCCTCTATCGGAATGCATTGCTGTTAGCGTGGGCCTATAGGTTACTTATGACGACGCCTGTAGCTGAAAGTAAGTATTTTTGACGAAGCATGTTGCTGATAACTCTGTTTCTATAATCTGACGAAGCGTGTTGCGGATAATAATATGTTTAAAAAAAGTGTTATTTCATTATTGCGAAAAATAAGGATACTAGTTTGTAATTATGTATATGTGTTCATGTTAATTAGTTTTTTTCCAGGAATCTAGTACACCGTCTCTTAATTTTTTAAATCTCTTTAAATTTAGTTTTTACGTATACACTCAAGTTTAATTTCGTTTCACTTTGTGGTCGGAAAATTTGATTTTTCGTTGATTAACTTTTAAATAAAAATATAATAATTTCGTGGAAATCTTAATAGCTATATTTTATCTTAATGACGATAACGAATTTTCGATAAAGTAGCTGAAAGAAACCAATTTAAGCCAATAAATTAGTAGGCTATTTAGTAAAGGTAAGTAGAACCGATTTCATTTTTAATCAGTATTAAAAACTTCTGCCTAATTACCTGTCTACACGTTGAGGGGTTTTCAAACTTCAGCCTTTTAAAAGTTGAGAGCAAAAACCGATTCCCGAAAAGTTGGTGTCCTTAAATTTAATGGTACACTTGAGGCATTCTGAAAGTTCCAGAACAAATCGAAGTTAATTAAAAAGTTGTCTTTGAATTCTCTTAACGGCAGCTAAAGAAGCTATGGAATAGAGGCGTATTGAGCCAAACAATAAACAAAATTAAACGGTGCGCAGCTTCCAGCTATTTATTAAGCACTTAGTCAAGTTGAGTTGAATTTAAAATTTCAGTTTGTGTACAATTTATTCTATTCTAATCATAAATATTTATGGCAATTGTCCGGTATATTTAAATTTTAGTACATATTATTTGATGGGTGTGTTTGTGTTGTAGTTTATATTTGTTACTGATGATAGTAGTCGAGGTCACCACAGCCAACTACTGGCAGTTGATTTAAAATATTAGTCGTATGACTCAATAAAACAAATAATAGTTTAAAAAAACTAACAAAATATGCTTTTATAGAAAATCCAACTAAAAAATAGAATGCTTTTCAGGATATTATCAAAATAACCCTTCTACTCATATCTGTTCATAAAATATTTATAACTACTGATACTATGTACTCCACGCTTTTTTTACAATAAATTTTTTTTTTCTTACACTATTTTTACTTCAAATTTCTTAAAATTTATTTTCTATTTTTTAGTTGGATTTTCTATAAAAGCGTATTTTGTTGTGAACTATTATTTATTTTTAAATAATAGTTTTTAAATTATTAAATTATCATCGGTCCTTAATAAGTAATATAGGTATATACCAAATTTTCTGAAGTTAATAAGAGCGTATTAAAAAAACAAAAGTCTGGAAGAAGGAAGGTCTAAAGATGACTAGACCTGTGTGAGATTGTTTGCTCAACAACTAAAAAGCAGGAAGTGTGACGATTGATGTTCGTAGATGTTTGCAAAATTCTTATGTATTCAAAATTACCAATAAACTTCAAGAGTCTTGGCTAATAGCAACTTATAAGAGGCATTACTTGCGAAAAAATAAACGATGGGCCAAGCTTGATCTATCTTTTGTCTTTCAGCCCACAGACGTTCACTGCTGGATATAGCTATATACCTACGTCTTCCAGTACGCCGTCGCCACTTGAGAACGTTTTGGCCACAGCAGCCATTTGTTCTACAAGAAATGTGTCCTGCCTACTGTCACTTCAACGTTGCAACGGGCTATGTTACCGTACTTTTCCTACGAATCTTCTCATTCTTGATTTGATCTCGCAGGAAACTCCGAGCATAGTTTTCCTCATTGCTCTTTGGGTGACCTTGAGCCCTCTGATAAGACCTATTGTGCGTTCTCCGAGTATCATAACAGAACACAGCGATCGCCAACCCGCATGCCAAGCGTGGCGATTACGGCAATCCCTCCACATGACCAAGCATAAATTATACTCTAGTTTATCATTATTGGCCATATATATGTACCTAGTCAGGTCATAAGTATTGTCACACAGTAAAAACTTTTCTTTTAGAATGCTGGCCACAAAAAAGTTTATTAAATTCGAATTTCGAATTGTTCATGAAAATAAAAATGTATACTTTTAGAATTTTACTCATTTTTAAATATGGAGTGGACGCTTAAAGAAGACCGTGTTGCAGTTATTGCGTTGCATCGTTGCGGTTACGCGCCAATTCAAATTTTTAACATACTGAAAATTTTTAATATAACCAAAAGATTCGTTTATCGTACCATCAAACGATACAATGAAGACTCTAGTGTAGATGACAGGTCAAGAAGTAGTCGCCCTCGGTCTGTTAGGACTCCAGCAGTGATAAAAGCTGTGAAGGCGCGAATTCAAAGAAATCCCAAACGTAAGCAGAAACTGTTGACCCTTCAGATGGGGTTAAGCAGAACCACGGTGAAAAGGGTGTTAAATGAAGACTTAGGGCTTCGGGCATATCGAAGAAAAACAGGACATCGTTGAATGCTCGTCTAATGGACCTGAGACTCAAGAGATGCCGCGCTTTGTTGAAGCTTTACGCGGGAAAAAAATATCGGGAAATTCTTTTTTCGGATGAAAAAATTTTTATCGTAGAAGAGAGATACAACAAACAAAATGATAAGGTGTACGCACACAGTAGTGAAGAAGCGAGCAACCGTATTCCGCGTCTCCAACGAGGTCATTTTCCATCCTCGCTCATGGTATGGTTGGGAGTTTCTTATTGGGGCTTAACAGAGGTACATTTTTGTGAGAAAGGTGTAAAAACGAATGCAGTTGTGTATCAAAATACAGTCCTGACGAACCTTGTGGAACCTGTTTCTCATACCATGTTCAATAACTGGCACTGGGTATTCCAACAAGATTCGGCGCCAGCTCATAGAGCGAAGAGCACACAAGACTGGCTGGCGGCGCGTGAAATCGACTTCATCCAGCACGAAGACTGGCCCTCCTCCAGTCCAGATTTGAATCCGTTAGATTACAAGATATGGCAACACTTGGAGGAAAAGGCGTGCTCAAAGCCTCATCCCAATTTGGAGTCACTCAAGACATCCTTGATTAAGGCAGCCGCCGATATTGACATGGACCTCGTTCGTGCTGCGATAGACGACTGGCCTGTATTCAAAATCACGGAGGTCATTTTGAATAAACTTTAGTGTCATAAGAATCTATGTTTTGTTAAGTTCATTTTGGTATATGAACGGTTACATAATGAATAAACTTGTTTCAATTACTTTACATTAAACATGTGACAGAATTTATGACCTGGCTAGGTATATGACGACACCGTGAATCAGATGTAAGTAAAATCTGAAGGATTAACGGATTTTTGTGTCTATTTATGTGAGCAGGCGAGAATAAAGATCCTTTTAATTCTGAAACAATTTAAATATAAGTTGCCGATCGTGAAACAACAAGTTTCAAGATACATTCACTTAAGTCATCAATATTCGGAGCCAAATCGAATTTTTACCCTAATGGAGTCGTTCAAAGAAAAAGTTTGCTGAATTTTTTTGTAGATTGGTAAACGTTTTCTTTGCATATTTGATATTTAGCGGATGCTGTAACCTAATCATATATTTTAAATGATATGTACTGATTGAAAAATATTGTGTAAATTTTACATATTTTATTTATTTATTTTTTATTGCTTAGGTGGGTGGACGAGCTCATAGCCCACCTGGTGTTAAGTGGTTACTGGAGCCCATAGACATCTACAACGTAAATGTGCCACTCACCTTGAGATATAAGTTCTACGGTCTCAAGTATAGTTACAACGGCTGCCCCACCCTTCAAACCGAAACGCATTACTGCTTCGCGGCAGAAATAGGCAGGGTGGTGGTACCTTGTTTCGGGAGGTACCTGTGGAAGGTCTGCAGGAGAGAGCCACATCCGGACTGCCACCAGTGCGGGCACCCGGACGATGACGCGCAGCACGCGCTCGAAACGTGCCCGCGTTGGGAGCACTCGCGGCTTGATCTCGTCGCAGTGCTGGGGAGAGACCTCTCCCTGCAGGCTGTCGTCGCCCGCATGTTAGAGAATCAGGGCTCGTGGGAGGCCATGGCCAGGTTTTGTGACCTGGTAATGGCGTCCCGTGAGGCTGAGGAGCGCGAAAGGGAGTGGGATCCCTCTTCAGCACCTCAGCGCAGAAGGCGGGGTGGGTGGCGCGGGCGTGAAGCTCCCGCTCAGCCCCCGTAGGGACTATCAGGTAGCGGGTGCGGGCGCGCCCGGTACTCGACTGTCGGTCCGGTGATGGGGCGATGCAAGGTGGCGCCTGTGCGCCGCCCACGGTGTATCTCCCGAAATGACGTCCTTCGGGACTTTCCCGGAGATGAAATCCCGTCTTATCATCAGGACGGGTACCGGCGAAGGCGGATTTTCGGCGCGCCCTGCGGTACCGTAGGTCTGGTGTAGCCGGTGTGGTGGAGCTCGATGAGGTTTAGTCGGTAGTCGTTCTGCGGGGCAAGTGCTTCGCGCGCCTTTTTCTAGGCGTAGTCTCCTGCGAGGAATTCGGGGAGGTGGAGGACCATGGCCCTCCTCGTCCACCTCTTCCTCTCAGGAGGCGCCGGAGTCCGACATAACCCGGTTCGCTTACTTCCCCGGACCGGGTATCCGTAAATGGATTGCACAGAGTTAAAAAAAAAGAGTGGTGGTACCTACCCGCGCGGACTCACAAGAGGTCCTACCACCATATGCTGGACATTTAGGAAAAATGAAGGACTTAAGTTTCTTGCCGATTCTTCTTTTTCGTGAACCTTAATATTAATTTTTTGGTAATCCGATGATGTGATCTGCACACCAAAAACATAATTATTTCACGATAGAACGGTTTTCGTATGGACTCAAGGCCGCCAGTAATACCAGTTAGCCTTTTGTTTTATTTATTACCATGACAGGCAGACTGGCATGCGGCCCACCTTTTTTCAATTGCTTAGCTGGGTGAACGAGCTCACGACCCACCTGCTGTTAAGTGGTTACCGGAGCCTATAGACATCTACAACGTAAATGCCGCCACCCACCTCGAGACATGAGTTTTGAGGTCTCAGTTTTGACAACGGCTCAACGGCCAAGATATCCTAGCATTAGTGATACCACCACCTAATGCTAAGTAGTCTTTATCGCTCATGGATTTCTGCAATGCCAAGAGCATAACCACAGCGCTGCCGACTTCTGAAAACTAATCAAATCTTATTTGAAGAATGACACAGCGCTTGAAAAACTTTATTCCAATGTTCGATGGTACACATCAGAAAAGGTCTCTAGAAACGCACTGTTGATATAAACTGTCCTGAAAAGAGGCTGTAAAAAGGATGTGAAGAGATCAATTTCAATACTTCCTCACAGCACACCCAATGATACATACAGTATTCAGAAAGTCCGTCCGTAGACCTAGAGGTTCCAAACGATCCGCGAGAATAGGATTATCGACAATTTGAACCTCCCTGATCTGTGTGGAGTCAAATAGAAGTAGTTGGTATTTGAGAGTCCTGGTCCAGAGATATGGGCACCACTCCATGAGAAGTAGGATTTATACTTTATCAAACACAAGTCCTTGTCCTGGCGTGAAGTACCATATGTCTTTGTTGAGGAGTTCCAACATTATACAGTCAGAAGTTTAGTTTTGCCTTCCATATGACCTCCATACTGGAAACAGTTCCAAATATCAACCTACATATTCCATTATTTCTACGACAAAAGGGTCCTTCTTTGCAGTGAACCGAGAAACTTGTTGTTTAAAAGGATTTAACAAAATTTTCATTCTGTTTCTCGCTGATCTCCATTCCAGACACAAGTTTCGATAGTCTCTCTTGAGTTGTGTTCCGAGAAACTCTGATGGATTATACAAGCATATCTCTTTATATGAATGAAACAACCGAATATTATGTTAGATATATATTAGATAAGCTCTAGTAATCTCACATCAGGTGTGCTTCATTCACCCATTTAATTTTTTTATGTTTTTCTTAGAAAATATTTCCGTAATTTAATATTGCATTTAGGTAATATCGGTAAGTATTCACCAAGCATATATGTTCCTGATTTAAAACAGTATCAATTAAGAGAGAACAACTGTTAATTTAAAGTAAATTTAAACAGAAATAATACACATAACTCTTTCGTTCGTTCGTTCGTTTCGTTTTTTAAAAACAGTAATTGACGAATTAATTGCTTGTAAGCTGAATTACTAGGAAGAGTAGTTTTGTAGTTTCAAAACCAACTCATAACTACTATGATGTCATACAACTAAAAAATAGGAAGCTCTTTGCGAAAAATAAAGTATATACTTTGTTTTTTTTATTTTGGTTTTCTTCTGCTTTCTTATTATGTAGAAGCATGGGAGTTATAATAGTGGGCGCTTTTACTGTATAATCCGTAGACAGTCCTGTATTCTTTTTATTTATAGTTTACAGTAACTTAAAATGTTACAGTCGTCAACTCAAAGAGCATATTACCATCCATCCAGTTCATCCGATCTTATTGCTGCAAAAAGACTTTATCAAAAAATGGTAAGTCTCTTTTTCAATGCCGGCTTCAATTCCCCCAGGTGCAGGGGTGCAATTCTTTACTGTTAACATTTTCCTTTCCGCGCCACTTGCTGCAGAGTCCCGAGACAGCTTTCTGTCATTTTCGAACTCCAAGAAAAACACAAGCAGTACATTCACGACAAAGGTTCACGTGGCTTTTTAATTTTAAATTTTTCGTACCGTGGGTTGGTGACTTAATTTGTGACAAAGGGTTATCGAAGTCTATAGAGAGTGTCCATACCTTAAACTAAGTATATAAGGTGGAAGTATCTCTTGTATTGTGTAATGACTGTGCCACTTTTGACTATTTCTAGACAGAAATAGGCAAGAAACCAGTTGATAAAGCTGCTAATTCCTGTTTGGAGTATTGGACATAAGGCGTGTTGTATACTGCGCGGCATACTACTGCCGTCCTGTCTGTTTGTGTCTCAAAGCAAATATGCCTTTCTTGCGTAATGCAACCGAGCCTTTGACCTGATATCCTAGATAAGGAAGTAAGCAGTTAAAAACTTCCGTCATCTTTGTTATAGTCAAATAATTTACATGATACTTGTCAGGATAGGTCACGCTGTGTCTATCGCGAATTACGAGTGATTTAATGATTATGAATTCAAGGCCATGAATGGTTATCTTAAGGAAACTTTCTTCAGAACGTGTCACACACAGCTACTGCGCTGCGTTCTACATACACTGAGAGTATATCACCGAAGTACATATTTAGGTATGAATATGTATATAACATATATTATGTACTTCTTCCTGAACGAATATTTATTCTTTATACTTTCGTGTATACATTGCGCCGGAAATTGATTTACGGCTTTTGAGTCTGAAACGAGTTTGTCGACTTTTTACAGGAAATTAAAAATAAAACTCCAACACTCATTTTGTTTTTGGGAAGAAATCAATTTAAATTATTTCCTTTCATGCTGATGGATGATTGATTGTAATTATATTATGTGCCTCATGAAATTTTCCTTCTCTTGCGAAATTGTGCCTCAAATTGTTTTCGTTAAGCACTCATTCATATCAAACATTAATTAGTCGTTAATATATAATGAACTTGTTCGTTTTGAAACGCAATCAACATCGATGAACTGCTAAGTGGGAATGTTTCCAAAGGGAATATTCTAGCAGCACGAAAAGCATTGAAAGCAAAACATTAATGGAAACGGATTTATGACAACAAAAGTACCGAATTTTGAAGCCATGAAAAATGCAAAGCGTTCACGAACGAATATTGATGGGGCGTTCCAATTACAAAGAGAGGCTCGTGTCTGCAAATCGTTGTGCTTGTTTCGGACGTACTCGTAGGTACGTTCGACCATCACTGGGACAAGTAAAAATTGAAAAACAATTGACGGCTCCGACATGAAGTTTTGTATATATCGAATGCACGAACGCTTTTAACGAATGAATGCGCCGCGAAATTTGCTTTGTCACAATATTCCCGGCTATGGGAGCTTACAAGAGGCGGTATTTTTATCTTAATTAACTCCCGAGCGATGATGATGGATTCACCCGAATTGGATTTCATAGGGTGAATTGTGGCTGTCGATGCCTTTGCTATGAAATTGTGTGTGTGTGTGTGTGAATGTGTTTTGTGAAATTTAAACAATTTTATATCATATATTCTTCTCATATGCGGTATATAGATTGTTATAAATTTCGTGAAATACACTATAAATAAATAAAATTGAAAAACAATATTGTTTTAGGACAAGCAGTTCCGTTAGACAAGCTTACGGCCCATCTGTTGTTAAGTTATACTTCAAGGCGGGAGTAAGCATACATGACATACATCTGTTACCAGCCCTAGAAGGAAGAGGGATGGAAATAAGCTGGACATACTACTACCATAGATTATTCACGGTGAAGTAATTGTAAAGCCGGAAAAAATAATTTAGAGCGTCGACAATGGATGACGAATAGTTGGAACAAGACGAAATATAATATATAATATATTCTATATATATTAGAATTTGTCAATCTGACATTAAAACACTGTAAAGGCTAGCTACTAGAGATCTACAACGTAATGGCTAGTTTCCGAATTCTGAAAAGATTAGGTTTCGTAGACCTCCAATCCCAGTACTAGTGAATTTGGATGGACCTTATCGTATCGAAGTAGTGAACGATTTCAGACGCTCTGAATACTTTACACTTTTCGTAGCTCAGAATCCGAAGTAATAGAGACACAAAAATTAAAACTTTCACAACAAAAACATCAACAACGCTGCTATCTGGATTCCGAAATGTGATTGAAGACAGTTTCGATCGATCTTATCGCTACACAGTCAATTAGTTTTCGGCAGTCAATAAGAACATGGGATGCTACAAATTGTATTATCTATTATAGGATTACAAACGTCGGCGCAAACTAATCAGGTCTTACCATTGTATGAGAGGTCTCATTGTGTTCCATTGTGGACTTTGTTAAACAAACCTGGAAGTCGGTTTCGGGTGTTCCGCCAAATAGCTTGACTTTACCTCGTGTGTGCGACGGTTAGTAGACTAATAAAAGCTCAGTTAAATGAATCAGATGAAAATTGTATGCACCTCAATTTGTTATTCGCTTGTTAAATGATAATTTTTAATCTCTGTGAGATTAGAACAGAGAAGGGTAATTGCGTGTCGTAAATAAGTAGTATTTAGGTATGATGGAAGGATTCCGATCCGGCGGCGATCGTAAAACTCGAACAAAATGGCAGTGACATACGTACAGACGAACAAGATTAAAATCATAAGTGGTAAGTGACATGGTCACTACACAAGGGGGTCGCGGGTTCGAATCCCGCCAAGGGAAGGTATTTGTATGATAAATATAAATGTCTTTTCCAGGGTTATGGATGTATCTTAAATATATGTATGTGTATAATAAAAGTCTTACATTTATTTCCATTATCTGGTACCTGTAACACAAGTTCTTTACGAACTTATCACGGGACCAGTCAACGTGGTGTGATTGTTAGTAAATATTTATTAATATTTATTTATTATTATTATTATATTACCAGAAGCGAAACCCTAAAAATAACCTTACTAATGTCAAAACGGTCAACGGTGTTAACGTTGTTTTCATCGTTGCAAATAAAAACTCAGCTAAACACGACACGAAATCACAAAAAAAATATTTGAGAACCAAAAAAAACAGTTATTGTTTGGTAAATTCAATACATTCAACGAAAGTTTCTGCAATAAATCTCCCGAGTTGAAACTAGTTCACGGTCTAAGTAAATACGCAACGATCGGCGCGGCGGCTACAGCACTCTCGTGTATTAAAAGATTTTACGAGTCGTGTGCACTTCTTGCGGTTAAGTTTCGGCTCGAAACGGCCTCACCACCTGTGTAGCTTGTACGCGAAAATGCGCTCATATCTCTTCACTGCGCTGTAAGGTTCCCGGCTAAGTTCCCACCGGAAAGTTTGAACGTGTATCACAATAAATGTTACAAACCTTTTTTGCTTAGATGGGTGGGCTTAGGGTCCTCCTGAGGGCGTTATGAATTCCGGAGCACATAGACGTTGACAATCTTAAGTGTATGAGTTTTAAGTGTCAGTTTTATAGTATAACGACTGCCCTACCTTTCGAGTCGCAATGCATTACTGCTTCACGGCAGAAATGGGCAGGGCGGTGGCGGTACTCGCCTGTGTGGGCTCAAAGACGCCCTGCCACCAGTACTTTTAACTTTACGCTTAATTCGAACATCAGATTTGACTTGACTTTTTAAATAATTTTAATTATTGTCAGCCTACAAACAATAACTGTACAGTTTAATTTATTAATATTCTTTTTCGTTTTCACTACACATAAATCAAAAGATTTTCATCGAATAAAGTTTTGAGACGCATAACTTTAAGTTTATTAGATGAAGCCAGAAATCGAAATACTTATAACAATAGGTCTGGTTTACGGCTCTCCTTTTGCTTCAAAGTTTACAAACAAAACATTCTAGAGGACGTCTTAACCGCTGAAGGTTAATTAGACCATGTGTTAGAATGTCACCTTTAATCCGAGACTGATATCAGTTAACAACAATTTAAGATCTAATGAAATTTATATTCTAAAAATCAGATTATTTATTCATCGACTAATTAAGACTAATCCCAATTATAAAATAAAAACCGAACGATATAAAATACTTTTAGAGTTTCACTATAAGTTTTAATATCGCGGCGTTCACTGGGATCATATATCAAGTGGTGTTAAGTTGTTACAGAGTCCGTAGATACGAAAACGTTAATGTGCTACTCAGCTTGAGACGTTCCGAAATTTATCGTATCGTTTTAAAGGCTTCCGACTGGAACTCACAAATGCTTCACAACAGAAATATGAGGATAATTAATGTTAAAAAAAATTGTAATCATATTTTTGAACACGATAAAAGATTATAGGAAATAATTACGTACCAAAGTAATGTTGGTCAAATATTTCGAGATTAACCAAAAAAAACATGATTAAAAGCTGTTTAAAGCTGTGCTGCGATTAAAAGCTATTTTAAATTTTGATTTTAAACATACATTTGCAAGCATTTATGTATGACTAATGTCTGACAGTAAAATTGTTTCGCTTTACGAACGCAAAAGGCATGATTTTAGGAACGGCAAAAGGCAGACGTTCTCGTTTCGCTCGCGGGCTGTTTAATATAAGCCCGTCACACAAACCCCCACATTATGTAAATAACGGAGATAAAGACAGCAATTCAATTAGGGAAGGCTTCACGCATGGTCCCCATCCACGCGCGCCAAGAACGTCAAGATTTCCATTAATTAACTCAATTATGTTCCCGCATATCGAATTTATATGAATTCAAACAGTCATAACAATATTCGCGATTCTAAATTTTTTTGGGATTTTACAAATGCAATAGGTTTTTCTGTCGGCGAATTCATGAATTAATTTGGGCTCTGCGAGTAAATGACAGTGAGTACGGAACACGCTAGGGTTAACGTTGAAACACATGTGTTTAATTGATGTTATGAATATTTCATATCGTAGCGACAAATGTGAGGTGGATGGAGCTTACTAAAGCGTTCAGAGGCTATGTATGTTATTGCAGTTAAGTACTGTTTGTATGAACACACCATTTAAATTTACGAAAATTGCCTAATTTGGTTTTGATTGAATAATAATTATCAGAGTGATTGGAATTGGTAATATTAGAGTTTTCAGTAATATTCTCCGTGCTTACTACTAACTTTTTTTTAATTATTATGTGTCAATACATATGACACTACATATATTACGTTGGTTCGTTAGTCAGGATTTCGAAGTGCGTACCACATTCACATTGTATATGACTTTGTGATTTTGCCTTGCGTTCTGCGCGTATAGAGCGGGTAGTGACTCTACACGAATTTTGATGTTTTGATTGGGAGTTTTGTTTTTGTGTTGTATATACTTCTTTATAGGTCTACACACGTTTTTTTCAATTGCGTTTTGCAATTTTTTTAGCGGAGTATGACAGTTTCTTGTTATAAGGTCTACTCGTCTGCTGCTTTCTTTTCGTTACAGCGGGTCGTGACTGTAACAAATTCGCTAAAGACTAGACATACTCGCAATGCCGCTTGTGTAATTATATTTTGTATTAATTTTATATTTTAGAATTTTGTTACGACGTAACATGGGCTACGGTTACCTCTTAACACCACGACCCTGATGAGCTCCTAAAAAAACTATTATTCCTATCAACAAGACTCGGTGTGTTTTTAGTATTGTATACGCTTCCACGCTCCCCGTCGAGCGCTCAATCAAGTTCTACGTGTAGTCATTAATCAATTGCAAGCCGTACTCAGTTCACCTTTAATTAATTCTGCTCATTATACTCGCTACGGTTTGTTAGCTGAAAATCTACACGGCCCTGTAATTATTACGAGCTGGTACAAAAAGTTGTCGATTTTTATTCGTTGTTCGTTCGTTCAATGAATTCCGGTATTCTGCAGCTTGCAGGTAAAATTACATTTAAATTAAGGCTAATTTTCTCAAATTTGAATCTTTTTTTTTTTTTGTTTCAGTAAAAACCACATATTGTATTTCCTAGTATTACATAAAACCTATTTTAGTAACTTAAAAACACTACGCATTAATATCTGACTCTATTTATTACTGTTTTTTGAGTCTTTCATTAGTGCCAGCTGCAGTATTTCGATATGATGTTCATAAGACTGTTGCCATTGTCACGCATTCGAAGCAATAACGATGCACTTCTCTTCCGCATTAGTGCAAAGAAGTCACCTGTGTGAGATGTCCCAAGCATTGCGGAAAAAATATTTTGTATTTAGTAATATTTTTTTGTATCTGATTAAATTAATTTATAAAGATTATTGAATACTTTACACACCCGGCTCGCCTTGTTGGACGATTTTTTATTTAACTTTGATCCGATCACTACCAAACTTCACGGGATCACTCGCTGGGTTAATTTGAACTTCTTGAAAAGAAAATAGAAATCGATTTACCCGGTTAGAAATGTATATGGAACATATCGATCTTTTATTAAGATTATAAAATTACCTAAACCGAATTCACCTATATGACTAACTGATTTTCATTATTGTAATTTATTAATTAAATAAAAAGACTTAATAGAGAATGAACAGTTTCCATGAAAACTGTTACGTAGTCGCGGCGTCTGTTTCCAAGTATTACAAATGTTTCATCATTATCTTCATTATCAGAAAATAGACGGTCACTGCAGAATATAGGCCATTTATTATAAATGTTTTGCTCAAATTGATATTGCCTTAGTAGATAGTAGATATTTACAATTTAAAAACTGCACGTCACCGAAAATCTCGAAAAAAATTTGTTTGTGTGTTTGTTTATTTGTTTGTTCAAAGAGTCGTTCAAGAAGCTATATTGAGAAATTATTGTTTTTTAGAATTAAAAAATTGATGTGGAAGTACTTCTATTTAAGACGTGCGCAGTAGGAAAAAAAGGCGAGCTCTCGTTCCGAATCTATTTTTAATGCTTTGTCCAAAAACGCTGAAGGAAAATTCACAAGTCACATACAATAATACAAAATATATGCCACTAATATATAAATACAGCAAGTAAAGAAAGGTGAGAAAGTAATAAATTAATAGTTTCATATGTAATTAGCAGTAGCCATGATAAGAGAATTATCGTGTCGCGCCGCTTTGTCAAAGTAGCGTTCTGATGCTTCCTTAAGATACTTAAGTATCAGTTCTAAGTCGAGGTCATCATGGAGACCATCATTTCTCACTTATCATGGTGCTCCTACGACTAACCAAATAGTTTTGTAGAGTGTCACTTTGCTACAAAGAATAACTATAGTTATTACCGTGTTGTTAAGCGTCAGACATTATATGCTCAGTACAAAATTTAAAGTCAACCGAAAAAAGAGAGCGAATTCAAGAACATACAAACTTTTTTTAAGAAAAAATAAAATAGTTTACAAAGTAGTGAACAAATATTTATAGTTTTATTTGGAACATTTAGACTTTAGCAATTTGCTTTGCTGTTTATTTCATTGCAAAGTTCTTCGCCGATACGTTCCGCCGTGGTAGAAAATTTCGGTATTGTACATATACTGTGATAAAACATAAATCCCATGAGATTTTTTTTAATTTGTTAGAAGGCAGATACGACTAAACACAAACGCTAAGTTTTTGAAATATTCTATATCGTCCCGAGTTTCATAAATTCTAATTAATAATGCAAGTGCGAGTGCAATGACGAGTTAACTCGTAACCGATCAGCAAAAATTCTTATTTTTGTGGTGTCTTCACCCGGCGATGCGACTGTGCCCAGATTAAAATCACGGCGGAAGGTAGCAAACAATTATTGTAAAAGAAGAAGAAAACGTACTTTTTTTTTTTTTTTGTCAGGAGGAAATCGCCGGACTTCCGCCCTTCACTGGGGATGGAGGGCGGGGCATGTCGGAGTCGAACCGACTAAAACCTCCTGTCTCTCAACAACCAACGTCCAAACCTCGCATGAGACAAAACTCATGAAAAGGCAAAGGGGGGAAAGTGAAGCGTTTAGTGCGGAGCACATCTCTCCCATTACCCTCCCCCTCGGGACGCCGGACTGGCGGTCGTCGGTGCCACGACCACCAGCCCTCTCGGTCGGCAGGCTATCCGAAGCCCGCCTAGATGGCGCCGGTTAGAAGGGTCTATCCTACGGAATACCCCGCTGGGTCAGAACCAGCGTGGGTTGAGGATAGCCGGCTTTCCATCACCCGGATGCTCATGCATAAAACGTGTGCAAAGCAGCTTGCACGTCGTCTTCTTAGGCCCCTTTCGCCGGTCCCCAGGCTGACATGTGAGGGAGACCCGAAACACTTAGAGGGCCAGGGCTTGGGCGAAATCCGCCTCCCTGGCCCCCGCTCGACGGCGGCGGGCCTGTGCGTCTCTCACGCGCCCCGCCGCCTCCTTCTGCGAGATGGTGCACTCGCAGAAGTCGAGCATCGCCTTCCACGACTCGTCGTCACCGAGCATCGATGCCACAACACTCGGCAACGACAAGTCGTTTTCTATTTTTGCGACGAGGACACGGCGCCACCCCTCCCATGCGGGGCAGGCGACGAGCGTGTGCTCCGCCGTGTCCAAGTCGCAACCACAATGGTGGCACTCTGCCGTCGGCTCGGCTCCGATCCGGTGCAGGAACTCACCGAAGCAACCATGCCCAGTGAGCACCTGCGTGAGCCGGAAAGTGAGGCGTCCTCTGTCACGATTCACCCAATTCACAAGAACCGGGCGAATCGCCTCGACGGTCCTACGACCAGCCGAAGGATCGGCCAGCCGTCTGGACCATGACTCCAGCACGGACCGCCGAGATTCGGCCCTCCGCGCTCTGACCACACTGAGGCTGGGACGTGCCACGCCCCGGGCACGAAGGTCAGTGCGCCACTGATAGTCAGCAGCGAGCGCCTCCGCCTCCAGGACCCAAGGTGGCGTCCCAGCCAGTACACACGCCGCCTCGAAGGAGATGGTGCGATAGCCACGGATGACCCTGACCGCGATGGTGCGTTGCGGCCGTTGCAGCAGCTTCGCTACCCCCACGGCCAGGGACTGGCCCCACACGGGCGCCCCGTATAGGGCCATTGATCGCACCACCCCCGTATAGAGACGGCGCGTCACCTGGTCAGGCCCCCCCACGTTGGGCAGAAGCCGGCTTAACGCGCCGGCCACCCCCAACAAACGAGGGACCAGGTTCAGAAAGTCTAGCACGTGTTCACAACTGCCTATAGACACTATAGCGGTGCTGCTCTTCTATCCTCTATGAAAGCCCACTATGTGGTGATCATTCGATGGATCGGGCAAGAATCCGATGGAAGAAAATACGTTTTTAGGATTCAATTCAATTAAAAAACGAATAACCTCAAAAGCTATTGATTGTCCAGTATGTCATTAATATAATCTAAAACATATTAAAATTATATATCATTACATGAATAAATTTCTCTTAACCATACAACAGGCACTTAGTATCTCAACAATTTGTAAAATTGCGAACACGATATTCGAATAGCTGACTAAAAGGAAATAATATATTTCCGTCGTAAATTCCAGAAGTATTCCCGCATACGAGTGCATGTTACATTTTCGATTCAAAGTTATTTTGAACTGAGAATACGTCCGAGAAAATGTCATTTTCGCTCGCATAAAAACATTAAGGTCATCGTAAGTTATGGGACGTTCAAAGAAAAGTATAAAATTCGTTGTCATCAAAGCTAATTTGTCGAAGTTTGGCGCAACTTCGTGATAGGAGTACAAAAGCCCTCCGAAAAGTGTCTCACAATAAATCTTCTGTGAAAAGGCAATAAAATCGAAATTGGAATTCGAAAGGTTGCTCAAGGGTAAAGGTAAAGGGTGAAACACGCACTTATTATAAATTACAATTATTTTTATGCTAATGGTATCCTGAACTTTATAGATGCTATAACGTGAAAGCTACCTTGAGACGTGAGGTCAAATCTTCTCTGATCTTTTCTGAATAACGGCTGTTTCGCAATAGAAATAGACAGGATGGTAGGACCTACCTGTGTGAGCTCACAATGCATCCTCTCATCTTTTATAACTGCTACCTTTGAGGGATTCTTGCTTCACTTTGGTTGATGGGCGAGCTCACGGGGCTCTGAGAGCATTTGGTAGAATTTGCTCCAGCAAGAGCGTCTCACTGGATCTACCATCAGTCCCTCTTAGCAGTGACTACAGCAACTATTTTGCGCAACTATTTTCATTCGCAATATTAGCTATTCTTGAGTACTTATTAGGTGGTGGTAGGACCTCTTGTGAGTCCACGCGGGTGGGCACCATTACCCCGCCTATTTCTGCCGTGAAGCAGTAATGCGTTTGGTTTGGAAGGGTGGGGCAGCCGTTGTAACTATACTGAGGCGGTAGGCAGCTGCTTGGCTCTGCCCCTGGCATTGCTGAAGTCCATGGGCGACGGTAACCACTCACCATCAGGTGGGCCGTATGCTCGTCTGCCTACAAGGGCAATAAAAAAAAAACCTTAGAACTTATATCTCAAGGTGGGTGGCGCATTCACGTCGTAGATGTCTATGGGCTCCAGTAACCACTTAACACCAGGTAGGCTGTGAGCTCGTCCACCCACCTAAGCAATAAAAAAAAAAGTTATGTATTTTTTTAGAAAAAATTGTGCACATAGACGCATCGCTTGAGACGAAAACGCCCTTTACCTTATCCTGTAGGCCACGACGACTACATAAGGTTGAAATCTCAATTGCATTGAAATAACGGATATCCTACCCTTTCAACCGGAAAGCATTATTATCTACCGGACGTAATAGGAAAGATGGTGCCCCCACCCATGCGTGATTGACGTCTATTCTAATACAAATATTTGGGATAGAAATTAGGCAGTTAGGTATGAAAAGGATACGGATACTAACACTGCATATAGTTGATAAGGAAGTGGTAGTTCAAAGATGTCAGGGCTCGGGGTATTTATCGGTATCTTCTTATCTTATCGTACGTATAAATTTACATTTGGGCATTACCTGATTATCTGATGATAATACTCTATCCGAGTATTACCTGGTATATCTAATAAGTACATACTTCTTGGTCATCGTTGGTAGCCAAAGGGGCTTTTGAAGTACGCACGGTTTGGTAGGTGCTCAACGTTGTAGGACTTGCTAAAATTAGCCTTAGCAAGAGCAGTACTTTACCGAATCTACCACCGGATAGGAAACGCAACCCACTGAAAAGATCCGGCTAGAAACACAGTGGGTTGTGCCTATGGGCTAGGTGACTAGTGGTTGAAGTGCCTAAAATCACCTGGGTGCGGGCCGCGTACACTACACTCGCATGTCATGACTGTACGTACTGGCAGCGGGTTGGCTCAGCTCCTGGCATTACTGAAGTCCATGGGCGACGGTAACCACTCACCGTCAGGGGGACCGTATGCTCATCTGCCTAAAAGGGCAATAAAAAAATGCAAGATGTGTAGATTCTCACCTTATTACTAAGGGACAATTTACTTTGCTTGCAGATCATGGGGTAGTATCGACCGAGTAGGAAAGCGACTCGATTGTGGGCTGTCTTTATATGGGGACGGAATGTCATCCCCCTGTCGAGGGTGACGAGGGAGGGTGAGGTTAAGTATTTGACCTTCGCGGCCCAAGGTATAAGCTGACCAAAGAAGGTCATCAGGCGAACGGCGTCCGTCTAGTACGGTGTAGGATTCGTAAACGCTATGCGATTATTATTCGAGATATATTTATTGTACTCTGTACGTATACTCTGTACGAGTATTATCCGGAAGATTCTCTGATAGTTACGGAACTATTCCACATTCTAATATAATGGTACCAGTAATATGTGGAAGGTATGTCGTAATGTGAAAGAGTAATGGGCTGATTAAACATTTGGAAGTATCGGTTTTAGGCGGACTGTGAACTTATATACATATTATCAAAATATTATAATTAATAATACTACAAAATATTATCTTTATATATATGTACGATTAGTGTATTTATCACAGCTATGACATAATATGCAGCGTCTCCTCAAGTACTTCGGACACGTGGCTCGACAAAATCCTGAGAACTTGGAAAAATTAATAGTTGTAGGTCACGTGGAAGGAAAGAGAAGCCGAGGAAGATTGCCAACCAGGTGGACGGACATTATCAAGGAGGCCACAAACACCAGCGTCCCGGGCGCCATTAAGCAGGCCGAATGCAGGCAACATTGGAGGAAGCTGGTGCAAAAACTGGACCAAGGTGGTCACGACCCTCAGTAATGAGGAAACGACAAAGAAGAAGAAGAAGATGACATAATATATGTATATATTTGGCCATAACATGGACCCACTTTACAAAGTGCCTCTGAAATGTGAGAGAATATGCGCTAACTCGAATTTCCACGAAGCCATTTACGAATAAAATGTATTAATGACATCACGTTTTAACAATGAAATTTGTATGCGGCTAATGAAAAATTCCCAAGTTCAACGGCTCCCAGCTAGAGTTTTCTTTTTTTATGAAGGGCGAAAATACACACGTAACAATAGAATACTTAGAATAGAATACTTAGACAACAGATCCGGAGTGTATTCATCAAGATATCGACTGTGACTGAAAATCGTGAAGGATCTCATGGTGTTAGAAACATAAAATTGTGTCTATGGTTAAAAGAAATAAAAAATACTCTATGGAGTCTGTCGAACAAACGCAGCGCGAGTGGTTTTATTTTATATTACATTATATAGATTCATAGCTGACTAACTAGGCAATCAAAGACTTTAACATGTGGCGCTTATGTCAGTTTCACATTCCTGACAGAATAGAGCAAATTCTATTCTATTCTGTTGGGAAATTTAGTTAGTTTAAGTTTCTATGTATGAATTCTAATATAAACATATTGTAGATTAGATTGATCTATGTTACTACATTATTACAAACTATTGTAACAATTATTATTTAAAATTTTCATAGATACATAAATCTTTATTAATGTTTATTTGGAAGTGTCATTTCTATTTAAGAGTCTTACACTCAATAATGTTCGAACATATTTGTTTTTATTATGTACAATTTCTTAAAGTTTAATACAACATGCAATAGGTATTACGATAAAATTTACAGTCCACTCTAGAGGCAGATATCATGCAGTTAATAAAATACATTAAAGTTAAACTCAATTATTGTAGGTACTTGTATACTTTGTTTAAAATGAATATTGTAACCTCATCTCTTGTGGGGGAATATGTTAGAAACATAAAATTGTGTCTATGGTTAAAAGAAATAAAAAATACTCTATGGAGTCTGTCGAACAAACGCAGCGCGAGTGGTTTTATTTTATATTACATTATATAGATTCATAGCTGACTAACTAGGCAATCAAAGACTTTAACACATGGGCAGAAGTAAAGATCACCAAGCAATGAGGTCCCCACTTAATCTGTTTTCCTCTATAAACACACGAGTAGATCAGTGTTAGCTATAATTAAAATAGATTAAATTTTGATTGCGATAATGAAACAACCGTACCTAATAATAATGCCATTTGAATACTCATATTAACGTATTGGTCTTGAATTATTCCAAACTTCGTTGGGTAGAAATTGGAAATAATTTCCAGATGATCTGCTTTTATTTTATTTTCATCAACAACTAAGAAAATCAATTATAATATTTGTATAGGTTGCGTCTGGTATTTCAATCTTAAACGTTTGAAGTGGATTTCAGTTTTAAAATAAAAGAAGTTTCTTAATTTAGTAATAGTCGACCCTGCTCCAATCCTATTGAATAATAAAACAAAGCTATGCTTTGATACAAAAGTATTTTGTGAAACAATAATGTTTTTCATTTAAAATAAATATCTACGTCGCTTTTCGTTTGAGTGTTCTTTGATAAATTATTCTTTTATAAGTACAAAACCTACACAGAAGACAAAGGAAATTAAAATGTTTCCTTAATACTCGCAAAATTTCTTTAGTGCCATTTTTCTTTTGTCGCGACTAAAAAAATTGAAGAGACGTTGATTTAAAAGTAGTACAACCCAAGGCTTTTGTCCGAATGGTTTCTTTATACAAAAAAAAACTTCCGCGTTTGACAAATTACTAATTACAAAATAGAACTCAATCAGCTTAAAATGAGTCTCGAGTTGAAGTTTCATCCTTTGTATTTGTAATTTTAGTAAAAAAAAAAAAACAGAAAATATAGCAAAAGCTAATATACGGTGGCAAATAACGATCCTATTAATCGGTAGCCAGCAATTAGAAGCTTTGATCTCGGAATCAACTTTGTAAACGAATACTTGATTGGGTTTCAATATTTGCCCTTCTTTTTATCAATGTTACTGACGAAGAGAAGCAATCGACGTTATGAAAGGCGACAGGATTATATTGGCAGGCGGGATGAATACTACGGGAAGCCGTAAGGAACTTTGTCGCATTATCGATACCGAAGATAGCGGCGCGCTCTATAAGCTCCCTATTCGATTTTACCATTGGCAGACTTGATTTCCGTAGATACTATAGACAGCTTAGTGTGAGCTAACAGTTTGAGCACGTGATTATCGATTGTGAAATACAATACAGCTCCAATTTTGTCGAACTTAATTGCAATTAAATGTAAACAAAGAGTACAATTTCATTCCGCCGCGTTTTAAATCGCAAAACCGTTTTCAATTCTGAGGCAAATTTCTTACAAGAAGATCAATGGCTACTATCTAATACTAACATTGTTACATAATTCACTGTTTACGTCAAATATTGAGTAGAACACAATGCCCCCAATAATTGTTCAAAATCCATAAAGCCTCTAAACTATGTATAACCACACTAATTGACAAGCATTAATAGGGCTTATACCACTCAATTGAGATGCCTACAAATGGTCAGATAGCTAGATCGTTTGCTTATATCTTATGGTCTCGATCATTTTAAGACGACATTAATGTGTGGAGGTATTTGTGTAAACAGTTGGCCGAGACTATTCAAATGTTTGTTGAAAGTCTGGTCCAGGGTGGGGATGAATCGGACATTAGTATTTATTGTCTATGTTGTAAATGAGATGTTTTGGAGAACGTTTTTCGGTAATCATTTGTCGGCTATTTAAATACGTTGTTGAAGTTTTTTTACTAAAGTAGACTTGGAAATTATCGAATGAAATGGGTAATCTAACAAAACTGTCTATATACAAACTATATTTATAACTAGAGTTTATTTAAACAGAGAGTTATAAAGCAGAATATTCACCTTGTGAAGGTATACAAAGAATATATTAGTAAAATACTTAGAGGTTTTTTCCGCTACTAACTTATGGGGATATTCCAGCTAAGTTGTGACTAGTAGGTGAGCCCATAAGACTCAATCTGAGAGATTATGCTAACACTAGCCCTAGCAAGAGCAGTGCTTCACAGAATCTACTACTGGATCGGAATCGCGATCCACTGAAAAAATCCGGCTTGAAACTCAGTGGGTTGCGAGCTTATAATTATGCTACTTGAAAAACTATTATTAAATTTACGCGTATCCAACGTTGGACCTACCACGTGTATTTTCTATACATATAACTACTTTCAGCAAAATAACCTTTCGCTATCTCGATTTTCATCTACTGTAATGCAATAAAATAATATATAATTTGTAAAAAATCATATAATATAATTATACGTTTTGATTATCAAATCTATTCTAGATAAAAGATAAATATAATGTACATATCTAAAATTATTTTTTTCATTTACTTTATATCGATTGTTTGGTACAACAATTAATAGGTGCACTTAAGAAGAAAGAAAAATTACACATTGAATAAGTTCCTCTCAATCGTTACATAATCAAAAGGTATTGAACGCCAAAGTCAAACTCACAATGGCGGCACAATGTCGCGCCGAATGAAACCGGCCGAGGTTTCAATAAAATTGTATTTATCTTTTCCTTTCTTTAGTTCCCAAGATAAACGTCAATCGGCAGATTGCATAAACTTGGCCGAACTTTGCTTTTGATTGATTGCTACTTTTCAAACTCCCTGTGTTGAGAGTTGTGTCTGTTTACTTTTGAGATTGCCAAAGTGTACGGGCGTTTCCTTTTCACAGATATTTTACCTTATCTACCTTTATCAAACCCAGGAAAACTTTAGATCCACAACGACTCCGAACTTAACCGGAGTCAGCACTTTGTTAGTATAATTTTATGTGTTTTAACATATTCAATTTTTACAAATACCTTTTTACTGTTCAGTTGGCAGTCACAAAATAAAATAACTAAAACGTAAAAAATTCGTGATTTCCGTATGTCACAAACATGTATTTAAATCTTGAATCTTTTAGCACATGAAAAGGAGGTAGCTACGTAGGCAACAACAACGATCGATTGAGGTAAAAAAAATTGAAATTATAGGTGGTGATTTTTGTGTTAAAGGGTTATTAAGACCTTTAAATACATTAGATTGTTTTAAATGTTCTTTTCTCGAGTTGTGGACATAATTCAAGCTAATCTTAATCTTACTTAATCTGGTGTTTTTTTTTAAATTGTTGTTATATTATTTCCGGTGTTTCGAATAGTTTATTTACAGTTGTCATGGTCCCGGATGACTGTCGTAATATGCGGACAATAAAAAACGCGAGATTAAACTCTAAAGTAGTTTTAATTAGGATCAAGCTTGTGGAATTTTTTTAGGATATGTGATATTTTGATTGTACGAGGCTTTAAGTTACTTGCTTCGTTTTTTTCCTTAGTTTGACGGCGAACATGGATTCTGCTACGAAGTCCTTCTCTGTCCGAGAGACATTTGACCGATTTTTTTATTATTATTATTGATCCTAGTTCTGGCGACAGTCGGTGGATTGAAGTGCTTTTATTAAATATGATTAAATCACATTTAACGTTATAACTACTACATTTTTTTAAACTAACAATAAAAACAATTTTCAATTTACTAAATAAAACAATATACCTAATTACAACAGATTAAGTAAAAGGAATAAATAAAGCCGAACATAATCTGAAAAAATGTTTTGTTTTTAGTCTAAAAATGACGTATTTCGTCTCTTTACATTAAAAGACCAGTTAGATGTGTTTTTTTTATATATTTTCTAATAAATAGCCATTAATTGACTAATTAGCTAATTAAACTAATTACCTGTTGACATCCCAGACAAACTGAGGTATCTGAAACATATACTGAGCAATACGAACTAGTAATCAACAATGACTTCAGGCTAATCAATAGCAATGGTAGGTAGAAATAAAATAATAACAGTAAATTATTTTGTGTTATTGGGATAGGATGATTTTTTATTCTACACTATCTGACCCGGCAGACTTCGTAGTACCTCAATCGATAAACAGAAAACCTAAACTTTTGTGTAAAATAAACTTAAAACAAACAAAAGGAATCTGTCCGACGGGGGACACATCAAAGGAAAAACATAATTGTTATTTTTATTTAATTCCGAGCATTTTCATATTTATCTACCTTTTAAACCTTCTCTGGACCTTCACAAATAATTCAAGACCAAAATTAGCCAAATCGGTCCAGCCGTTCCCGAGTTTTAGCGAGACTAACGAACAGTAATTCATTTATATATATACATAGTCAGGTCATAAATTCTGTCACATGTTTAATGTAAAATAATTGAAACAAGTTTATTCATTATGTAACCATTCATATACCAAAATGAACTTAACAAAACATAGATTCTTATGACACTGAAGTATATTCAAAATGACCTCCGTGATTTTGAATACAGGCCTTCAATCTGCGCGGCCAGTCGTCTATCGCAGCACGAACGAGGTCCATGTCAATATCGGCGGCTGCCTTAATCAAGGATGTCTTGAGTGACTCCAAATTGGGATGAGGCTTTGAGCACGCCTTTTCCTCCAAGTGTTGCCATATCTTGTAATCTAACGGATTCAAATCTGGACTGGAGGAGGGCCAGTCTTCGTGCCGGATGAAGTCGATTTCACGCACCGCCAGCCAGTCTTGTGTGCTCTTCGCTCTATGAGCTGGCGCCGAATCTTGTTGGAATACCCAGTGCCTGTTATTGAACATGGTATGAGAAACAGGTTCCACAAGGTTCGTCAGGACTGTATTTTGATACACAACTGCATTCGTTTTTACACCTTTCTCACAAAAATGTACCTCTGTTAAGCCCCAATAAGAAACTCCCAACCATACCATGAGCGAGGATGGAAAATGACCTCGTTGGACACGCGGAATACGGTTGCTCGCTTCTTCACTACTGTGTGCGTACACCTTATCATTTTGTTTGTTGTAGCTCTCTTCTACGGTAAAAATTTTTTCGTCCGAAAAAAGAATTTCCCGATATTTTTTTCCCGCGTACCGCTTCAACAAAGCGCGGCATCTCTTCAGTCTCAGGTCCATTAGACGAGCATTCAAACGATGTCCTGTTTTTCTTCGATATGCCCGAAGCCCTAAGTCTTCATTTAACACCCTTTTCACCGTGGTTCTGCTTAACCCCATCTGAAGGGCCAACAGTTTCTGCTTACGTTTGGGATTTCTTTGAATTCGCGCCTTCACAGCTTTTATCACTGCTAGAGTCCTAACAGACCGAGGGCGACCACTTCTTGACCTGTCATCTACACTAGAGTCTTCATTGTATCGTTTGATGCTACGATAAACGAATCTTTTGGTTGTATTCAAATTTTACAGTATGTTAAAATTTGAATTGGCGCGTAACCGCAACGATGCAACGCAATAACTGCAACACGGTCTTCTTTAAGCGTCCACTCCATATTTAAAAATGAGTGAAATTCTAAATGTATACTATTTTTATTTTCATGAACAACTCGAAATTCGAATTCAATAAACTTTTTTGTGGCCAGCATTCTAAAAGAAAAGTTTTTACTGTGTGACAATACTTATGACCTGACTAGGTATAGAAGAAGATATTAGATTCTCTTGTAATCCATTGTGAGTCGATGACGTATCTTGTTCAATAGTTGATAGAGTACACCGACTCAAACGTAAAGGTCAGTATCGCTTTGGATACTTTATTCTGACTGTCAGTTTCAAGAACAGAGTTATTTCGTTCATATATTTGTGGTATTGTGAGATAGCTATATTAAGTCATGAATTCTAGAATGAAAGGTAGAACAGGTCTTTTTATAATACAATTCATACTTGGACCCAATGACTCAAGATCGCAGTGATTGACTTCGGTAGCAATGTTTTTCTTGCACTGGGAGCTCTTCATCGTTGTCATCATCGTTGTCATCAGCCTGCCGACGTCAAATTAGAAATTTAGTCCAAGAAACAGCAGAATTATTAAAAAGCAACGAAAAATTACAGAAATTAATTGAACCCATTGCTTAATATCACAGCTATACTTAAAATATAATTTTATTATTTACTAAATTATTAAATTATAATCTATTATAAAAAAGAGGATACGCATTATTCTAGGCATGTGCATGTGCGCTGTAGTCTAAGACCAGAAAATAATTTTGGGTTTAAATTGCAATTCGTATAATGAATATAACGTATTTTCTGTAGAAAGTTTTACAATAACAACAAAAATTGGAATAACATCAAAGTGACTTGATAATAGAAAATAACAAAAATCGTGTTTGGATAAACCTAAATTCCTACATATTTTCTTTAATTCCAATAGATGAACTTTTATGATGATAAGACTTTAGATATCGTCGGGGTCTCTGGTTCTCTGGACTGCGTACCGCGGGCCCAAGGATGTTTTTAGGGTCCTACCGCACTAAACGACTCCCCTGCACTCTTACACCCGACGTCCGATCTCAGCCCGGGGTCAGAACCCGGTCAGAGTAAGGGGGTTCCCGCGGTCAAAACTACAACCCGACTCGCGGTGCCACCCCTAGGAGACCCGACCGACGGGTCGTCGAGGCGATAATCGACGATCCGGGCGATACCGCTGATGTTCCGGGATACCTCGCTGCGTCAGAACCGGCCTGCCGGGTCGGAACGCGATACACCTTCGACCGGATTTCTCTCCCACAGTATGTTCGGCGACGACAACGACGACGGCGATGCTCACGTGGGCCGGGGTTGGACGAATGCCCTCCTTCGACCCCCGGCTCGGCGGCGGCGGCACAGCGCCGAGAGGGAAGAACAGCTCTCCCTCTCCCGTTCCTCCTTGTGCGAGATGGTGGACTCGTAGAAGTCGAGCATCGCCTCACCGCTACAACAACCAATAACAAAATAGATGACTATTGTAATATGACACTTTCTGGGACTTATTGATTAATTATTAATTGCATTAACGAAATCGCAAGCTATTTGTTGTTAAATTATTACTACAGCCCGTAAATATCTCAATGAATGGATCTACTATTTAATTTTATTAGTCATGGCTTCGACTTCTCAATAGTATTGAATTCCGCCTGTCACACACTTTATACTGGAACGCATGACTGCGCCTCGGTAGAGATAAGCGGGTCCCATACGTGCGGGCTTACAGTGCGCCCTAAATAATTATTATCCTACAGTGGATCGTGGATATTATTCGTGAGCACATGTAAACTACGTATTGTCTTAAAGAAATTGGTTCCTGCCCGCGAGATTCGAATGCTGACTAGCATAGCTTGATACGAGTACAACTGGCCATTTAAATCCATATTTTAATCCACAAAAACCAGTTCTGAGCATCAGAAACACATACAAAACAAGAACAACGATTCCGGGACTCAGAATGCAACCAAACGAGATTCGAATGCGAATCTCCTAGTATGGCATTCAGGTTAATTGTCGATCATCGTTGATCACACTATGTCCGACAAGAGGTCTCCATTATTGATATTAATGTACCTTGCAATATTAGAAAAGTGAATGTGTTAATCACGCTAAGCTATTTTAGCACGATTAAGGAAGATACTTGGAAAAAATGTATCACAACAATACGTCTAACGTCGATGCCTGGATTAACACATACTTTCGTGATGATGATGATGAAAATGACCCATACAACGTCGAATATTTTTGGTACAATATATACTTTAATGTGTTTGCTGGGTCAGGAATTTATGTAAAAAGGAACCTACAAATAGATTGGTTGTTTGTGGATCAGTGAGTGACAATATCAACTCTTTACCACTAGAATATGCAACGTGCTTAATTCTTTCTAATTTACAGGTGAAACCGCGGGAAAATAATTGCTTAGAAATAAATTCATCATTAAAATATTGTTCTACGAAGCAACTTAAATAAATTTGCATTGAAATCATCGGACAAACAAGTAAACAACGAAAAGACGTTATGTCAAAGTAGCACCCTGTGTCAGCAGAGAGTTGCTGTCGTACTTAGGAGGAGTTAGCTACAAACTCCAAACAAAGCAATAGTAACGATATGCCCTCAACTTAAAGCCGATTTTTCAATGATCAGATTAAAGCTATCATTCAACCGCATAATTCATTCATGGAACTACATATTGTTTATTTTATTGATGTTTTAAAACCTTTTTGAAAGTTTAATAATTAAAAAATGGCTCACAATAACTTTTTTTTTATTGCACTTGTAGGCAGTCGAGCATACGGCCCACCTGATGGTGTGTGGTTACCGTCACCCATGGACTTCAGCAATGCCAGGGGCAGAGCCAAGCCGCTGCCTACCGCTTAATACTCTCCACAAGCCTCGTTTGAAGAAGGACATGTCATAGCGCTCGGGAAACACCGTGGAGGGGAACTCATTCCATAGCCGCATGGTACGTGGCAAAAAATGTAAAAAATCTATCACTATATAATCTTTATAACGGCTTATTAAATACCAATAACATATTTTACCAGTGTTCACCAGTATTTTACGTATAACGTAATTAGTGTACTGTTGCGTGAATTTTCCAGCTGTGAAACGAGGCCGCTTACAAACGGAGTGTTACTTGAGCGTTAAATGAATTTGTATGTGAACGAACACATTGCTAGTCACTTTTTTAATTTGTTATGTTCGCAACACATTTTTGCTTTTTTATTATTTTTTTATTCCTACCTATGCTGATAGCCTTGAGAGGCTATTTCAGCTTACCCTAGCGTGTGTAGGTCAGCTCAAGGGGTTCTAACCGGAGAATTGCTAACACTGACCCTAGCAAGAGCAGTGCTTCGCAGAATCTACTACAGGATCGGAAGCGCGACCCACTGAGAAGATCCGGCGAGAAACTCAGTGGGCTACATTTTTGCGTTTATGCAACAACAACAAAAATAAAATCTAAAACAATCTGATTGACGTTTTAAATTAGAATTTAATAGTGAACATTTTTTATTTTATTTTTTATTGCTTAGATGTGTGGACGAGCTCACAGCCCACCTGGTGTTAAGTGGTTACTGGAGCCCATATACATCTACAACGTAAATGCGCCTTGAGATATAACCTATATACCTATCTTGAGATATAAGTTGTAAGGTCTTAAGTATAGTTACTAACTAAATGTTATAACGAAAAAGTACTTAAATTAGATGTTTTTGACGATTTATTAAGTCATTCGTTGTGTTTGTCGTCTAATTTCGCCACTGTCTACTTTACTTAGGATATTCTTCGATTTCACGCGGCCCCGGACATTGTCTTCGGTAACGTTATAGTTTATGAGAGGAGCCTCTTGAGAGGGATCTTAAATCGGCCTAAATTTTGTAGGACGGGTGGAGTTAAGAACTCCACCCGTCCTACAAAATTTAGGCCGACCTCTTTCGTTGGGTCGGCAATGTTTTCGTTTTGCTTCTGTGGCCTTGTATTATTTGTAACAGTAATAACAAAAAAAAAAAAATCTACTACGTAAATCTAACGAAAGGTCTTGTTCAAATTGATCTGAAATAAAAATTGGTGTGTTGATTGGATTAGAATGAATTAGAAAACCTATATGTATTACAGTTATGTACATTCAAAGCTCTTTTTTCATAAATATAACTTAATGATTACATATTCTTCAGACATTAATTAAATTATTTGACTATATGTTAGTTTTTATTTTTTATTTTTATTTATACTTATTGTACACAAAAAGAAAATACAATAAAAACAGATTTAAAGAATGTCTAAATACTATGTACAAAGGCGAGCTTAACTCATTCATGAGTTTTCTTCCAGCAAACCATTAGCAGAGAGAAATACGATGTATAAGAGGGGAATAGTGTACAATATAAAAGCTATTAAAGCATAATTTTTAAACTAAGTATTAAAAAAAACAAAAATCTAATATTAAATGAAAAATACATATAAATAAAAATACATAAAACAATAACTTAAATACGATTAAAGTGACAGGAAATGTTTCTTCATTTGACTCTTAAAAACTTCTAGAGAGGAACTAGCACGAATAGGTTGAGGGAGAGAATACCATAATCGCACTGCTTGTATTGTGAAAGAGCCACTATAGCGACTAGAGCTGTGTATGGGAGTTTTTAAAAGAAGAGAAGTGGCTTGTCGACTAACTTTGCCGTCAGGAATCAGATATTCAAAGCGTTCACGGAGATAGATAGGGGCATCAAGATTGTGAAGAATAGAATAGAGAAAAGAGAGAATGTGGCAATCTCGACGTCGCCTAATTGGCAGCCACCCCAGCTCAGCCCGGAAATCAGACACATGGTCATACTTCCGGAGACCAAAAATGAAGCGGATGCACAAATTCTGCAGACGTTCGAGTTTATCTAAAAGCAATTCAGAAGCATCTAGAAAACAGATATCAGCATAATCAAGGAGAGGAAGTAGAAGCGTTTGGGCAAGAGAAATTTTAGTGCGAAGAGGCAAGAATTTTTGAAGGCGTTTCAGAGACTGAAAGGAGTAAACTGTTTTTCTGCTTACTTCGGAAACGTGATTAATCCACGAGAGGTGACTGTCGATGTATAAACCTAGATTTTTGACACATTTCGAATACGCTATCGGAACGTTGTCGTAGAGGATGGGCGCTAACGAGCTGTAATCGAGAAGGCCGCACATATACCTGCCACCAACAATGAGAGCTTGCGATTTCGAAGGGTTCACCAAAAGACCAAAGGACTTGGCCCAGTTTTAAATCGCAGAGAGATCCACGTTGATTGCCGAAATGGCAGCCCCAACGTCAGCAACCCTCGTATGGCGATATAGCTGCAAGTCGTCTGCATAGAGATGGAAGTGGGAAGATAAAGATTGAGAAATTGTGTTTATAAACCCAGAGAAGAGGAGAGGAGAAAGTACGCCACCCTGTGGAACACCCGCAGTGAGGTCACACCACTCAGAGAAAGACTCTTCATAGCGAACCGACTGCGAGCGTCCACGGAGGTAAGAATTAAACCACTGAATTACCGAAGACGAGACATTAAGAGAGGATAGGATACCGAGAAGAATGTCAAAATCAACTGAATTAAAAGCATTGCTGAAGTCCAGTAAAACCAAAATAGTAATTGATTTCCGCTCCATGGCCAAGCGAATATCATCGGTGATTTTCACCAACGCGGTGACAGTGCTGTGACCTGGACGGAATCCAGATTGATACGGACTCAGTAGGTTATTCGAAGAGAGGTAAAAAGACAGTTGTTTCTGAACAATGCTCTCGAGGACTTTGGAAAAGATCAGAAGAATAGAGATGGGACGGTAATGGGACAAAGAAGCAGGTTTTGCAATTTTAGGCAAGGGTAGGACATTTTTATGTCATATTTGTACCTGTATGCATTAATCATAATTGCTGACACGCAAACTAATTGCTCACGTACTCTCAGGACACTATCAAAACAAAGGTCACAACCAAGCCCAGGTACTGCTATGCCATAATCCCTCTATAAAATAGAAGGTCAACAATGACCAAAATAAGATGGAAATTAATGGATTAAGTTAGTTTTTTTTTTGCTAAGATGAGTGAGCGAGCTCACGGCCCACTAGGTACTGGTCACCGGAGCCCGTAGACATCAAACAAGTTAATGACGCTGTCTATCTTGAGACATGAGTTCTAAGTCTCTTTTTTTACAGTATATCGGCTGCCCCACTCTTGAAACCGAAACGCATTACTGCTTCACGCCAGAAATAAGCAGGGCGGCGCTCACTTGACGCCCTACCACCAGTAATTATGCAAATTAGAATTTTTGCAGGTTTAATTTTTGTTACACGATGTTATTCCTTCGCCGTGGAAGTAATTCTTGAATATTTGTCAAGCACGTATTTCATTACAAAAATTGGTACTTGCCGGTGGATCTGAACAGCAGTACAGTCGCATGGCCCGATACGGATTCACTAGCCATAATAACCTTTAGGCCACGATAAATTCAGAAAATAAGCCGAGTGGTGGTATATAACCGCGCGATTCAATACCACCAGTAACTGTTATAGCTTACAGGGTTGGGACAACCATATGTAACAAAATTCTTAAAGATCAATCAATATATTAGCTGATGGTAGGACATAGTGTGCGTCTGCATAGGCATAAGATCATTACGTGTTCTCGATTGAAATGCAGAATAGCCATTTAACAGTGTATTTGAGATTTTATTCGGTTTTCGCGATTCGTATTTAGTTAAAACTACTTTTAATGATTAAGCTCGGGTTTAATTTTAATAATTTTTTTCCGGCGTTTCGAATATATTATAATTTCCAGTCGTCCTTCATCACTTTATATACATACATATATATTTGTATGCTTTCGTGGACACGGAAGACTAAAAACTATTTATCATTAATAATAAATGGGAGACCATAAAAATAGATTTTATTATATTAACTAGTCAGGTCATAAGTATTGTCACACAGTAAAAACTTTTCTTTTAGAATGCTGGCCACAAAAAAGTTTATTGAATTCGAATTTCGAATTGTTCGTGAAAATAAAAATGTATACTTTTAGAATTTTACTCATTTTTAAATATGGAGTGGACGCTTAAAGAAGACCGTGTTGCAGTTATGGCGTTGCATCGTTGCGGTTACGCGCCAATTCAAATTTTTAACATACTGTAAAATTTGAATATAACCAAAAGATTCGTTTATCGTACCATCAAACGATACAATGAAGACTCTAGTGTAGATGACAGGTCAAGAAGTGGTCGCCCTCGGTCTGTTAGGACTCCAGCAGTGATAAAAGCTGTGAAGGCGCGAATTCAAAGAAATCCCAAACGTAAGCAGAAACTGTTGGCCCTTCAGATGGGGTTAAGCAGAACCACGGTGAAAAGGGTGCTAAATGAAGACTTCGGCTTCGGGCATATCGAAGAAAAACAGGACATCGTTTGAATGCTCGTCTAATGGACCTGAGACTGAAGAGATGCCGCGCTTTGTTGAAGCGGTACGCGGGAAAAAAATATCGGGAAATTCTTTTTTCGGATGAAAAAATTTTTACCGTAGAAGAGAGCTACAACAAACAAAATGATAAGGTGTACGCACACAGTACTGAAGAAGCGAGCAACCGTATTCCGCGTGTCCAACGAGGTCATTTTCCATCCTCGCTCATGGTATGGTTGGGAGTTTCTTATTGGGGCTTAACAGAGGTACATTTTTGTGAGAAAGGTGTAAAAACGAATGCAGTTGTGTATCAAAATACAGTCCTGACGAACCTTGTGGAACCTGTTTCTCATACCATGTTCAATAACAGGCACTGGGTATTCCAACAAGATTCGGCGCCAGCTCATAGAGCGAAGAGCACACAAGACTGGCTGGCGGCGCGTGAAATCGACTTCATCCGGCACGAAGAATGGCCCTCCTCCAGTCCAGATTTGAATCCGTTAGATTACAAGATATGGCAACACTTGGAGGAAAAGGCGTGCTCAAAGCCTCATTCCAATTTGGAGTCACTCAAGACATCCTTGATTAAGGCAGCCGCCGATATTGACATGGACCTCGTTCGTGCTGCGATAGACGACTGGCCGCGCAGATTGAAGGCCTGTATTCAAAATCACGGAGGTCATTTTGAATAAACTTTAGTGTCATAAGAATCTATGTTTTGTTAAGTTCATTTTGGTATATGAATGGTTACATAATGAATAAACTTATTTCAATTATTTTACATTAAACATGTGACAGAATTTATGACCTGACTAGGTATAACTTTTCTATCATTACATTTGAGACTTAGACTTCATATGTCAGTGGGTTCCCGTAGCCACTTCCTCGAAGAAATATCTTCCTTTGTAAATTTTCAACAATAGTAAAAATGGCAGATGGCAAACGACTGTATCATAATTTTACTTATTATGTTAATATATCAAACATAGTCCAACGTTCCCAGTCTAATAATCGTCAAGTTTGAATATGCGGTGGAAGATTCTACGCTTTCAATTATTTCGCCAAGATGGCAGCTGTCACTTGTCAACAGTAGTTAGGCGATCACTTTAGCTATTATATAGGACACGTGCGAATGCCGCCGTGCACCTTGGAACATGAGCTTAAAGCTTTAAATACATTGGCGCAACGTGTATCAAGCCAGAGCAGCGTTGTAAACACAAAGACTTTTAACACTTCTTTTCTGGCCCCGCAGAAAGTCTTTAACAAACCAAAATCCTTCATTACTCTTAAAAAAAACGTAATTCGGTCCGTAAAACTATCACACATCGTCGGACAATCGAAAACGCTTTATAGTTGGTATCACGCTCTCGATCACCATAAAGATGTTGATTGGAAAACCGAATTGTCCGGGTGCTGTGACCCGGAAACAATAAAAACTTTACGGGCTTGCGGAAGCCGGCCTTCTTCCTCGACGTGTTTCCGTACGGTTCTGTACTCTGCTTGAGCTCCGCATGTTCACATGAAAATAATTTGAGTTTAGTAATAACACCAAAGTCCAGGAGTAGTTTAATTTGTAACTTTATAATGAAACTTAGCTTCGAACACGTGCTGTAATTGATTTTATATATTTATATATATGCTCTAGTATTCACTGTTGATTATTAATAATATTGTAAGCCATAGTAAAACGTCTTACTGGTGGTAGGACCTCTTGTGAGTCCGCACGGGTAGGTACCACCACCCCGCCTATTTCTCCCGTGAAGCAGTAATGCGTTTCGGTTTGAAGGGTGAGGCAGCCGTTGTAACTATACTGAGACCGTAGAACTTATATCTCAAGCTGGGTAGCGCATTTACGTTGTAGATGTCTATGGGCTCCAGTAACCACTCTAGGTGGGCTGTGAGCTCGTTCACCCAACTAAGCAAAAAAAAAACGTTGCGTCTATTTTCGTAACCGGCTTTTTAAATCTCGCTTTTAAATCATTTAAATCCCAGCGTGTTAGTTCTGCGGCGTGGTGGTATATAGGATAAATTTGATTTCACTGAACAAGCCAAACTCAAACGTCAGATCTTCAGCGACACAGACTTTGGACTTGGGAAATTACGCCATGATTGAAATTAAGTATGTCGTATGAGGAGGACCTTTAGAAAAACTTTGGATACGTTGCTTGTTTGAAACTGAGTTTTATAAATTTTTGAAACACACAGATGTATTGAAAATATATTTGGGGACTTTTAAAAATCAGTTAAGCATACAACAAGGAACTGACCGGCGGAATTCGAATTAAATGAATTGAATCGTGCTCGGCTAGTCTTCTGCAATCTTGAATTAAGACTATTGCCTATCTATTTATCTATCTATAAGTGTCATAAGTGTATTACCGTCGCAGCCCGAAGCAAACTTTAACTTATATGTCGTAGCTAGCTTGTTTTCGTGTCATTTGCCAAGTTTACACATCCTGAAATAGGATAATAAAGAAATAACAATATTTTAGGGGCCCTGCCTACCTGCAAAAGTTTCCTCATATTTATATTTCTGAAGCAGCGTTCGTTCGCAAACTTTAGATTCGCATCACGTGCAAACCCTTAGGGAACGTGACTTTAAGTAAATATATATTTTTTTCCGAACTCGTATACTATTAGATCATCGCAAAACTTTGTTGGGAACCTTGGCGTGCCCTCGATTCACTTTCGTTAGGCGGAGCCACGGTCGCGCACCACCTGTGAATGAAATAATTCGACACAGATTAAAAATGTATCACACAACCTTTCGAAACAGAACGCTTCGGTTTCTATATTTAGAATTGTGTTCTAGCATATTTTTAATGTCGCTTATTGAACATAGAATAGTAATAGTAGTAATTTTATTTTTATTGCTCAGATGGGTGGACCAGCTCACAGCCCACCTGGTGTTAAGTGGTTACTGGAGCCCATAGTCATCTAAAACGTAAATGCACCACCCACCTTGAGATATAAGTTCTATGGTCTCAAGTATAGTTACAACGGCTGCCACACCCTTCAAACTGAAACGCATTACTGCTTCACGGCAGAATTAGGCAGTGTGGTGGTACCTACCCGTGAGGACTCACAAGAGGTAGTAATTTGGAATTTAACAAGAACAATATACTACAGTAAATAATCGAATACAAAACAGTTCCATCCTTTTTCTCCTCTATTTATGAACCTACTATGTTTTTTCTTTTCTGTTTGGTATTTATTGTGTTGGCAACATTTGTATTGAATAACCGCTGACTTTGGGTTCACGTCAGTAGTGGGTTCAACACCTTATCACCATACGACACCAAGAGCATGGTTGAGGGGCTCCCAATTAACTTAGCTTTCGAAGATCAACTAAAGTAATAGGAATTTTCTAAAACGAAGAATACTTACCAAATACTAAATAAATATTACTGTGTAGTGTAATAATTCAGTTGTTACTTCGATTATCTTTAATCCTGCACAGCGTGCGTCACTGAAAGGAACAGCTCAAAAATCGAATCAAATTATTAACTTAATAATACCAAAAACATTATTTTTCGATGTAATTTAATAATAAAAAAAATCATTTCTTTTCTAAAACATCTGTTTTTCATTAACCCTATAGATGTTGTGTTTACATTGTTCAGCACTTTATTTTAATGAACAAATCATGTTTTTGCTTTATCCGCAATAATTATATCTCGTATACAACAGACCGGCCGCACTGGAGATCTATTGGAGATGCCTGTGTTCATCAGTAGACAGATATAGGCTGAGATGATGATGATCATGATACACATAGTTTTAATAGGAAGTTTATTAAAGTGCAAAATAGAAGGATGGATTAGACGGCACTAGATGCCCAAGGTATCGGAAGTCTTTGCCGACGCTTTGGCGAGTTTTCTTTTCAACGTCGATAAGGCAACCTTAAATATTCTATACATACAAACTTGGGAGTATGTCATTTTAAAAATCAAAGTATTTATCTAAATTTATTTGTATTTTTTATTTATCGCAGAGGTCACGGCCTCCTGGTGTAATTTGGTTGCGGAGCCCAGGAACATCACTACGTGAATGCTGTCACCCGTCCTGAGACATGTGCTCGAAGTCTCAATTGTATTATTTAATGTTTATTCCATCCTTGAAGCTAGAACGCATAGCTGCTTTACAAAAATAAGCAGGTTTTTGGTAGCTAACCGTTCGGCCCTATAATACACCCTACTAAGAATAAAAAAAGACACTTTCAAAATTATAATAAACCATCACGTTCACGAGTTGTAGAGATAAAACCATTTCCTCCAAACTATTGTTTCTTAAAATCTTTTGAACTCGCTTGGCCAATTCTGTTACGTGACTTGATCCACTTCGTAGTTCTAGTTACTCGCACACATTAAGTTTACAATAGTTTTTTCGTGTTGCACGGTTGCCCTACAAGGTTATTTGTTAACAGTTCCGTGAGCGGTTTTGTGGTACCAGACTTAAGTTTAAAAGTAATTAGGTACTACTTTTTTGATACTCGGTTTTTCGACTTGGACATGAAAGTCTATGTCGAAGGATCTTCCATAATAGTAGCCTGCCCTTCCGGTTACTGTAGGAAGATACGGATATGTCACTCGGGCCATTTCTGGCTATGACAATTTTTCTCATTATCTTACCGTTGTAGTTTTATTTTTATTGGTGTTTTTGTTTCATTAAATAAGTGAAGCTTCCCAGTTCCTGCCCTGGCTTCCCAAAACCCAATTTTTGCCTTTTCTTTTCCTATCTTTTTTAAAGACCGTAGATGGCCATTTCTAAACCTATACGCTAACTTATATACAAACCTAATTCCGATTCATATTATTACTGTTGTTCACTGAAGGAGCTGTCCCTTCTATGTTTATGTACGAAAATTTCAAATAAAAAAATAACTGCTTATAAATCGTTTCTACTGTGTTTCTCCCCTCAAAATTTTGTACTTCCTTTCTTATTTCCATGGACATAAAAGTATATCTAGAGATTCAAGACGGATGTTTCGCATAAAAAAATTACGATTGCTTCATTTTTTTGTATATAAACATGGAGTTCGTGTTCCTGTTGCAATTAATTAATCGATTAGTCATTTACCTCTTTACTTTTAAACTAACTGTACACGTGTTCCCGTTCAAGGCCATACTCTAGGATTTCTACACGTGTACCTGAAAAGCACGAGACAATATGAACAAGTGCACCCCAACGTGTATACTGCCGCTGAGCTCGAGATACAATTGAAGTCTTAATTGCATTACAACTTTTAGATGTTGTGTGTATCTACATTGATGTGATATAGTTAGTTGTAGCCGTCTTTGTATTCGTAATCCGAAAACGGATTAATTAAACACAATAATTAATACCCTATGATAATGCTAGGTATTAAAATAAAAAGGAAATAGATTTCATGATAGATATATATGAGGATGTGGCCCACCCTAACTGTGTGAAACTTGATACAATGGTCGAGGTTATATTAAAATGAAACAAGCTAAATGCGCCGACATCAATGCATTTTGATGTACGCGATAAACATTCTTAGCATTGCGTTGCCTCGTTGTCGTAACCAGTTCCTTTATTTACACTTTGAAATAAAAAGTTGAAATTATATTCAAAACTCTCTTTTGCCGGTATTTTTCTTTGTCGGTTTTTATTAGCTTGGATGGGCAGATGAGCTCTTAACACGTTGACTGCCATATAGGTCACCGGTGCCCTGCGTGGCGCACTGAAGTAATTATGTCAATTTCTGTTACTAAGCGCCTGGATTGCCTAAATTTGCCTTCTTTTGTTTGTTAATGTACATGTTTTATTCTTTTAAGTGTTTTAGAAATATATTCATTCTCGATATTTTCGGATTCCTCTTTCTCATAGTTTACTAGATATTTTGGCGCTTTAGTAAGATCTAAGAGAGAAATCGACATAATTACTTCAGAGCACCACGTAGGGCACCGGTGACCTACATGGCAGTCAACGTGTTAACCCACCTGGGATAAAGCAGTTACCGGAACCCATACAGGCTTCAATGTGAATGCAGTCGTCCACCTTGAGACATAAGCTGGTAATTTCAGTGGCGTTGGAATAAAGATAGTAATATTCATCAGGCCGGAACGATTGCTGTAAAAAGAACTAGTTTGTTATGTTCCGAACGGTCTTCTCATTTCCCATTGGTTTGGAATAGTTTATAAAAATGTATTTTTAATTTATTTTAAATTCTGTCAATGCCAAATAAATAATGGGCATTCCTTAACACCGCAAACACCGAATCTTCTTTTGGATTCAAATATTGCGAAAATCATTGCGTCTCAAGTTCATTTGTGTAAGTAGAAAAAATGAATTTCAATTGTTTTATTGTATACGCTTCGAGGTTTTCATAAATAAGGAAATCTCAATAAAACAAAAGATCGCTGCAGGGTGTTTATTTTCTTCGGAGCTTTTTAAAGTATGAATTCTATTGTTTGCCTTAATGTTTTAATTAATTCGTATAAAAGTATATTCGATATTTCCTATTGTTCTTTCAATCCGAATTCTTAACATTTTTTTCAGTAATTGTTTTTTATCTCTCCCATGTTCGTACTTACTATGTTGTTTGGCTTGTATGGAATGTCTTAGGCATTGGATCGGCCATTGTACATTTTATGTCTAAAGTTTAGTTGTTGCCATAAATACCTAATCAAATACGTTATGTACCGCTAAGATACCTATCTACATATCTAGCTTACCTACTGTGTGTCCGTTGTATGCGATATGCGAACCTAAATCTTATTCAAAAATAAAGCTTCATACCAGTAAACGCACAACTTCAAAAAGCTTAAATCAATTTTGCTGTTTTCAAATCCTTGTAGACCGAATAACACTTATATAAAAATTAATTTCGGAAAGAAATGACTTAATCAACTATTTTCATTAAACAATCAAACAATAATGAAAATAAAGGTACAGGCCATAATTAACTCACATATTCAATTTCCTGTTTCAATATTTTAGGTAAACAAAGGGTCGAAATTTGCGTAGCATACAATGATATTATAATACTGTAATCCTCAGACAATACCTACGAAAACTCGAATTTCACTCGCACTTAAATAGCTGTTGCTTCAAGTTCGAGCAAGCGTACTCGAGAATACTACTATATTAAGTTCAATGATTTAATATTAAAACTTTGATTATATTACTGACACTCGATCATCAAAGACATATTTGTCGAAACTATCCGCGCGCCACCTGTGTGCTTGTTGATGGATGTGTGAAAATATCCTTTCGTGAAGTCCAAAATACAACTTACGTACAAAGTTTATCTAACAGATAAAAGATAAGCGAACGCATAGTACACTAACAAAACAAGCCACAGACGTTAATTTATTTTCGAATTTCCGGCTCCTTTTATATGAAGAAATCAAATAAAAAGGTTTTACTACCACTCATCAGAAGATTGAGCGTTTATTGGATATTTTTATCTAAAAATGTACGTATATCCGAGTCCAATGACATTATCTGAACATACTATCTACCGATCATCAGCGGAAGCGCTGTATCGTAACAGTTGTGGAAAGTAGCGGAAAGAAAATGAGTTTTCTTTTGCTATTATAGCATTGCTGGATGTGGATTTAGTGGGTGGTTTCATTAAGACAAAAGCAACGTACACATTAATAATTGTTTTTCTCATTTCCGTTTACATATAACAAACGCTTGTGCAATGATCTATGCCTTTCAAATAATTTATAAAGGCAAAGCGCGGTTAGCTTAGAACTATAAAGGCTCCAGTTCGAGTTTCTAAGGCTGTGTTGTTTTCGTCTCTGTCAGCGCCGCGAGTTATGTATGTTCTGTTTCAGTCTAACTTGAGAAGGCTTGCGCGGAAAGAGAATGTGGGTAACGAACGACCTTTTGCCGTTGTTGGCGAGCAGTGCGGCCCGTGCGTTCACCGGGAGTGGTACATTTGGTTGTGTAGACAGAGAACATCGCGACCGCTGACTGAAAAAAAAATTACGTAAATATTACAACCGTCACGCATTGATTATGAAACGTCTGTAAGGCTCGATGCTGCAGTACGGTTCGATACGAGATTCCTGAACGGGTCACGTTGCTCTAGTGTATGGTGTGCCAAACGCGTTTTGTTAGAATCGTGCGTTGATGTTTGACCCTGGTGATTTCATTTTACTATAATATTATTTTGTAATCTCCCCTCTTGTGGTGTATTTCTTCAACTTAAGTTTCTGTGGTTCTGTTGTGTTTTTATTTCGAAATTCCATTGGATTGTCACGTTTGTTAAGGTAAGTTTTTCAGAAAGATCCTAAGCTTGTTTTTATTACGAGCCAATTAAAAAAAATTATCCGTGCTTTTAGAGCTTTGTAATTCTAATAGAAATGATGATTTTTAAAGGTTCTTTTTGGTTAATTAAATTAGACACATTTTATTGGTTAAGAAAGGTAGGGATATGCGAAGATAATTTAATTGACAATCGACAAACCTTTCCTGACATGATTACCAGAATCAAGGGATATTTTTACCTAAATTTATTTATTTATTTGTAGTTATTGTATAGAAAGATAAATAGATAGAATTGTAAATGATGTAATTTTGTCCACAAAACCTGTAAATTAATACACCTAAAAAGAAATGTTAAACCCTAACTAAGCAATGGCATCGACAATTATTACACCTGATCTCGTGTTTGTATGAAAAAACGCATTTATGTGTGGCATACATGACCTGGGCGGTCCGTCCAAAATAAAATAATGAAGATCGTGTTAAGAAGTAGATACTTTAAAAACTACTTGTAACATTTATAGAAATTCCACATGGTAATTTCAATTACATTAAGTTACATCTATTCGTCCAGTTCATTATGAAACCTGAAAGGAAAAGAGGAAGTTTTATCGCCACTTAACATCTTCTCTTCTTGATGGTAATTTTCAGAGCTTTCGTACCCTTCTAGTAATATTTTCTACTGCTTTCTGTCTTCAGTTTTCTACTTGGATGGGTTTCTTTTTTAAATTTAGTTTAGTTGTTATATTATCCACCTTTCCTCATTAGCACTTTCTATTTTGATCCAAGTTTTTGCATTGTTTCTCAATTTGACAAACTTTGAGATTGGTCAAAGAAATAGGTTTATGTTTTCTTCACAAATTTACTAAAAACTACTTTTACTATTCAATCTCGTGTTTTTTAAATATATTGATAATAAAAAACGCGTGATTAAACCGTAAAAGGAGTTTTAATTATATTTCAATTTGTCTTTATGAATAGCTCATATTGAATAAGTACATAATGTGACTAAGCCTTTATTCACACCTTCGTAACAGCAGCCTTCGTGGCGTAACTCTCTCGCAAGGTAGCTGAGTATCGTTTTATGAATCCGAAGGTTAGGACCTCGAATTCATTAAAGAATGAGGATAAGGTATCCGAATTAAAAACAGAGTTGCATGTCATTGAATTGCTAAGGGTCCATTCAACACAATATTGGCTTTTATTTCCATAGATGCTCAGGGAACATTTGTTCTTAAATAGTCAGCGAAGTATTTACATGAAGCTGAGGTCTAGACTGTTTTAAAATTACCCTGTTCTTCAGACCGCAATGAATAGTTGCCCGGTGACAGGAATAGACAGTAAATTAGTCAATTTCACAAAACGCCCTTACTGCACTAATCCATTACATTCTATTGTCACCCCTGTTTCCATGGCGAAACATTCTGCTTCCCGACTTTGAAGGTAGGACAGAGATTTCTACCTCGTGACTGAAAGTGGTTAGTGTTTGCGTTGTAAGTTATATGAGCTAGTATCAGCTGGATTGTAAGATTCTTTGATAACCTAAAACTATATTAAAACAAGCAGAATGTGTAACGCAGTATGTTCAGGTAATCAAACACAGGTAATTAAAAAAATCCTGATCATCGGTGAATCACTTAGTCGCCTTTTATTATACTTACAGGAAGATATGGAGTGCTTCCCTAGAGGGCTATAAACAGATGTGAAAATATAGATCTGTCATCTATTATAATCCCTTCCCGTATTTATTTGTACAACTAAACCATATAAAACATAAAGACAGTGAGCATCACAAATATTAAATCGGAAATCGTATGCAGGAGTGCAGATTTTACTGGTGGTAGTGCGTCTTGTGATCCCACACGAGTAGGTACCACCACACTGCCCATTTCTGCCGTGAAGCAGTAATGCGTTTCGGTTTGAAGGGTGGGGCAGCCGTTTTACTATAAAATTAAGATTTAGAACTAATATCTCAATGAATGGTGGCATTTAGGTACGTTGTTGATGTCTATGGACTTCCATAATCACCTAACACCATAGCAATAAAAAATATGAAGAATAATGGAATATATGTTACATACATAGACGTGACTCTAATAACAAACTGGGTTAAAGCATAAGTAAGTTAAGCATTGTAACAATGGTTTATGAAAAAGCTAGTTAGATACTAAAGTCTTAAATAGTCCGACGCGTCTGGTACAGAATATGAGGGAACTGTGAAGGAATGTTTTTTAATATTAAATAATTATCAACTTACTATTGAGTGATAACCAACTCGAGTGCTGAGTTGTTCGTATTGTTGTTTTTGTATTATCTCATTTTGAACAGCCATTCCAAACATGATCGTAACTATTAAGTTGGTAATGACTATACGTTCGTACTACAAACACTTAAATGCAAATATTATTCACCAAGCTTTTGTGTTTAATAATATTCACAGATGAAATAATAATATACTTCATTGTGTGAATAAAATTAAAATGCCGCTTAGTATTTAAACGAGTTTATTATCCGATCTTATAAAATTGGATGAAGAATCAACATTCACACAAAATTATACTTCTGAGAATATTTTATTAAGTAAAAAAAAATTCCATTTTTCAAAGCACTATTTATGTCACATTGGAGCTAAAGTAACTCATATTCATTTCTCGTTCGCACTATTTGCTGAAATTTCCCATGATGTGATTTTTACTACTTTGTCTTGTTCCCAAACTAGTATTATTTCCTGTAAGTGCTAGTAAAACATAAACGGACAGAGATTAATTAATTAACCTTAAATGCCAAATAATTTTCATAAACTTAGCATTTTGATCTGGAATTGAGAATAGAGCTCGGATTTCGTGTAGGTACTTTGCGTTTAATAACTGACACCCAACACTAGTCCAATGAGGCGATCAAAATTAAATCAAAAACAAAATTAGAATCGAAACTAGATACCATTGGCTAACGAAGTGTAAACTTTTTTCCACTTGTCTAACTTCTTTTTATAAATCGACCATCGAGCGTCGTAGATATTTCGTAATACCTACTACAAAAAACGTGACGATTTCTAAACAACCGTGCACGATTCATAAACTAAAATGAATGTTTCCATTGACCTGGATTATGGGGTAGTTCTTTGATTGAGAAGAGAAAAGAAAAATATCGTATTTTTGAACGGGAAATGATTAGGCACTTGTAGTCCGTGGCTTAAGTGGTAATAAGCGAACTAGAAATAGAGAAGAACAAACTTTTTAAGTAAATACCTTTTTTTTTCGTGCCTACGCTGATAGTCTTGAGAGGCTATTTCAGCTTCACACACACAGCTCACTTACACGTTAAGGATAACGTGTAAGTGAGCTCACGGGGCTCAAACCGGGAGTGTTGCTAACACTGGCCCTAGCAAGAGCAGTGCTTCGCAGGATCTACCACCGGATCGGAAACGCGACTCACTGAGAAGATCCGACGAGAAACTAAGTGGGCTGTGTCTATGGGTTAATTTACTCGTCGAGCCCTTCGTCGCAAGCGACGGGTGCGGCCAGGACGGTGACCGGTGCTTGAGGTACCTAAAAGCACCGTTAATGGATCGGGAGGATCCGTAATGACGTGCTTAGGGCGACGTCGACTGTTTACCATTCGGTCTACAGGATCGAGTACGAAATAAGTACTACGTGACTGAGTCTATTACTAGTGGTGTTGAGCCCGTTGAGCCCGCAAAGGAAGATACCACTATCCTGCGAAATTCTGCCGCGAAGTATTCGTCCGTTCGGATTTGAAGGAAACGACAATCGTTGAGATAATTTCCTCCCGTGTTTTGTTAAACTTCGATTATAAAAATGACAGCAGAGCACAGAAACCCAATAATCTCCTTGGTAACATATTTTACGAAACACTTTAATAATATTTTTTCTATAATTAAATCCTTATATCGATCGCTAACATCAACTCTAGAACCGGCTTCAACAATATATAAAATAAATTTCTGTGCTTTAAACCTTTATGTTTAAATGTGTGTGCTATTATAGCTATTATGTTCGATATCAAATGGAATTGATTTAAAAAATATACATAATGGGTTTGCATTTGCCAGATATTTTTTGTTTGAGATAAATTAATGAACGAAAAACTTGATCGCTAAAACGAATATAAAAAATAAATTTAAAGTTTGCGTTTTATTTTAAATAGTAAGCCATCACTGAAATTTATGTCCCATTTTATAAAAGAATACCAGAATACAAGGATGCTCACAAACACACTTTTAATTAAACAAAAAGTGTTTATACGATTTCATTAGATTCAGTCATAGATTAATTAGCATACGGATGGTTCTTTTTTAGGAAAATAACTCTTAGCTATTAAATTTCATAGATTACGTTTTTTTATTCTTTACGAGGAGTCGATGAGCTCACAGCCTGTTTTTAAGGGGGATACCGGATTATTGGTAGTTATAGGTATGGATATTTTAGGTATCACTACATAGTATAAAACAAAGTCGCTTTCTCTGTCCCTATATCCCTATGTATGCTTAAATCTTTAAAAGTACGCAACGGATTTTGATGCGGTTTTTTTTAATAGACAGAGTGATTAAAGAGGAAGGTTTATATGTATAATCACATCCATTAAATAGTGGAGAAATACTGTTATCAATAATAAATTACAGTTCCCTAAGCGAAGCGAGGGCGGGTCGCTAGTTAGGTATAATATTAAAACGAAACAGTGACGTGTGCGGTAAATTTTGACATTGAAGAGGTCGTTAGTGTGGGCAGTTTTTTGGTTTGAACGACTCGATAATCGGTGACTCATGTCGAAAACTAAACGGAGGTCACACACTGGATCCGCCTTTGTCCGCTGCACTTGGACAATTCGATTTTGTGAATTACGTAAATGCACGTGAACTGAATCTAAAGAGTGTTTTATAAGTAAAAAGTTTTGTGTACGTGGTTTTTTATTGTCCGGAATTCAGTTGAATACGTTTATATGTGAATTTAAAATAAGTTTAGAACAACTCGTGACCCAGTGGTCGTAGGACTATTTGAAGAAACATAAACTCGATTTTAAAGTAATGTCTCCAGATTTTAAGATAATCTCTAAAGTTGAGTTAAATAATTGTAGAATTTTTAAAATGATTTCCCATTGCAGACTTCCGTACTTTTCTCCTTAGATTTCTCTCTCCTCGTCAATAAATGCACTGTGTGTTTTCGCTCTAATACTCGCAACATAGTGACAATTAGTACCAATCTGTTGCACGAACTGTAATTATTGAGTATTCAGAATTTCACATTTAGGTACCTGTAGACCGCAATGGCTTACCTAACTAACTGTACAATTATAGATTTGTCGCATTCATGAATGTAAGCGGTTTCCTAACTATACAATGAGTAGGTATTTATTGACAATTGGATTTTTGCGAAATTTAAATATGACACGTTTTTATTTTTATTTTTATTGCTTAGATGGGTGGACGAGCTCACAGCCCACCTGGTGTTAGTGGTTACTGGAGCCCACAGACATCTACAACGTAAATGCGCCACCCACCTCGAGATATAAGTTCTAAGGTCTCAAGTATAGTTATAACGGCTGCCCCACCCTTCAAACCGAAACGTATTACTGCTTCACGGCTGAAATAGGCAGGAATGTTTGTAGCATTCTGAGAGAATGTTATAAAATAAATAAAACTAGTTAAATGATTGAGAAACTTTGATGATCAATTGTCGTTCTTAGTCGCCAGCAATTTTTTTTTGTTTTCTTCTTACATTTTTTTTTATTTTAGACATTTTAGATTAGACACTCTTGTCAGAGTGGTCGTAGTTGCGCTGACAATGTACACGTAGAAGCATCCGTTAGATCGCCCATGCTCCCGATTGCCTTCTTGGCGATGCCCTTCTGGTATTGCGTATATTGTAATTTACCAATGAATGAAGAAAGTGCAAACATAACCTTAAATGATAATTGTTTTTACTACGGTAATAAACATGATGTTAGCAAAGCCGCCGTCGCCCGAAACATGTCTTGTTGGATCCCCCGGATTCACTCTCGGTGCTTTTAGGCCTCTCAAGCACAGGTCACCGTTCTCGTCGAACCCGTCGCTTGCGACGAAGGGCTCGACGAGCGAATTAACCCATAAACACAGCCCACTGAGTTTCTCGCCGAATCTTCTCAATGGGTCACGTTTCCGATCCGGTGGTAGATTCTGCGAAGCACTGCTCTTGCTAGAGTCAGTGTTAGCATCACTCCGGTTTGAGCCCCGTGAGCTCACCTACTGGTTAAGGTTACGCTGAAATAGCCTGTCAAGGCTATCAGCTTAGGTAGGAAAAAAAGGTATTTACTTAAAAAATTGGTACGGTTAGAAGACGTACCTTTATCGGATAGAATTAGCTGAACAGCCAAACCTTCGTAGTAATCAAATGGCGATTAACACTTTCCTTTTTTAATTTATAGTAAATTGAAGCAGATGGAAAATTTAAAACTATTTTGAAAATGTATGAACTTAAACCAATTTGACTTAATAGTTTCGTTGTGTAGATTATTATAGTGCATTAATTTATTAGTAGATAATTTATATTCAAAACGAGAATGATTACCCTTGACCGACCGGTCCGAGTAAATTTTGCAAATTAGTTCAGCAACTACGATTTATCCACCCACTTTTGTCTATAAATCAATGTTGTATTTTATGTTACTAATGATCAAGTACTTAGGTAAGATTGGGTTTTCCAGATTTAACCTAAGTCATCATGGTTACAGAACAAGGAGAATTGTAATTATGCCTGAAGCTCAGTAATAAGACGACTTCTTATTCCAGTTTGGATCCGACATAAAAAAACTTAGTAAATATTTAACTTTATCTTTCATTAGTTTGAATAAACGAGGTCTCGAGCCAGTAGTAGCGTTTAAACAATACAAGGTATAAGAAAATCGGTAGCTACGTAATAATTTACCACCTCAATTTAAACGGAAACATTATTCATTTGTTATTGTAAGAATTAACTAGAGGTCCCGCAGCAGTCAAAATTCGACTATAATTAATTGGAATTGTATAATAAGTTTGTACACTATTATGATTCTATTTTATACTTCTGTAATCACAAATTTCGCCAAGGCTACACTAAAAAAAAATTAATAAAGACAAACAATATTTAATCTATTCTCAATTTGACCACAGACGTCAAGAACAAAAGTTTGACAATAAATAGTATGCATTCGTCTGTGCGTCAAACACATGGTACGTAGTGTGTGTAATGCTTTCTTTATTGATTTAATGTATCTTTTATGCGTTATTTTAAAAAAATATTAGCATTGTGCACTTCTTCTCTATATTCTCTATAAGTGTGGAAAATTTCATACTCCTCCGTCCGCGCATTTTCGTAAAAAGGGATACAAAGTTTTTGCTTCACGTATTATAAGAATTAATAGTCTGGTTCATATTTTGTGTACCGGCAAAATGAAGCGAACAAAACTTTTCCTCATTACACTAGAGTGTTGATTGCGCGCGTTATGTTTTTATTTATCTTACTTTGCGTGCATTTTTTTTTATATAGCGTTTGAGAATTCACCAAAAATATTTTGCTCACACTCCGGTTCTATATGAGATTTTAAGACAACAAAATATGACTACCAGAAAGTAATGAGCACTTTTGCACATTTGTGTCCCAAATTTATCGTGTTTATACAGATTTTCGACAAGTTGGAGGTGTAAATTGCGTATTAGCCTTTCCGGAATCCGAAATGGCTAAAGCACTTTATAAAATAGTGTTGGTAGGCCTTCAGAGACGATAAGAGTTTCCTTAATTTTTTTATATAATTTTTTGTTACTATCTTTTGTTGCAAAATGGAGTGACATATTCACTAGGTGAATAATCTCCTTAAATAAAGATTTAAAAAAAAAAGTTATCGTGGCCTAAAGGATAAGTTGATGCGTGTTCAAATCCGCAGGCAGCTACCAATTTTTCTAATGAAATACGTACTTAATAAATGTGAATAACTCCCACGGTATAGGAATAACATCTGGTGGTAGAGCGTCATGTGACCACCACCCTACTTATTTCTAGCATGAAGCAGTAATGATTTCGGTTTGAAGGGCGGGACAGCCTTTATAGTGTAAGCCATCACCGATCAAGGAAAAGTATTTATATATGTAATAAGATTCATAAAATTTTTACATAACTTTTTCTTCGTGATTTTATTTTTACTCTCTAAAGATTGTCCGTGTAATGAGTTGATATCGCACCCGACTCTTTAATTTTTATTCTTTTTTTTTAAATATAATCCCACGTCAGGTGCCGTGAGATATAGCGTAGACGTGTGACGACGCGTTGTGAATTTTATTAGATTCCTAGCGGAACTTGCGGATTTTTTTGCGTCCCGTTTCAACAAAATCTGTGGGAATTGTCACAGTATTCTTTTTTCAAATTTAAAACTCATAGGGCGTTGGAGGAAATTTCGAAGTGAACAACTCAACTCGAGAGAAAATGTAAAAGCTGTTTTGCAAAAATAAAAATAACTTATACAACCGTTTTAGTTTTTCATTCACGCCGTTTGGTAATTATTTGCAAATAATTCCGATTTCCGTAAATTCATATTACATAATTGCTATTTTGTAGCTTTATAGATTTGAAGGTAATTTGTTTAAAACGTGTTTCGTGCAGATATGTATTTCATTGTAACCGAACCTAATTTATGGTACCAATAACCGCATGTACCATGTAATTTTTGCATTTGTTTTATTGCCGTAGTGGGTTAAACCTTGTAAGTTAAGGTCGAAGACTCAATTCTCCTACAGAGCGAAACGCATACATCTTTCGAGGTTTAAATAGGCTTTCTATAGGTATCAGTTATGCTTTTTCTTTTTCCGGCAGTTTTTCCCAAGCAAGGGAATGACAATCTTAATGCAGATTCATTTTCTGTATATAAATCTTTTAAATACAATATTTCGAGTACTTTTCCTTCATTTATTGCCTTTCCTGTCTTATTGAACAAATATATCTAGTAAGAGATAATACAACCTAAGATAGTATAAAATTTATTGAGAATTATTATGATCGATATGCCAGCCACTAAGTATCAAACTCTAAAAATAATCAATCAGTTTTACACCGTAGAATGTGAGGAATGTGGATCTTACGACGACCGACTTCAAAGATTTTTTTCTATTGGTACTGCAAGCTACGAATCTTTGATAATGTTGCACATTAATTTTTTTTTATATGGACATCAATTTAATTTAAAGTATATGAAAAAAATTTTGATACGCCGTATGAAAATAAGGATTTAAAATGTAGCATTCTATTCGTTTTCATTTAAGGTAATAGTCGTTGCAATATACATCTTTAAAGTCGTAAAAGTGCAATTTTAACCTTCCGAAGAGCCATGCTCTTGCAATATGATTCTTGACTTTCTTGACGCTTGTGCACAAATACAAAACAGTTACATTGTACATTGCGAGCATGATTACATCTGAGAGTCAAATAAACAATTCACCTCCCTTAGTATTAGATTGGTTTATTATGAGACCAGACGAATATATAACATGCTTGTTTTTCAACATGCATACCTACCTACTCTCCTAGTTGTTGTAAAATCATTTAAATAGAAGGCAATTAAGACCTCAACCATATCTCAAGGTGAGCGGCGGCAAAAATAAGCGTTTTTCTCGAGTCTATATATTATTAATATTTACGACTTGGGCCGATAAAGTGCTATTTTTCACCGCTAGCCGAGCGGATCCACGATTTCACCCGCGACACGCCACTACAATCACGAATACCTCTGCATCCGTCCGAGCATAGACGTCGTATATTGTTTTTGGAATAGTAAAATTTTCGTGAAATATTAGGAATTACTGAGGACATCACAGCCACTCATTATAACAGTTACCATCATAGCAATTCGTAAAGAATAATGCGTTACAATTCGAGGGATAACAAAAAAATAACATTTGAGGGATAAAAAAAATTACAAATAAAAAACGATTGTTTGAATTCTAATCTGAATTAATTAATATGTCATTAGCATTTTATGCATGGAATCAAAACAATATTACCTGGAGCACATGGTAGGTACGTTAGAATAAAAAAAAGAGTTCTTACATTGACGTCGTATAAATAATGTAAAATTGTATTATTTTAAAGCACGCACTATTTCATAAAACGTCAATGGTCGTCAGCAATTAGTCAGTAAATGGGTCCCAGAAATAGAATAATACGGGACGTCTAATGCATCATATTTCTTGTCACGTATCGGGTTACCGTTCCTTTGTTACGTGAGCCACTTTCAGTGAATGGAACCAATGGAATGAGTTGTGAGTTGAATGTGATTAATTATTTCATACGCATAAATATTAGGGCTGTGCCACAATAGCTCTCACGGCGTAAAATGCTATGACCACGTCACGGTTTGCTTACAAACGATTTAATAAACTACTTATGTCAGTAATAAAACTTGTTCTCATTGGATATTTAGGTTGCCATTAGAAAGTCATTACATATTGGCTTATTTTTTTGATGTTTTTAGATTTGCGACTCTTATCTTAAGCTCATAGCCTTTTTTTGTCTTCCGGAGTCCGTAGGTGTCTTACCATGTAAGCCACCGCTCCCTTAAAGGTATGAGGTCTCAATTGTAGAGTATAATAGCTGTTCCGCTCTTCAGACTAGAAAATATGATTTTGTGGCTGTGACTATCATAGGAAAGAAGAAATCTGGTAAAAACCTGAATCGCGCTAACAACATTTTGAAGACAAACTTGCAATTGTCCGTATAACAAAAGCACCGTGAGTTTATGAAAAATACCCGCTTGGTGGAAGATTTCCCTTTCATAGCTGTTACTCTAACATTTTCCTACCTAAATTAGGTTATAGGATCACATGTACCCCTGCGGGCTCTCAATGAGGCCTACAATAACAGCAGTTATAAAATATTTTTTTTGGAGTATCCACGTTAACCCTATTCATTTGGGTACGTACGTCCGATACGTTGTTGATAAATGATTTATAGTTAAATTCCAACATAGTCGTAACACTCGATACGAGAACACTGGGCTTCATTCACATATCCTTAAATTACTGATTGCTGCTGTAAAAACTTCAACCACGAAAGATAACAATGGAACAACAATTATGATGCCAAGACGCGTGTGCACCGCCATTCTTAACCAACACGTATACTGTGAAGTGAAGCAACATTGCACTACCTAACAGAGTCAATGCTAACACTCCCCATATAAACGACCGACGTTGAGAAATAGATTGCAATTACAAACCAACCTCTACGATAAGTAGGTCGTATCCGTGCGTGTTACTTTATATTCTAAACTCATTACTTCGACATCTAACCATAGCACCGGATCAACTTCGTGGGCAGTTTGTTTTTTATAATTCAGCCAGTTACAATGTTATTTTTTTTTAAACCAAAGACTTGACTTACGATGCTATGCCGTATTATAATGAATAGTTTCGTATTGCTGTTTACATAGCAGACCTGAATATGACTCACCAGATATTAGGCCCAGAAGAAATCATGGATACCATAATGTGGATGCCTCAGTCGCAAATAATATTCAATGTCTCAATATAAATAGATCAACAATTCTCACTTCATACTCGGACAAAAACAGATAATTAGCTAGGCGGAGGAAAAAGAGTTTAGTGATGTTTCTTAACGTATCTTAGAAAAATCGAGTTTTAAAGAAATTTAATACTATTACAATGCAACTGAATTTCATTTTTACGACGCATCAGTATTTCATTATTTTGCAAATCTATCAACAGCCCCAAAAAATTGACAATCTTCAATTATTGTATTGTCGAAATTTAAAATGTGACTAGATCGACTGGCCAGCTGTCTCCCGAGGAAAATTATCTAGCTATGGCAATGGCAGAGAAAAAGAAAACGAGAAAATGATACTGCTAAAATCACTAAAGTGCAACTATCTTATCAGATTATACTAGAAATTATGGCATGTAAGTTGCCCTTATTTAAAAAAATTAACATTAAAGACACCAAGCACCTAAAATGCACCCGGTTATTACAAAATCCGACACTTACCCGAATGGTTAATAGAGTAAGAAAATTTATACAGATTTAAACGCCGCAATTACGCACATACTAGAAGTAATAAGCACTTGGCATACCGACATAATGCATCATTAATTTATGAATGTTCCGTTTTTACTTCAATGAGACTGCTGTGTCGGGTACATGTTAATGCTGGTATGCATTTAATATAATTAAAAAGAGTCTCTGGTTTCTGATATTTATTCGTAAACTAATTTTTCTTCATATCTTTATTGCAGCAAAATTAACTTTAATGATTCCATACACAAAATGATTGTGCTGTTAGACACTTTAATAACATTATCATGGTTTTTTTCTGAATTCACGATAAATCTGATTTTTTGGGTCTAAAAGTTGGATCGCTGGTCATCAACCTACGCCGGTTGTAAATGAAGAGTGATATTTATTGAATTCAACCTACTAAATAATCTCAGCGTTTCTTATGCACCTAATTCTGATAAAGCAACATAACTTAGAAGCAGGCATAAAAAATAAATTAAAAAAAGACTGTCAATTATCAAATCGATCACTATTTTTTAAGGATATTATAGACGTGGTTACTGAAGCCGTGTCCCATCCCATATCACACTAACAACCAACCGACTTGCGACATGAAGTCGATTAAACTGTAATAATGTCTCACTCCTAAAACTGGAACACATAAATACTTTACATGTTCAAATACAATGGTCATTTAATAAATAAATAAATAAAAATATTTACTAACAATCAACGCCACGTTAACTGGTCCCGTGCTAAGTTCGTAAAGAACTTGTGTTACAAGTACCAGATAACGGAAATAAATATAATATTTTTATTATACACATACATATATTTAATATACACCAATAACCCTGGAAAGACATTTATATTTATCATACAAATATCTTCCTTTGGCGGGATTCGAACCCGCGACCACCTTGTGTAGTGACCATGTCACTTACCACTACACCAGACGGCCGTAAATCCCTATCGCTCACACTATACTGTGTATACACACGCCTTAATGAGTAATTACGCAGACTTATCTATTTATGCGGGTTTGTTTTTTCACAGGATCTTAGTCCTTCATCGTGGAAATCATTAGCTATTAGATTTAAGCTCTGCATGCTTCACTGCTTCATTGAAGCATATGAAAAACATAAAGTTTTCAGTAGGAACCTTCGTGATACTTTCTTCTGGCTGTTTTGTCGGATAACGCGAATTTATTACTCAAGTTTACATTTTAACTTTTCAAAAAGCCTCCAAGTCTCGAAATGACATTGGCTTGAATCCAAAGCATTATGCCAAAGTTCAAAGGCACGATAAGTTTTTTGTTCGGCTTTAAAGCAATCGTTCTTGCTGAGAAAATAAAATCACGAAACTCATTTATTCGCAGAGGAGTGTCTGCAATAGATTAATCCCGGGTTTGCTTGCATTTCTTGAAATTTAAACTAGTATCTACATTTATTCTGTATCTTACTCTTACCTTTAATCCAAAGAAGATTTTTTTAGATTCATTCGTTTAAATTCATCCTGATTGAAAGGTGTACTGTGAATTCATACAGCTATTTCTGCCGCGAAGTAGCCATGCAGTCCAATTTTCTGATTGGACCCGATATTATCCATATATTATGCCACAGAACGATCGAGACTTCGACCTCATTTAGGTAGTATGTTTGCTGTGACCCTGAAATTGCTGATGTCCATGAGCGTCTTTATTTTCCTGCATAAGCTGATGATCTACCGATACCATATCAGCGTAACCTTAACTAGTAGCTCACGGGGCTCAAACCTAATGGGGTTGCTAACACGAACCTTAGCAAGAGCCGTGCTTCACAGGATCTACCACAGGATCGAAAACACGACCCACTGAGAAGATCCGGCGAGAAACTCAGTGGGCTGTGTCTGTGGCTGAATTTACTCGTCGAGACCTTCGTCGTAAACGACGGGTTCGACGAGAACGATGACCTGTACTTGGGGTACCTAAAAGCACCGTTAGTGGATCGGGAGGATCCGAAATGACGTGTTTTGGGCTACGTCGACTGTTTACAATTTGGTCCGCAGGATAGCCTATGTAGTTTCCGGCGGCCACGATGAGAGGGTTCTCATGTCGTGCCACTTTATCGAAGTGAGATGAGCGACTTTGACTCTACTATAAATGAGCCGTATCCTCGTTTACTTAAAATTAAAATTAAAAACTGTGAGATCTATGGAGTGCCAGGGCTGGAAGCTTATCTACACATTTAGTGCAATAAAAAACATGATTACTATATGGGTTATTATTCTCACTAAGTTTTTTTTTTAAATATCTAACGTATTTAGTTTCGCGCTTGTGTTAAATTTATTTATTCTTTGACATTGGACAATCAATGAATCAGCATTTTGAAATATTTTATTCAAGCATTTGGAATTTCCCTAATTTATTCTTTAGTCACGTTACAAAAAGCTTGAGAATTTTATTTTTTGTCCACACATTTTTGCCTAATTCAAATAAACCTACGATATTATACATTTTATAATTAAATATACCTATCAACTTTAGCAAGTACCACTAGATTAAAATTTGCCGGGAAAAAAACACCTAAAATAACATAAAAGTATTGTTGTCATAAACGGTGAAGGATTATTACAGAATCTTAAATTTGTGTTAGTTGAAGTCGTTGTGGCGCTGAAGTCGTTGTGGCCTAAAGGATAAGACGTCCGGTGCATTCGTATGTAGCGATGCACCGGTGTTCGAATCCCGCAGGCGGGTACCAATTTTTCTAATGAAATACGTACTCAACAAATGTTCACGATTGACTTCCACGGTGAAGGAATAACATCGTGTAATAAAAATCAAACCCGCAAAATTATAATTTGCGTAATCACTGGTGGTAGGACCTCTTGGGAGTCCGCACGGGTAGGTACCACCACCCCGCCTATTTCCGCCGTGAAGCAGTAATGCGTTTCGGTTCGAAGGGTGGGGTAGCCGTTGTAACTATACTGAGATCTTAGAACTTATATCTCGAGGTGGGTGGCGCATTTACGTTGTAGATGTCTATGGGCTCCAGTAACCACTTAACACCAGGTGGGCTGTGAGCTCGTCCATACATCTAAGCAATAAAAATAAAAATAAAAGTTACAAAAGATACTAGCAAAATGAACAATCTCGCAAAGCAGAGAGGCAACCAGAATAAGAAAAATTCAACAGCAGTTGCTCAAAGGACAGTTCCTTCTTTATAAAGTCTGTTAAATCTTTTTGTTTGTGCCACCGCTCTCCCGCGGGACGAAATCCTTCGTTTTGACGCTGTTTTAACATTAACCGTATTTATTTACTTAAGGAGTAAAAATATCTCCGCTCACACAATTCTTTAGGACAGCTTTTTAAGTCATAGTTAAGTTACGTATTAAAATTTATTGACTAATTCGATAATTATATCATTGAAAAAAATTTTCAAAAACACTAAATTTTTAGGCAAAAGGCAAAAACCGCATAGCTGTTATTAATTTCAGGAATAAATTATCAGTTAGAAGCTTTTGGCAACGTTAAACAGCAATGGTGCCAAAGACTGTGATTAATTAAACTTTATTAGACCTTTCATTATATTTTTCGCGACAAAGCGCGACCGTTAATCTCTGCGTGGGAAAGTATCGCTCGTAATTCACAGATTTCTAATGCAAATATCAATAGTTTGTTAACAAAATACTTTCTAACCGGTGTGTTTACTTTCACTGTCAATGACGAACGCCGAAACCCTAATCTTATATTCACTTGTTTTCAATTTCTACAATGTCTTGACCTTTGTCTACATGGTAGATTGTCTCTACATTTAGAGCAATTTTTTTTACATAACTTATTTAACCTACTTCGCTGATATTAAAAAGCTTCCTATGTGAATCCAACGAACAAGGAAAACGAACTGTGTGGTTACTTCAGGAGCTTGTTGATAAGGTATTGTAATTACTATAGGTATTTTAGTTAATCTTCTATTCTTGTATTGGTGTAACGTCACCGCGTCGGTCACCGTTGATTTTGAGTTTTTATTTATTTTTTTATTGCTTAGATGGATGGACGAGCTTACAGCCCACCCGGTGCCAAGTGGCTACTGGAGCCCATAGACATCTACAACGCAAATGCGCCACCCACCATGAGATATAAGTTCTAAGGTCTCAGTTTAGTTTCAACGGCTGCCCCACCCTTGAAACCGAAACGCATTACTGCTTCACGGCAGAAATAGGCGAGGTGGTGGTACCCACCCATGCGGACTCACAAGAGGTCCGATAAAAAATGTTTGATGGAAATAAAAAAAACATAATTACACGTTATTTCTGTTGGAATTACGATGGACCGACCCGAAAATACCAATTCAATGAGCAACGATAAATTCAATTCATGTACCTAACAGCATCCGGAAAAAGAACAAAAAGGGGCTATTAAAAGTGTGCATTTTTTAACGGAATCATGAAAGGTTGTGTAGGTAGCGTTCATTTTTAACGGAATGGCGGCGGTCGCTGTTGGGTCGCGCGGAATGTGACCGCGTCGGAATGCCATACACTCACGCTAGTGCTCGTGGCATGGCGGAAAGGCCCAAGATGTGAGCGATGCGAGCGGCCGGTATGTTATAGCGCAAGCTACACACTTGCCGACTCACTGCACATCACTACGGAACCCATGAATCATTCACAGGCCTATAGAAAAAACGGTTTTTTTCCGTTTTCTCTCCCCGTAAATAACGTCAAAAAACACAGCACATTCTTTTGTTGGCTAGGATTTTATCTTAACTTTGAGATAATCTTTGAATACTGGTGCAATCCCTGCGGTCCCTTTTATATGACATATAAATAAAGTTATACTTAGGTATGTACGAGATTGTGCAAAGTGCATTCTCACTGCATTCATTCTGTGATGTTCAGGTTTTGATTTCTTAGTCGTTGCAACATAAAGAGGTGGTGGTACTGAGTATAAAGACACACTGCATTCTATTTTGCATCACTGTGTGGAAATCTGATGAGTCAGATCTACAAATAAGAATATTTTTGATGGCCGTATTCGCGCTGGAATAGGTTGATCATTTATCAATAACTTGTTTAACTGTTGAAAACAAATAACAGAAAAGAAAATAGTAATAACTTGATGCCCTTGAAGTATGTTTTGATTGTTGGTTTTTCTTTTTTTATATTTTTTTTGCCCGTGTAGGCAGACGACTGACTATACGACTCACCTAATGGTGAGTGGTTACCGTCGTTTATGGATCTCAGATATACCAGAAGCAGATTCAAGCTTCTGCCTACCGTTAGATTTCTTAATTCGTAAATAAAACAATAAAAATAAACTTCGTTTCCAATACAATGTTTTATTTCTTTATTTAAAGCTCATTGCTAATATAATTATATTTTCTTACAGTGACGGAAGGCTTTGTGAATCGTGCCGCAAAAAAAGAATACATTTTTCTTTTTCGCATAAAGGCATTTTCACACTTTCTCGTAGGCAATTATAATTCTTCGGGGCTTATCGCGGAAATCTGTGACAATTATTGGATCTAGCTAGTTCCTATAGCTATTACCTATACAGGTCGCCTTAATATAAAAAAAAAATCAAATAGATATACCTTTATCCAACGTAACACAAACGATACTTAAAATGCAGCAGCTGATTTATTTTAGTCTAGAATATACTTAGCTTTCAAATTAAAACTTACACAGACTAGTAAAAGTTTAGTAGTTTTAATTAGTAAAGTTAAAACCTTATATAGTACACTAATAGCTATTTGTGGCATGGGCAGAAAGTTATGAAATTTTCTTTTAACCCCCAACAATAAAGAACTTTTTTTTTTTAGTTTATGGCGTGTTGTCTAGACTTTTAGGCCAACAATAAAGAAGTATAAAACAAAAAAAGTTAAGGTTTACATATGACGATTTTAGCTCACAGCCCGCGAATAGCTGACCGTCCTTGTAAAAATAATTGGGCAGAAGGCAGGTGCACACCGGAACTTCCTTATTCATTGTCAGCTATTTCCCATTACAGCCGGCGCCTTTAGCGTGACGAATCAAGAAATTTACAAAGAGTTCTGCCCTGTGGCCCGCTGCTATCCGCTTGGGTTACGAAGCTCTTCAGAATTGTTAATGACATTGGAAATTGACCTCACGAGTCAGCAATTTTTCTTTTCAAAATATTAATTTCAGACCCAAAGCCCATACATACATCTTACTTTTTTTAAATACTCATTCAAGTACTTCTCAGTATTTATTTATTTGTAAGCTTTTTGAAGCTTTTAATTGAATTAATTGTTTCTTATTTTTAAGTTAATTATAATAGATACCATTATCTTCTGATTTAACTGAGCTTGAGCGACGCTATAGCAAAATCAGTATTAGATAAAATATCAACCGACGATAACACAAAACTTGCAATAATTTCTATTGGGATATCCACTTTATTTGTTGGGTTTAGTTCGAAACTAGATCACAAGAACTTACCGATCTATGTCCCCCTTCATGTATCAATCCATATTATATGAGTTTAACAAAACCTCACTTCATGCTTCTTTTATTCAAGTGAAATTGTTTCTAATATAAATAATATAGCTGCTTGTTATAATGCCATGTTCAATTGCTGATTTTAAGATTAAATTGAATTTTCTTAGATAGGTGGCGTTCTGTGGTTCGTTATATACTCATTTTTGACGATTGCAATTTAAATGCAATACATATATAATGTCTTAACCAACTTTCGAAATTATTTCAGTAAATACTTCGTATCGTATGTAATAGACATTCAGAATGAGCAGTCGTTATGAAGGAAGGTAGATAAAGGGATATTCGTTGAAACAGCCCAAGGGGTAAATAGCCGTAAGATAGCGCGGTATTTGACCCTACCATTGTCTGTGGGATACTTATTTACTGAGAAATGTTACACACTTTGTTTTCCTTTTTGTTTACGATACGGCTCCGTGTAAATGTCTGCTTAACATGAAGCTCACCCACGCTGAATCTATAAGTGGATCCTTCACCTCTTCCAGGGAATTAATGTCACCTCATTTGTTTACTGAGCCATCGAAATGTACGAGTGGTTCCAGTTTAAATAATGTCTATTCGTTGTTAAACTGAAATGGGATAGAACGATTCAGGTATTTCTTTGTATCGTTAATCATCAGGGGACGCTTCAAACGATAGAACGAACGTTTTTGTTTTGTAAAATCAATTTCTAAAATACTCATTTTGAAATTATTTAATGAATCAAAACTACGAATGAATGAAGGCTTTAATTACAATGAAAACTCTTAAGCATTTCATTATACGGAAATTATAAAACTAAAATAATAAAGGCGACCGTAGGAATTAGTTTTCAATTCTGTGGCCACCTCCAAAATATTATTTAAATCAAGTTTATGCTTGAATAATTATAAATCAACACTGTTATTCATCACGATTTACACAATTTACATTCGTAAAATAGCTTGGTCTATAGAGTTTCCTTCAAAAGTTCAAAACCTTTGTTAAATACATAAAATAACTATATGATACTGTGAAATAATGTTACGTAACTAATAGTAGATGTACAACATGAAATTGATCTTCGTATTCAATATACTTGTTCCAACAATCGACATTACTGAGCACTGACGCGGAAGATGAGACCCCAATTTTATCAAATATCGCACGATACTTTACAACCTACGGATTCCTATTTTCGGAATATATCTGCTATAATTATTTATGCTTGACTGCCCAACAATTGGATGCTATTCGGAGTAAAATGAAATCTAAATTTGCTTTGAGTGTAGTTGACTGTTGGTGAGCTGTTTCACCTTCTACGTAATAAAAAAAGAGCTAAATAGTTGTTGATTTTTTTTTATTGCCTTTATAGGCAGACGAGCATACGGCCCACCTGATGGTAAGAGAGAGAGAGAGAGTATTCTTTATTGTACACCAAAAAACAAATAAACAGTGCGATACATTAAAAACAAAAAAGTACAATTGGCGGTCTTATCGCTAAGAGCGATCTCTTCCAGACAACCATCAGGTGGACAAGAATCATTTGGAAACGAACTACGCGCGGTGTACCATTCCAGTGAAATACATATACATATATGTTCACATACATATACACATACATATCTCCGTAAATATACATACAATTAATACAAAGTATTATAATATAATAATAATTATTAAAATTGTATTATATATAATTATTAAATTATTAAAATTAAAATGGTAAGTGGTCATCGTCGCCCATGGACGTCAGCAATGACAGGGGCAGAGCCAAGCCGCTGCCTACCATTAAGTACTCTCCGCAAGCCTCGTTTGAAGAAGGACGTTGATATTTCTACTCACCTACATTAAATATGAAATCGAAATGTAATATGCAGTTCAATACGTAGTCGTTTAAGCTATTTAGATTATAGAAATATTGGCTGGTAAACAAGTTTAACTCACGAAGGCATGTGAGCGGCTGAGTGACTAGGCGTGGTAGTGCCGAGGTCGCCAAGTCCACTAGTATTGAAAGTGTAGCTAGTCGGTATGCTTTATGTGATTAATATCAAAACAAATATGTTTGCTAAAAAAATATGTAGTACTTTATTGTATTTTCTTCAACAAAATTTTTGCCACGACCGCCGAAAATTGTCAAAGTAAGTCAAACATTGAAATAATCAACTACATACATAAAATATCAAACTGCTATTTCGTATGACGCAGGAGATCTTGTTTTTCAAGACCAGATTGCATCCGGTAATTCTTTCAATAAAAATCACTAGCTCTCTGAACAACTCCGCGCATTACTTGAAGTTCTTTGTCTGAGCGGATGAAATTCCTGCATTAATAAGCCCGTTGGGAGTGCTGCACTATGACATCACGAGCTCGCCTTAGATCCGTAATCGATTTTGGTATGTATTAGTTAAAAGTTTGTCTAAGCAAATCTTTTCAATTCGACCGAAATGATGGACTTTCAAAATAATTCCTACTTTTTCCGAACATAATTCACTATAGTGCAAGTTTCCTGGTAAGTTTTGAGCAACCAAACTTTCAGTTTCTTCTGCAACTCGGTCCACGTATCTGTAGGTTGTCGTGTTATTTCATCGCAATTGAGTATTCGTCATTACGTTCTTGCGCATTGCACCCTGGATTTGGCAGTGGCTCTCACAACATCATGACGTTGTCTAAAAGTTTATAGTAGTACATAGAGAACAAATAACTATATAATTTTGCGGTTATTCTTCAAACAAAAATGATGATAACCCAAAATATATAGGGTAAAACCTGGATAGATGCCGCAGCGGGATAGATGCCTCATGTTCTAAAAACCTAACTTCCCGCACTCATGACAAAAAATTAATTTAATAAGTAGGAACCACAGTCACCCTATACCTTATCTACCATTTGACAATCGCGTGGTGACGAAGTGTTTTCCTCGTGCACATAATTTTCTCCGCGCGGAATTTCACGAACACGTCAAAGATTGAAAGGTTAGCATTTAGCGTGGTATAACTTTATAATTAGTGTAAAATTCCATTATATTTTTTGCTACGTGAATATATTGGTTCATTGAGTCTGCATCTAGGTGTAAATAAATGCTATTAAGTTTATAATTTATTTACAAAAAATTTGGGCATCTATCCTTATCACAAAGGATAGTTGCCCTGATTTTTTGGGGTATAGGGGCCTTTAGAGGCATCTATCCCTCCATACTCTGCCATTTCAGAATACAGCAGAAATATGCCACGAAAACATAAAACACAAACAACTGATTTACAGTTCAAGCAGCGAAGATGAAGACAACCCACTTAACTATAAAATGAAAGGAAATAAAACAATAGATTTGCCCCTAAAGAAATCTAAGGGATAACCCTAAAACGCATGTAATAATATCTGCATTGAATGTTTTGAAAACTATAAAAATACGAAGTCGTAATCCGACTGAATTCAATGTTTAGTGTTTCAGAACTAGCTACATGAAACGTGTTTTTCAGAAATGATGTAGAAGATGTGGAAAATTTAAAGCACTATCCAGTTAAACTTCAATTGGACAAAATAATAAAGATATCTTTATTGTGTTAATTTAATATAAAAAAATATGATTTTGCAATGTACACATTGACACTTAATGTGAATATTTTATAAACAATTAATTGTTTAAACTCTTAAGAGTTTATATTTTTGTTGAATAAATATATGTAAAATTTAATTTCATAAAAAAATAGGATAATGCATGTTGAAACTAAAAAAATTGTAGTTTAGCTTACGCTTACTTAACGCTTTAAAAATTTAATTATGATCATTTGTGTGATATGAGAACTATCTTTTAATTATAAACATTCATAGACTTAAAAAATACAAAATATTTTTTATTATTATGACCCATGTTTCTTGGAGACAATTATTGCTCTGTTAGGAATAGAACTTCTAAATATTTGGTTTGGTTTTTACGTTTACACGATATAAAGGGCATCTATCCTGCACTGCAGGCATCTATCCTACTCAGTATTTTCTTGGTGGGGCAACTATCCATACAGGTAGGCATCTATCCTCCAAAAAAAGGTTCTACGAAAAACGAATTTCTGCAAAATCTGTATTTGATTGGTTAAAAATTTTTTATACTAATTAAACATAAGGGATTGAGCTAACTACATTAATAGAAATTATTCGTATAAAATTAATATTTTCAAAATTACATGACTTTTTCAAAAAGTGGGGCATCTATCTCGGCTTTACCCTATTAGTAAGAAAAATATAACTGTGATTTTTTTATATAAAACCTGGTTTCCAAGTCCCCTAGTCCACTAGGTGGTAACCCAGATAGTGCACTATCACCTCTATTTCAGATAGGCACTAAGGCGTTAGGATTTAGGGAGTTGAATAGCAATACAACTGACAGAAGATAGAGAAGTGTAACAGTGCCTAGAGAAAACTAGGCTCTTACTTCCTATTGGTAGATTGAATAGCTGCAGATCAAGATTCTTTGCATGACTATTCATTACAAATCTTCATATTTATTTGGCCATAAAACTATTTCAGCTTGTCGAGTATTCGACATACAATTCTTAAAAATTCTAAAGATTTAATGTGAAGAAACGCTTATAAAGTTAATTTTGTATTTTAAGTTTTTGCAAAGCAACCGTTTTGCACGAGTAACTCACTGCGAAGTTGGCTTGAAAATATTTTCTCGTTGTTAAAGGAATGGCAAAAGATTTATAACGATTTCGGCCGTCGACAGCAAGTTGCTGAGGCGGATATAAAAGTTTCTTATGCTCAGCTATAACTCTAAAAGTTAGCTAATATTCAAGTTTTTAATAAATTGCCAAAATAATGTGCTTATCGGGTTTCTTCAGTCATGAAAACCTGAACTGCTTACTTGTTTCACTATTAATTTAATTAAAAAGCCTTTTCAGAAGCTACATATACAGTTTTTACACGTGTGTAGTTTTATGATGACCATGAGAGATCTTGAAATCTCCTTCTTATTGTTCGTTTCCTAGTAGGTAAAGTTGGCATTATATATATTCATGTTGCAATGACTTAGTGAAAGTTTTATCATTAGCCATTTGCCTGACGTCAAAGTTTTTGAGAAGGGTGGGCCTGGAATTGGCAAATCAGGATAGGAATTGACTGGTTTAATAAAATAGATAGGTAAAGTTACATCAGAGACGAATGACGGTGAAATAGACAAAGAAGTTGTCTATACGTCTGTCACAACTGTAAAATGTTTAAATCATGCAAGTATTATTACATGATTTATGTGGCCATAGCGGTTTAATGTCGTTTAATAATATTTTCGCGCAATCTCTTGATGCTCTTTTATTTAAATGTGGTAAAATACCCTAGCTTCTATGTAGTACATGTTTCGATTGTGATGTTTTCATGTGTGTAGATTGCTTTCTTTGAGAAACACTCTGTAGCAATATATTTTATTTCCGATAATGGCAGTAGATTTTTTTCCCCTACCAAAACGTTAGTAGCCTAAGGGGCTCGGGATCGGAATTGCGACTCACTGAGAAGATCCGACGACGAAATGTACGCAAGTTTAATAGAGTGTCACCTTGTTACGAAGGAACAATTTACTCCACTTGCTAATCATGGGGTAAAATCGGCCGAGTAGGAACGCCGCTCATTCGTAGACTGTCTTAATTTGAGGACGCAATGTCATCCCAATGTCGAGAAACTCCTATATACTTAGCCTTCGAGTCCGACGGTATGGGCTGGCCAAAGATTTTGATGACAGGAATAGAGTTAACGAAATACTAAAATTAGTGTCTGGAAGGTGGATGCAGGGCAGTAGATGTACGAAAAAATTTTTTTTATTTTATTTTTGTAGACGTAGGTATATCATTATTAATACTCGTAGTTACCGTTAACCGTACTCGTATGCGTATATTTTTTCTTAGAAAGTATGACAAAGTACTCTTGCTCTTTAAACTAGTTAACGCAAATAACTTCATGTATTTTTTGCAATCTAGCAGATTTTCATTTAATGCCTCCTTATTTTACAGACGAATTGCAGATCAATTAGCAATTATAATCACTGTAATTAATATACAGAGACGACCTACAATGACCGCTGTTAATCCAACCATTTCCAATACAGTTCAATCTAATCCAATCTAATTCATAATATTCTGAGTTTATCCGTGGTAGGTTGTGCTGTGAACCCGCAGGTACCACCATCCTGCCTATTTCTACAGCGTAACAGTTGTCGGTTCTGCCTTGAAAGGGTGGAACCCACGCCATACAGTACAATTAGGACTTCGACCTTATGTTTCAAGGACTATAAATTAAACCAAGTGTGAAGTGAGCGAGCGGTCTTTGCAATAAAAAGTCGAAAATCTATAAACCAGTGGCTATAGTCATTGTCAAGTAGGAAGAAAAGGAGGAACACAATACTAGTCAACGCTACCTCTAATGTTCACATAATATATGCATTTTCTACAATAGCTTAATATACACTGATATTTACTATTTCGTACAAAATATTGGGGCTAATTCAAATATATCAATGTATCTTCCTCTTTTATTAAATGGAACAGAATGAATGTTACTTTTTAAGATCAAATAACTATCTACAAAGACGTTCAAATCAATGAAGGGCAAAATACGGCACGGGTAGATTTCGAAAATTCGCCCCAACAGTATTAACGATCCGGTGAATAGTATTTCAGTACAGACTGATGTTGCGCTAATTGAAGCTGGTTGGAAAATGTTAATTTGGAAACAACCACTAGCGTTTACATTTACATAATTTGCGGGTGCGCTAATAGGAAAACGCTAGGGGGTTGATTTTTGGCGTCGACATGTTTTTGGCAAACAAACGGAATATTTTGAAAGCGCTTATACTTATTCATTCTCGCCGACATTCATTTATCAAAATGTTATATAAGATTGATTGAAAATTTCGGGACTATTAAATCGGTGAGCGTGAATTTCTGGATGGTTCTAGATTTGCTATGTCATGATTAACCTTTAATTTTACAAAAGATTTTGACCTGTTTTTTTTTATTTTTGATAATAAGATTAACTGCCACTTTTCTTGAGCCCTTGTTGTAACTGTTATTGTTTGAAATGATATATGAGTACAGTATGCCTCCTGGTATAGGCCTCCACGGGCATTTTCCATTATTGTCTTTTGCGACTCTCCGTCAATTAAGGCAAGCTGCTATTTCTGGTTCATCTTCAAATCTTTAACGTTGTATTAACTGTTTTTCTTTTGTAATTTCTAGGATATCAGTTATTTAGGATCGTACTAAATTTCTAATGACAAGGGAATTCTAGGAGGACTCAATCTTTAATAGTGTAATCAAATTGTATTTATTTTATCTCGAGCGCGTGAACTTTTTGAAGAGATTTGGCAAATACAACCCAGGGATAGAACGGTGTTGTACCTGACCCCCAAATTCTTACCTTAAACATTGATTAAACACCTTTAGGCGAATGGCACAGGTAGTATCAGGCGTTCAAATGCTGGTATTCAAATCCTGAAAACAATAACCAGCGCTTCTGAACAATTAATTAATTGTATCTTTAAAATGTTCACAAACGACTTCCACCGCGTAAACATCATTACCGATCACATCTCTTCCGCGATCATTAGATCTTCAAAAGAAGTCGACGTGGAGGACAGCTTCCACCGCATCAGACTGTCCCCCGATCTTAGGAATCTCTTAAGAGTTAGGAACGCGGCAATCCGGGCCTACGATCGTCTTCCCACGCATTCAAACCGGATTCAGATGCGTCGTCTACAACGCGAAGTCCACTCCCGCTTAAGCGACGCGCGTAACGATAATTGGCATAGTTATTTAGAACAACTCTCGCCCTCCCACCAAGCATACTGGCGACTAGCTAGGACTCTCAAATCCGAAACTACCGCTACTATGCCTCCCCTCGTACGCCCTTCAGGCCAACCACCGGCATTCGATGACGATGACAAGGCTGAGCTGCTGGCCGATGCACTGCAAGAACAGTGCACCACCAGCACTCAACACGCGGACCCCGAACACACCGAGTTAGTCGACAGGGAGGTCGAGCGCAGAGCTTCCCTGCCGCCCTCGGACGCGTTACCCCCCATTACCACTGACGAAGTTAGAGACGCGATCCACAACCTCCAACCTAGGAAGGCACCCGGCTCCGACGGCATCCACAACCGCGCGCTAAAACTCTTGCCAGTCCAACTGATAGCGATGTTGGCTACAATTTTAAATGCCGCTATGACGCACTGCATCTTTCCCGCGGTGTGGAAAGAAGCGGACGTTATCGGTATACATAAGCCGGGCAAACCTACAAACGAAACTTCTAGTTACCGTCCGATTAGTCTCCTCTCGACGATAGGAAAAATTTACGAACGGCTCCTTAGGAAACGCCTCTGGGATTTTGTTACCGCGAACAAAATTCTCATAGACGAACAGTTCGGATTCCGCTCTAAACACTCGTGCGTACAACAAGTGCACCGCCTCACGGAGCACATCCTGATAGGACTAAATAGGCGTAAACAAATCCCGACCGGCGCCCTCTTCTTCGACATCGCGAAGGCGTTCGACAAAGTCTGGCACAACGGTTTAATTTATAAACTGTATAACATGGGAGTGCCAGACAGACTCGTGCTCATCATACGAGACTTCTTGTCGAACCGTTCGTTTCGATATCGAGTAGAGGGAACTCGTTCTCGTCCCCGTCAACTGACTGCCGGAGTCCCGCAAGGCTCCGCGCTCTCCCCGTTATTATTTAGTTTGTATATCAATGATATACCCCGGTCTCCGGAGACCCATCTAGCGCTCTTCGCCGATGACACGGCTATCTACTACTCGTGTAGGAAGATGTCGCTGCTTCATCGGCGACTCCAGATCGCAGTAGCCACCATGGGACAGTGGTTCCGGAAGTGGCGAATAGACATCAACCCCACGAAAAGCGCAGCGGTGCTCTTCAAAAGGGGTCGCCCTCCAAACATCACTTCGAGCATCCCACTCCGTAGTAGGCGCGCAAACACCTCCGCCGTTAGTCCCATCACTCTCTTTGGCCAGCCCATACCGTGGGTCTCGAAGGTCAAATATCTGGGCGTCACCCTCGACAGAGGGATGACATTCCGTCCCCATATAAAAACGGTACGCGACCGCGCCGCGTTTATTCTAGGACGACTCTATCCAATGCTTTGTAGTCGAAGCAAACTGTCCCTCCGCAATAAGGTAACTCTCTACAAAACTTGTATACGCCCCGTCATGACGTATGCAAGCGTAGTGTTCGCTCACGCAGCCCGCACCCACTTGAAATCCCTTCAGGTTATTCAATCACGATTCTGCAGGATAGCCGTCGGAGCGCCATGGTTCCTTAGGAATGTGGATCTCCACGATGACCTGGAGCTCGACTCTCTTAGTAAGTATCTACAGTCGGCATCGCTGCGCCATTTTGAGAAGGCGGCACGACATGAGAACCCTCTCATCGTAGCCGCTGGAAATTACATACCCGACCCAGTAGACCGAATGGTAAACCGTCGACGTCGCCCAAAGCACGTCATTACGGATCCTCCTGATCCATTAACGGTGCTTTTAGGCACCACAAGCACCGGTCACCGTCCTCGTCGAACCCGTCGCTTGCGACGAAGGGCTCGACGAGCGAACTAACCCATAGACACAGCCCACTGAGTTTCTCGCCGGATCTTCTCAGTGGGTCGCGTTTCCGATCCGGTGGTAGATTCTGCGAAGCACTGCTCTTGCTAGGGTCAGTGTTAGCAACTCTCCGGTTGAGCCCCGCGAGCTCACCTACTAACGTTAGGGTGAAGCTGAAATAGCCTCTCAAGGCTATCAGCATAGGTAGGGAAAAAAAAAAAAAAAAAAAAAAAAAAAAAAAAATCCACCGCGTAATAGATATGAGACGCGTGTGAGAGAGTGCTAGGAACACATTCCTGTCTCCACTACGCACTGTGATTGATTCGGACATGAAGAGTGCTTGTTAAATCATAAAGCACCATAAACATAGAAAGTCGTCGTGGCCTTAACAGATAAGACGTCCGGTGCATTCGTGTTGAGCGATGCACCGGTGTTTGAATCTCAGGCGGGTACAAATTTTTCTGATGAAGTACGTACTCAACAAATGTTCAAGATTGTTTTCCACGGTGAAGGAATAACATCGTGTAATAAAAATGAAACCCGCAAAATTATAATTTGCGTAATTACTGGTGGTAGGACCTCTTGTGAGTCCGCGCGGGTGGGTACCCTGCCTATTTCTGTCGTGAAGTAGTAATGCGTTTCGGCTTGAAGGGTGGGGCAGCCGTTGTACGTAACTATACTTGAGACCTTAGAACTTATATCTCAAGGAGGGTGGCGCATTTACGTTGTGGATGCCTATGGGCTCCAGTAACCACTTAACACCAGGTGGGCTGTGAGCTCGTCCAACCATCTAAGCAATTAAAAAAAAAAACATAGCCATCATAAATAAAGATTGAAAAAATATTTTAATAGGGTTGTAAATAAACATTGAAAAAAATATTTTAATAGGGTTGTAAAAAGACTGCTTTTGACTTTGTTTGAGAACAAACTGCTACATTAAATAGATGCAAAAAAATTCACTGACCATTATCTCGTGAATCCGTAATGGATACGCAGCTGGTGTTCCCCCTCTATTCCCCCGAGAGAGTAGATTCCGCACGCCGACTGATTTTTAATTGTATTCCATTGCGCGTAATGCCAAAAATACTAGTACAATTAAAAATTCGAATGTGATTTTTGCATCACCCGCCACCTGTTATCTGTGTCTTTTCTCAAAAATGCTTCCAACACACCCTGTATAAAAGTTTTTAAATGAACCCCATTAGTTTTACAATAAAATCTGCGTTATAGGTTTGGGCATTGACGTCATAGTTCACTAAACCTCTCTATCTAGCACCAATTATAACGCTTACAACAACTTTATATTTGAACAGATTTTATTTCAAATATGTAGACGGCTCAAATTATATTCCAACTTTTTATGACCCAATAACTTAGCATGTAAAACGAAGTTAATGAAGAGCATTATAAGTAAAATCAGAATTCCATTGAAAGGATTTTCGATGAATATTTCCCATAATTATTATTTCCCTCGAAAAATGAAGTTTTTTTCTATATTCTCTTTGTTTCCAATAACTTGCACGTGGAAAGCGCGCCACCAGCTGGAGACGCTTAAAAGCTAAGGACGGATAGTACACGGTTATTTATTTCATCAATACTTTTTTCTCTTCATACAGGAAACTCGGCCTTTAAAGGCTGTAAATAGCAGTATTTTAATTGTTTGATAGCGATAATATGTTAGAGACATTTTATTCACGAAGGTTAACAAGTGACATTTAACACTAGTTCTTCCGCGGGTTGAAATTTAGTACGCATCTCGGTCTATTAGCATACAAACCGGTTCTCGCATATGTCAGCCATTTTTGATTTTTGTTACATCCTCTTGATATTTACAATGTTCGTGTTTGTTTATTTATAATGGCTTTTTTTCTTTCTTTTTTGCCTTTGACCTTTGATCTTTAGCTCAAGGTGGGTGACATTAACTTTATTATGTCTACGGAAAGCCGGTAGCCGCTTAACACCAGATGAACTGGTTCACATACGCAATAAATAAAATAAAAACGGTGTCTACCTATTTTTATATACGTCGTTTTCTGAGAAGCTTGAAAAGTATGAATAATTACAATTAACTCTTCTCTCTTCTTAGTCGAATACTTCATTGGTGAAGTTCGTGTCCCTGAAAGCCCTCGTGGCTCTTTGTACCATCAGCTTCCATTTGCTTCGGTTTTCGGCTTCTCTCAGGGCTGTCGCAACAGAATATATACTAACATGTACCTGTAAAACTACGTTTTTAGAATCAAAGCTCTATCTTGGCTGCAAATTTAAGAGCAACGTGTAATTTAAATCTCCTAAGTAGTTAAATGACAACGTAAGTAATCGTCTTTGTTAGTAAATCATTTAACTTATACTTACTTACTTTTGAAACATACACTAGATTTACACAATTATCCACATAATAAGTATTCGCGCTTTATATATAGTTCTGTTGGTAAAACGGTAATGCTTTAAACGGCATTGGTTTTCATTGATTTACAGACATTGACAACAAGGCTACGCCCGCAAACCAATACAGTATACGTTAAATTTAATTACTTTATTACTCCCATTATAAATAATGAATTAAATTAACGAAAAAAATTAAATCTTATCCATAAATACAGAAACGATCTGATCAATGGCACATAAAGACTCTGATATTTTAATTAACTACAATAACGCTGGCATCTAACCATAAAAAGTTATTAAGGAACACGATGAAGGTCGAAGCGGGTGAAAGTGATTCAGTGGAAGGGGGAAGTCGTGTGAGGGGAAGTGGGGGGTACAAGGTTGCGAACCGGCTGCACCGGCTGTGTACGTCGTGCCAAACAGCTATTGAGTAATAGCTAATAACAGTTGCGTTAGTCTAATGATTCAGTGATGTATGGTGCTATTGTAGTGCTGAGACTTTGTCGTCCAAAACGAACGAGAAACGTAACAAGGTTAATTGGGCCGGTTACGGATTGCTTGTTTCGTAAATGTATGTCACAGCGAGGATGCATGTCCGATTTCAGAGGACGATTCGTTTCCGCTTAGGCTCTTCTAGTTGTAGAACGGACAAACGTAACCTTTTGACGTTTCGGTAAATCAACATTAGGCGCTGTCTTTATCACAAACCGTATATCAGTCATATCGTGACTTGACATATTCAAAACATTCGAGGAGATTCATTCGCGAAGCAGCTGCTCTTGACTTGTTAGGTCTCCTTTAGAGGCGCTCGGGCAGTTTCTCGCAAATCCCACCTTAGACTGGAAAGATCACCAATAATCCCTCATTTATAAAATAGAAAAACACTCTAGATTGGTTTTTTGATAGAATTTCAGCATATTATGAATCCCACTAAATTAAAAGTGCATACGGACCCATCTTAATCTCGTTTCAATAAGCGAATTGGATCTATATGTATATGGACACATAACAATTTTATTCCTTCGCCGTCTTAAAATATCAAGCATACATTTACAACACGTAATTCACTTGAGTACGTAAATAACCAATTTTAAGAGAAACCAATACGAAGGTTATTTCCGTGAGAGCTTTATAAATGAAACCCGTTATCCGGAAGTATTAGTGGCCATTTCAAACTTGGCTTGTGTTCATATCAATACTATTCAAAAGCCTAACTGGCGAAATGCTTTTGCTGGTGGTAGGACCTCTTGTGAGTCCGCGCGGGTGGGTACCACCACTCTGCCTACTTCTGCCGTGAAGAAGTAATGCGTTTCGGTTTGAAGGGTGGGGCAGCCGTTGTAACTATACTTGAGATCTTAGAACTTATATCTCAAGGTGGGTGGCGCATTTACGTTGTGAATGTCTATGGGCTCCAGTAACCACTTAACACCAGGTGGGCTGTGAACTCGTCCACCCATCTAAGAATAAAAAAATATATATATATGCACTGCCGAAAATTCTGATATGATTTTATTCAATGAAATACGAACTTAGCTGCTTTAGTATTACAGTCTACATTCGTCTATAGTGACGCGCATTCAATCAGTGTAATCTATATTGAGTAACGCAGATTATCAGGTTCTTGTGCCAGTTCTTGTCGGCTGTGAAATAATATGATTGCCATTACTTCAGAACTATTAGTGAATTTATTGCGCTCCAATTGCGTATGTCTGTGTGCAGTGGCACGTTGAAAATTGCGAGTGTTCTATTTATTATTTTTGTCGCTTAAAAATTGCAGCGGAATCTTACTTCGATTTTAATGTAATTTTGAAGTTGTCGTGGCTTAAAGGATAAGACGTCCGGTGCATTCGTATGTAGCGACGCATCGGTGTTCGAATGCCGCCGGCAGGTTCCAATTTTTCCAATGAAATAAGTACTTAACAAATGTTCACGATTGACTTCCACGGTGAAGGAATAGCATCGTATAATAAAAAATCAAACCCGCAAAATTATAATTTGCGTAATTACTGGTGCTAGGACGTCTTGTGAGTCCGCACGGTTAGGTACTACCACAGACGGTGGGTACACTTAACACCAGGTGGGCCGTGAGTTCGTCTATCCATCTAAGTAATAAAAATAAAAATAAAACTTTTTTGGAAATATGTGTTTGTAAAATATTATACTTGATGGCCTATTTCATATATATGATCTAGGTAAGAATGTTCCATTGACAAACACCACTTCACTTAGACTCCGTAAAGATACACATTGTGACGACACAAAGACAAGAGTCTTCTAATAGATTTTAAATCAATGAAACTCAAAAATGTTTATTCAAAACAAACAAGTTATATTACGGCAAGCTATATTTTAAACGGCCGTCTGGTGTAAGTGACATAGTCACTACACAAGGGGGTCGCGGGTTCGAATCCCGCCAAGGGAAGATATTTGTATGATAAATATAAATGTCTTTTTCAGGGTTATGGATGTATATTAAATATATGTATGTGTATAATAAAAATCTTACATTTATTTCCGTTATCTGGTACCTGTAACACAAGTTCTTTACGAACTTATCACGGGACCAGTTAACGTGGCGTGATTGTTAGTAAATATTTATTATTATTATTTATTATATTAAAGTTACAGAGGTACAGAGGAAGAGGTAGACCTAAGAAGAAATGGATGGATTGTGTGAAAGACGATATGGGTAGGAGGGGAGTGAGCGAAGAAATGGTATATGATAGAAGAGTATGGAAAGAGAAAACATGTTGCGCCGACCCCAGGTGACTGGGAGAAGGGCAGAATAGTGATGATGATATTATATTAAAGCTACACTTCAAAATAAAGTCTTTCGTCTGGCGCCTGTATAATTCGTAATAATGGAAATGATAATCTGTTTACAAAGCTTATAATCTGTATGCTATCCATTACGTGCAGAAATTTTATTGTTAGCGGCTACAGCGGTGACACAGCAAATTACTCTGGCAGAAATACGACATCGTTTAAAAACTTTACTTATAAACTATTGCTTGAGCACCGTCGGTATTTACGAACGAAATGAGAATACAAATTTTTTAAACATACGTACGTATGTGTGTGTGTAGAAAGCACATTTTGAAACTTTAACAACAAAATGTCAGTGTCAGAATGACAGTCCTCGGTGTATCTACGAATATACGTGGGTATTAAGATAAATTTTAGCCTTTTTATTGGTTAGCATGCTTAACGAGCCGGTACAGCTGGTGTTGAGTGGTTATAGGAACCCACAGGTTTTTATTTTATTTATTACCCTTGTAGGCAGACGAGCATATGAGTCGTCTATTATCAAAGGTATCTGTGCATTTGGACAAAAAAAAAATATTGATATGTCAATACAGATTGATTTGAATATAATCGTCTCCTTCAAAGAATACGGTTCAAAACCTGCATTAAATAAAGGTTAATAGTTAACCTGTTATTTATCTAAGATGTCGTTCCGAAGAGTTTTGTGACTGCCAATGGAATACAAAGTCAATAATTTGTTTTTCTGATTTACCAATCATTGTCCAAAAGTCAGATTGCCGGCTTTGATAATAGTCGACTCATATATGCCTTCGTAGGATGCTGGAATTCTTCGGACATATTGCTCGTAAAGAGGGTCACAATCTAGAATAGCTGATGGTGACAGGCAAAGTAGATGGCAAACGTCCCAGAGGACGCAGTCCCACGAGATGGTCGGACCAAATACGATCTTCCCTGAACATCAACTTCCACAATGCCCTTCATGAAGCTAAGGATCGCATCAGATGGAGGGTATCGTAATGCGGAAAACGACGTGTGGAGGAGGAGGACGCAGACAAACATACGACCCACCTGATGGTGAGTGGTTACCGTCGCCCATGGACTTCAGCAATACCAAGGGCAGAGCCAAGCCGCTGCTTACTGTTAAGTACTCTGCACAAGCCTCGTTTGAAGAAGGTAATGTGAATCCCTCCACTTTCGGACCTGAAGTCGAAGTACCAACTGTATTCTACGACTGTCCCATTCTTCAAACCGAAATGTATGATTCGAGGCAAAAATAGGCAAGACGATGGTAACTCACACTAATAAACTTCAGTTATCGATCCAAATAGCTGGAATAATATTCAAGGTAGTTGTGTTGCTGCCCATTAAAACATTATGACAACTATGCAAAGAGGTGTAATTCTAAGAGACCACATTGTCTATTCCAAGGTTTAAAAAAAAAACAAATAAATAGTGGCTAATTTAAATAACTATGAGGTATCAATAATAAATGGAATATTTAAATTAATTCTATACTTTCTAATTTAAAATTAAATAAACGAATTGGGAAAGATTAAACTATAAACTACAAATAAAAAATAACATTCTAAGACTCTTCGATTGCATTATAATAAATCATTAAACATCACACATCAGTATCTAAAATACAGTTAGCATTTACGTTATTGCATACCCATTAACATAATTATACATATACACTTACAAACTTATGACAATAACAGTAAGTTGGCACACTAAAACATGGACTTGAATCAGTTAGACGTAACAACGCAGTCAAGAATAAATTTGTCTTACGTCAACTGTAAGGTCGATAAGATGATAAATATTTATCGTTTGATGTCATTGTAAAATCGTGATTCATTTACAATCTTAACACTCGTAACTGTCTAGCAGACCTTCAATGTAATGTTAATAAGACTTCGAAACTTTGAATACGTAACGGGCAAAATATTTAACCTTTTTGACGTGTTGTCATCATGAAAGCGAGGCAGGAGCTCAGCATGTTCATGACAATTTATTGATGAAAGAATTTGGAAGGAACATCACGTTATTCATCAAATTAATTGTAATAGAGATTTAACGTGTGATTTACACCACGCCCGTAATAGGAAGCCGGGTGATGGTAGACCGCGTTACCCCAACCGCTCTGGGGGAAGGTGCAGCGTGGCGCCATCAACGTGGCGTGGGAACCGGTGGTCGTTTCGCCGGTCTGGGGGACGGCGGGATGGATGTAATGTGCTCTGCGTTAACCCTGTCCCGCCGTCTCAATAACTCCGACTGGGCTCCGGCCCAGTCCGGGGTAGGCCGCCGGCAGTGAGCGGCAGGAGTTTTTAGTGAGGTTCAACTCCCACATACACCACCCGCTGCGCGGATGGGGATCCGGCAATTTTCTCCTGTGAAAAAAAAGATAGAGATTTAACGTGGCAATTTCACTCCTCCTTGATACCACAACTGAATACTATTGCTCGTGGACATGTATTTAAATAAATTTATATACACTCTAGGATCGAATTAAGGCAAAATGTCATCTTACTTATTTACTAATCACGCTGATATTTGTAAATGTCATCAAATCGACACTAAATCTCAAAGTTTATTTAAAACAAACATTAACAAATTAAAACGAATTGTGAAACATTAATAATTACAAATTACGAACTTTAACAATAGAAATTGCGGAGTCAATCAAAGTATAATTACGATTGAGAAACACAGAGAAACACATTTCGTGCCCTTGTAGAGCACAAAGGAACGTGTCACTAATAACCGAACCGTAACACTTACACTAACCGTTTTCAACTAAAAACCGTTGCGAAGTGGTCAGTATAATGACGTTCTAATATCCATTATAACACGAGTGGAATGCATATGGGCTCAACACACGAGTCAACAATAGTCCTACGGCCGTGAGAACATGTCGTAACCTCTACAATGGAGGCAATTTAAGTCTCTCTCAGACACGGCTCGCACATTTGCATTCTGGACGTTGCTTTTGTCCGATATTCATAAAAAAGCGATCGGCCTAAACTGGAAGCAAACCTATCCAGTGAATGTTCTCATTTATCTGATGGCGCCATCTGTTTTGAATTCCCGTAATAAGTAGAGAAGCACGCTTCTTGCACCACTGGTTATATATCAATGAATCAGCTTAGCTGTGTTGTGACCATCAGGATATGGTATAAGAATAGCTTGTTGGAAATCCTGGAATTCGGTATAATGGAGCCGTTATAACTTGATACGGTAGAGGTTTTTTCAACAATATGCGAGGGCTAGTAAGCAACATACAAAGTAGTGTGTAAACTGCCAAACCTACACTAAATATTTTTCCTGGGTATCTTCTGCTCTTACAATAATTATCAGTACTAGTGGCAAACTAGTGCGTGATTATGTAGAAACTAAGAAAGCATAGAACTAGGGTTTTTTAGCGCATGGCTATCTATAAGATGGCATGGCAATCTATAAGGATACCTATTGATAAAAAAATTAAACATTATGTTTCAAATAACTGTAATCAAATGTGATAAAGTCACTAAGATATTACTTCCCTTAAACCTTGATTATTTGACTTGATTGATTGTTTTTGGCAGATTTTCAATACTTAGTATTCTATTTGCGGTAGATATCAGATACGGATAAGTTTCAACGGGCGAACTCACAGCCCACCTGGTTGTTAAGTGGTTACTATAGCCCATAGACAACTACAACATAATTGCGCCACCCACCCTGAGATATAAGTCCTAAGGTCTCAATATAGTTACAACGGCTGCCCTACCCTTCAAACCGAAACGCGTTACTTCTTCACGGCAGAAATAGGCAGGGTGGTGGTACGTACCCGTGCGGACACACAAGAGGTCCTACCACCAGTAAAATTTTATAAATGCAGTGTAATTTTTAACGTTTTTATTATTAAAAAAATATTATATTTTTTATATATATTAGCAAATCTGTATTCGAACAACATTAATGACTTGACGTTAAAAAAACATTGAACATTGTTAATTTTGGACGGTCGAGTAAAAAGTTTTAATTGCCTTCTTCATATTTGGACGCGAAAAACAATGACATAACTTAAAATGACAGAATGGACTCTCACTTGTTAGAAAAGGGTTAATTAAAATTATATTAGGTTAAGAAAATATTTATATTACTCGTTCACGTAAATTCACATTGTAACTTTAATTACCGATCGGCTCTTAAAATCGTATGTTCAGCTTTATTGCGCAATAACAAGATGTGTGATTACCTCAAATAATGAGCACACATATCTCGCAAGCATTGGTTCCTACTATTTCGGTTTGAAGGGTAGGAAAACCGCTGCTGGAATAAATACATTGAATGTTCGACTTGTAATTTCAAAGTGGTGGCGGCATTTACGTCCGACATCTATAAGCACTGGTTACCAATTAACACCAAATGAATCATGACATGGGACATGGCATGGTTCTCCTGGCTATTCCTTGCTTGTTCCGTATCTCTCTGGGCACCGTTTACTAGTGGTAGGACCTCTTGTGAGTCCGCGCGGATAGGTACCACCACCCTGCCTATTTCTGCCGTGAAGCAGTAATGCGTTTCGGTTTGAAGGGTGAGGTAGCCGTTGTAACTATACTGAGACCCTTAAAACTTATATCTCAAGGCGGGTGGCGCATTTACGTTGTAGATGTATATGGGCTCCAGTAACCACTTAACACCAGGTGGGCTGTGAGCTCGTCCACCCATCGAAGCAATAAATAAAAAAAAAACGTAGATTGGTCATTGAAAATTCTAAAACAGCCCTGTTTCGAAGTTGATATTTGTGACTTCATCTGTTTGATTGTTCGTCTTTTATGAGATTCTCCTACCACGCAAATTATGAGCGGCACACTTCACTTAGTGATGTATGTATGTATATGGGTTCAGTTACTACTTACTACCAGGTTACTACCAGGCAGGTTGTCCAGTGGTTGCCCCTTCTACAGCAATAAAAAATTTTAAACCCCATAGAGTGTTAGTTATCAATTAATAGCAATTTTAAAATTGAAAACTTTGAATTAATCATCTATCGAATAGTTTGTGCAATTTTCATTGACAGGAACATGCAACATCGCATGCAGTTATTACAAACAATTTAAACAAAAAACGCGATTGTTATTTCAATTGACACACAAACCTAGCTGTTTACTTTTTTACATATATCAAAATGCAATAAATTACTTGCATGGTTAATTGCCTATTTAATATCATGAATATTTAAATTCATTGACGCAATAAAATATTCTCTTCAAAACCTAAGGAAAACTGGAAGATTTATGTTCAATTTTGTAGTTAGCTTTAAAGGTCCTCATTTTTTATATAAATGTATCATATTTAATTATTTATAATATATTCCACAAAAAAGTATTGCGGTATACTCGTAAAAAAAATGACGCACCAGTCATACAAAATTTAATTGAATTGATGCGATCAATTGTTGGTGTGAACTCAACAGCTCTTTAGAGATATTTAAGAAAGTTTACGTTTACATAACATCTACATCCTGTGTAACTTATGAAATCATGTAGGTAGAACACAATACAATAACTTGTTCAAACAATCTAGATCCGTTTTTTCAAAATATTAAACAGATAATGCCCTATATTTTTTCTTATAAAAGTAATCTATAATTATTATATATATATTCTGTTATCTAAGTAGGTGTACAACTTGATTTTTAACTCCCCGAAATTACCACAGGCCGTTCAAAACATTAAATCAAAACAAAAACACAGACAAAAACTAAGCAAAACGAACTTCGTACTAAAAACAACGTAACTCGTTCGCATTCATTAGGACATTTACATAATTGTGCCGAATCAGTGCGTTCTTGTTAAACTTTTTTCTTTTGCTGTCTCATGCATGCCTTGGTTTAAAGATACAAATTCTAAACTTAAGCCGAACATCACAGTAATTTACTATTTATATCGTAAAAAACAAATGAAATAATATTGAATAAAATTTTATGAAATTTAGATAACATCTTGTGTATCGAGAAGGATGAATAAAATATTTCTCGATACAGAAGTCTTTTAAATAACTAGAGGTCCCGCAGTAGTCGAATTTCGACTATAATTAATTGGAATTGTAAGTTTGTACACTATTATGATTGTATTTTATACTTCTATAATCACAAATTTCGCCAAGGCTACACTATAAAAAATATGAACAAACAATATTTAAGTAATCTATTCTCAATTTGACAACAGACGCCAAGAACAAAAGTTTGACAATAAATAGTATCCATGCGTGTGTGCGTCAAATACATGGTGTGTAGTGTGTGTAATGTTTTCTTAATTGATTTAGCGTATCTTTTGTGCATTATTAAAAAAAAAGAAGCATTTTGCACTTCTTCTCTATATTCTCTATAAGTGTGGAAAATTTCATACTCCTCCGTCCGCGCAATTTTCGTAAAAAGAGATACAAAGTTTTCGCTTCACGTATAAATATAATAATGTCAAATGAAAAAAAAATTCGACATTATTACATATAAACAGGCGTGGAATAATCACGGAATAATAGTCACAGTGACAGACAGGGTCAAACTGACAGACAGACAGGTACAGATAGTTCTAGTCTTAAATATTAAGTGTATTATCTATGGTTCTAGTCTACATCTTGCTCACAGAATGTTGGGTAGCAAAATTATCAAGAAAACAACATTTAATTTACTAAAAATACAAAATGAGGATAAAATAAATATTTGTCGTTTTTTCTGCTTTTTTTTAGTCGGGCACTTTAACAAGACTAGTCTGTCCATAGATTTCAAAAAAGAAACGGTAATTATTTGAAAAAAAAATCAAAGGCGTATCTGAGTGTATTTGTGTATTTACGTGAAATTGTTCGACGAGGCAGAACGCGCCGCTTTCACGGCACCGACACGCCGCCGGCTACGTGACGCGAACATGACGTCACGATACATTTCACTACCTCTTGTTGTATTCAACCAATGCATATATGTAAAGTACGAGTATATGAATATATTATGTAAATTCCATCGTCCAAAAGATAAAAAACAACGGACAAAGCGGGTGACTGTAATTAAAACGTCAGAAAACAAATTCCATAAAATAAATACAAACTCAGACCGTAAAGTGTTGTTAATTATATTATTCTGATATTTTGACTTTGTCAAATCTTATAAAATGATTGATGACGTTTCGATTATTGGGCATCATTACCGTGTATCACATTTAGGGTCATATGGTTACCGGTATTATTGCAAGTTCGTTCAACTTAAATTTTTGACATGACAACGTCTTATAATTCGATGGAGCCGGCTGCACGCACGAAAAAACATGACTCATGCGGCCTTACCTCGCCCTGAGGCGTTCCACGAACACGTGGCTAAACGGGCAATAAACTACAAATTATTTGACGACAACAAAGACGCGATCATGGAACGCCGTAGTCAATTCGAGTTTAATTTGAACATTGAAAACGTCATGAGAGAAATTGTAGCGTCACGATCAATTCAATAGTGATTTCCATTTACCTCCTTCTCTATATCCATACAAAATATCTATCAAACAAATAAAATTAAAATTTTCTTTTGAAAAATAAAATCATTCCATCAGTATTTTCTTATGACGTTGTCACGTTCAACTATCGTCAGTAAACCGACTTTACAGACAACCGATTTTTTTTTATCCTCAATGCCTAGAGATGAATTTTCTCAGCTTTGCAAACACGAAACAACAAAGCAGCCGACCCGTTTGTCAATATACCGTGATTGCGTTACGTAAAACTTACAATAGCCACATGGGCTTCAACAATAAGAACAATCACTGCATAATTGTGAACAAAATCACACGGACGCAATGCCGGAAGTTGCGACTAGCTCACCTTACCTTTCTACAAATACTGATTAGACATCCGAAATCAATAGTTAATAAGAATATTTTTTTGACATATTTTTTTTTTGTTTATTACTCGACTATTGCCATAGAAGTTTAACATTTTCCAGTTCAATAGATACTTTGTGTACATGTTTGTAAAGTTAATGAGTTGATGAATTTTAACAAACACATTAGATAATTCTTTGGAGAAAATTCTCTTATACGAACTCACCATTAGCTACCAGAAATAAAAAAAAATTGTGGCTTTTATTCTTCTAACACTATTTCGTTTATTTATCGAAAAAATGGTTTTAGCGAATGTTAAGAACAGCTATGGAATCTTTGAATCACTGTCCTAGTGTATTAGGCGACCACGAACGCAGTGCTGCGCGTGCGTACGAAAAATATTCGGCCATACTCTACTGCTTTCTACAAACAGATTTGGATGTAGGACCATAACAATGTCCATAATTTATGCTAATTAAAATTTGATTTATTCACTTCTCACAATTAGGATAAGGCGCGCTACTACTTTCTCTGAACACTATCTGAATTCTTATGTGTTACGCAATTGAAAACCAATGTAGGTACAGATTCTCGACAAACTTGTTTTAAATTACATAAGGGCGGTTACCTTATCTTCTCAAATAGTCGGTGGCAATGGTTGTAGATGTAAATCAAGCGATATTCGAGTAAAGAACAAATTAGACAAAGAAACCAAATGGGGTTTAAATTTTAAAGTGTTCGACCTATTTTTAAAAGCCAAAGAATGTTATATAGTAACAATGATCCTTGCAATCCAGACCTTTACAAACTGATAGTACCATGTACTTCTTATTGTTGTACAGCAAACGCTTTTGCACTTATTATCTCTCTCCGAATATCTTCTAATTTCTAATACTGACATAAGTTCTAGAAGAGCGTCCTGTGAATTCAATAAGATTGAGACTTCGACTCTAAGATGGGTGATGGCACGTCATATCTACCTATTTATATTTAAAAACAATTTGACACGTAAAATAACACAAATACAAATATTCAAATATATCCAACTTAAACTGATACCATACCCATACTCTTTATCCGGCGATATTCACCGATTATCAAAACCTGTCGTGTTTATGTTCATTACTCGCACAATGATTATGATCACGTCAATTATTGGCCCTACCGTACGCACGCCTACCGCTAAAGTTTCTTTATAAGGCAAAAGCGAAGTCCTTGTGGTCACGCGAGATCAGCTCAAGTGGTGCACGGCACGATTCGAGCAAAGTTTGTATTGAGGGTGACAGCCCGAGGACCATGTACTAATAAACCTTAACAGTATTGGATCGTTTATTGACACACTTCAGCAACTAATCTGTAAAGTTTAACCACTACCTGACACCTCGTCTTCGCTTTCGCAGTTGATGGGACGCACTCAATTTAAGGCTTAATGATTTTGGCGACAGAGTTTGTTGAAGGATGTATATTTAGGTCGTGCCCTTGTGCTTATTTATCAATTGATCTATTGTTTATATTCCTTATTATTTTTTGCGACTAATTTGCTTAATAATTTCACGGTTCACCTGGTGTCCTAATTGTATACTATAATCACTATCTTAACCTAGAAAATCGGAAGGCATGACTGCTTGACGGTTGACATGAGCAGGTTGGTGATACCATCTTCGGCCTTCGAGACGCAAATATCCCACACGCCCCCTTAAGCCCCTGTAGGAGGATCGGTCCCCGTCCGAAGCCCGTGCAGGCTCACAGTGTCACGAGCAATATAGATAGCTTTACGAATAAATTTACGATGCTATGTGTTGCAAATTTTAAACAATTTTACGATCACAACAAATTGTATAATAGTTTTTTACAAAAGTATTTTAATATTATGCGCAGAAAATGCATGTTATTTTCAGTAAGTCAGTTGTTTCCATTATACATTTATTTTGAGATTTAAAAATGAAGGTTTTATTAAGAGCTCACACGAACTATCAAGACTCTAGGGTTTTTAATATCAAATTCATAGTTTCCCAATGAAACAAACGTCTTACGAATAACATATTTCAAGTCATAAATAAAACTTTAAGATCTTATTCTCGCCCACTTATTCTTGTAAGCATGTCTCTATAATATCTCGTTTCTTTTTTGTTACAGGTGTGACAGCATTCCGTGACATATATTCAATGAGCTTACCGATTTCATTGATGCCAATTATGGCAAAGCCACAAGATACATTGAAAGTTACTGATTGAAATTCGCTAATTTAGCGATATAAAACATTATTTTAAATGAAACGGTGAAAATTGATCTAAAACAAAGATGGGGCGGCGACGATGGAGGTTCGTGACGATCGCAGCCTTCTTGCTGTTTATTATAAAAGACACGCAATGTCAAGGTAAGAGTCGTCTATTTAAACAAATAAAACATTTTGTTTGGTAAGCGGTAATTTGAGAAAAACTGGACTCATTTAACATTTTAGGATGTTTATGGAAGGAAAATATGCGTTCAGCATTTTAATTTTGCTAACAAAGAATGATGAACCTTAATCTACTCCTTTTTAAGTTAACATTAAGTCTCACATAAAAAGTTCAGAGGCATCAGGACTGTGCCACTACTAAAAACTCTTTGAAAGGTCATCTAAAGAACAACCTGAAATATCACAATCCTACCATAAAAACAGTATAATAAAACTCGGACTTACGTGACTTGTGAGAACATAATATTTCAATATTGGTAGTGGGAACGTTGAAATGTCGAGGAAAGCCGATTAAAATCATTACAATGACGAAGTTGTATTTGCAATTTCGAAAATATTTTACTTTTAAATTTAATAACGACTTACATCAAACAAATAAAAGTCCTATTCATATAGAAAATATGATTGAGAATAATTTTATTGTTCACTTGAATATTATTGTTTTACAGTTACTTAAAAAAATCATAGATTAAAAAAATACTTGATTTAACAAGCCTTGAGCTCGTTCGCTAATCAGATGATTACTGATGTAATAAAATTTAAACCGCCCAGGCTAGGCGGATCTACTGGCCATTCATTGATCAAACACAAAGAACATTTATATAGATAATGCAGTGAATTATAGAACTGTATTGAAACAACATATACCTATCGGTCTTTTCGAAGATTCCTTTCAACCAAAAATAGGGCTTTGTCTCGCAATTATCTTGAGGCAACTCAAAAAAAATCTTTTATTTCGTTCATCGCAAGCGATCGAATCAAATTTCTCGATTTTACCATTATTCGACAAGACGCTATAAGAATAGAATTTATACAATGCTTTATATTATTGTTAACTCACAAACGAACGCTTGAAAAAAATATTTTGACAATTGAAATCCTATTTTAACTTTTTTTTTTTATTGCTTTGATTGGTGGACGAGCTCACAGCCCACCTGGTGTTAAGAGGTTACTGGAGCCCATAGACATCCACAGCGTAAATGCGCCACCCACCTTGAGATATAAGTTCTAAGGTCTTAAGTATAGTTACAACGGCTGCCCCCCCCCCCCCTCAAACCGAAACGCTGCTTCACGGCAGAAAAAGGCAGGGTGGTGGTACCTACCCGCGCGGACTCACAAGTGGTCCTACCACCAGTAATAATACATTTTTTTTTTATCGCGAGTAGTTTTCAGAACGTAGACGTACAAAAAAAGCCGCTTGACCTTGCAACGTCGGCTTACTAGATTTAGCGTTACTACTAGCAAAATAGGCAAAACGACATAAAGTCCGTGTTTGTCCAAAGATGTGGGCGGACAATGCAAGTCCGTCGCCCACATGCCGACAGAAACCACGGGCGCTCGCTCTATTTATTTATTATTCTAGAGTAGTTCCACACACCGCAGTTTACCATTTAGCATAATGTAGAATGCTTGGGCGTCATGTGTAGGCAGATTTATGGAAATGCACCTAAGCCGAGATAAGACTGAATTTCAACTGATTCCAGAAAGTGTTTTATTTTTTATTTAAATACATGTTGTAAAATACATTTAAATAGGTTTAAAAGGCATTCCTTGTTCTTTGAAGTATACTAAATATCCTCTTTATTTTGTCCTATACTACCAGAGATAAATATTTTAAATGAAACCTTACATCGATCGGATATTTGAGTCGTCTATTATCAAAGGTGGCAATCTGTGCATTTGGACAAAAAAATGTTATTGATATGTCAATACAGATTGATTTGAATATAATCGTCTCCTTCAAAGAATACGGTTCAAAACCTGCATTAAATAACAGGTTAATACTTAACCTGTTATTTATCTAAGATGTCGATCAGAAGAGTTTTGTGACTGCCAATGGAATACAAAGTCAATAATTCGTTTTTCTGATTTACCAATAATTGTCCAAAAGTCACATTGCCGGCTTTGATAATAGTTGACTCATTTATATAAATACTAAACAATTAATTAGTTTAAATTTGATGCTATTTAAAATTTATAGTAATTATACTACCGCTACTGAGGCATACGATACTAATGACGTATGATCACCGTAGATTATGAACATCTTTTCAAAGACTACTCACATAATAGAATATAGTATTTTCTTCGGATTTGGTTAGTCGTAAGCATGCGAAGGAATATCAAAAGAAGAAATATACGAAGTCATAACATAGTGTCATGCGGTCAGGCATTTTGACGTCCGTGACCACGAAAACTGTAAACTATTCAAATAATATGATATTTAAGAACAAAAAAACGCAAGAGTAAATCGCAAAAGTGCTTTTAATTGTCTCATAGAATACAGCAAGAAAACATGCAACCAATTCCACTTAGCTCATTTGACCTTTAAATTACCACAAAAATTAGGCCGATGTTGTTTATAAACGAATAAAACTCTAATTGGAATGAAAAAGCACGAATTTGACATTTCAAATTTAGAAATTCGTGACGTTTTAATATCCATATTGTAATCAAATAATGCATATCATTTTGTGCCGTAAGTGAGATAAAAGTAGGAGATGAAAGAGTTTGATAGTTTTGATTTACGATTAACCATTTTTAATTACACGCCCTTATCGTAGCTATGAATATGTATATTCTTTCACCTATTGGTTGTCTGGAACAGACTTCGTTATCAATGAAACTTGCTCTAAATTTATTGCATGTTCTAGATTAATTTATTATTTTATCACCCAAAACACTAACTTATAGTAAAAGGTAAAAGCGTGTTTAGTTCTTTGATTAAATAATGTCGACAATACCTTCAGAATATACTTAAGTAGCAGTAAAATAGAAAATAATAGAACGATATTTATATTATACTAGCTGATCCGGCAGACGTCGTAGTGCCTCAATCCATAAATAAATGACCTAAGCTTTTGTATAAAATAAACTAAAAACAAACAAAAGGAATCCGTCCGAAGGGAGATACATCAAAGGGAAAACAAAATTGTTATTTTTATTGAATTCCGAGCATTTTCATATTTGTCTACCTTTTAAACCTTCTCTGGACTTCTATAAATAGTTCAAGACCAAAATTAGCCTAATCGGACCAGCCGTTCTCGAGTTTTAGCGAGACTAACGAACAGCAAATTATTTTTATATAGACAGATTATATTCCTGAAATGGTAATCGTAAAAAAAACATAAAAGAAAAATCTTGTGAACGCACACCATGTGACAGGATGTACTCGTAGTGCCCGTTCAAAGGACGGGTCTGACTTAGAGATATCAACGGCATACGTGAATGAACTACATAAGGTGCTCTTACAGAATCTATTTTGCCAATATCCAATACCGCATAGTGGATAGGGGCAAGATAAATGCCATATAAAACGTGATCCTTTTCCAAAATATATGGGTAGGTGGCATTTATTAGGCGGATTCCGCCCACCCGTGTCGAACTTCCCCTGACGTTGGTACCAGTAAGAAGTCAGATATAAGATGTTTTTGTAGACTGTAGAGCACGTCTTGTCATATGAAGACATTTATTCACGTAGGTTTTAAGAAAAATTGAGTGCACAATACTCAGAGAAACTATTTAGAAATTATAGTAATCAAATTAAAAAATCTAGTTGCAGCTTTAAAATCGTGGTCTTTTGTACAAACAAATCCGATATAATAATGAATTTCGGTGAATGTAATTATTTAAGTAACAGCAATGTTGCGAAATTCGTTAAATTTCGTGTTTTTCACGAGCCAAAAATAAGAGTGATCGATTTTTGCGGAGGCCTATTTTATTACAAATTCCTTTATCAAGAGCTGCCTTGCGCTAACCCTTCTCACGAAGGATCAAAGTTATTGATACACCGATCCCGTAACAGGAATTGTTTTAATATTAAAAGTTATGAAGGTGTAGAACAATAACCAAGTTGTTTATTTAGCATTAGGCTTGTTTAAAGCATAACTCTTCTTTATGATAATATTTTGCGAATAAATAAACACATATGTATTTAAATACCTTGTATATAAATATCTACATACCTTACATTAATATCACAAGTTGAAATACTGTTGATCACATGTTTATACCACAATTAACTTCGTCATTAGTTTCAGTGGCAGAGGATTTCATGGCCTCGTATTAAAAAATTCTCGAAGTCGCACTATAAGTTAGAATATACGAAAATCTCCTTTTGTTACATGACCTTATTTGACCTTTTATTGGAGCTTCTAGAAAGGGGGTTCACGGTGCTTACGAGAAATACGACACGAACAAGATACTTGAACTTAAATTAAATGGATTAATAATTGTAAATAGACATGCTTTAACAAAAACTGACTTCAAATAACAAAAAAAAAAATATTCCAAGACAAATTAATCTTTATAATGTTATAAAGAGGAAAGATTGGTTTGTTTGTTTGTATTGAATAGGCTCCGAAACTACTGAACCGATTTGAAAAATTCTTTCACTATTTGGAAGCTACACTATTCCCGAGTGACATAGGGTGTAGTCTTTTTTGAAAAAAATTAGTGATCCTTACTAAAACTCCAATAATGTAACCCAAGGTGTAAAAAAATTACCTAAAATATTCTTTACATCGCGTGCCCTGCGAAAACTATTCATGATAGAATAAAATTATGTGCTACGACTTTGTAGAACACATTATCATTTACAAACGAGTGTCGCGACAGCGTATGTCTACTATTATAGTTATGCCGCAATAAGTGTTCTTTTATTTAAAAAAATAATAAATATTATACAACGTCAAATATCGTTGAAATTGCTGTTAAAGTCCCGAGCGGTGCCGGAGCGGGCCGCTAGTATACACTAAAAACAATAATCATCGAAATCGGTTGGCGTGATATTGAGTTATTGAGTTGTTCATCTATTTGTCACGCACGTCCTTAATGCAAATTTAAGACTTTCTGGTTTTCTCATGGATACCATTATCAGAACTGGACTAAATTGAAATGGGACCTCACGAAAAGCGTCAGCCTTCTGATAAAAAAAAATCATCAAAATCGATTCACCCAGTCAAAAGTTATGAGGAAAGAACATAAAAAAAAACTTACAGTCGAATTGAGAACCTCCTCCTTTTTTGAAGTTAGCTAAAAATAAGTTTAAATATCGCTGAACAGTTTTGGGTGAAGTTTCGCAGTGTTGAATTCGCATTGTAAAGCCTTTTATGTAATATAAATAACATGAAAATTTCGGGTACATCTTCCGCGGGGTCGGGGTTGTACCAACGGATTTATAAATCGACTGGCGATTTATGGACTGGAGTTCTTGAATCATAGCAACTGTTTGTGCCAGAAAAAAGCAACCTGTTTCATTATTTTCGAATTGGATTGCGCTACGTCATTTGTCAAATAAATGTCACTTACATTTTGTAACGTGTAATGCATAGATTATACACTTAATATATTAGAGATAGATGCGCAACTCTCGTTTTTATTTTTGCTTTAGTTAAAGCCCGGTCCAGCAGGCGTCGCTACGGTCGATTATTAGTCTCCCTACCCCCCACCAGGTGGCTTTTTTAGTAATTTTAATATTTTTAATAACTCTCTTTATGAAAAAATCTTATCGTTTAGAATCGCTGGAATTCCCGGTAGTACTTATGAGATATTAAGGTATGTTTGATTGTGTTCAGCATTCTAATCGATAAGATCTTTTCATACAGAGAGAAAACAGTTTTTTAAAATAAAAAGCTGTAATTCTCTGTAAGCTATTTAATTTCCCTATATTACAAACAATTTTCGGTTAAAAGATTGTATGAACGTACAATTGTATAAAACTTCGAATAACAATAACTCCTCTAGATTAATCCTACTAGCGTACTTATTAACATTAAATCGAAAGTTATCTAAAAGTTAATTAAGTCTAGATAATCAAATCATTCAATGTCAATTAAGTCATTTGTGCGAAATATAAACATGTCAGCTTTCCATTATAAACATAGTAGACAATTTGAATTAAATTTAATAAATTTGTTTCTTAATGATAGCAGTTCTTGCTTAAAGTTGATCGTGACAGATCATGACCTTGTATGAAAATATTACATCTATAAATACTACCTATGCTTCGTCATACAATAATTGTCATTTAAACTAGCATTGTAGAGATAATACACACACTAAAGTGAATACTAAATTATTCTTAGCATTCTTATAAACATTTAGAAATTTAAGAAACGATCAACCCACAATCATGTTCATAACATGTGACATTTTGTTCTGCACAAACGTTTTGTTACATGATTTGAAAAGCAAAAAAAAAACAAAAAATGTTTAAAAAATGTAATGATGATTTAAAGTACTCTTAAATATTGATAGTTTGTACTTAATGACACTTATAGTAATCTTAGACATGATTACAATAGTTATACTTTTATTCTTTAACTAAATTATTTCTATTCTGACGTTTCTGATGCTTTAGCTTTGGTAATACTAGATGAAACAAACAGCATATTGAAAGAAAATCATCTTAAAGTTAATTACATTCATTACAAACCATTAGTTTGCATTTTGTTACAAAAGAAACTGATGTTCGTTACATGCAAATGAATTATAAACATACACATGCAAACATAAAATGTAAATTTATCTTTTAATCCAAATTAAATGTACATTAATATTACATCTAAATAATAGAAAGGGTCTCGAAAATTTTTATTGCACTCAACAGCAGACGAGCACACAACCCGGCTCATGATAAGTGGTCACCAGTGCTTATAAACTTCAGCAGTGTCATAGGGGTTGCTGTCTATCACTTAAGTTTTAATAAATTATTAATATACTCAGTCACAAGCATATTGATTTCACATAATGAAAATGTAAGAAACATAATCATGTTTGGGCATTTTCATTTATATCTGCTCATACAGAAAACACAACTTAGCAAATATATTCCACAGTTAATCTAAATAATTGCAAATAATGCTTTTGAAGATCATTGACTTTTGATCATTAATTAAAATCATCTTCTCGTAGAATTTACAAAAGCTCATTTACAAAAATTTATATCAGTATTTTCATATATTACTAACTTACTAATTACAACTATTCAAACGTAATAGTATAACTATAAGAACTAAACAACCTATTTTAAAACAAAATTGGCATCAATTTAGTTCTTATGAACTATTTCATCTATTAATTTATAAATTATAAACATATTTAAAAAAAATTAAGATCCCTTGTGAGTTCACATTCCTTGCTGAATCAGTTTCTCTTCTGAAACGGAGAAACAAAGTATCTTAAGTATGTAACAAATATTGAAAAAATACGACCATGAAAAATTTAGTGTTAATGTAATCATACTTACAAATTAATATATTACATAACACGTTCTGGTTCAAATATAGTGCATCAATCTTTTCATGTTTCAGACATTTTAGTGCTCCTTATAATTTTTCCATAAAATTTTGTCATTATCAAACCTTTGTCTACAAAAATAAAAACATTATTTTATATTGGGTAGAAGGATGAACGTGGTCACAGGCCACTTGGTGTAACTTGGTTATCAAACACCAGGAAACAAAATGTGAATGCCATCATCTAACTTTGGATGTGAGATCAATTGTGCTGTATTTTATTTAAACAGGAAAGCATGACTGATTGATCATTCCAAAAAACTAGTTCGGGCCCACTTGACAATAGGCATATAATACGCTGAGTTGCAAAACATAAATACTTCCACCCACTCGAGACAATTTTATTATCTGAGTTGTGTGTGTGATAGTACGAGACTTAACACCGACTGTTTTAATCAAACTTAACATATATGATAGCTAGGCAGCAGAAATAGGAAGGACCATTAGTTGGTGCTAATTCATTTAATTATATTATGAATAATAATTCTGTTAGCAAATAATATACCGGGAAAATAGTGTAAACTCACCGCTATCAAGGCATCCGAAATAGCATTTCATTTTCGATCTTCGAGGCATGCTGATTTTTAATAATAAACTTTCTGTAAGAAACGAAAATAGTTACACAGGCTTACGAAACGCTAACGAAGAAAAAAGTATTGGAACCAAGTTATGTCTAAAGAGAATTCAAAACAGAGTTTCTCAATGTCTAATCGTCTAATATTCTCATAAAGCTAAAAGATGCTCTAAATTAATACTACAACGTAAAATAACTCACACCAAGACCAAAAAAAAAATGATTTAAAAAATTAAATCGTTACGACATTTTGAAAACTTTTTTTTTTTTTTTTGAGATTGTTTTACGGCCCTGGAATTTTGAAAACTTCAAAGCAGTGTTTCCATTTACGTTTCTTTTACCACATTTTACCCTAGTTTCTTTTGAATTTATCCCTAAAATTTCCTAGACAACTTTCATAAATCCTTTATATAGAAAGCATAAATAAAATACAGAAAATAAACCACAGCATATTATTTAATGTAGGTATATATAATATAAACGCCCCCAGAAGATCATAGATCTATAGGATTAGAATTTTCAAGGAAGTCGACGCATTTCTTTTATATTCTTTTGCTGCACGCAACCTAACACTGTTCGGTTCTAAAATTGAGCAATTGTTTGCTGGCAAAGTTGGGAACTTTCTATGAAGCAAGCCGTTCAGGGTTTCATTAGAAAGCCTGTTTCTTTTGTCAGTTTTTACATTTGAGAACACTGAATAATCTTTCCACCTCAGTCTTTGAAGAAGGAACTGCTAGCAAAAGTGAAATGACAATTACAAGGTTTTCGTAAATGAAATTACCATGATAATCTTTCATGGTACATGAAGTACCTGTATATTACAATACAAGTAAGTTCTGGTGACATCAACGAAAATAGGTAAATAAAAGTTTGGCGGATTATACTTATTGGGATTCTGGGGAATCCCTAAGAAAAAAGCAGTGGCTTAATCTATGATTTACTTTACTAGAGGGTTACTGTTGAATCAAACCTTCTTAATAGTTTTTATACACAACTCTGTTTTATTCTTTTACTTGTCAACTCGACTTAATGTCATTCTCTCTCCATAAAATAAAATGTTCATTGTTTTACTTTAAAAACCGTTTATTTTAAAATTCACAACAGTTACTAGTATAGGCTTTGCTTTTTATATTTTTTAAATTGTCTTTATCATCCAAAATATCAGCTATTTTTCCCTAAAAAAGGGAGAATTCCCTAAAAATGGAAGCACTGCTTCAAAGTACGCTAACCTTTTTTATTGAGTCAGAACTCGTATCTGCCATCTAGTGAGTTTATTAGTTCATTAAGGCCAAAACGTTTCAAAAATGACCTCGCCGGTTCCTAAAGATGACGCTAGTTGTATGTTATTTTCCTTTGTATGGGAGTTGCACCCCCCTGGTGTAATGTTTAGTGAAGATGAAAAAATGTATTTTCGGTCTGGTTCCAATTTTTTATTATTATTACCGGAGATTATACATGTTACATTCTAAATACCATCGCCCACCTTGAGATATGACGTCGTAGTATCCGCGGAATTAATTCAAAGGATATCCTGCTCTTCAGCCGGGTACATAGTTTCTTCGCGGCAGAGATAATAAATAGATATAGATAAAAAGCACACAACTTGTAACTCTTCTCACCATTCTTATACTAATGTATTAAATGCTAAAAGAAACGAAATAGAAAATGTTTAAGTACAATTTCAGCGGGTTCACCGCTTTTAATACTGTTTTTCAATTTTCTCTTGTGGTACTTGTCCTTCGACTTGAAAAGTTTTTCTAAGCACTTCAAACATACTTGTGATGTAATGACATACCTTTTTTATTTTGTAGATACACACTGATAATTCCCTGCATGCGAAAGTTTTAAAATGTAAAAAGCAAAGTCATAAAAACGCCGAGTGTATAGCCATAAAGTTGAGAGTCCCTTTCATACACGTCAGGTGCAGGTGTGCTCAGGGTACAAGTGTGCCCTTCTAATTACTCGCGATTTATTTAATTTGTCCCGCTTTTGTATAAACAATAACAATTACGTATTGCTGCGGACTTTAATGTTGCGATTTTAAAAAAAATAATTAAATTAGTCATCATCATCATCATCAGCCTTTATTTGCCCACTGCTGGACATAGGCCTTCCCCAGTGCCTTTCACAGAATGCGATCCTCCGCTTTCCGCATCCAACGACTTCCCGCCGTGCGCACTAAGTCGTCGGTCCACTTGGTTGGAGGGCGCCCCACGCTCCTGGTACCCATCCGTGGCCTCCATTCGAGGACTTTCCTCCCCCACCTGGCGTCGTTGACTCGACAGACGTGACCGTCCCTATTGCCACTTTAGCCTTTAATAAAATTAGTGCGAATACGTTACTTCAACACATTTTTACCATTATTTGGTTTTGTTTCACTAGCCAAGATGCCTTCAGTCAATATAGTCCAAAGCGGTCTCCAATTTTCTTAGAAACAACACATGAATCGCGTCGTCCACATCGAGATATGAGGTCGAAGTTCAAATGCAGTTACTGGCTTAACTAGTTTCATACCTTTAAGACGCGCGATTCTTCTTCTGATTGCCCAAGCCCACGGCCCAACCGCATTGTTAAATAGTTACTGTGTTGCATGGAAATCCTGCGTCATTAGGCCGGTAGAAAATGCACTTTATTTTCTCAGACATGTGAACGACTTTCTATTAATTGGTTACCGAAGTCCAAGGGCATCATGAAATGCATGCCACTACCTACATTGAGACGTGAGATCGCAGTCTCAATTGCACTACGTAACGGCAATCTCACCCTTCAAACATACAGAATCGCAATAATCACATAAAAAAACAAACAAAACTTTCTGTGATTAGTCTTTCCTAGACGAATTTGGAAAATATTATAGATCACTTTCAACAGTCTCCAACTTTAATGGCAATTCCTGTTAACGTAAGTTAAGTTATGATCGTTAAAGATTTGCAACCGCAGAACACGGTCCTGTCCAAACAGACTGTGGTAATAGACTAGTGGGATTAATATCTACTGGGATCATCACAACGCCATAAGTAAACTAAAGTTCTTACTATGCAATAATGGAAAACTATAAAGAACACTTAGGTAAATGTAAGGGTGTTACATGAGATTATTGTTGGTGTTTGCACTAAAACTTTGGAAACTTATATTTTATCCTATCGCTACGCTAATATCTTTACATCATTTATCATAGGTATTTTAAAATCGTACAATCAAATTTGATTCAATAAAATGACAATACTTTTAAGATTTTAACTTTACAGTATTTTCCTAAAATCTTTTAATGTTTTTATTATTTTAACCAACACAATATAGGTTATGGAAACAAGACATAAAACGCGTTAGCTAACACAAACACTGGTCTCTGAAAGGGATTGAATAAACCGTACATTAACACTATGTCCAAAGCTAAAGCAAACATCGACTCGCAAACATTAGCCTCGGCGCGATATAACCTCAAAACATGGCACATCCCGGGGGAAATTTCACTTTTCGCAGCAGCTAACTTCATCGAAAAAATGTATCGACGTCTCCAAGACCGCACTGGGAACGATTCCTTTGATCCTTTTGAAACTGACAGCTAATTAGTCAACGAATTCGATTTCATAATTCGACTATTGTAGATTGTTTTTGTCAAAGTCACTCGAATACTTCCAATTACCAGGACTGAAACCAAAGATTCCCAGACAAAAAGGTACCTAAGACATAGATTTACTTAATTTTTGACCTGTTTTTATCTCGATCTATTTAAGATCAACCTCGTTACAACTTCGAAAACCAAACGTAAGTAAAAGCTAAATCACGGAAACGATAACCTTAATAATCGGTTACATTATTAAAAACTTGATCCCTGAGACTCGTGTAGTTTATGAGCGAGCCAATTTATCGATTTCCTATTACGCTCAACGATGCTTCAAGTCGAACCCTGATGAGGACCGCCGCCATTCTTAATTAGGGATATGATCCGCAAGAAAGTAATTTCCCCGAGATTATCTCTTCCGACGATGTGGACGCCGAAACCGAGGGCATAATAATTTGGCGACGGTGCCATAAAATGTGATTAGGATCCGGCGTATCTTCATTTTTTCGAGGAATATTTTCGCGACACGTCGCCTGTTCCAAATCGTAACTTATATTCGCCAAGCAAACGTGTATTCTAAGTAGAATGTATTATAGCTACTTCATTTGCTTTACATGTTCTTTATAATTTCTGAAGCGTCATATCTTTCGATTACACATAAACGTAAAACAGTAATGCAAACATTACAAATAAGCAGATAGATAAGTACTATATTCATATGTAGCTATAATTTATGTTTTTCATTTTTATGATCAACGAAATATTACATATTTAGGAAAAAGTTTCGTCCAGATTGCATCAAAATGGTTTCCAATAGCATTGTGTTCTGTACAAAGAAAACTAAAGTCAATTAGTATATTATCCTCTCATAGGACGGAGCAAACAAGTGGTAATGCTTTGTCTTTTAAAATGAAGTAAATGAAATAAAACACGGTATCAGTTAATTCAATATTTTTTAATAGTACCGATTTGAATAGCAACGTAAACACCATCTAATGTAATAAGTAATAATAGACGTCTATCTGCAAATTTCCAACCCCGTCAATAGTAAAATACCCGCCTAAGCGTCCGACCGTACAACATGGCAGAAAGATACTTGAACTTAAATCTAAGTAGACTTTTACTACGTAGCGCAGGTATAAATCTTTTATTGTGATTTCATAGTTGTAAATGCGTATTACAAGTTATTATGACTACTACTATTAAGTATTGCTTCATTTTGGTTTTCTTTTTCAGATGAAAATGACTTCGACTATCCACTGGTGGAACGAAGTTTTGCTCAAGTTCAACCCCCTTTATTTTCAAATGTTCGACCGACGACATTTTTTGAACACGGTGACAGTTATAGAATCCCAAGGCCCTCGCAACAACCGCTTTATAATCAAGGAAACGTAAGGTTTCCTAGCCCAAACTACAATCAAAATCCATCACCGTTTCAACTACCTACAGGAAGGAGTCAGTCTGGAGCCCAGTACTATATTAATCAACCAGAATTCACGCCGCAGCGGCAGAGATTTAGACCTGCATTACCTTATAATTTTCAACTTCATCCAGCTTCTACAAAACGACCTGAAGTTTCACAAATCCACTCGGTCGCTTATCAAAACGATCCATCGAAACCAGAAACGTTTCTGGGTCAAATAACTTTAAACAATCCCGACATTGATTACTTACAAAATAATAGATTCAAAAACATTCCATTTGACGGTAGTAACAGTTTAAAAACCAGCATTCAGAATGGACATTTAATTCGTGATGACATAGATATTGACACTGATAACCAAGACCTATTCGATCAGCACAGAGTTACAACCTACAATCCTACTAAGCTTGTTAGCAAGCCCAAATTGAATGGCAAACCTGCAAGGTTTTCGCACTTTGTTCCTCCGCTAGCCAATAATAAGCCGAATTCACAAAATACACCTTTCCACACAAGAAACAATTTGACACCGGTAAAAACGAATGCTAACATATTATATCATAGTTCTACCGAATATAAAGCTTTATTAGATTTGGAACCACTTCTTGAAGAAGAAATTAGCGATTTAAGTACCTTTAGAGAATTAATGAAAAACACACAGGGTTCACATGACGTTCAAGTCATAAAACCTAATACAACTGATGATTCTGAAGCATTTGACGATAGTAAGCCTGATGCTAGTTATATGAATACCGATAATGTACCTAATTCAGATAAAAGCCAATTCCTTAAAGTAACAACTAGCTCTTCATCACCTGCTCCAACAACTATATCAACAAGTACTACCACTGCTAGTAATACACACGTTGATGAGGATAATGATGATATCTTGGATGACGAGGAATTTGTTGAGTATTACGATGATGTAGATAGTTCGGAAGTCAAACCAACTGTGCAGACGCCACATCATTCCTCTGAACATGTAACCGATATTTATGATGATTACGATTCTACGGAAGAGCCTGAAAGCTCCACAGATGGTGTAGAAACAAACGTGACAAAGGCTTTCGATGTCCTTGTAACGAATCCTAACAATACAATGGTTAAAGATGATAACTTTAAGCATTTTGTTGACACAACAGTAATAGACCAGTTAGATGGTAAAAAAGAATTGACAAGTCCTAATACTTATATACCAGTGTCGGAAGAAATAACTTCTATTGAGCCACCATCTATTTTAGGACAAGAAGTAGTTTCAGTTGTGACTACGAAAAGTGTTGTGAATGGTACTATATCTATTCCTGATGTAACATATGCTCCTAGTACTGCAAAAATTAATACAGAAACTGATGCTATGTTATCCACAATTAAGAATCATCTGAATGATTCCTCATCACCGATCACAACAGAAAGCTGGATTGTTGTTGCTTCAGTGCAAACAAGTCGAAGTGTCTCCGGTGCTCGATTTTTACCTTTCCCAACTGTCGAACAAGAAGAAAAGAAACAAGTCTTAGCCGATGACAGTGATGAAGAAGATCAAGAAAATGTAACCAGAGACCCAAAACAAGACATTGGTGCTAGCAGTGGTAGTTCATCAACAGAAAACATTAATGACAAATTAGACAGTATACAGTCAGAATTGTCTAGTGCTGTTTTATCAGGAAGTTTAGACAACGAGAACAAAAATATTGAACTTATAACAGAATCTACAACTGAAAAAACTTCAACACCATCTACTACTACGACTACCACAACAACAACAACTACTACTACTACTACTACAACAACCACGCCTGCAGTTCCAAATGTTTTCACCTTGAAGAGTACTCAGCCACCGTCGACAACAGTTAGATCTGCACCAGAACCGTTACCAGTAATGGTCAAAAAGTTTGCACCTAGAGTAACATCGTCCACAACACCGAAACCAAAGAAAAAATTAGTTACAGTAATGGATGAATTGCCTGTGGGTCTCTTACCTGCTGGATATAAACCTAGATCGTCGTTCAAAGATAAACGAACTACTTCGACCACGACTACAACAAGTACATCTCGACCTCGTGTTAATGAAGTACCAATTATAAATAGTACGCAAGCACGATCATCTGGAATAAATAGTAAAAATAAGGTTATTATTCTAGATGATAAATCACTCCTTCCTAAAGAATACAGACCGAAAGAACATAAATCACAAGAAGAGGTGAAAAAAATCCAAAAGCACGATTCAAGTACATTACTACCACCTAGCGATAAAAATCCTACAGAAGCACCACTAATAAATCAAACGACAACGGTTAGTTTGTTGAATAATATAAATACTGTGGATATATCAGCATTTTTGCCCAAAGGATTTAATTTAAGCGCCACAACAGAGACAAAACCAAAAGAAGTCATAAAACCTATAGCAGTACCTGTCGACATCCGAGCGCTACTACCTCCAGGTTTCAAATTGAACGGAACAGAAAACAATTCAGACGAAAGTCCAATTGTAAAATTGACCGTTGCCGACGTTTCCAACTTATTACCACCAGGGTTTAAATTAAATGATACAGATACAGAATCTGTTTCGTCTAGTTCTACAACCAAAGCACCAGGGGGTATCAAATTAGTTTTCCCTTCAAGACCAGGAGGAAAAGTCAATAGGAAAACTACTACACCTAAATCATTAGGTCCATCACCCGTTACACCAAAGATACAAAAGGGATGGCCCACCAGGTATGTTACTTTTATCCCACCACGTACGTTAAAATGCATATTGTTTTTTTCTCTATTAACACAATTATTTATTTTATTAATTATAGGGCTTCAACTGAATTCACGGGCTGGCCTTCACCATCGACAACTCCATTTTCGATTGAAAAGCTCTTGGAAGCTCAGAGAAATGCAACTGCTACAAGTCCACTACCTGAATTTAGTACTGAAGCAACGACACGACGATCCACGACTACGACAACTACGACCCCAGTACCACCACCTTCGACTACTCCCGGTGTATGCCGTAAAGAATGTGATATAGCAGCTACTATCAAAATTGTTTCAGGTACATAAATAATATCATTCTTATGTTTTCTTTTTACACTGTAGAAAACTGTAAATTACAATAAGTATTTAAAACATTTATTGTTTATTTTTTTCTATTTTAGGAGTCAAGTGGGTACCCGAACTACTAGATCACCATACAGACGAATGGCAAAATCTTGCAAAAGATGTCAAAGAAGAGGTACTTGTATTTTCAATAAGTATTGCCGTTTAGTTTAATTAAGAGAAATAAGTATTTTATTTTAATTTCAGCTCAATTCTGTGTATTCGAAATCGGATAATTTAAGAAAATGGTATAAAAATATTCGAATTGACGGATTCAGTGAGGGTTCTGTTCTGGTTGACTATTTCATTGAACTGAACAATGTAGAAGAAAGAATAAACACGCTAGATTTGAAGAAAATATTCCATAAATCACTTCATGAGGCTAGACCAGGCTCAGTAGTCGAAACGGTAACAACACCACGAAACGATGATGAGTTTGATCCAGATGTGATGCTTGGAGATCAACCAGATGAAGATAGAATGAAAAAAAGTAACGAAAAAATGACAAAAACTATAGATAAATCGGCAGGAAAATTAGAGATAGGTAAATTTGTTATGGATCCGGCATATACGGAATTCATTGGTGGGTACAATGTTTCTTTTTTTGATTTAATAGCTTCAGCTTATCTTAAATATTATCACTTTTTTTAATTATATTTTATAGTTTTACCGAAGCGTGATGAGCCTACAATGGTGGTTCCTGATGAAGAATCACTTTTACCTCAATGGGGCATTGCAGTTATTGTCATAGCATTAGCCTCCCTGCTATTCGTCGTCATTTTTGGAGTTACAGTCGTAAGCAATAAAACATAATTTATAATAATTCCTTTAGTATATTCGTTTATTTAATTTAAATGTATTATGATACTACTAAATTTTCCTGTGTTCATTTATCTTAGTTGGTGAATCGGCAAAAAAGTGCCAAGGCAAAAGCACCTATACCGTTGAGTGAAGAGATGCTTCGAGATTTAGACAAAAGTCATATGGGTGGCTTTGATGACATGCATCAGTTAAAAGAACGGGACTTACCTTATCTTCCATCAGGAAAGGTAGTAAAACTAGAAGCTTTCACAATATTTTAATGCCTAATACTAAATTTCTTGAGTTTTTTGTGTGGCTGGGACAACCATAAAGATCTTACTTAAGATTAAGAGAAATGCATTTCTAGATTGAAAAACTTAAATTACGTATCTACACACATCTATATGGCTGAAATTTAAAATATGGAACTCTTCAAATCATCTCAGAAGATCTGACCCCTTCATATCATAAAAGGGGTTTCAGTACATTTTATCACTAAATGTGATTTTATTTCACAGCGTATGTCAACTGCTTTCATTGAGCAATTAGCATACCCGAACCCTGGTGACTCTTGGCGATCGGAGTGGACGCCGCAATTACAGAAATATATGCAGCATTATACGCCAGATTCGGGTCGGGGATCACAAACTTATGGTCCAACGAACAATGGTTATGGGTAAGAAAAACACTTTCACGATTTTATATTATAGATGTAAACGGGAAGTTAGTTGGCCGATCAATGCGGTGCTTAAGGAACATCAATAAGCATAACAGGACTGTACTGATACAAGGAGTATTATAAGTTTGGTAGTTGTAGATACCAGCAGCATGTTTGTTATATCTACGCAATAAATAGTTTTAAAAAGGTATCTCTACGATCCGAGAGATGTGACTTCGGATTTAGATATGTGATCTTAAAATACGTCGACCACTAGTAAATTTTGAAGCTCTAAAATAAAAGAAAACACCATAGATTTTATAGGTTATCAATATTTAAAAACTGCTCAGAGCGTTTGGCTTATTTCCAAAATACCTTTCTACTTTCAGATTCAGTGCTTCCCAAATATATGGACAGACAGGAGGTGGATCCCAAATATACGGTTACACGGGCGAATACCCGCGTGCTCACTACCCGCGACGACGCTCCGACTACGACAGCAACTTCTAGATTTCTTTAGAAATATTGCTAACTGAGACTTGACAAAACTTTGACAATATACCCTTAAAGTCTTGATTCTAGTACGTTTAGATCTGTTTCAATTCACACTGTATAAATATCAAAATTATCACCGACATCAAAGACAGGTTGTGAAATACTTTATCATCATATACATTTTCCTTATAGAGTACGAGGGTTGTATGAGAAATTTAATATCAATTAGTCCGGCCTATTTAGGACGTGCAGTGCCAAACAAGTAATTCCTTTGCAATTTTATACATTCTGTTTTACGAAAGCTTTATTATGTAATTAAATTGACTACTTAGAAAAGATCGATTTGCCAAACATAAAAGAAATTACGACTGATTGTGAGATGTAAATATTTAGAATAAGAACTCACCTTATTTTAAGCGACTGTTATCGTAGGTGAGGCTACGAGAAATTCTGTAGATAACTCTTTGCATACCTATATTTGCTCAGAAAACTGTAGTCGTGAATGAAGGCCAGGGTGTAAGCGTGAAACGCCTATGTGTGCCAAACGTTCATTCGTCTGTGTGTGTGTGTAAATATAAACAATACTTAATATCGTATAATGTTAATGTTATCTTAGGACGGTGCCAATATTGCGTCGCCTCTACCGGAGACGCACCACGTTCAATTTACGGACGGAGTTCAAGCAAAATATTTGGAGACTATCATATCAGAGGTCCCGTTTTGCTGATACATAAAATAATTACATAACATCTCACTATCGAGGAGTTTTGTTCAAATATATATTTAAATAATGAACGAAATTTTACATTGATGATTGTCAATTTTTATTAATTCGCAAATGAGTAGCTGTTAAATTTGTTACTTGTAATTTTAATAGCGATTTCGCGGTGTAAACTTTAACGTATATGAGGTTTTAATATTTAATAAATGTCTTCTTGATTGTGTCAAAAATTACATCATGGATGTCGATTGTATTGTAAATTCTGAGAATATTGCGAATATATTATACCTACTTACCATTTAGATTAAGATTAGTTGCATGAAAATTTGTGTATATAAAACCAATTTTTGTACATGTAGTTTTTAATTTAATTATTGAATTAGTGACAAATTATATAACTAAGATCCCCAATATAGATACATGATAAAAGTGTATTTTTTTTACTTACACCCCAACAAAAAAAGGACCGAATATTTTCATCTGAATTTCCATCTATTAAATTACACGAAAAAGCTCAGCTAATGAATCGTGAATGAAACTGAATAGTCCACATGAATACTTAATAAAAAATCTCGGTGCTTTTGAAAGCACGATTTTTAACGGAGGCTTGTAAGAGCATTACCTACTCATATGTGTACGTGCATTATTCGGAAAGCCCGTAATCATTTACAAAAGATGAGTGCGTTAACCCCACCGAGTATAAAAGTAACGCTGGTAATAACCAAAACCCTTCATTTTAATAAAAAGGCCTACACAAACATGACATACTAAATTTGAGAATATGTTTTTGCATTTGCATTACTTAACTTTAGACTCTTGGTACGGAAGCTTGTTTAAACTATATAAATTAAGATTCAACACACACAATTATTACTCTTAAACATAGATATAGACATAAGCAAGACAAGTCTAGAGCATACTCGAATTCCAGTTGTATCGAGAGTGTTCTTGGGAATGTTCTGGAAATTTGTAGGCGAAATGACTATAAAAGCGTGAGATAGGCTAGGCAGTTCTGTTCGAAGCGAAACGACGAACGAATCACCTCAAGAAAACGAAGAAGTGAATCGTGATAGTGAATTCATTAGGTACAAGTCTTCGTAATATTCTACTATTTAATGCTATTTTAATTAGTATTTCGGTGAAGAATTATTATTTATCCAGAACTCCAACACGAAACAATATTAAATGTACGTATTACGATCAAACAATATTTTAATTTCAGGGAAAATTCATACAGAGATAAGGTTAAGGCAAACTAATGCAAGTTATGCCTACATAACATGTTTTAAGAAGAATTACTTATGACACTTTTTTTAACGCTGGGGAGGACATTTATGGATAACCGGTCGAGGGGGGTAATAGACCGGATTATGTCGGACTCCGGCGCTTCCAGAGAAGAAGAGGAAGCAGAGGAAGATCCCCTCTGCTTCCAATTCCTGCCGGACGACTACGCCCTGTGAAAGGCGCGCAAAAAGCATTAGTGACCAATTTCCATCCACGAGTATCATCGTCAGCTTTATCGCGCAAACTAACCCTGATTTCGAGTAAACTACTCTGCTAATACCACAGGCGGATCAATAGGTTCTGATGATAGATTCATCAAGGTTCACAAGGTTCATCGATATTAGTACCAAAATCCTGCCTTTTTCTGACATCAGTTAAATATTACGGATTGAAAGGAAGAATAACCATTATTAAAATAAACTTAGGCCTTTGTCCTCTAGTCTGGAGGTCAAAGGTGGCATCTATTAACTGCTAAACACCAAGAGAACCATGAGAAGAATACATAATATATACCTATTTATATAAAAATTCATACATAGGCCCGTACTTATGTTAGTTGCCTATTAATCGACTTAAAAATAACAGAAGTTTCTCAATTAATGTCGCATGTTTTTTTAAACAAAATTACAGCAGAACATGCCGAAAATTGACAAAATTACGATACGTTAAAGTTGTAAAAATAAATATTCGAGTAGGTCAGTAACACAATTGCTACTTCAGTGATTTTCCATTACGACCATTGACCTAATTTGTGAATGAACTTACTCGCATTTCGAAGTCACCCTATCTATACCTGATACCGCATACAAAAGCTTCATTTCGAACTCTGGCCGCATTAATGTAAACTCCCCTTTTAGATCTTCGCTATATCTTACCTTCGATGTATAGAGCCGGAATAGTCTGGTCCTCATTACCATTGAAATAAAACCTTACGAAACGTTTACCATGGAGGGATGTAAGGCGATTTCTTCTTGGATATTCATTTCCTTTTTATTGCTTCAACCCGCTTAGATATAGCACTCGTAATGAAATACTAAATTTAGTACGAACGCTTTATAGCATATACGATGTACGTAACACTGACTTGAAGTGTTAGGTTTTTCAGAAAGTTGTCAAAATGGATTGCGTATATTTTTTTATTGCGCAAATGGATGATCGAGATCACGAACGTTATTCATCAGAAAATTTGGTTCAGGTCTGCGGAATATGAATACTGGCACAGTCGCATCGCTTGATACGATTAAACCAGGCAACTTATCTTCTAGAAAGTATAGACCATGCTAACTTTTAAGAGAGATACTTTGGAACGTTCAAACCCCGTTAAAAACTAAATAATAAGCATAAGTATATACAAAACGAGAACTACATTAATATAATGTACCTTTGATATTGAGCTCTACTGTAAGTTCTGAATCAATTTTAGCACACTGAAACAGATACGAGTATAATAATAAGATTAAAAAAGCACCTATTCATCTAACTAAACACAATACGAATTAAGAATATTTTGCTATTAATCTACTAAATCTTCGGTAAAACAATTTACTGGTGATAGGACCTTTTGTGAGTCCGCGCGGGTAGGTACCACCGCCCTACCTATTTCTGCGTTTCGGTTTGAAGGGTAGGGCAGCCGTTGTAACTATACTGAGACAGAACTTATATCTCAAGGTACCCTTGCGCATTTACGTTGTAGATGTCTATTGGCTCCAGTAACCACTTAACACCAGGTGGGCTGTGAGCTCGCATCTAAGCAAATAAAAATAAATCGGTTACTGCCAAAGACATCTTTTGCACACTATGGAGCAGAGCGACTCAGCAGTTTAGAAAAGGTTGTGCCAATTGGCCCGTGGTATTATTTATTTCCGTGTTAGCTACATATAAGTACCGGTAACTCATACCCGATCCTGTAGACCGAATGGCAAACAGTCGACATCGCCATAAGCACGTCATTACGGATCGTCCCGATCCATTAACGGTGCTTTTAGGTACCGCAACCACCGGTCACCGTCCTCGCTAAGCCCGTCGCTTTATGAAGGGCTCGACGAGTAAGCTAACCCATAGTCACAGCCCACTGAGTTTCTCGCCGGATCTTCTCAGTGGGTCGCGTTTCCGATCCGGTGGTAGATTCTGCGAAGCACTGCTCTTGCTAGGGCCAGTGTTACCAACACTCCCGGTTAGAGCCCCGTGAGCTCCTACCTACACGTCATGTAGAAGCTGAAATAACCTCTAAGGCTATCAGTATAGGTAGGGAAAAAAAACCGGTAACACATGGAAGGCAATAACATAAACACAAACCCTAAATATCTTGGACAAAGCCACTGACACCCACCAGGAAACTAATCCAAGCGCCTGATGATGATGATAGTCAATGAGGCCGAGAAACTACTAATAGTTTTATAAACTCAAAAATAAATAAATATTAGACACCTGAATAATACAGCACGGTCAAATAATAAGACGCCAGGATAATAAAAGACCACGCCGTTACAGTTTCCATTAGGCCACGTACATTAATAACGGGCTGCCTCGGAGATGCCTAATATAATAGAGGCCATACAATAAATCGCAGACTTGTTAAAGGCATGCTCATTACACTTACAATTACTTAATAATTTATTATAGAATGTAACTTAACGATTTATTTTTGGTGGTAGGACCTCTTATGAGTCCGCATGGGTAGGTGACACCACCCTGCCTATTTCTGTTACTGGTGGTAGGGCCTCTTGTGATTCCGCATGAGTAGGTGCCACCACCCTGCCTATTTCTGTTACTGGTGGTAAGGCCTCTTGTGATTCCGCATGGGTAGGTGCCACCACCCTGCCTATTTCTGTTACTGGTGGTAGGACCTCTTGTGATTCCACATGGGTAGGTGACACCACCCTGCCTATTTCTGTTACTGGTGGTAGGGCCTCTTGTGATTCCGCATGAGTAGGTGCCACCACCCTGCCTATTTCTGTTACTGGTGGTAGGGCCTCTTGTGATTCCGCATGGGTAAGTGCCACCACCCTGTCTATTTTTGCTACTGGTGGTAGGACCTTTTGTTAGTCTGCATGGGTAGGTGCCACCACCCTACCTATTTCTGCCGTGAAGCAGAAATGCATTTCGATTTGAAGGGTTGGGCAGCCGTAGTAACTATACAGAGACCTTAGAACTTATATCTCAAGGTGGGTGGCACATTTACGTTGTAGATGTCTATGGGCTCCAGTAACCACTTAACACCAGGTGGACAGTAAGCTCGTCCAGCCATCTAAGCAACAATTTAAAAAAAAAAAAAATACGCCTAAACAATGGTAATTAAAAAAAAGAAAATGTTAATCCACTTTTGAAATGCAGTCACAGAGTAGTTTTACACCGTTGTTTTTGATGAAGCTATAATAAGACCGGAAATTTTGAACGATTTATTAATTAAACTACTTCGGGTAGAGTGGAAGTTCTAAATCATTCCCCGTCTACAAACTAATAGATCTCAAAACATTAAAAAAAACATTAAAAATGTGTCACTGTAATTCACGCTTCGTTCTAACAAACAACCAAACATGCTACAATCAGATACTTTAACGTCAAATAACGCATTGAGATATATAAAAGTGCCACGGTATGTTTCCAATAGTATATACATTAAGATGCTCTGCTACTTTATTGAGAAATGATGAAAAAAATGGTCGTATTCTAAGCGCCCGATGTATTTCTAAGTCCTTTCGAGCAATTCTTTTATTGGTGGTAGAACTATTGTGAGTCCGCACGGGTAGGTACCACCACCGTGCCTATTTCTGCCGTGAAGCAGTAATGCGTTTCAGTTTGAAGGGCGGGGCAGCCGTAGTACTGTAAAAACTGAGATCTTAGAACTCATGCCTTAACGTTGGTGACAGAATTTACGTTGTTCATTACGTCTATGGGCTCCAGTAACCACTTAATACAAGGTGGGCTGTGAGACCGTCCACCCACTTAAGCAATTTTTTTTCAATATGCACTTTTTGGAAGTAATACGTTACTCACACGTTTTCACGAACAAACTTCCACGATAAAGTTATTCCTTACCTAAAATAATACAAATGCAATCCGGTGTGCCTTTCAATAGAAGAAAACTATACATTTTCTTTATTACCACTGTAGTTTCACAATTGGTCTTCTCATCCACCGTAACACCAACAGTTTAATAATGTGCACCAATAATTTGCAATAAAATTTAATAACAACAACAGAATCAAAAATAGTTTTTTCATATTCTACTCAACTATGAATAATTCAGTAGCGAGGATTTAGGTGAAATTAATTGTACAGTAACGGGCGTCCAACCACAACATACATTTTCCATCAAAGGGATTTCCCGGAGAATGGTCCCGTGAGCCGAATCCTGCCTTTAACAAACTGTAGCAAACTGTTAACTCTTTTTAGAAAACGTATGCCGAGTAAATATTTTAATAAATTTACATAAACCGATAGAAAGTGTCAACAAACAAGAACCATTCAAGATAATGTTACAGTTTCAAAATCAAGTTATGTTTATCAAGTTCTTCAATGTTTTTTTGTTTTTATGTTCATTAAAAAGGCGACCATAGTTGTTGGTACAATAGTTGATCAGTGAAAACAAAAATGACTTGTTTGGAATTTAGGAAGCCGTAAGCGAATGAGTTAATACTAATAGGTGTTTTTGAACCGTTACCCAAACGGAAATGAACTACTGTTCCATTATCAATGGAAAACATATTATACTAAATAAAAAATACTGTTTTTTTAGAGTTCTTTTTTAGTGTACAATAAAGAATACTCTCTCCCTCTCTCCCTCTCTCCCTCTCTCCCTCTCTCCCTCTCTCCCTCTCTCCCTCTCTCCCTCTCTCCCTCTCTCCCTCTCTCCCTCTCTCCCTCTCTCCCTCTCTCCCTCTCTCCCTCTCAAACTACTACGATTGTATATTGGTTATATCAAATATATTCGACTGGATAAATTGATTACGGACTGACGCAAAACAGAAACACGCAAAATTATGATCTCCTATCATTAATAATTCAAATCTGGTTCATTAGTCAATGCCCTCGCACCAACCTAGTAACTTTCCATGCGAAATTCAGGAGTAGAATCCATGATCGAGATAAGCCACCCGCCATAGTCGTGTACAAATAATTAAATAAAAGTAATCTACATAAAATAGCACACCTTAAATAGGTACATTGTTATTCATATTAGAATATTTGTAGCAAACTCGTGCCAAAGAACCAACAACCTCACTCAAACAATTATTATAACAAGCTAATTGCGCAATTACCTAGGAAACACAATTGTATTCGAACCGTACTCGTAAAGCTCCCGGTGATACAAAGAGAACAAAAAGCCTGTTTTCAGTACAAAACAATAAGTAGACAAACGCGTGCACGCGACAGCCACCGGAAAATTGTTCAGGAAAGCGATTAAAACGCTGAAATTGTTTCACAACAATGGCGGTCCGTCTGCAACACAGTCACTAAGGATGCCATTAAATCTCTTATCTTGTCCAACAGCGCAACCGAGCGTATGCAAATGCGACGCTTACAACACTCACACTCAAAAATACTTTGACAACAAAACTACAAAACCGAACTCAGCTTATGAGCTGGTTAAATTTGATCAATTAACAATATCAAATTAAGCACAAATCATTCATAAAAATTATACGTGTACCTCCTACATTTAGTTTATAATGCAACTAACAAGTCTAAAGCCTAACTACCTCTCTAACGAATTAGTGGCACTAAACTAATCTCTCTCTCTATGGCTCTAAACTAATAAAACAAAGTGATAATTCTAGAACCACTGACGGATAACAGGGATATAATTATGTTGTAATTGACAGTAGGTGCCTATGTATTCTCCACAATAGCCGAACAAACTAATATAATTATCTAAATGTTACTAATAGATTACAGGCTCTCTTTCGTGGTCTCGACCGGATTTTTGTCTGATGATGTTTGGACACAACTATACGTCCAAGCCGTCGAATGTGATGAAGATTATGATGTGCAATGACATAACATAGCACAGATATAGCACAGACATAAGCTACTGAGTTTCTAGCAAGATCTTCTCACTGAATCGCGATTCCGATCCGGTGGTAGATTTAGCAAAGGACTGGTCTAGCTAGGACAGATATTAGCAAACTCGTTCAGGCTGAGAAGGCATGAACTCTTCCACCAGTGAGGATGAAACCAGAATATCCGCTCGACGCCCACAAAACGTTAAAGGAATGCTTGATGTTTCTGCTCCCCAAAAATTTTATTGTTATAAAATCCAAAAGATCTGTGAAGCAGTTTGGTCTAAAACACACTATGATCGACAAGTTCTTGTTTGCGAATTTATATGCAACATCATCTTTTCATAGCAGATAAACGGAGCCAAATTAAACAAGCCAATCTGTAACATCTTCTTATGTTTTACGACATAAGATATCCATGAACAGTTTAATGGCTTCAACGCTGAAGCACATAATGGATCCTCTTTTATTCCTATACTTAAAGATAGTCGATTAGCATAAATGCGTAAAGGAAATATGGAAGGGATCAGCGTCGCCCAAGAAAGAAGGTTATGACTATTTTACGCTTCTGTTGTTATTCTTGGCTGAAGCATCTACCCGCAGAAACGAACATAGCGGATTCTTGATTTAAATCACTTTCCCGCCCTATTCGTATACAAACACATTCACTAATACCAATGTTCTTAAATAAAAAAATATACCTGTACATATTTTTTACTAAATCTGCCTTTTTTTCGCACTCCTAGTAATTTAGCGGGGGTGAAAAATGGAACAGCCCTGAGTTGTACTATTCATTTAATAATGAAAAATAAACTACATCTATGTTTGACCGAAACATTCATCATGGACAAAGAATCTAAAGAAATAAACGTAATTTTATTTCTAGACCTCGATCGCCAATTACCTTAAAACAGCGAAATGTGTTGTTTATTTCCTAAAATTTCACCAGAGTATACGTTATATCAAAATGTATGTTACAATGACGAGGGTGCGCGCGATCAAACTGCGTGAAATGTTAAAAAAAAATGTAAAAACGCGTGTGTCGCATTTTGGGAGATTAAAGGAGGGATCTGTCATTAATCACAGCAGGCTGGGGAGTACGCAATGAAATGTTGGTTAGAATATTGAATCATTTATATTTTAGCAGCGTTATAATCTACCTCGAGCATGGAGCAAAAGTAATCGCCAAAGGGAAGGTTCATTTCAAAATTTCACGTGCATATTTTAGTAACAGATACATACTATAATGGCAGAATGTTTAATAAAGCAGAAATTTGAAAATTGTAAATTGGCTCATTTTGAATACTTAACATTTAAAAAGATTGCTATTACAGGCAGATAAACATACGGCTCACCCGATGAAGCCGATGCCCATAGACATCGGAGCTTTTTTTTTTATTGAAGTTATACTTCTTTAGGCGCGTTATGAAAAATTGATGAGAGTGAAATTTTACGATGCGCGAGCACCGTGACACAAAATTAACAGAAATGAAGTAGCCCACTAAATCGCTCATTACAATACGACCGACGTAACTTGGCGAGTCTGAATATTGCCGCAGATGAACTTTCGCGCATGTACACTCGTAAAAAAATGTGTTATTAGCATTCATTATTTGTAAATGACAAAATTATTATTTAATATAATTCATACTAAATATTATTTAATTATTAACGTTAAATATTTATTATTAATTATTTAATATTTAAAAAAAAGGAATAAATTTACTAAAAATTAAGTATAACTTCTTACGCGCGTACATAAGTACACGCACCCTTTTTTGCTTTGGGTGGACGAGCGCACAGCCCTCCTGGTGTTAATTGCTTACTTGGAGCCCGTAGACATCTACGATGTAAATGCGCCACCCACCTTGAGATATAAGTTCTAAGGTCTCAAGTATAGTTACAACGGCTGCCCCACCCTTCAAACCGAAACGCGTTACTGCTTCACGGCAGCAATAGGCAGGGTGGTGGTACCTACCCGCGCGGACATCGTGTCATCTCAGACAATTCCTCAGTGAAGTCCCGAGGCAAATATGCTTTATGCGTTGGTACTAAATAAATATTTAACTAAGATGAGCTTTGTCTCGTAATTAGTCTTAATAAAACAGCGATTCCAATTGAAGAAAATAAAAAATGTAACTAAGGAACAATAATATAAATTTTTAGAATTATTTTGTGTCTGTCTCCTTGTTTGTTTAAATCCACATCTCCCTTTCGAAGAACCGCGAACAGGTTTCCGTGCAGTTTTCACATGTAAAAATTTGTATGTACGTAAAACTAGCACATTGTAGGTATACGACAAAAGGGAAGAAATTCCACCGAGCGGGTGATATTGCTTGGTAGATCGACTATCCGAATATTGTTGTACGGAATATGTATATATGCAAGCTTATCTTGAAAATGTCGTAAGCGAGATTCAGGCATGTATCAAATATCTTGTACTAGCTGACCTGGCAGACTTCGTAGTGCCTCAATCGGTAAATAAAAGACCTAAATTTTTATAGAAAATAAACTTAACACAAACAAAAGGAATCCGTCCGATAGGGGACACATCAAAGGCAAAACATAATTGTTATTTTTATTTAATTCCGAGCATTTTCATATTTATCTACCTTTTAAACCTTCTCTAGACTTCCACAAATAATTCAAGACCAAAATTAGCCAAATCGGTACAGCCGTTCTCAAGTTTTAGCGAGACTAACGAACAGCAATTCATTTTTATATATAGAGATTGTATGATGGCTACCCGCCACAACGTCATAGACAATAAATCAAAAGTAACATCACAAAATATCGAACAAGCAAAAACGTAACGTGTTACTTTTTAAAATCGAGGCAGCGAGAAAAGATTCAGAAGAACATTAATCAAACGCTAACACACACGTCGACGTATCGAATGAGCCAAGCATCGACCTTACGTAAACCTGAAAAGATTTTCAAGGAAATGTGTTATTTTGACCTGATAGAGAATCTCACGATTGTAGCTTTGCAGATGAACATGTAGGGAAATAACAAATTTGTCTACGTTGATCGAAATGCTTTTTACGAGTACATCAATATATCAAGACGAAAATAACTTATTTATTATCCTGAGTGATATTTTCGATGGATAATATAAAACTAAAATGTGTGTTACACAACATTTATTACACATTATTTTATTTTGTTTTGTAAAATCGGTGAAATGTTACACAGTAGCATTAGCAAATTACAGGCATTGGTTTTATTTATTTAATTGTTCTAATTTTATTTCTCCATATATCAAGTTCATTTTTATTTTACCATTTAATCTGCATAGCTTTGAATTAATTATTCAATACTAATAAAAGTAAATGTTTTTGTTGTTATTGTATATTTAATTCATACTCTTCTTAAAATAGTAAGTACTTTTACTCTCCCTTTATCCTATTAATTAAGATTAAATAAATCGTTTACATTTTTATTGATTGCAAAACAAAACAGTATTTCTGTATCTTGTAAAATTATTTCCGTCTCTATCTCTCTTTCAACTCATCGGCTATGTACTTTTTAATGATTTCAACAATTAATTACAAAGAAAGTGAACAAACTCCTTAATTGCGTGCCTTCTTCAGCAATGATAATGACAATTAAAACTTTTCTAATTTCCTTTGAGCCCTTTTGTTTTAAGTAGTCAGCTTGTTAGGCAGATAGAAGTTTCAATATGTTATTAAAAATTTAAAGACTTACCTTGGGCATATCAGCAAGGTAGTTCGTAAATAACGTAAATATTGTGTGACAATAAAAGTCTAAATAATTATTATACTACGGCACTGATGCTCATTTATTCACAAATAAGTAATAGAAAAGGAAAAGATTCAAAAAATAATTATGTAGAAAGATTTTCAATTTTAACGCAATATACAAAAAAAACTTTTGTTGGACGTGAACTAATTTCAGAAACAGGATTTTGAAAAAGGTCGTTCTCCTCGGATGCGTAAGCAGTAGTTGCCCTCTCGGCCATGAATGCAGTGGGGAAATCATTCTACGCGCCGAAAAATTACGAATTCTTACCGAGAAAAAGCATTTCCTCTGAGGGCACTCGACTGTATTACACTGCGGTCACGACCACTACTGAGATCTGGGAATAAAGTCTCGTAGAAACACGAGCTTGGAGATTAAAGTCTCAAAAGGTAAAAATAAGAATTGTATATATATATATATATATATATATATATGTTGGAGTATTTCCACTTTCGTTTTCGATGAATGCTTGCACGTGTTGTTTGTCGTCCCATCTTTATTAGTCATGGTTTATAAAAACACGCGCCGACTTATATATATATGTCGGCGTAAATATGACTATTTACCTACCTATTATAAAAATAATAATGATTCAATGTGATAATCGGATAATCTGGTCATCAACTAATCACTCTGTGTTTGTTAAGATGAGAAATTGATGTAAAAACAGTCCTGTCAAAACTTGTAAACACGCTGACGTGTACCAAGCATAGACCTATATAGTAGGGACACGACATATTGTTCTATACGTACAATTGCTTATATAAATAGCACCCATTTTGAAGGCACACACATAAACATATATCTATCTCGTTCTTACTCAGTACTTTAACTCGCAGGAAAACAATATAACAGTATTTCAGTGCGTACATAAAATGAAACATGAATATACGTAAATGTCTCCGTCTCCGTCTAATGAGGCCGAAAATCCGCCATGTTTAGCGCGCCAAATGTCATTGTCACGTCAGTTCGGCCGTCTGTTTTGGGTTGTACATTATTTATTGACTTTGATATCGATTTAATATGATTGCTTAAATAAAATTTCTAATTTTATCATGCTTAAAACATACAAAAATAATAATTAAAAAATATTTTATAGGATCTCAAGAAAGTCGATGCCCCAAAACTATTATCTATATATATTTAAATTCATTATGGAGCCCTCATCCGAAACATAGATTATACACTTAATAATATATTTGAGTCCGAAATATCGGACACCATTTTTCGGTCGGAATCTATTCATCATGACACTAATCATAAATACCTCTTTAAAATATGTCATCAAAACATATTTAGACATTCTGTTTAGATATTTCGAGAAAAAGGCTACCGACAAAATCTCTTCGGAACTATTTAAATAAAATAGTTTTATTCCGCAGTGAGTAAAACACTATTGTAAATTCGTTAAATATTTATTAATTAAGTGATTTTAGAGAGGAAGTCACAAGGAATGACGTTTGTAATTTCATTAACGAATAAATGTTCTGTAGGTGTTTTTTTTTATCAGGCGGACCCTTGATAAGTTTAAAATTTGAATCACTCTCAAGTGAGAGTGATTCAAATGGTGCGGTGCACCTTCCTTGAGGTGCACTGCGGTAGTCTGTTACGGACTTTAGAGTCAGCAAAACAATTAAAATAGATTGTAATAGTCTAAGAAAAACACGTACTCAAAATACGATAACATTCAGCATGCTAGAAATGGGCTGATGGCATTGTACTATGCCATATCTTTATGTTTTGCGGCAAACGACACCTTTATAAAATCAGTGTAGCAAATTTTAAAAATCGTCATATCGTTTACTTGAAAAATTTGAAGCACGAACTCGTCTTAGATTTCACATAATATCTAAATCACATCTTCTTTGCACATAACAATATACTTAATTCCTATTAAAGTATAAATTCTACAAATACATTCATACTCAACAATATTTAAAATAAAATAAGCCAAGAACGTTTATCGATAAAACCTACTAACATTAAAATCTTCTGGGCAGCACTAAAACCGCCATGTTTTGTGGCCAGATGACGTCACAGTGGCACGAATTTTTTGTTGACGTTTCATTTCCATAGGTTTCCTACTTCAGTGGTACCAAGCCCTATAAATACGGCCGTGCTGTCTGGCGCTAATTCATTCCCGATCCTGCGGACAGAATGGAAAGCAGTCGACGTCGCCCAAAACACGTCATCTCGGATCCGCCCGATCCACTAACGGTGCTTCTAGGTACTTCAAGCACCGGTCACCGTTCTCGTCGAACCCGTCGCTTGCGACGAAGGGCTCGACGAGTAAATTAACTCTCAGACACAGCCCACTGAGTTTCTCGCCGGATCTTCTCAGTGGGTCGCGTTTCCGATCCGGTGGTAGATTCTGCGAAGCACGACTCTTGCTAGGGTTCGTGTTAGCAACATCGTCAGGTTTGAGCCCCGTGAGCTCACCTACTAAAGTTAGGGTTACGCTGACATAGCCTCTCAAGGCTCTCAGCTTAGGTAGGAAAAAAAAAAAAAAAAAAGGCGCTAATTCATTCGTGTCCGAGCCGTAGTACAGTACTGATCTCTCTGAACGTTGTCACGCTTCTCGTGAAATATACGCAGTTATTGTGAAGTTCTGGTGAAGTTTTGTTTCGGAAGCCCAAACATGAGTCATCGTCAATAAAGCAATAACCGTGACGTCAGCAATGCTGACGTCACACTTTTTAAAAACGTTCCATCTGTATCTCCCTCGACATATATATATATATACGGACAGAGTAAGCCTTACTAAAAAATCATTGTTTATTGTAATCTATACTTAATATTATAAAGCTGAAGAGTTTGTTTGTTTGTTTGAACGCGCTAATCTCAGGAACTGCTGGTCCGATTTGAAAATTTTTTTCAGTGTCAGATAGCTCATTTATTGAGGTAGGCTATGTATAGGCTATATAACATCACGTTAAGATCAATACAAGCGCAGCACCAATAAATAAAGTTTCAAAATCGGGGTTTTTTTCCCTTTTGAGAGCTTCCGCTGCGTGTGCTACGGAAACGGTTAAAGTTTGGCTAAAATAATGTATGACAAAATTGTTCCCCTTTAAAAGTTCTAAAAGAATTTTGAGACAGCGTTTGTCTATATTTTAAGGTTGGCTCACTATAACGTTTTTTATGCTAACTTTTGTTCTAAAATAAAGCATTATTTTTGAAGGTGTTTTTATAAAGATGATATTAATCCTTATCCAAATCAACACGTTATTCATTACAAGCATTTAATTTTAAAGCAATTTCCCCTCACTTGATTTTAATGAGGATCTCACTATGAGTATTTTAATGAGTATGAGAAGATATCGCAGCTTGAAAATAACATCGCAGCAAAATAAGATCAAGCGCATAATATTGAGATACAAGGCGCCGGCCAGCCGGTGCGCGACGGCACGGGATAAGTAGAATAACAAGAAACACCCAAATCATTTCAAGATAGACTTTGAAAACTATAGATTTCTGTGGATTTTTCCAGGATTCCATCATCAGGTCTTGATGATTACAGGACCATTCGGGAAGTGCACCCATTCGAACAAAAAAAAATGAATTATCAGAATCAGTCATCATCGTTCTCGAAAAATCGGTGAACATTCATAGATATAAAATGGTGCTCGAATTGATAACCTCCGCTTTTGAAGTCGGTTAAAAAGCGTGATTTTGATACCTTAAATAGCTCCTTATCCATTCTATTATTCAAAAATATTTTCACTTTCTACGTAAACGAAGTCGCGGGCAAAAGCTACTTGTCCTATAAGCACTTATTGTAGTTAGATAAAATGTGAAAAGTATGAAATTCGTTTGACGTTATCGTGAATTCAGTAACAAATCAATTTCAAAACAATTATCGTTCGCACTGCCTTCATTACTACTCTGCCTATCAATTATTGTTTTACTTCAGATAGGTAATTATGGGCATTGGTCAAATGCATTCGCCCGCCCAATAATCGATAAGCTTGATGGCAATCCAATAAACATCATCAGTCACGAACTCCCAGATACTGAAGTTAATTAAGTTGTTTTCGGTCCAACTTGGTTAATCTCAATAGGCACGTTTGAGTGAAGTCGATGAGCCCAATGTTTTTGTTGCTAATGGAGGGAGAAACTGGAAGATTATTTACAAACTTCGTCATTATCTCGAGATAAGCCTCATATCTTATTAACCGGCTTGACCTTTGAACTTCCATTGTGCTAGATTAGCTAATCCACGTGAAAGATAAACTAGATTTCAAAACCTTAAATTTTTTCCTGTGCACAATTACACTAACAACAGTAGTTAGTAAGGTACATTAACGGGGATTACTTCGCGGCAAAATTAGGTATCTTAGGCGGCATATGGGTGGACTCACAACTTTTACTACCTCATAAAATTATACTTATATTTATTTGAGCATCATAAACTATGTTATTTTTAACAATTAAATTATATTAACTAACAAGCTGACCCGGCAGACTTGTAGTGCCTCAATCGATAAGTAAAAGACCTAAATTTTTGTATAAAATAAACTTAAAACAAACAAAAAGAATTTTCATATTTATCTACCTTTTTAAACCTTCTCTGGACTTCTACAAATAATTCAAGACCAAAATTAGCCAAATCGGTTCACCCGTTCTCGAGTTTTAGCGAGACTAACGAACAGCAATTCATTTTTATATATATATAGATATTAAAACAATTTACCTAGAGTTTTGATTTCAAACTTACTTTTGATTAGAATAATAACAAGCAAATGTTGCATAACATGATCAATTTTTCTAGTAACAACAATAAGTGGGTATAGTTTGTCGACGGGCGGGCTCATCAGTCGTAGACAAGTGATGTTAACGAGGCTTTAAACACGGTTCGTTAGAGAAGCTTGAGTGGGTAGTTACTGAGTGCCTCCAGTTGTAGCAGGGTTGCAGCGTATGAAGTGAAATTATTTTGTCGTTCTCAGCAAAAAAAAAATATTGTATGACTCACCTGGCAAGTAAATATTTTAAAGTAATCGCTGAATATAAAGTAAGACGCCTTTTGTACTCATATAACGCGATGTCTACATGGCGGTGTTCAAATCAGTTCAGATTCAGTCAGGTACTAATTTCACCAATGAAATACCAAAATAAGACACGTCCAATTTCTTTCGCGATAAAGGAATAACATATTAATGAAACTGACAAAATAATGATTTGCGTAATTACTGATGGTAGGGCGTCTTCTGTGTCCGCGCAGATGGATACCAATAACTTGTGCCATCAGTCAAGCGTTTAAAAGTCGGAACAGCCGTTATACAATACAACTCAGAATTCGAACTCACGTAATAAAATATTATATCCTTAAGTGGGCGAATCCGGTGACGTCATACTTAATGCGTGTCAGGAAAATAATGGCGCGCAGAGGTTTCAGACGGCGCAGGCGCCAGTGACGAGCGCTTTTCGGACACCAGTGTGCTTAGTTCGAGCTTTTTAACGTTCTCAATAGCGTAAAAGTTAACAGCCGTAAGTCAAATTTGTAAGCAGTTGGAACAGCGTCCCTAGCGGCAAACGTAAGCATACGTTCCAAATCCATACAAATTTCAGTTAACTTTTACGCTATCGAGAACGTTAAAAAGCTCGCACTAAGCACACAGAGAAAGGCGGACGTGGTTACATCGAAGTCGCTTTATCTCTTTATATAATTACAAATTTGTTTGGAAGTTGAGATGTTTATGTAGCAATTCGTGTTGACTGTCTTTCTATTTGTTAGAATTCGTTCTAGAATCATTGTCATACACACCAATATATTTCTATTGAGTAAATTAATGATTTTGCAACATTTACTTGGGACTTACATATGTAAGTAAAACGTAATCGTTAATTATTTGCGATCGTTTCCATAGTTTTCTGCGCACCGAGAGTAATATAAACTAAAATGCGCCAAAAATAATAATCAAATAGTGACAACCCTACAAGTCAGCATATAGAGGTCAGTGTGATAAATATACGGTATAAACGTTCTATAGCTGTACTAGTGATAACACAAAAATTAATGTTTCAACTTAAAGACCAACATAGCATCACACCAATTTAAGAATTTACTAGAACAATCGCGAATTTATTAAAAAAAAATGCAGTGAAACATTTACAACCAGCGAAGCGGAATAAACAATTTAGCTTGTCTATTTATTCAGAATAACTATCCGAAATACTCGTTCGTACGTATGTATATATAATATGTAGTATAAGAACGTTTTAATTCTCTAAAACACACTTAGTCTTGTCTCAGAAAACTTGAGCGTGGGGCTTAATATAAAGGCAGTCCGTGGCTCTTTGTGAATAAAACAAAGAAGATGGGTAGATAGTCTTGTAAGTTAAGTGTTCCTTGTAATTAAATTTAAGGCACTTTTATCCAGCCCGGTGTGAAGTTTAGCCGAGAAGTTTCGTGGATAACAACAATCAGTTGTTAGATAATATGGATTAAACGTAACCCAAGTGAAATAAAGCTTAGATTAACTTCTTCGGATATTACTTTAGTGAATAATAAATTATTGTCTTATATTGTGCATTTAGGCAGCGGTTTGTTTGCTGGCATCGCTGATGTCCATGAACATCGGGGACTAGTTACCGTCCGTATGATCGTCTGCCTACAGTGGTAACAAAAAAGCACTTTAAAAACGATTTACGACAATTCGAAAAAATAACAAATTTACTGGTAGTAGGACCTCTTGTAAGTCCGCGCGGGTAGGTACCACCACCCTGCCTATTTCTGCCGTGAAGCAGTAATGCGTTTCGCTTTGAAGGGTGGGGCAGCCGCTGTAACTATACTTGAGACCTTAGAACTTATATCTCAAGGTGGGTGGCGCATTTACGTCGAACTGACTGAGACGTTAAAACACATGCCTTAACGTGGGTGTCGGAATTTACCTTGTTCATTATGTCTATGGGCTCCGGTAACCACTTAACACCAGGTGGGTTGTGAGCTCGTCCACACATCTAAACAATAAAAAAAAAGTAACCAGAATAATGTTCAAACAAACATATATTTCCTTTGAATTATGATTTTATAGGACAGATCGACGATCTCACTCACGGCCGACCTGATATTAAGTAATCCAGAGCCTTGCCAGAACCCAGATACTCCACGAATGCCACCACCCACTTCGAGACATGAACTCTAAATCTCAATTATATAGTATACGTTAAACTGCTGTTTCAACCTTTCAAACGGAGATATGCAATGTAGTGGTTAGTACCTACTCCTGTGTGCTCACACAATGCCCTACCATAAGTACCACGAATTCCAAGTACCGAAATTTCAGACAACAATCAAAAGCTTAGATAACAAACAGATTTTATTTTTGTAAGTCACTATTAACAACATACGAAAGACAATGTCTTTTTCGTACAAATCTCTATGTCAACAGCTTGTTCTGTAACAGAAATATACTTCGAAGACAAAAGAGATAGGTGGCGGACATTATATAAATTGGGCCTTTTTTTTTTCGCCTACATCGAAATGAAAACGTGACCCGTTTCAGAAACAATTTGTAAACAGCATAGCGTTCGTATAATTTGATGACTTATCTCGGATTTAAATGCTGATTTACTCAGCTAAAATAAAATTAAGGAGAAACAGGAAGCTACTTCAAACGTATTCAAGATATTATCTTATACCTTTAAACGAGCAATTCTTGTATATTAATATATATGTATATAATCTGAATCTCAGAAACGGCTCCAACGATTTTCATAAAATTTAGTATACAGGGGATTTCGGGAGCGATAAATCGATCTAGCTACGATTTATTTTCAGAAAATGTTGTTTTATTCGTGTTTTCAATAATCAACTCTTCCCGACATCTATTGGCGAAGAATAATACTATTTTTCTTAATTGAGGGCAACTAGCCGCTTTAAAGACACAACAAGATGGCGTTATAAAAAAAAAACCGTCATCGTCTAGTGTTATTTATTTAAACAACTGAACGTATTGAACCATAAGAATTTCTTTTAGAATGGAAACGAAATATAAAAGTACCTCAATTGAACTGGTGTGTATTTTCGACTGTATTTCCATCGTATTACATTTTCTTTGAGTCTCGCATTCCGGGCCCACCTTATTTATTTCCGGCACAATTCTTCCGAATGAGTCGTGGAGGGAAAAAACAGTTCTCAGAGCTTAGGCTAATCCTGTTCGAGCAGCGCAACATGAGCTCACTTACTGAGAGATTTACGGAAATTGCTGGCCCGTGAACATCTCATTGTGTTGCCTCGACTCACGTCACGTGCGATGTAGCGGCGCCCTTTCAAATACCCTTTTTCTTAAAATGTTTGTGCTTTTGCTTTTAACGTATCACGTGGCTCGATCAAATAAAGTAACACGCTAGGCGCGATCTTTGTTCTTGGTTATAATCCTTCATGGATTGTTTATTGTCACGGAACGTAACTTTTGTGCAATGAGTCTGGCAACACGGTCTTAAGAAAAAACACTTGTTAAATAATATGTGAAGCGAACCGGTTGCAGTTTTTAATTTTTCGTAAGTTAATATTGTAAATGTGCTAAATACGGAAGAAAATGTCGTATTAATCGATAACAAGTATTTTCCCTCAAGATCCGTCACAGCTATTCAAGCAATATTCGATATAATTGATCGAGAGCTGTTGATATTTACTGTCATTCCAAAGCCTAAGTAAAACCTAAACTAGCTCTTAGTGCTCACATCTTAAAGCTTGGGTTGACGTTGAAAACTGTTTATTTATCAATCTTGATTTTTTGTCATTAACAGATACACTTGAATAATCAATAGAAATAAATCTTATAGTGACGTCATCGTCAACGTCTTCATAAAATTTCTGGCTCAAATATTTTGAATAAAATTTATCATTTCGCAGTGATATTTTCAATTAACAATTCGTTATTTCAATGATAATTTCATTTCTTCCATCACTTACACACTTCATTGTAAATATAATTAAAACCACTTTTATGGCTTAATCTCCTTTTTTTAGTTTCGCGACATGGTCGGTCGTTTGCGACCACGAAATGTTAAGTTCGAAGTCGTCGTTGCCCAAAATGATAAGATGCCTAGTGCTCACTTATTGAGAGATGTGAGAGATACCGGTACTCAAATTTTTTCAATAACATACGTAGTTTAGGCTTCTTCATGATTTCCACAATGGAGAAATACTATTGTGCAACAAAAATCAAACCCGCAATACGTATAATTTTTTGCAAATTCAGATTCAAGCTTAACAAACAGTTAGCTTAAAAGTTTCCAGTTCAGCAAAAAGGAATAAAATGACCAGGTAGTATTTAAAAACAATTTTAAGTTTTTTTTATTATTATTTATTATCATAGATTCACACAACTGGATAAAATCTGCACACATAAACATTGAACTTATTTAGAAAAAAAAAAATACATTATAGTATTCACCCTTTTGGGTGTGAATACATCTTGTTTAAGAGCGGTTGTGCATAAGATAAAAATATCGATAACTAATATTAAAATTAAGACAAACAAAAAAAACTCAATACAAAAACCTACAAAAAACAATCAACAACAAAAAAGGCGGAAATTAATGTTCAATAAAAATCATATGTGGTTGGTCTACAGCTCGGTGTGGATCACGGATATTAAATTTATTTTAAGTGAGGCTGAGTGAGAAGCATGGCAAACAAATATGTCGATTTCATCACTATACTATTTGTCAGGAAAGTCATACGATAGACAAGTATCTAATTTAGTCCCTTTTTTACTTCCGGTTTGTGTTTCAATGTACCGAATTGTATTAGATAATCCCGTCGGACTGGTAGTTGGCGTGACCTGTGATTTCGTCATTAGGCCGGTCGAACGCCCGAGGCCCAGTTTGGATCAGTGTGAATAGTGCGACTTTTGTAACGTTATCGATAGCGTAAAAGTTAACTCAAAACTGTATGGAGTTGGAACGTTTGCCTGTGTTTGCTGCTAGGAGCGCTTTTCGCTGGCGCAGGGGCATGTTCGCTGAGCGCATACAAATTAGAGTTAGCTTTTATGCTATCGAGAATGTTAAAAAACTCGCACTAAGCACACTGTTTCCGCAGTGTGTCAAGCACAAGCGGCTACTACACCCGTCGCCTGGTTGACGTTACGTCGTAGTGGCCGGGAACGGCCTCCTTTGGATTATCAATTCTTGCTGTCTCAGTATTGTAACTAATCCTTTCGTTTCCACTTCGTCCATCTCTAATCAAATATTCACTGAATTAAGAGTGGCATATAATTAATCCTAAATTAAGGTAGGATTACTACCGATGCTATTCACACGACTTCATATTTAAACGCAACTATTCCTATGTTCTTTACCGGTTTTTTAAAAACGCTTCAAGAATTGTCAGTGGAAATGTGTATAAATACCAGTCATCTGTAAAATAACTAAAATAGGGAACATAATTCAACTGTTTCAATCACACTTATTCAAATACAAAAATTTTGTTATATTAAAAGCGACAAACAGAAGAAGAGGATTAGCCATTTCCTGAGAACAGACCATGAGAAAGTAATCGAAAACATACAATATTTTTGTTTGGTCACTCCGCACGGAGAGATATATTAGACAGCCGTAACTCAGGAGAACAGCGGCTGTAGAACAAACAAAAACACACTCCGCCTTCGAACGCGCACTCCCGGCGTCCGTCTGATTGATGACCATCCACTACATTTTTTTCGATAACGTTATCCACACGACAAAACTCTGAAAAGTTTAATGGCACGACTAGATATTTTCTATAACGTTTCACTCCATTACAGTAACTGAAAAAGATAAAGCGTTTCTTAAACACAATTCACTGACCGAAATCTTAATAATCCAAGAGGACTTTGTCGAGCGGAAAATCTCCTTTCACAAGCCTGAATATAAAAAAATAACAAAGTTTTTCGATAGTATTTTCCTTAAAATGTACGGATCAAACGATAAACAAACAAAATAATTCCAGGTTTATTTACATAGAGGCCACAGTTTCGGAATTCAGAAGCATAGGCTCAGCTTCCATTATAAGAGCGTAACGATGGATTTTACGATCGGGGGAAGCCACAACGCTTTGTACGGTTCCGTGGCGGAAAGCGGCTGCAACCTTACCCTATAAAGCCTTAACCAAACAACTATCTCGATATCGAATTCCGCCCGACTTTTGTCAATCACGCCTTCGACTTAAACAAGATTTTAAAATTTCCTTTGAAGGCTTTCTTCTTTTGGCATTCTTCCTCATTTTTATTTATTGGTAGTACTTTGGTAAATATGAGAGAGGTTCGCTTAAGCTAACGGTCTGGAAATAGCTTGATACTCGTTTCTAAATATGAAGTTGATCCAAAAAATCTTAAGATTTTATAAAAGCTTGGAGATTTATATACCACACTGTTAAATCCAAAATTCCTATCAATAGTTTACAAAGCAACGAAATATTAGGGTCGCTTTTTTATTTCAAGGTCTTTACAGATCGATCGAACTTTAAGGATTTTTTTCATTTATATGTCGGCGCAGCGCCAGGGATGGCTAAGCGGTAGTTTCCGTCATCACTCGTATTTGGTTGAACTCAGTTTATAAAAAGTCAATAAAACCTTTTGAATAATAATTATTGAAACTCAACACACACAACTTTCACAATGACAGGGTAAACCGACAGTTTCGTTCCACATACCGACAGACTGACTGCCAGGGTCTCACTGACTGAGACGGACGGACCGTCCGATACGGACTGAATGACTGTCTGACACGGAATGCCACGACTCTGTCCACGTACCACCATTTTATACTGTGGTGTTACGGAGTCTACCCTACATTTTGTGATATTTATCAAAACAACATTTCATCATTTAAAATAATAGTCAAAACAACGTCTTAATATTACTAAAAGTCGTTAACCACGACATATATATAAAGAGAAATAGGCTACGTAAGTTAGAACATATGGATTTATAGTCTTAACTAATCTTAATGTTGATCAGCGGACGATCCGAGTTCACGTGTTAAGAAGCTACCCCAGATAACGCTACACACTCAACCCTACCCATTCTGAATTTTGTCTCGGAATCGGATGCTTGAGTTAGGAAGCATCGAGTTTCCTAAGTGGCTTAGGTTTCCGCATACCCACCATACAACCCCAACATGGGGGGCTTGAAAATGTGGCGATTCAATCCCTGGCTCAAAAAATATACGAGTATAGCATAACATAAACACCTGGGGTATTAGGCTTAAGTATCAATGGCAATTCAAACTGAAAAACATTATTGCATCGTGGCGCGAATAGGCAAAACCGTGAACAGTCATATAAACTACCATCGCTATTAAGAATTAAGGATTTACGATTAAAATAATAGTTCAGGGCATTAACATACTTCTACACAGGGATGTTAGAGATGTTACTACATCTCACTGTTACACATTTACAATAGCTCGAACAAAGATCGTGTAAATATGTATGTATATTGTAATTATCATAAACTGGTATTCTTAGCATTATGAAATGTCCTTTTCCAAACCAGATTCGAAGAGAGATTTTTTAGACAGTGGCTAAGCTGTTTCGCTGTCAGTGTTGGCGTTCGCAGGCGACGTTGGTCAAACATGATCTGTGGGCCCACTCGTCTGCCTGTGAAGGCTTAAAAAGCATACGCATTCCAATAGTTGCCATGGCAACGATTGCTGTAAGACTGGTAGTTTGTGGATCGGAAAATGAGAGCCAACTCTTTATCTCGGGAAAACGTATTAACAATTTAAATGTGAAAACCACGTGATACATTTAGTAGAAAACAAATGCCAATCAATGAAAGCAGCTAGCTGTCTATTTTATTTGAGAACAGGGATGAATAATTTAATTTCAGAGCACAATATTTTGGTAGAATTAATTCGGCACTGGGAATCTCAGCTGCTCTATTTGTTTGTTTATTGTAATTAGCTTGTTAGTTGCAACGGTTACGGTTTTAGATAGGGATGGATTCATGAAATGTTGCTACTGACAGGGTATCAACAAGGATCAGCTCATTTAGACCATCGACCGTTCTCGACGCCCCAAGTCCTTCATCCTCGCGAAATTAACAAGCAAACAAAATTATTCTAGAATACTAGCGGCACGCTCCGGCTCCGCTCGGGTCTTTAAAAAAAATTTCAACGATGTATAACGTTGTTTAATTTTTTAAATAACAGAATACTTATTGCGGCGTAACTATAATAGTTAATAATGTAATGTTCTACAAAGTCGTAGTACATTATTTTATTCTATCATAAATAGTTTTCATAGGGCACGCGATGTAAAGAATGTTTTAGGTAATTTTTTACACCTTGTGTTACATTATTGGAGTTTTAGTAAGCATCCTATATTTTTTTCAAAAAAGATTATAATAGCCTATGTCACTTGGGAATAGTGTAGCTTCCAAACAGTGAAAGAATTTTTCAAATCGGTTCAGTAGTTTCGGAGCCTATTCAATACAAACAAAAAACAAATCTTTCCTCTTTATAATATTAAGCATAAACAAGTAGTATAATCAATTACTGCATGAATTTTAAACAAAACCGTATCCCCTATATAATAAGGAAGGAATGATAATGTTAACCCTACCCACTTTACAATGGGATTTGTGTTCAATTCCCAGCTTAGACACAGTTTTATTGTCACTCTTGTGTTTTGGCTGTACAGTAACATTAGTAATCCTAACTTTGGATTATTGACTATAGAACGTTTACTAATTCAGCTTAATCACGAGGCGGTCAAGTGATTCACCAGAGTATGGGTAGCAACATTTTTTAAGTTCCTATGCTACCAATGTATTGCGATAACAAGTATCAGCGCCAACAGACTTCGGTCACATATCTCAAGGTGGAATGCGACACTCATATTTGGATTAATATGGGCTCCGGTAACTGCTTAGCACCGGGTGGGCTGTGAGCCCACCCGCGTCGTGGCCTAAAAGATAAGACGTCCGGTGCATTCTAGCGTTGCAACGGTGTTCGAATCCCGCAGGCGGGACTAATTTTTCTAATGAAATACGTACATAATAAATGTTCGCGATTGACTTCCACGGTGAAGGAATAACACCGTGTAATAAAAATAAAAAACCCGCAAATTATAATTTGCGTAATTACTTGTGGTGGAACCTCTTGTGAGTCCGCACGGGTACGTACCACCACCCCGTCTATTTCTGCCGTGAAGCAGTAATGCGTTTCGGTTTGAAGGGCGGGGCAGCCGTTGTAACTATACTGAGAACTTAGAACTTATATCCCAAGGTGGATGGCGCATGTATGTTGTAGATGTCTATGGGCTCCAGTAACCACTTAACATCAGGTGGGCTGTGAGCTCGTCCACCCATCTAAGCAAGAAAAAAAAAGCTAATTCAACTATCAACTAAAATAGAAAATGCGAAATTAAATTGTTGAAGATTTAATTATGTCTACGACTTGCTCAAACCGAAATAAATATTATACATTATCCTAGTATTGTTTTCTTTACAAATACAATTTTTTCATTTCAATAATTCTCTTTATAACGAGTTTTTATTTAGTTAATATTTCAACCGTACAGAGATAATTATTGTCGTCAATCTAATCCGACAATTTTAAATATACAAAAAATCCTATTTCCGAGCCAACTTCACCGTTGATGATGATACCCTTCATTATCTAAACGACTAATCTAGATGTTTAATTATATTTTCCGCATTACGGTCACGGTAATGTTTTAAACGAACCCTTTTTATTATCACACGGAACTCGGATGATGTTATATGTAACCATGAAAATCTAGAAATTACACAAAATGTATCCTAGAATAACGACAAACAACAAGACCTATAAAGATGAATAAAGATGATTTCATTAAACTCGTTTGAATTTGGCAAATCAGTAAATAAACGAATGAATAGAATTCAAAATGGATTTTCTAAATTACTCGTATAGAACGTACCTTTTATAACGCTCAATGGAATATCAAATTTTCCGTTCTCACGAGAGGACAGTAATCCAAGCAGTGGCTTTCAAACTTGCTATCGACGCGTGCTTTTGTTAACGGGATCGACCGTTACGTGGCAACTGGGAGCTTGACCCTCGTCAATTACCTTCGATCTATCACCTCACCTGCGTAAGTACTCGTCCCGTTTTCATAAAACGCTTATGTACATATATAACATATACTGTACGTGTGACGCTTTGAAAATAAATGAATATGAAAATTGATGCCCCAGAATTTAGAAAAAAAAAAAAAAAAACGTCGTCGTATAACATCGATCAATAATGCTCGTAATTTATAATTATAAAATTTAATAGATACCAGTGGTCCCGCAGTAGTCGATTATATAATTCGACTATAATTAATTGGAATTGCAAGTTTGTACACCATTACGATTGTATTTTATACTTCTATAATCACAAATTTCGCAAAGACTACACTATAAAAATATTAACAAAGACAAACAATATTTAATCTATTCTCAATTTGACGACAGACGTCAAGAACAAAAGTTTGACAATAAATAGTATACATGCGTGTGTGCGTCAAATACATGGTGTGTAGTGTGTGTAATGTTTTTTTATGGATTTAATGTATCTTTTATGCATTATTTTAAAAAAATATTTGCATTGTGCACTTCTTCTCTATATTCTCTACTAGCGACCCGCCCTCGCTTCGCTTCGGAAACATTAAAACACACATGAAACCAAAAAAAATGAAATAAAAAAAAATAAAAAAAAGTAGCCTATGTTCATCAGGGACAATGTCCGCTTCTAATGGAAAAAGAATTTTTCAAATCGGTCCAGTAGTTTCGGAGCCTATTCGAAACAAACAAACAAACAAATATTTCCTCTTTATAATATTATTAGTATATTAGTATTAGTAAGTATAGATAAGTGTGGAAAATTTCATACTCCTCCGTCCGCGCAATTTTCGTACAAAGGGATACGAAGTTTTTTCCTTCACGTATTAATATACCTATATAGATTACGCAAAAAAAGAATCGTAAAATTTGAATCGTTTCCTTCGCTCCAGTTCGATAATTTTTTCGCCACGTAAATGTTCGTTGCTGAAAATTCTAATCTCTAAAGAACCCTAAAATGCGGCATTAAGGTCCCGCTAGTAAATAAATTCAGAAAAATCTCTGTTCGCAAGGTTTTGTCCTCGCAAAGGGTGACCTCGCAATGGATAATTTAGTGGCGGAACAATAATTCGACGACCGCCATTAATCTAGACGATTTGAAAGGCGTGTACTATTTGGTGGCCATTGTAATAAACATAAATAATAAGTGTTAATATTTTCGGTGCTACCACTTCGTAATAAAGTATTGTGAATAATAATAATAGAAAGCTGTATGATTATTATTTTCAATTAATCTCCAAAAACACATGATTACTATTTTACAATTTAATCTGGCATTTATTATTTCCGTCGCTCTTATTATTTCCGGTATACCCTACAATTTTTACGGTTACAAACACACGACGTTATTTGTCAAATTTTGAATTTTATGCTAATTTAACATCCGCTGATGCAAGCAGCGCAGGTTTGTGGCGAGACTTGGGGGAGCCCTATGGTCAGCAGTGGACGTCTGTGGGTTGATAGAATAGAAATAAAAGGAACTAGGAAGGAAAGTTCAACAATCAAAATAACTTAATATTTTTTTATAGTTTAATATGTTTAATATTTCAAGAGCTTACTAATGGAAAAGAGCACTGTCGTCATACATAAGATTTCTTAAAACTGCTGTTTTTTATTAAAAAATTTAATTGCTAAAACGGTATGCTGTTGCTGGTATTAAGTGGTCACCGGAACCCATAGACGTCAAGTATGCCAATGCCGGTCCATCATGAAACATGAGTTCTAAGTCTCAGTTTTCACTGTATAACGGCTGCCCCATCCTTCAAACCGAAACGCATTACTGCTTCACAGAAGGCATAAGCAGTTCATGCTTCCGCTCATACAGGTACATCACATGATGGCCTACAACCAGTAATTAAATATAATTAAATTATAATTATAATTCCTGAAACTGTAAATTCTATTACCCAATAATCTCGCGCTTTTAATGTCGATAATTTATTCATTGAAAATACCCAAAGTTTCGCATTAAACACTCAATTTACTAATTATTTACTCAAGGAATTCTAAACACAAACATAATAAAGTAATTATCAATGTTCCTAAACTAACAAATATTATAATTTCAATTCATTCCATTGACTTCGGAAGCTAAATGAACATCAAATTTAGAGCTTCAAGTTTGTTTATATTCGTAAACAGGTAGACCCTTTTAGTTTGCGAGAAATAATTTAATTTTAACCTGGCTTGTATTGTGAGCGCGTCCAAATAACCCTTATTTTAATATGAAGGTCTCTCGCATTGAATACGTGTTTTACCCAACGAAGTGAATATATTTTGTGCTCTGAAAATATCCTATAACTTATAAGTTCAAAGGACTTTCTAATATTAAAAGTTTGAATTGTTGGTGTGGGGGAATGATACCCCGCCCTGCTTAGCTGCTTACAATGCAGTTATAGTAATGATCAACATACGTTAGTCAGTGACTGGTCAACGTGGAGCGATCCACTGCGGTCGCTGACGCGAATAAACATCTAATCATACTCAGTGTTTTATAGACCGCTCTGATGAGGTTTATGGAGGACAACACGCCACAAACAACCAACGCACACGCCTCCTCCGTCTTCTCCCTAAAAACCTCACATTGGCAACATTGTATCTTTACAGAATTTGCAGTTGCTTAAGCTAACTTTAATGTTGTTTAGTAATATCTATATTTCAATTATTGCTATTGTAACTTTAAACTGTTTATCTGTATTCTAACTATGAACATATTCTCTGCAACCTACATTGAAGCATAGGCCTTACGCTGCCGAAACAAATATTTACTTTTCGGCAGTAATTCGCTGGCTCGTGGTAAATATTATTCACATTCAGGTAAAGAGTCCTAAATAAAAAAAATGACTGAATCAAAAGAATTTCATGGTTTATTCAATCATTAAAATATTGATACGAAAAAATATTTTCGTTTTTTTTTTGGACTAATGAAATACAATATATTTAGATTTGGGCATGGAATACACAATATTATTTCGTTTCTATTCAACGTCACGTAAATAAACATGGATGCCGAGCTTGCGCCTTTTGAAATGGAAATAGCTGTTGATAATTTTCATTTCAATTTATAGAAAATACAAAATGAATTCGATCAAAATAAAACAAGAAACAAATTTTCATGCAAAGCTAAGGGAGCGTGCTGTGAATACGAAAATCTCGACTAACGTTGATGGATTATACTAAATCACCCAACAGGGATTATTTCTGTATTGAAAAACCACTAATTCAATACAACGGGCCCATTTTATGTCATTTTTTGCAGTAAAAAACAGAAATTGAATTCAGTTTGGACGGAGCACAGTAAGCAAAAGCATTTCTGTTTTTTTTTTTAAATACATAGTCCATCTGACTACAATGGACCGTCGATATCGAGCGATGTTGTACAGTAATTACTATATTGTACGGCATTCGCGAGTTGTGGACTACTAGAAAACAACTTTATGGTTTAACCTTGTGTCTTATCATTATTATTTCCGACTTCCGAATTATTTCCGACGTTTCCGATGTTAGATATTTAAGGCGATTAAATGTCAGATATAACTGTAAAAATAATTTTAAGTATGTTAATTAAAATGGTTCTTATTTAGTGCATTAATGGACATGTTCGTGTATATCTAAATAAACCTTTAAATAAGAGCACAGTAACAACGTCATTCATTATATCAATTACCTAATAATTAATTTTAAAAGTAAAAAAACTAGGAATAAAATTTTAATTCGAATCCTTTTAGAACATGCTCCAAACTTATCTTATCTTATACCTTTAAACGAGCAATTCTTGTATATATATATAATCTGAATCTCGGAAACAGCTCCAACAATTTTTATAAAATTTAGTATACAGGGGATTTCGGGGGCGATAAATCGATCTAGCTACGATTTATTTTCAGAAAATGTTGTTTTATTCGTGTTTACAATAATCAACTTTATCGATAATCAACTTTATGACTCTTCCCGACATCTATTGTCGAATAATAATACTATTTTTCATAATTGAGAGCAACTAACTGCTTTAAAGACACAATAACACTAAAGCTATTTCAGCAGATGGCGTTGTTAAGCCACCCGAAACCAATGAGTGTTTGGTTTAAGGTTAGACCAAGAAAATGAATTGTTTATTTATATTATTTGTGTCTTTTTAACTCACGTGCTCACTTAAAAATGCCTAAACGATCTTGGAATATTTCATCATTTTATCAATATGTAATTCGCATTTAAATATAATTTCTAAAAAACACAATTTATAAAAAAAAAATAAAAAAATCCCGAGCAAAGCTCGGTCATCGTCTAGTTTATTAGAATACAAACTTGAAAACATAATATTGTGAGGAATATTTGAAATTATTAATTCTACATAATTTACATACACACATTCGGTTTTACATTTTCGCGTCTGTCAAAACGCAAAGCCCACTACTCTGTATTTTGATTTCTTATTCGTGTTTCAGAGCTCAACATTATTTAAAAATATTAAAACTCATGTATCTGACGGCGTTAACGATATTTATGTTATATAGCACGTGCAATAGGAGTGACTCACACAAGCCAGGTGCGCCGGCCGTGTCGTTCCACTCGTAAACAACAGCTGCAACAGAAGTGACTCATAAGCCAGCTGCGCCGGCTAGTATAAAAAGGCGGAACGTGCCTTGAAATGAACACCACTTCGATAAAGCGGCACGACACGAGAACCCTCTCATCGTGGCCGCCGGTAACTACATTCCCGATCCTGCGGACAGAATGGAAAGCAGTCGACGTCGCCCAAAACACGTCATCTCGGATCCTCCCGATCCACTAACGGTGCTTCTAGGTACTTCAAGCACCGGTCACCGTTCTCGTCGAACCCGTCGCTTGCGACGAAGGGCTCGACGAGTAAATTAACTCCCAGACACAGCCCACTGAGTTTCTCGCCGGATCTTCTCAGTGGGTCGCGTTTCCGATCCGGTGGTAGATTCTGCGAAGCACGGCTCTTGCTAGGGTTCGTGTTAGCAACGTCATCAGGTTTGAGCCCCGTGAGCTCACCTACAAAAGTTAGGGTTACGCTGACATAGCCTCTCAAGGCTCTCAGATTAGGTAGGAAAAAAAAAAAAAAAATGAAATGAACATTCGTTCGACTGCGTTTGCCCGGTGCACTTACTATATCGTTGTTACGTTGTGTGATTCAGTGACTGTTGTACGTACTGGTTAAAGTTGGACAAGTGTTAAAGTGAATTGTCAAGTTAACATATTGTTGATTAAATTAGAAATCAAAGGTGACTTCGTTTTACTTGGTGTTCAACAAAATAATATCTACCCTCAAGCCAACATCAGAAGTGAGATCAGAACTCTACTCTCACTGGCGTGACGTGTTTGAACATGTTCGAAGTACAGCAAAAAAAAACATGATGCAGATCAGAATACTAGTAGTGGTACGCCACAAGAGCGTGAATGCAGCATACGTAAGTCGTGTAATAACGTCTCTGTTACCTCGATGGAAGATCTGAGCCACGAAGAAATCGTCACATCTTACGTTCTGGCTCATGTTGCCCAGTTTGACTGTCGACTTCATCACATGGCATTTACTAACGGAAATACAACACGTAACAAGCTATTGCAAGAAATTAAGGCAAGTGCAAATCTCAAGTGAAACTTCGATCGCAATAATGGATCTGTCATGACGAGTGGGTAGTTCCGACACGAATCGTTTTTAAGCCAATGACTACTGCTAGAGTTACATGGCACTAGTACAGTAAACCAGGACATGAGACTGTGAATTGTCGCTGAAATTTTAGAATCTACTCGATTCAATACCAATAACACTACACGTTCGATGACTTCGGGCTCCAGCAAGCAAGCAAACAAGAAAGCAAGCAAGTTTCCGTGGGGAAGAAAAATTGACACATCTGAAGTCGTCGTGACCTGTAAGATAAGACGTCCGGTGCGTTCGTGTCTGGCGATGCGGCGGTGTTCGGGTTCCGCTGGCGGATGCAGGTTTTTCCGGTGAAGTGCGTGCTTGTGCGTGCTTGACATGTGTTCGCGGTTGGCTTCCTCAGTGTGGGAGTAACATCGTGTAAGAGAGGTGGAACCCGTAAAATTGTAGTTTGCGTGGTGGCTGGTAAGATTTGTTGCGGTAAGAAGTTTGCATGGTGGTAAAATGTCTTGTGAGTCTGCACAGGTAGCCGGAGGTGAGACTTCCGCGGTCGCGGCCCACCCAGTCGGCGAGAACCGGGCAGATCGCCTCGACGGTACGGAGGCCGGCCGACGGGTCCGCCAAACGACGAGACCATGCCTCCAGCACGGACTGCCGATATTGGAGCCCCCGCGCTCCGGCTGCACTTGCGCTAGGGCGCGCCGCCTCGTAGGAGACTGTGAGGTATCATTGAATAACTCTGACTGCGATCGCGCGCTGCCGGCGTCGCAGCGCGGCGACGTTCTCGTGGGTAAGGACGTGGCACCAGACGGGTGCTCCGTATAGTGCCATCGACCGCACGGGTACCATCACCCTGCCTATTTCTGCCGTGAAGCAGTGGTGTATTTGGTAGGTTTGAAGGGTGGGGCAGCGGTTGTAACTATACTGAGACCTTAGAACTTCTATCTCAAGGTGTGTGGTGCGTTTACGCTGTGGATGTCTATGGTAACCACTTAACACAAGGTGGGCTGTGAGCTCGTCCACACATTAATACGAAGAGCATAATCAAACGAAATTAGATACGAAGTTTAAAGGGCCGTTTAAAGTAGTTGAAGTATTGGATGGTGTCGATTTAATTTTGACTCTCACACATTCGCTTAAGGCTCGAGCTGCTACTTACCTCGCAAAAATACAGCCTGGTAAGATATCCTGGCCTACTATTAAAGAGATGCTGACAAAATTATCTAATGATGCAAGACCACTTCGACCTGGTTATTAAATTTGAAATGGAAAGCAAAAAGGGACCTGCTGAAGCCGGTATCCGGCTATGGCAACTTATAAAGAAGATTCCCGACGCTAATGTGCCAGAACAAATAGCCATCGGATTTGTTATATCAATACTGTCGCAGTGTGATGAAAGAATCCGTCGGGAATTGAACTCTGTCGTTATTACCACAAAAAATCGTCTATTTCACACATTACGTGGCTTTACCCCAAAAGAAAAAACGAAGATCCTGATAAAGAACCAAAACGCTCTCGAAGTTTTTTTTCGTGGAAGCTGCCATTTCTGCGGAAAACCTGGGCATCGTGCCGAAGGGTGTTGCGACAGATACTGCTCTCAAACTTTTTTCGATATTCCAGCAAAACCTGAACAACCTCCTCATCCGTGGGCGCCCGGCTCTCGCCTGCAAGTCAGCTGTTACGTGTGCGGTGATGCGAGTCATGTAGCTTCTGGGTGTTCCATGTGCTACAAGAAGAAAAACGGACACTGCTCCAGGTGCTGTGGCAGGTGCAACCAGAGACGTCAACGTGTGTTCCAGAGCTTCAGTGTGTTACAGATAAGTGGTTTTGGCTTCCCCTTTATGTTCCATTCAGGGTCAGAATGTAGTCTTATAAAACAAAGTCATAGTAATTTATTCAACGGTAAGCGGTTTCATGAACAAGTCACTCTTTGATCTGAAAGTAACTTAGACCCAATCATGATGGTAAGAGCACTTAGGGGATATTCAACTCGCCCTTAATAGTGCACGTTGTCGAGTAACAGGGTTTACTCCAATAGAATAGACGTTTGCCGTTCAGGGTAGTTCACTTGAAATATCTTAAAGTTTCAACAGAGTGATAATCCCTCTAGATTAGATCTTGATTTAGCACGGTCGAAGACCGGCGAAAACATAATAAAAAAGGGCACAAACTGAAGCTTGGTTTAGTCGAGGCAAAGCTAATATCATAGACCACGTTTTAAGTTGCATCCGTTAATGTCAGGATGAACGAACACGTTTGTTGTTCACAGACATACCATAAGAATGCGCGCACGAGGACGAGCGCACGTCAGTATGGCCGTGACGGCGTTAACGATATTTATGTTATATAGCACGTGCAATAGGAGTGACTCACACAAGCCAGGTGCGCCGGCCGTGTCGTTCCACTCGTAAACAACAGCTGCAACAGAAGTGACTCATAAGCCAGCTGCGCCGGCTAGTATAAAAAGGCGGAACGTGCCTTGAAATGAACATTCGTTCGACTGCGTTTGCCCGGTGCACTTACTATATCGTTGTTACGTTGTGTGATTCAGTGACTGTTGTACGTACTGGTTAAAGTTGGACAAGTGTTAAAGTGAATTGTCAAGTTAACATATTGTTGATTAAATTAGAAATCAAAGGTGACTTCGTTTTACTTGGTGTTCAACAAAATAATATCTACCCTCAAGCCAACATATCTATTAATTTTAAAGTATTCTTCAAAAATTTTCACAAACGTAGTCCTTTCGATGTACAGTATTCACGAAATGTTAATAATAATTATCGATTATTCCCGTCAGTGATTACGAACAGTTTCATAAACAGGCTCAACTGAAATTTACCAGTATTATTTATTACCTTAGCAGTCAAAACATAAAAATATAACAAAATAAGAGTTATTAATAAAAAGTTAACAAGATTAATAAACAAGAGTGCAAATTTTAAGTAAAAAGCTTAATTTCTAGTCACCGCGGAACATTATAAAGTTTTCGTTAATCAACCAAGACACAACAAGAGAACAATTAAAATGAGCTAATCACCATCATCATTAATGTAACTTGACTTACGGCTTATCTTTTCTGTACAATGTTTTGGAATCATTAAGTAAGCTGCGAAGTAAATAAGCTATTATAATTGGTGGTAGGACCTTTTGTGAGTCCGCGCGGGTAGGTACCACCGCCCTGCCTATTTCTGCCGTGAAGCAGTAATGCGTTTCGGTTTGAAGGGTAAGGCAGTAGTTGTAACTATACTGAGATCTTAGAACTTATATCTCAAGGTGGGTGGCGCATTTACGTTGTAAATGTCTATGGGCTCCAGTTACCACTTAACACCAGGTGGGCTGTGACCTCGTCCAACCATCAAGCAATAATAATAATAATAATAATAATAAATTGTAACTGGTACATAAATCAGCTGTCATATACAGCAGGAACAGCTGTTATACTATACAGTGGAGACTTGGACCTATTGTCTCAAGTTCAGTCTTTTTTTTATTGCTTAGATAGGTCCACGAGCTCACGGCCCACCTGGTATTAAGTGGTTACTGGAGCCCATAGACATCTACAACACACATGCGCCACCCACCTTGAGATATAAGTTCTAAGCTCTCAGTATAGTTACAACGGCTGCTTACCACCCTTCAAACCGAAACGCATTACTGCTTCACGGCAGAACTAGGCAGGGTGGTGGTACCTACCCGTGCGGACTCACAAGAGGTCCTACCACCAGTAAGTACGCAAATTATAATTTTACGGGTTTGGTTTTTCTTACACGATGTTATTCCTTCACCGTGGAAGTCAATCGTAAACATTTGTTAAGTACGTATTTCATTAGAAAAATTGGTCCCGCCTGCGGAATTCGAACACCGGTGCATCGCTAGATACGAATTCAAGCACCGGACGTCTTATCCTTTAGGCCACGACGACTTCAAAACTTCAAACTGTCACTGTATTGTGATATCTATGGGTTCCGGCATTTTTCGACGGCGGTGATTAAAAAATAGAAATAATATTAATAGTATTACATGGTAAAAGTGCTTAGAAAATGTATCAAAGTACTTTACTTACTTCTATTCAACGTATATAGATGTTAAGGGAAACGACAACAGGAATTATTGAAACAAAAAACGTGTTACAAATTGTGAATTCTAGAATAGTTATTGCCCCATTACGCTGATTAAGTACGATGCTTCGCGTAAAATGGCGCAAATTGAACATATAAATAACACAAAAGTATCGTCATACGATGCAATTTAAATAATACTAGACGTCCCGCAGCAGTCGAAATTCGACTATAATTAATTGGAATTGTAAGTTTGTACACTATTATGATTGTATTTTATACTTCTATAATCACAAATTTCGCCAAGACTACAATATAAAACATATTAACAAAGGCAAACAATATCTAATCTATTCTCAATTTGACAACAGACGTCATGAACAAAAGTTTGACAATAAATAGTATGCATGCGTGAGTGCGTCAAATACATGGTATGTAGTGTGTGTAATGTTTTCTTTATTGATTTAATGTGTCTTTCATGTATTATTTAAAAAAAATATTAGCATTGTGCACTTCTTCTCTATATTCTCTATATGTGTGGAAAATTTCATAATCCTCCGTCCGCACAATTTTCGTAAAAGGGATACAAAGTTTTTGCTTCACGTATTAATATATAGATTTACAAATTACGAGCATCCGACGCACCCTTGCATTCTCAAGCCATACTACATATGTACATACCATTGCTTTTTAGCCCAATTGAAGTTTTTGCATTGTAGTGTGTATATGTTCCGAAAATTTCTGTCGATGACTTTGAAACATTCGTACTTTAACGGATGTGACGTCGAGTGTATTCGTTTCACGTTTCGAATCATGTGACATTCTAAACTTGTAGCCTCTTAACAACTTTGAAAAACTCTTTTATCTATACATATAAATAAAATTGGAGTGTCTGTTTGTAATATTGAAACAATCGCTTTTTACTACATGCATATGAATATATATACGGTACATACACCAAAATAACATTTATTACAAATTTTGTCTATCTGTCTGTCTGTTTGTTCCGGCTAATCTCTGGAACGGGAGGACCGATTTTGACGGGACTGACAGGTAGCTGATGATATTTTTTTTCCACAGGAGAAAATCGCCGGATCCCCACCCGCACGGCAGGAGGGGTATGTGGGAGTCGAACCTCACTAAAAACTCCTGCCGTTCACAGTCGGCGCCCTACCCCGGACCGGGAGGGTACCCAGTCGGAGCTATTGAGACGGCGGGACAAGGTTTACGCAGAGCACATTACATCTATCCCGCCGTCCCCCAGACGCCGGACCGGCGGCCGCCAGCAACATGACCGCCGGTTCCCTCGGTCGAAGGGCCAAGAGCCCGATTGATAGCGCCGCGCTACACCTTCCCCCGGAGCGGTCGGGGGAACGTGACCTACCAAGCCGCCCCACACCTGGGTTCCTCCCCGCACAAAGCGGGTGGAGCCCGAAGCCCTTAGGGGGCCGGGTTACGGACGGGACCCCGGTCGCGACCTCCTGCTCGGCGGCGGCGGGTTTCTGCGTAGTGAGGAGAGCTTTGCCTCACTCGCCCCGCACATCTTAAATCTTTTTTCCATCCTACCTTTTTTCTTTCGTAATTACGCATTTTGACTAAAGCAATCACGCATTCTCGTTTGAAAGGATATTTATACCATTTATACCGTATCCATGTACTTTATGATATCCATAGATACGATTAGTAATAATGCTGACAAGTTGACGGCTCATCTAGAATTGGCTATTGTACCCACAGCCGAATGACACCTACTTATCTCCTACCGCTTTGATTTATTAGAAAAATATTTTTCTTCCTCCGCAATTTCAACCCCGGAACACTTTCATCGCATTATTGGTCGGGAGTACATCGGGTATTTTAATTAATAAAGTAAAACAGACCACAGAAGCCAACAGTCTACTATTAATCTATTTAACTCAAATATATTTAAGAACATATAGACAGGCGGAATATAAAAATGTATAAGTATGTATGTAATTTTTCGTCATTTACAACTGAACCATGAAAATTTTTATTGAAAGAGGCCCATAATTTCACTAGAAAGTTGGCTAAATATCGTGTTGTTGCATCTGTGCAGTTGCGGAACGTGAGGGGTCGATGTTAATTTTGGCGATGCGCCAAATAGAATTTCCGTAATCATTGTCCATGTTCCGTCCAAATGCTTGTTGTTTACGTGGTATATAACGTTGGAGAATCGGGCGCTCGGCTATGCAGTTTTCGTAAAGTTCGCGAACAGAAAATGTAAGCAAAAAACCTCTTTCTGCCTTACGTATTAAAATGCAATCCAGAATAAGTTTAGTAGTGAGCGTGCGTGACAAGTTATAAGCTAATAGGCATAAGCCGCCGTTCCACCAGCATAACGTTTGGAATAAATTAAAGAAATATATTGGAATCAGGAGTCTATCTTATAAGATAGACTTATAACCATTATAATGGTTTATTTTAGTTTTTAGATCTAATTTGGCTTTTGCTTGTGAAGGCAAACGAATTAAGGACCTACCGATAAGTAAATGGTTACCGTCATTCATAGATATGAGAGCTGTAACAAACGGCTTTTGGCGTGAATTTTCGACAGCCCCAAAAACCCAATTTCGCTGCTGAATTCTTTAAGCGATAAATAAATCTCTATAGTTCGATATAATTATATCTGTTCACCGACTCACGAAGATGGAGTTTCCCGGTGGGGACTATTAAATTAAGGAAACGTATTTCGGCCTAAATACGTTCATCTGTGAATACGCTTCTACCTCTAATGTAATCATTTGAATACACGAAGTACACAATTGACGTTACGTATTATTTTAACACAAGGAAACTAACTCCGACTAAAAAATAACATTTAAAAAAATTCGTTAAAAAATACAAAAAAAAGGCTGTTACTTTTTTTTTATTGCCCTTGTAGGGAAACGAGCATACGGACCACTTGATGGTGAGTGGTTACCGTCGCCCATGGACTTCAGCAATACCAGGGGTAGAGCCAAGCCGCTGCCTACCGCTTAATACTCTCCACAAGCCTCGTTTGAAGAAGGACATATCATAGCGCTCGGGAAACACCGTGGAGGGGAGCTCATTCCATAGCCGGATGGTACGTAGCAAAAAAGACCTCTGGAAACGTACTGTCGATGAACGCAGCGGTTCCAGATAATATGGATGAATTCTGCTCCGATGGCGGGAGGTGCAATGATAAAAAGGAGATGAGGGGATCATCTCAAACAATTCTTCAGAGCACTCCCCATGGAACATACGGTACAAAATATAGAGGGAACCGAAGTCCCTCCGCAGACCCAGAGGTTCCAAGCGATCCGTGAGTTAAACTTAGACTGTTATAACTATTAGGTGGTATTTTTAATTAATTTAATCTCGCGTTTTTTCGGTCATTATTTCGTTTTCAATACTGTACAGTTGTCGTGGCCACGGATGTACCAGTTTTTATTGTATCTACGATTCACGAAAACCGAACAACACACTGGATAGTATTAAGCTAAATAAACCTAAAGGCGACCAATAGCATCATCCAAAACCTTTTTGCGAGGTTATCTGGCGCTATATCCATTCAATTTGCACACGTGACACATGATGGCTCCGATAGCGTTTAGCAAATGCCACGCCATTTCTTTTATTTGACGTTCCCCGCACCTCTGTGGGGCAGGCGCCAATCTCTGCGTAATTGTACTGAATTGAACTGTCAGATACTGAACGACAGGAGTCGAAAATATAATTCTATCTATATACGTGAAGCAAAAACTTTGTATCCCTTTTCACGAAAATTGCGCGGACGGAGGAGTATCAAATTTCCCACACTTATAGAGAATATAGAGAAGGAGTGCAGAATGTTAATATATTTTTTAATTATACATAAAACTTCATTAAATCAATAAAGAAAACATTACACACACTACTATGCATTTGACACAACACATACATATACACACACATATACTCTGCGTTTATTGTCAAACTTTTGTTATTGTTGAAAGTCTGTGGTCAAAATTGAGAATAGATTAATATTGTTTGTCTTTAATACTATTTATCTATAGTGTAGTTTTGACGAAATATGTGATTATATTAAAGAAGTCTAATAGTGTTTGACAATATAACTATAATAATGTTTATAAATAAAATTTAAATTAATTATAGTCGAATTTCGACTACCGCGGGACCACTAGTAGGTACATATAAATTCCCTGATCCGGTTGATTTATTCATCAAAGTACAGGCAAAAATTCTATATCTGTGGCGTTGAAAGGCACAATTAAATGATTTCTGGTTTAATATTTCAAAAAGGAAGTTAAATTAAGAAAATAAATGTTTAATGGAAGATCTTATTCGTATATGATATTCGCTCTCGAATATAATTAATATAATATAATTTACCTATAATAATTTTGGAGAAATCCACTAAGGAAACATCTCTCACTCCGAGTGGGTGTTATTGCTCGATAGACCTATGGTCTCTATGTTCTTTTTCGGAATTTATGTATATTCAAACCTACATTGAAATTATCGTTAGCGCCTTTTAGGTTTCTGTAAATTTCTTTTGTATTATGGAGCTATACCCAAGTACTTTTTGATGTAATTGATAATAGGTATTATTAAAACACACAAGTTCATTACATATATAATAGCAATAAGGTGATCAAAAGGCCAATGCCCATTTTCTATGGGCGTTTGGGCCCCTAAAAAAAGTTGTCGCGCAATGATGGTTTTAACTTAATTTGATAGACAAAGAAATATCGTTTCATATTCAGAAAACGATTTTTATATTCTCACCCAGGTTTAAGAGAAATCTGTTTTTTTCTGCAGCCAAAATTAAGTTGTTAATTGTTTTCTTCGAAATCAATAATCGCTCTCATCATTATTTACAGTATGAAATAAGTTAATTGTGGTTAACGTTGCTAGAAATAAGCCCTTACGTACATTTTATTATTATTATATCATAATAATAAAAATAAAATTAAATGAAAATCCGGAAGCCGGCAACGATATTGTTGTTGTTGTTTTTAAATTCGCCAATAATTAGGCAAAGAGCGTAGCCTATACAGCCTAGTCTGTCGTAGTTATATTTTTTTAATGTCAATAAAAAGCCGATGTATCTCTTTTTATTGCTTTTTGGGAGTTTTGACGCCAACTCGATGAATAGCACATTGAGTGAGCGTGAATTTCCGCAGATCTTTTATCTTGAAAAAAAAAAAACAGTCACTGCTATGTTAGCCACAGTTTTATTCCAATGCCTCAATAATCGTGAACAACGATTATTGACGTTTAATACACAAAACAACACCCAATTTATATATTATACATCACAATAAACTATTAGAAAAACATTAAAATAAAACTTCAAGTGACTCGGGTTGCTGCCAAAACTCTCTGATCATATATAATAAGAATAGAGTAATGGTAGGCCATTGAGATTTTTACTAATGGAATCATTAATATCTAAAAATATTAAATAATTCATGTTTTTAAGTAATAATTATTATTTCAATACATAAATATTGAATTGAACAACAATAAACTAAAAAGTCTGTGAATTATAACCATTAGCAATTTTTTTAATTTGTTGTTCAAGTCACAGACAACTCTTTCGTTTGTCAGCATATAAGTTTACTATAAGGCTGTATGGGCTAATTTTCCCTTTGTCTATTGGCGAATTTAAAAACTATGGCACTCAGTTTTGGGATGTTATCAAATAAGTAATTTATTTTTTTGTAAAACAATGCCAGGGTGAAAGAAATGTTGATACATAAACTAAACAACATGAAAAAATAAGGCATAGTTTTTCAAGTACAAATAGTTTTGTCATGAAGTTGGCCCACTTTTGGGCATTGTCCTTTGAATGGGGAAACATATTCCTTAGTTTTTTTTGTTTTTTTTCATTGCTTAGATGGGTTGACGAGCTCACACCCACCTGGTGTTAAGTGGTTACTGGAGCCCATAGATATCTACAACGTAAATGCGCCATCCACCTTGAGATATAAGTTCTAAGGTCTCAAGTATAGCTACAACGGCTGCCCTACCCTTCTCACGGCAGAAATAGGCAGGGCGGTGGTACCTACCCGCGCGGACTCACAAGAGGTCCTACCACCAGTACAAATATTACAGGTATTAGAGTACTAATTTTCGTTAAAGTAAATAACTAGATACATGTCTCACAAAATTTCAGACTCAATCTTCGTCTGGGGGAACAAAGTATAATGTTCGAAAGGGAAAAAGAAGAGAGCTTACTTCGATACTCAAAGATGACGGTGTAGAGATTTCCTAGATGACAGATACCACTGCGACTCTATATGTTGCTATATTCTCTAGTGCAGACATACATATATTATGTTGTGTGAACTGTAAAGCCTCTGACAATAACTAATTTACACAAATTTTTACTAACTTTTCACTAATTTACACAGCCAAGACACAACCTAAAAATACTACATAACCATAAATATAAAAACCACTACCATTACAATACAATTAGACGTTTTTATGTTTAATTTCGAACTCCAAATTGTCATTTTGTGTGTCATTGGCTTTTTTGATGGAAGAATTGCTGGCGATCCAGAGGTCTTTCCGGCTTCGCCAGGACAGGTGAGAGAGTAGTCAAAAACAATAGAATTTGCCAACAGCTGACCAAGCGCCTCTAAATAAAAGTTAGCAGCTCGAGGCCAGCTGTGAATACATTTGTCACCGGATCGGAATCCTCAGTTTCAATACCCACTGAGAAGATCCGGCGAAAAACTAAGTGAGCTGATGCTATGGGCTAGGTTTCGCGTGGATCTCTTTGACGATTTCGACGAATACGATGACATGTGCTTTGGACAGTTTCGTTAACAGTAGCTTTCAGAAGCACTGACAATGGACTAGGTGGATCCGTTTGAACGCGTCTAAGGCGTCGACGGCACCTGGCTTGGAAATTTGGGTTTGAATTTGATGACTACAATGGATATTAAATAAACTAATCCTTTTTTTTTTAATGCTTAGATGGTTGGACGAGCTCACAGCCTACCTGGGGTTAAGTGGTTACTGGAGCCCAAACACATCTACAACGTAAATGCGCCACCCACCTTGAGATATAAGTTCTAAGGTCTCAAGTATAGTTACAACGGCTGCCCCACCCTTCAAACCGAAACGCATTACTGCTTCACGACAGAAATAGGCAGGGTGGTGGTACCTATCCGCGTGGACTCACAAGAGGTTCTACCACCAGTAACCATTTATATATCCAATATGAGATTGCGATAGTGAAGCGCTTAATGAGGATTATTTCCCGTATTTTCAGATAATAAGGTGTCTGGCCGCACACGACCGATTTCCCTATTATATTCGTTATAATTTTGTATACTAATTATCTCATTAATTTAATTAGCAACTCAACACTTTTGCAACGAAAGTATGCATAGTATTTAAGGAAGCACTTTTTTTTTAAATCCAGAGATTCCCTTGTTCTATGTAATTATTTGTAGTGCAGAATACTTTTATCCTATGTTATATGCGAAATAATATCAAAACATTTCAATAAATAATTTAAAGATAACATATCATGTAAGTATCGGTTTCACCAGATATCGAACCACATTATTAGTCTTGTTATGTTTACAGACCGAAGACCTAATATACCTTCTACCTTCACGCCTAGAAAATCATCTAAATATCTTATACTTCTTTAGTCCATACTAGCTAAACACACCTTTTTCATGCTTCTACTCATGCTGTAGACTCCGGCACAGTAGTGACCTCTTTTAAAATTAACTTCGTTTGTAAGCCAACAAAATTCATCTACGATTTATTCTTCATGGTGGCATCAATTTGAGGTGATACCGCCATCCCCGACATGATCACAATTTCAAAACCAAAATAACATTACCAACCAAACGGTCCAAAAAAAATCTTTTTGTGTTATCAATTTCAATTACCTACATAGAAATCTGTACAATTTTATAAATATTGTTTATGAATATTTTACAGAATAAGGAATGTAACATCGCTATATTATATGAACTGATACCGCTTATATCGGTTCGGTAACAATGGAAAATTAACCGAGATTCAAATACCCTGAAGCAGCTTAAATAAAAGCTCATCTCATTCCGAACGATAATATCAGATCATTTTATAATGCGATTAATATCTTAATAGGTATTCGGGATTACCTCAATTTTTAATTGAACAATTCGTTTTCTACCGAAATTTCGCTGTGACAATTTTTTGGGAATTACGATACTCATTTGTTTTTATGATTGTTCTAGACCTGAGATTTTCCCATGAATAGCGTCTGCACAAAGATTTATCTCTGTCAGTTAAGCAAATGCGTAGAAGACAACGAAGAAGCAAATTAACAATACACAAAAGAAATATTCTATTTTTTTTCTTTTTTTCTTTATTACAATCTATTTAAGAAACTATTTTAATATCACCAACATATATTTAAAGATGACTATTTTATTGCGTCGAATTACTTGAAAGTATTTTTTTGAACAATAGTTTAGAGAACAAATGTTCACGATTGACTTCCACGGTGAAGGAATAACAGCGTGTAATAAAAATGAAACCCGCAAAATTATGATTTGCGTAATTACTAGTGGTAGGACCTCTTGTGAGTCCGCGCGGGTGGGTACCACCATCCTGCCTATTTCTGCCGTGAAGCAGTAATGCGTTTCGGTTTGAAAGGTGGGGCAGCCGCTGTAACTATACTTGAGACCTTAGAACTTATTCTCAAGGTGGGTGGCGCATTTACGTTGTGGATGTCTATGGGCTCCAGTAACCACTTAACACCAGATGGGCTGTGAGCTCGTCGACCCATCTAAGCAAAAACAAGAAAGAACAAAAAAAACGATTAAACAATAGTTGAAACTACCAAAAAAATTTACAGATGATTTATGCAAATCAATGAGAATACGCACCAAAAATATTCCCCAATCCATCGGAGCATTAAGTGGAAACCGGCATTATTGTTCGCTTCGCCAAACCTCTCGACGAGATCACTTTGATATGATCGTCAAATATTGAATAAAGACATGCGGCTGTGACGTCACTCGCGCCTTCGTCTCGGAAAGTTCGAAACTTCTGTCACGTAACGTCAGACTTTCTTAAATCAATAGTACGTGTTAAATCACACTTTATTTTAATCCATTAAAAATGTAACTTATCTATAAGTTACATTTTTAAATGAATTGCTGTTCGTTAGTCTCGCTAAAACTCGAGAACGGCTGGACCGATTTGGCTAATTTTAGTCTTGAATTATTCGTGGAAGTCCAGAGAAGGTTTAAAAGGTAGATAAATATGAAAATTCTTTTTGTTTGTTTTAAGTTTATTTTATACATAAGTTTAGGTCTTTTATTTATCGATTGAGGCACTACGAAGTCTGCCGGGTCAGCTAGTTTTAAATATTTTTCATGCTGTAAGTTATTTTTAATATACATAAATCCGTAACGTAATTAAACAGCTGTTCAGCGCATCATTTTTCTATAGCATATATACACAAGTACAAACTATAAATCGCTTGCCCTGACTTACTGATTTACTAAGACCCAGGTCAAACTGGACTTATAAAATTGTACAAATTACTTGAGCTGATTTAGTGATTCACCAAGACCCAGCTCGAACTAGATCTATAAACTTGACGGAGTATAGCTATAGTTACTAAGAAAGGTATATTCATAATTCAACCCTAAAATGGGAAGAAACAAGTAAGACATTTACATGCAAAATCTTATTCCCTTGGTCATAAGGTGGAAAAGTTGAATGGATAAAACTTATTCCTTCGTCGCATTAACATGAAATTCTATAATACTTGTTAAAACAGAGATGTAACCAGTATACGTGTATCACAGAATGTCAATTTCAACTTTTACAGAAGTTAAATTACAGAATAAATTTACAGAAGTTAAAAAGGTGATACTTGGAACATGCAGAGCAAACGTGCGCGCAAGTCCGCGGGGCGTGGGTTGCTGACGGGGGTATAGGGAGACCCAGTGAAACGGTGCCTGCCGCCGCCCGCCGGTCAGTAGGGGACCTGAACCTGGGTGTCACAACTAAACTCCGCCCCAGGAAGCTGTCCCGCCAACCGGTGCAAAATCCTGTCATGCGGTCGTCGTGCCGGAGTCGGAGACCGGAGTGGGTCCCGGCGATCGTATGCAGGGTGGACTGGGGGCCCTTCCATGCCCTGCGTCAGCTTCTCGCGCAACCCCGGATCGAGTGTTCATTGTGCCCTGCGCTTTATTCAGGTATTGCCTTGATCTCACCTCTAGCATCCTATCTCTCCAAATCCTTACTCTCCAACTAAAATTATCATGAAAGTCGACAAAAGAAAAAGAGTTTTTTCGGCGGATCCCCATTCCACGTTTAATGTGGATTTCAGCAATGTCAGGGGCCTACACAGTAACCTTGACGCCGTACATCACCACCTTGAGACGGCGCAGCCTGCCCTCTTTTTCCTGACTGAGACGCAGATATCTGCCCCGGACGATACGTCGTACCTCGGATACCCCGGCTACGCATTGGAGCACACCTTCCTGCGTAAAGCCGGGGTGTGCGTGTTTATCCGGGAGGATGTCTGCTGTCGTCGGCTTCGGGGCCTCGAGCAACGGGACCTGTCCCTCTTGTGGCTACGCGTGGACTATGGGGGCTGTACCAGAGTCTACGCTTGCCTGTACAGGTCTCACAGCAGTGATGCGGGGTCAGCTCTGTTTGAGCATGTACAAGAGGGGACTGACCGCGTGCTTGAGCAGTACCCATCTGCGGAGGTGGTGGTCCTTGGTGACTTTAACGCTCATCACCAGGAGTGGTTGGGGTCCAGAACCACTGACCTCCCGGGTCGGGCTGCCTACGATTTCGCCTTGTCCTACGGCCTCTCACAACTGGTGACACAGCCCACCCGTGTCCCAGACATTGAGGGGCACGAGCCTTCTTTGTTGGACCTTCTGCTGACCACTCACCCAGCTGGATACAGTGTGGTGGTCGACGCTCCACTTGGATCGTCTGATCACTGCCTTATCCGTGCTGCCATACCACTCTCTCGTCCTAGTCGTCGAACGACGACCGGGTTTCGAAGAGTTTGGCGGTACAGGTCAGCAGACTGGGATGGATTGCGTGAATTTTACGCATCCTACCCATGGGGGCGGCTCTGCTTTTCCTCCGATGATCCTGACGTCTGTGCGGACCGACTTAAAGACGTGGTGCTTCAGGGAATGGAATTATTCATTCCTTCTTCTGAGGTGCCCGTTGGGGGTCGCAGCAAACCCTGGTATAATAAAGCCAGTAGGGATGCTGCACGCCTCAAGCGGTCTGCATACGTCGCATTTAATGTTGCTAGGAGATGCCGGGATCCTGATATCTCGGAGAAAAGGCGGAAATTTAACGCCGCCTCTAGGTCCTATAAGAGGGCTATTGCCAAGGCGAAGTCGGAGCACGTTGCCAGAATTGGCGAGCGACTGAATAGCTATCCCTCTGGGAGCCGTGCTTTCTGGTCGCTAGCTAAGGCTGCAGAAGGTAACTTCTGCAGGTCTAGCCTTCCACCACTGCGTAAGTCCAATGACAGTCTGGCTCATAGTGCGAAGGAGAAGGCTGACCTTCTGGTCAAGCTCTTTGCTTCATGCTCGACTTTGGATGACGGAGGAGCCACGCCGCCCAACATCTCCCGGTGTGACAGCTCCATGCCTGAGATTCGCATCACACAGCGTGCGGTCAGGCAGGAGCTTCGGCTTCTTGATGTTCATAGGTCGAGTGGGCCAGATTGCATCCCCGCAGTGGTTCTAAAAACATGCGCCCCTGAATTGACACCCGCGCTAACGCGTCTATATCGCCTCTCGTACAATACCAACAGGGTTCCGTCTTCATGGAAGACTGCTCATGTCCACCCTATCCCCAAGAAGGGTGACCGGTCGGACCCCTCGAATTACAGACCTATCGCGATAACTTCCTTGCTTTCCAAGGTGATGGAGCGAATCATTAACATCCAACTTCTTAAGTATCTTGAGGATCGCCAGCTGATCAGTGACCGGCAGTACGGTTTCCGTCATGGTCGCTCAGCTGGCGATCTTCTTGTATACCTCACACATAAATGGGCTGAAGCCTTGGAAAGCAAGGGCGAGGCTCTCGTTGTGAGCCTTGACATCGCGAAGGCCTTCGACAGGGTCTGGCATAGGGCACTTCTATCGAAGCTTCCAGCATACGGGATCCCTGAGGGACTCTGCAAGTGGATCGCTAGCTTTTTGGATGGGCGGAGCATCGCAGTTGTCGTCGACGGCTGCTGCTCCGATACCATGACCATCAACGCTGGTGTTCCACAAGGTTCGGTGCTCTCCCCCACGCTTTTCATACTGCATATCAATGACATGCTATCTATTGATGGCATGCATTGCTATGCGGATGACAGCACGGGGGATGCGCGATATATCGGCCATCAGAGTCTCTCTCGAAGCGTTGTACACGAGAGGCGATTAAAACTTGTGTCTGAAGTGGAGAACTCTCTGGGGCGGGTCTCCAAGTGGGGTGAACTGAATTCAGTTCAGTTCAACCCATTGAAGACACAGGTTTGCGCGTTCACTGCGAAGAAGGACCCTTTTGTCATGGCGCCGGAATTTCAAGGAGTATCCCTGCAGCTTTCCGCGAGTATCGGGATTCTGGGGGTCGATATTTCGAGCGATGTCCAGTTTCGGAGTCATTTGGAAGGTAAAGCCAAATTGGCCTCTAAAATGTTGGGAGTTCTCAACAGAGCGAAGCGGTATTTCACGCCTGGACAGAGACTTGCGCTTTATAAAGCGCAGGTCCGACCTCGCGTGGAGTACTGCTCTCACCTCTGGGCCGGGGCTCCCAAATACCAGCTACTTCCATTTGACTCCATACAGAAACGGGCTGTTCGGATGGTCGATAGTCCTGCTCTCGCGGATCGCTTGGAACCTCTGGGTCTACGGAGGGACTTCGGTTCTCTCTGTGTTTTATACCGCATGGTCCATGGGGAATGCTCTGAGGAATTATTCGAGATGATTCCCTCATCTCCTTTTTATCATCGCACCTCCCGCCATCGGAGCAAAGTTCATCCATATTATCTGGAACCGCTGCGTTCATCGACAGTGCGTTTCCAAAGATCTTTTTTGCCACGTACCATCCGGCTTTGGAATGAACTCCCCTCCACGGTGTTTTCCGAGCGCTATGACATGTCCTTCTTCAAACGAGGCTTGCGGAGAGTTCTTTATGGTAGGCAGCGGCTTGGCTCTGCCCCTGGCATTGCTGACGTCCATGAGCGACGGTGACCACTCACCATCAGGTGGGCCGTATGCTCGTCTGCCTACAAAGGCAATAAAAAAAAAAAAAAAAAAAAAAAAAATGCAGCAGTAAAGTTTGTGACCAAAATAAAGTGTAGTTTCTTCCATCAATACTTGATTTCCTCAATAGCGCTCTACTCATATATAGTATAAATTATTTTTTGTTCATAACTTATGCGTTCTTACATTAGTTTTCCAATTGACTTGAAACCGCACAGCTGCCTTTGGCCTTTTAAGGAAGGTTTTTGTCAAAGTACTAGAGGCTCAAAGGTGTCAGCCTAGAATTGTACGAACCGATCTCTTCTCGTAGGTGCCGTAAAGCCGACCAAGGGATTTTCCAAAGAATAGGCAGTTGTATTCTCGGAGTATTATACATTAGTATATCATTTACTGCTGGTAAGAACTACAGTAAGCCTGTACTAGTAGGAGTCATCATCTTACCTCTTTCTGCAGCGAGACGGTCGTTTTGACTTAAAAAATAGGACAGTCCTAATATAAATCAAGGGTGGCAACATTCACGTTGAGATGCTAATGGGCTCCACATGTCTCCACTGGTAAGTGTAGCCTGTTTCGTCCACCAATGCCATAGATAAAAAAGAATAGACTCAACAAATGGATGTATTTGACAATATTAGCGATGCTCACAAAGAAGCATATCAGATTGTGTTCATTATTTCTAATAACGGCTCGTGTTAGCAGGAATGACAGTAAACGGTAAAAAATTGAAACTTGTTCAAATGTTTATCTGTAAAAGAAAGCTTTCAAAAACTAATACAGATAATGCACAAGAACTTAGAGCGTTGTCTTATTTTTTCCCTGCCTACTCGCTGGTAACCTAAGGGGCTATTTCAGCTACGCCCAGACGGGTATGTGAACTCTCGGACTCAACCTTAGAAAATTTGCAATAGTCTTTCATGCTTCGAAAATACGCCTTAGAACCTAAAGCCCATATAAAAATAAGGCTTCACATTATCAGTAAGCACTCTACTGAAATTTTACTGTTAATTGACTCCTGCAGTGATAACAACACAACAAAGAAAACCAATTTAAACTTCTAATAATATTACTTACGTTTTGTTTGTTCATTAATACGATCCTATGAAATGTTCAGTTATCTCGGTCTGTTTGCCCTACAAATGCGACTATTAAAATTAGGTACGTAATTTATATTCTACACCATACTAAGTTAAATAGCTCGTCATCCAATTTTACTTTATCAGAAACATTGTATGTGAACCTGAATACCAATTTTATTAAACAAAAAAACCTGTGGCAAAGACCTAAAATAGATTATGTAATTCTATAATGTTTCATTGTTCTCTACCGATTCTGATTATCATAAAGATTTAAGACTAACATCAAGAGCTGTAAGCATAGATAATACACATAAATTAGTTATAGATAGGCAACTCAAGCACTCAACAAAAATGTTTACGGGCGTCGGCCACTAGATGGCTTCGTAACGATTAGTTTCTCATTGGTCCTGTAGATGGCAGTAACATATTATCTATCCTATATTTTATTTTTAATGAAGGATTTGGAAATTTTCAAAAACCACAATTTGCGAAAATTTTATCCATTTATCTATAACAAATAAAGATTTGTATGATTTTTTAATTTTCTGTGTTTAGTTATACAATAATGAAATGCCTTACTGTAACAGGATATAAGTTTAGGGGCATCCGATACAAGATGTCGATAGTTTCCATACAAATAATATTTGTCTTAAAGTATCCCCGTTTCAGAGCGCTGATTGTAAGGTGCAATTTTCTTGACGTATGCTTTCGTGCCCTCTTAAAATCATCAGGTAAATCTATGTTAACAAATAACTTTCGTCGTAAGATACAGTTATATAAGAACACTAGCGACCCGCCCTCGCTTCGCTTCGGAAATATTAAAACACACATGAAACCAAAAATAAAAAATAAAAAAATAATTAAAAAAAGTAGCCTATGTTCATTAGGGACAATGTCGACTTCTAATGGAAAAAGAATTTTTCAAATCGGTCCAGTAGTTTCGGAGCCTATTCGAAACAAACAAACAAACAAATCTTTCCTCTTTATAATATTAGTATAGATATAGATATAGATTATTCAACCGCAAAATTCGTAAAATTAAATAATAGTGGTTTATTTAATAAAATTAGTGGTAGTAGGACTTCTTTTGAGTCCGCGCGGGTAGGTACCACCACCCTGCATATTTCTGCCGTGAAGCAGTAATGCGTAAATACTTGAGACCTTAGAACTTATATCTCAAGGTGTGTGGTGCATTTACCTTGTAGATGTCTATGGGCTCCAGTAACCACTTAACACCAGGTGGGATGTGAGCTCATCCACCCATCTAAGCAATAAAAAAAAATACAGTACATATTTATTGTACCAAACGAACATAGTTTCGAAAATATAACACAGGTACACAAATAGCTTTTATTGCTTCGAGCGCAAACAAAACATTATTTTTTCCGCAAATAACTCTCGCCAGGAAACGTTTCCATATTTTCGCAGTCCCTATTGCATAAACCAAAGATATATTCTATTGGTTCCGTTCGATCGGAATAAGTTGGGTATCGTAAGTCAGCGACCGATGTGCGCCCAAAATCTAATTCAATACAATGGATGCGCACAGCGGGGTCGCGCGATCCACCCGCCGCAATTAGTCTCCTCCACTTAACTGTTCAAATATTTCTTCAGCAACAACCAATAAACAAAGTAAACGACGAATCGTTTTGTTTGCCTGCGCCCTGATTGATTTCGTATCAATGTTGTTTCGTGTTTTTTATTGCTTGTTTACCGAGGGAAATAGAAAAAAATCTAGTTAGTTGTACTGGGCGCATTTTTTTTTTGTTTTTTTTTTTATTGCTTAGATTGGTGGACGAGCTCACAGCCCACCTGGTGTTAAGTGGTTACTGGAGCCCATAGACATCTACAACGTAAATGCGCCACCCACCTTGAGATATAAGTTCAAAGGTCTCAGTATAGTTACAACGGCTACCCCACCCTTCAAACCGAAACGCATTACTGCTTCACGGCAGAAATAGGCAGGGCGGTGGTACCTACCCGTGCGGACTCACAATAGGTCCTACCACCAGTGATTACGCAAATTATAATTTTGCGGGTTTGATTTTTATTACACGATGTTATTCCTTCACCGCATTTTTTGTTTTAGTTCCATAGAGACAAATGATTAGATGTTGTGGCGGGTAGCCATCATACAACGCAAGATAATTGACAGATGCCTGAATCTCGCTTACGACATTTTCAAGATAAGCTCGCATATATACAAGTTCCGAACAACAGCATTTGGACCGTCGGTCTATCGAGCAAATAACACCCGCTCGGTGGAAGATCTTCCTTTCGTCGTTCAGCCTCCCACAATGTCACAGGTAACATAGACAGGTCCATAGACTTAAATACTGTCTTAATCGGGAAGATCAATGCAATAAACTGGAACGCATAGAAATAAACGAAAACCATCATAGGGACTAACAACGCTGCCTGCCTATCCTATGTTCCGAATTTTCATTTACGAACCTATATTACCATAATATTAATTGTTAATTACTTTTTTTACCTAAATTTGTTTTGATTTAAGGAAACACAAAAAAGTAATACATCGTACTAGCCATAGATTATACACTTAATATCTGAGGTACTAGCGAAATGTTTAACTGCCATTCGTATCATTCGATATTGCGTTGGACGGTTTTCATTGTCACTAATCAGTGAGCCGAGAAGACGCCACGGATAGTGGACGCCGACCGACTGAACGAAAATAGATATCTGTGGAAAATATGCTTCCGAAGATAATGTTTATTGTTTTTTTTTTATTACTTAGTTAGGTGAACGAGCTCACAGCACACCTGGTGTTAAGTGGTTACTGGAGCCCATAGACATCTAAAAGTAAATGCGCCACCTACCTTGAGATATAAGTTCTAAGGTCTCAGTATAGTTACAGTTACAACGGCTGCCCTGCCCTTCAAACCGAAACCCATTACTGCTTCACGGCAGAAATAGGCAAGGTGGTGGTACCTACCCGCGTGGACTCACAAGAGGTCCTGCCACCAGTAAAAATTATATTGTATAAGTATATTGTGAAAGTCTCACTGGCGTGGTACAGATAAAAAAAAAATATTAGGTAGAATATTAAATAGTAATAGGTAAAACTCGTTAAAGATATACATAATGTCATTTTAAAAGATTTCTTCTCTAGTACTGAGTAAGCACTTAATATACCTTAAAAAAATATTTCGTTAAACTTTTTTTTTTTATAGCTTAGGTGGGTGGACGAGCTCACAGCCCATCTGATGTTAAGTGGTTACAGGAGCCCATGGACATCTACAATGTAAATGCGCCACCTACCTTGGAAACTTAATGCTTGGTTTATTAAAAAAGTTCACGGACGTTAGTTCAGTGGTTACCGGAATTCATAGAAATTACAGATCAATGCCATACACCTTAAAACAAAAGTCAATTGTATAATTAAGGGCTATCCCATCCTTCAAACTGAAATAACACATGACTGCTTCGCGTAAGAAATATACTCACAACTGATTACGCAAATAAATAAAAATACAGGTTTTAACAACTCAACATTATTCTTTCATAGTGAAAGTCATACCTGAGGGATTCGGACACCTTTATACAAATACATGAAGTATCAGGAGCCCCCTCATACGATTAAGGGGCAAGATCTCCGGACTAAATTCTATTCTACCATCAAAAAAATTGAACAGGATTTGTTAGTGCTTGAAGATATGACGACGCTTACTAATCAAATACTAAGTTCCAAATTTACAAACCAAATTTATTGAGTACAAACATTACATTCAAGCTACACAACGAAATACAAAAATTAAGAAAAATCCAAAAAAAACGAGCACTATTTCGTAAAACATTTAGTGTTTTAGAACAATTCCATATCGGTAAAATTGTGAGACTACGCAAATCTATTATGACAAGCCACGAGATGTTAAGCCCGGAACCGGCTGACTGGAAAAGGGGTTAATTAAAACGTGAATCTACCCATCGACGCCAGTAACAGTGCGAATCTATTTAATAGGCATGTTTCCGGTTCGATTGTGTACAATATCTTAAACGTAATAGCTGACGTCATAATAAAATACCGATAAATTTAACATATTTTATTTGTATATTAGATTTTAAAAATTTATAAAGCAAACTACCTTATGTATTGTAAATATGAAGAACTTTTTTTTTACTAATTCATAAAAACCTTTTTTTTGTCATAATTCGCATAACAAAAAAATATATGCTTATCGAATATTTGGAAGTTAAATTATCGACTACCTATTATGTATTACATGACAATTGATCTGGTATAAATACTGATCATTGATATTGAAAGGATCTCAGCTAAAGTTTATTGGTAACTACAAATTCTATATATTTTATATATTTACTGCCCTATTAAATCAACTATTTATAGGTTTAAAAAGACGACCTAGCTTGTATCAAAAACTGGACAACAATATAGACACATGCAAGTTATTGGACAAACAATATCAAAGTGAAAATAAAATAATAAATCGAATTATAATTATTTACCAAACTAAAGAGTGATATAAACTTTTAATAAGTTCTCAAACCCGAAGTGATATAACGGACCCTCCGTGTGGCAAGTTTTAATACATCGTTAGCTATTAAAAAAAGCTCGTTGGTGTTTTTTTTAGTAGTTAGACTAACAACATTAGTGTCCTGTTAAAAATCACCACCTGAACCTTTCTTTAGAGCTCTTTCGAGCTCGTTTTCGTGAGCTGCTTCAATAAACACGTTATCCATGCTCCAAATTGCTCCCTCATTTGGTAACCACCGCCGATAAAAGAGGTATTACTTAAATATACAATGTAAATAGCTCAAAATAAAAAAAAATACAATGCTCACAAGCTTCTTGTGACGGGTAGCCATCACGTCGCTGTCACCAGTATAGATGCGAATGAGTATTGTATGGGTCGTCCGGACGTGTAGCGTAATGGAGAAAAGGTACCTGAGTAGGCGCCGTCGGTGGTCGTTTGGGTGGTAAATCAACTACGACACCTTGCACACTAATTAAATGTTTATTACAAGTAACACTTAGTCCACCCGAAAATACAACACAGTCTATCTTATACCTTTAAATGAGCAATTCTTGTAGGTATATATAATCTGGATCTCGGAAACGGCTCCAACGATTTTCATAAAATTTTGTATACAGGGGATTGCGGGGGCGATAAAGCGATCTAGCTACGATTTATTTTCAGAAAATGTTGTTTTATTCGTGTTTTCAATAATCAACTCTTCCCGACATCTATTGGCGAATAATAATACTACAACTAACCGCTTTAAAGACACAACAAGATGGTGTTATCAAAAAAAAAACCGAGCAAAGCTCGGTCATCATCTAGTATTATTACAATAACGAAGAAAAAAAGGTTACGAGCACCTACTCCTACGCCTACGGTGCCTACTCAGGTAACTTTTCTCCATTACGCTACACGTCCGGACGATCCATACAATACTCATTCGCATCTATATTCTCAACATTTATATATCTATTATCCACAAAGACCATACCCACTTAAGAGTACGGGTTCCCTTTTGTTCAAGTCCTGTAATGCCTAGTTTACTTCTGTATAAGTTGAAAAGATTATTGCATGCTTAGTGGTTTATATACAAGTCGAGCCTTCTAAAAAAATTTATGCCTTTATTTATGTAACCGCTACTATTACTCTAGTAAAAGTGGCTAAAAAAGAGAGAGAGGAAATTTATAAGTACACGTATTTCCATTTGAGCTTGGCTAAATATAATTGGGACTTGGCCAGGGGCATCTTTCAGGCGATGAATTAATCTCTTTAAGCACTCAAGTGCTTTAAGCTGTAGCTTTATGAAAACATTTTACTTTTTTAATCATTATAAAAGCAAGCATTTTCGGCTGAATAAATTAGGGATAGTTAATCATCAAATTCAAGAACATTTTTAGAAAATTAGATCTGGATTAGTCTGTTGATAAAACTGACTTGAAAAAATTGCTACGTATTAATTCTATACATTTCAATTGAACGTTTATCATAAAACATTGTAGGATAATAAAACATTGGTTAGTTAATTAGTTTATAAAAATTAAGTAAACGTGACTTCGAAGAAAAAATACAGGCTTCGTTTGAATAAGCCAACGGTGCTTTGATCCCAAAAATACAAATAACTTTGGACCAACATTTGAGTAGAGCGTAAAAGATAACAGAAAAAGAAAAACATCCGAACAACCATTTTCATAACAAAAAAAGGTTTTCACATGACTATACATTGCGATACGGAACAGAACAAAACTGACCTCACCCCGATAAGCTCTCGGTTGTTATAAGCTTAAGAAGAAAATTGGTTGGATCTGTAATGATCATAACTGAGCGACTGTCAATTCAGTTACGAATCCACGACTAAGATTTATGGTTACGGCTCGGTATTAGCAGTAAATTATTTACCTTCAGACGATTTACCGCTTGCAATGATTAATGCTCGCCACCTTGGACCGTGACTTCGTTGATTCTGGATAACACCGTCCGAATTTCAGTATTTGGCAAAAACCATTAGTGAATTACACAAACATTATTTACCTTAGATAGACGACGAGCTTACCGTCACTCTTTTATTGAGTGATGGCCAAAGCCAATGGGGACCACAATGTTGATGGGCTTAATTTGAGACACTCTTCGTTGCATAGTAATAACGACAGTCCTATCTGCCCAGATATAAGCAAAAATAGTCCGGATAGACTATAAAATAATAATAAAATCAAAAAGGACATTGCTTTTTTTTATTGCTTAGGTGAGTGGACGAGCTCACAGCCCACCTGATGTTAAGTGGTTACTGGAGCCCATAGACATCTACAACGTAAATGCGCCACCCACCTTCAGATATAAGTTCTAAGGTCTCAGGTACAGTTACAACGGCTGCCCCACCCTTCAAACCGAAACGCATTACTGCTTCACGGCAGAAATAGGCGGGGCGGTGGTACCTACCCGTGCGGACTCATAAGAGGTCCTACCACCAGTAAGAAACAGGAACACAAGCTAGCGGCTCACCCGAAGTGAAATAGCCAACGAAACTAAAAGACAACGCATTATGAATCCGGCATTTACTTGCCTTATTAAAGACTGTCACATCCTGTGAACTGAAATGTTTAACTGCATTATGGTAAAAATAGACTTGGATGGTGGAACTTATCCAAACCCAGGAATGCTCATGTTTGTTACAGTGTAGTGTGATTCCCATACGCAAGGGGTAAGCAGTAAGGTAATTAACATATAAATCTAAATAAAAAGAAAACATGATTAATACAAATTTTCATTCTCATTCTAATTCATAATTTAGTTATGAAATTTCTTGTTATTTTTGTATGCAACGCAGCGACTGTATTTTTTAATTTCATCACTGTACTATAGTTTGATAAAATTAAAAATACGTATGCGAACGATAACTCATTACACGTCCATGATATTGAGAATGCAATTTGTAAATGGGAATAGTTGCATGATTCAATCGTAAAAACGTACAAAAGATTCACACAAATGTAATGTAGTGAAACTTAGTGAAATTCATAACGGCTACAATTCACGCAAACTGTCTGGATTTCCGTTGCGAAAGCACTCCGCTGTACGACGGCACTTCATTACGGACTATCATGGCCGCACAGTCGGGAAACTGTTGAATTTGTACGTCGAGGGTGTTATTAGTGAGAGGAAGTTGCATCCAACGTGACAGACTGCGGCCGACCGCGACACACCTCGCCCCGGGGACGATTTAATTAGCCCCCGAGCTAGTTTTCACGTACGACAATAACTAACATCCAACTACGCTAACTTAGCTACTTTCCTAAACAAACATATACGTTGCTCGAACAATTATATAGAACTGTTCATGCGATACTTCACGCGTGACTTTATAATCACTTCCATACAATTATTGCGAATTCGTGAGCGTATACGAACATTCGGTTATTCATTATCGTCAAATACTATTAAAATCATTCTTATATTTTGGAAACTAGATTATTATATTGTTTAGACGAACAGGCGAGAGCAATGTAATTACATGTATATTTATTTTATATACGTATTTATTTTTATTCGTTATTTAAAATTAAATAGTTTTTTTTTTAAATAGGCCATACCTATATGCATGATATTAAATAGAATAATGTGATCGAACATCCTGAGAGGTCCTCGCACCTAGGGAGCGTGCGGAGTATGTGAGACTGCGCAACTGCGAACCGCGGGCCCAAGGATATTTTTTTTGGCCCTACTCTACTAGACAACTACTCAGTACTCTTACACCCGACGTCCGATCTCAGCCCGGGGTCAGAACCCGGTCAAAGTAGGGGGGTTCCCGCGATCAAAACTCCCAACGACACTACACGACCAGACTCGCGGCGCCATTGACACCAGGACGCCCGACCGACAGATCGTCGAGGCGATAGTCGACGACCAACGACGCCGACTTCCGCAGTACGATGGCCCTATTAGGCCGCCCAGAACACATAACATACCTTTTTTTTTTTTTCGGGTAGAGGGCCGAACCTCCTACGAGGTCCCCGCGCAAAAGGGGCGCGCGGGGTATGTGAGACTCAACGGTCTGCATGGTGTTGTGAGCAGACCGCGGGCCCAAGGATTTTAGGACCTACCCACTAAACGACTCCCCTGCACTCTTACACCCGACGTTCGACCCCCTCCGAGGTCAGAACCCGGATGAGGTAGGGGGGCTACCGCGGTCAACACTACAACCAGACGGCGCGGCTCACCCCAAGGACGCCCAGCCGACGGAGCCTTCGAGGCGAATCGATGGCTCTGAAACGTCGGCCGTCTCGGTACGGCAGCCCGTCGGGCCGCCCAGACGGTGCCGCTGGTGTCCCGGAATACCCCGCTGGACCAGAACCAGCCTGCCGGGTTGGGACGCGATACACCGTCGACCGGTCGCTCTATTCACTCCACAGCAGCGCGCTAGAGTGCTGGTAGCGCGCCGCGCGGCCTCACCCCCTCAGGTCGCCCCTTGACCTTCATCGGGGGGAGGCCGCTACCTACAGGGGCCGGGACGTACGGGCGTATTCCCGCCTCCGGCCCCCGGCTCGACGGCGACGGATCGGTGCGGAAAGGGAAGAGCTCTCCCTCTCTCGCTCCGCCGCCTCCTTCTGCGAGATGGTGGACTCGCAGAAGTCGAGCATCGCCTTCCAGGACGCGTCGCTGCTGAGCATCGTAGCCACGACGCGCGGCAGCGAGAGGTCCTCACCTATGACCGCGACGACGGCGGCGCGTTACTCGTCGAATCCAGAGCAACGCGCCAATGTATGTTCCGCTGTGTCTTCCTCGTCGCGGTCCGCGCAGTGATGGCACTGCGCCGTCGGTTCCCTTCCGGCTATCTTAAAGAGGTACCGGCCAAAACACCCATGGCCGGTCAACATCTGCGTCAGCCGGAAGGTGAGGCATCCGCGGTCGCGGCCCACCCAGTCCGCGAGAACCGGGCGGACCGCCTCGACGGTACGGAGGCCGGCCGACGGGTCCGCCAAGCGGCGAGACCACGCCTCCAGCACGGACCGCCGAGATTGGAGCCTCCGCGCTCGAACTACTCCTTCGCCGGGGTGCCCTTCCCCCCTAGAGCGGAGGTCGCTACGCCACCTGTAATCGGCAGCGAGCGCCTCCGCCTCCAGGTCCCAGGGTGGCGCCCCGGCAAATAAGCACGCCGCCTCGAAGGAGACGGTGCGGTATCCTCCGATGGCCCTGACCGCGATCGCGCGCTGCGGACGTCGCAGCGCGGCTAAGTTCTGGCGGGTCAGGGCCTGGCACCATACGGGGGCGCCGTATAGTGCCATCGACCGCACCACCCCCATGTAGAGGCGGCGCGCCACCTGATCGGGACCCCCGACGTTTGGAAGGAGCCGGCCGTCGCCATCAGTCGAGGGCCCAACTACCTGCCATATCTTTTTTTAAATGTTCTTAGATGACGGAAGGTTGCCTAAAGCCTAAAAGAGATCGTTTTTAACGATAAGATCACCTATTGTACCAATTATATACACCTGTTGACCCATTTTTAATGTTAATTCGATTTTGGTATACAATAAGGTATACTCTGCCTCTCTCTCTTTCAGACTAGTTCAGGACCTGCATTGTGTTCATAAACATTTTGAAACGTCCGTGGCAGTATCTTATTCTGAGTCGATCTCTTCATTGCTGAAGGTCGTGTGTAATCTGAAATGTGGACCACTCGATGCACAATGCTTCCCCACGTTTTCCTGTCTTCGGCGGTCTTTATAGCCTCGGTTATTGGCAGGCCGGTGAGCATCTTAACCAGATCAGACCAACGGGTAGGTGAGCGTCCGCGTGATCTTCTCCCGTCAACCTGACCAACTACCATCAGCTTCTCTAAGTTATCGGGGCCTCTACGAGCGATGTGGCCGAAGTACGTGAGAATACGTTAGAACAGCCTTGCGGCAATACCGAGCTCCTTCAGTATACGGTTTGTAAATTGGCAGTATACGGTTTATAAATTTCGTTAAGTGGAATGTTGTACTTGTAGCCATTCCACTACGCTGTAATTCGATCCTAGGGTAAGCACCGATTAGCCCCTTTTAATATGTATGTAGCTAAAGTGTTTTTACGAACGATTACTAGAAACGACATGAGGTCTTAAAAATAAAATCTCTAAATTTGTTGAGGTTGAAGTAAATCTCATGTCTCAAGATGCGCCGCACCAGTAATATTTTTTACCAAAATATCAGTGAAATCCTCACTCCAGGTAAAATATCTATAAACAAATCAAAGTAAAGAAAAAAGCTAATTACAAAAGCATACTTATAATGCAAACTAATTTATAGACCAATCCCAGAAACTTGTATACTGTTTATAGCCTTTGGATTTTTAATTATCTGAAATGTCAGCGGCAGGCAAACCGCAAATTAAACAACTTAATACGTATAGATATTATAGTGTGCCATGTTTAATTTTTGGTCTGAAATTGGAATCAACACAATATTATTTCACGTATGAAAACAAGATTCATAAATCTTTTATATCATTACGAAATCTGACCAATCGAGCTCTTCAATGAATTTACGAGTACCAGTTTAATTGAATTTCTTTTGAACTAAATTTTATTCAGTTTCAAAGTCGAAAAATGAAATTCGCCTAACCACTTCAGAAAAAACTTGAAGCGCCTCTGTTCAGTGACAACGAGTTTCGTAAGAGATTAAAAAAGTTTAAAACCGGCCAAGACTATTTTCTTTCTTTAAAAATTTTTCTCGAGAGCTGACGCTAACAGCGAGAACACTAAAAAAATGGACAAATGTGGTGGTTTTCTTAACCATCGATTTATTTAATTCGTAGAACCTCATCGCAATAGCAAAGTTGTTTATAGATGATTACATTCAGACGAATTTTCATTGCTCGATCATTCAGATTGTAAAGATCAACACAAAAGAAGTCACCGAATGAAATCCACTAATGAACATTCCTACAGTCGGGAACTACCACACACATTTTGTCTGGTCTTTTTGTTGGTTATCATTAATAAGGGTAAGAAATAAAACTCGCATCCAATAAAATATTTTACACCTCCCACGCTTAACAAATGAAACTCCCACTTAACAAATGAAAACGGTTCTTCGAACGAGGCCCTTATTTCACGAATGCACTTAAAAAAATATGCTAGTCCCCGAATTAAATTCTTTTAAGGGGCTGGTGTCTTTACAAAAAGATCCCATGAATAGCAAAAAGACAACCTTTTCATGAATTCAAGAATAACATAATCCTTTTCATGAATTCAAGAATAATATAATATTGTAAATTAGTAGTAACTGCTATTAGTAAGCACGTCCGGATTAGTTCCATCCTGCTTATTCTAGGCGCGAAATATTAATATTTTCCAATTTGAAGAATGGAACAGTAATTAAATACAATTGAGAGATATTGACCAAATCTGATATAATTGGGTGGCCCCACTCATAATAAGACATCGATGACACTAAGTGGTGATGAAAGATTTCACTTAATTAAAAGAATAAAATTCATTTAATTGAGGGCAAGCATTCGTAATTATAGCTTAGATATTTGCTGGATAGCTTAGACTACGATCGCATTTGAAGATCTTCAAACGGCTTTAGTGAGTAAGGAAAAGTTAAATCCATTTGTTACACAAGTCTGATCTTTTTAAAAGTAGGGTCATCATATACTGCATTAAATTATACCGTTAAATCTAAAAATGGAGCCTTTCGAACAAGTTCAACGATATCATTAATGAAACGGCTGAAACAATCGCTATAAGGCCATTACAAGGCACTTTGAATGCATGTCGGGAACTATCCGTGCTATATCTCAAACGCCTATTCCGCTTCGTTGCACACTAACTGCCTCTTAAAATGTAAATTTATAAACGGCCGATGTTGCAGAACCACCCTCGGTAACGTCAATGAGGATAATTAATACGAAGCACGAGCTGACCCCTGAAATATGAGAGCTGGATGAATTCTCGGAAACACCAACTCGCTAAGTGCGCGCTCGTTAACTTCACACAGAAGTGAGTCCGTGAAACTACAATCCAACTATGCTCGAACCGCCTTCTCTTGCGGATGCTAAGATTTAACTCAAACTTAAAAAGGGTATTTAAAGAAACTTCTTAAGTTGTTAAAGTCGAGAACATGGCACTGCTTTATAGCACTGGTTTTAATTGAGCAGAATATTTTCCTGCCAGTCAGTTATTGTAGAAGCTATTATACTGATAATTACTACTACATCGTGTAGTAATAACATAATTGTTGTAATAACATAATTAGTATGATTTATACGATACAAATAACATACACGATGGGGTAGCCGTTGTAACTATACTGAGACCTTAGAACTTATATCTCAAGGTGGGTGGCGCATTTACGTTGTGGATGTCTATGGGCTCTAGTAACCACTTAATACCAGGTGGGCTGTAAGCTGGTCCATCCATCTAAGCAATAAAAAAATAAAAAAAGACTGGCCAAAAGATCATCTCTATTTAATTAACCAGCTATTAATTAGAACATACGAGGATACAGCGCTGAGCTTTTCTATTTTTCACTACATCCCCCTATTCCTTTCATATTGCAATGTATATGAGTTTCAGCAACCGCTTAACATTAAGTAGACCGCGACTTCGTCCACGGATTCAAAATAAAAAAGAAGTAAATCAAAACAATAAGGGTACCTGTTGCTTTACTCTAATCAAAATCATTGGTTTCTCATTTATAAATCTCATTTAAATACGTTTAATCTCGAGTTTTAATTCATTTTATATTATAAATCCCTACTTTTTGTTGTTGCTTTAATTTTGAACTGACTCCTACTGATTTGGAAACTTGAGAATTGCAATCCAAATATACCTCTAAAGTTGTCGTGGTACCGTCTGTACAACAAGCTAGTTTGCTAGAAATGTTTTAGTTACAAAATCTAACAACCCACCAAGTTTCACGCCAGCTCGCAATGCAAACTAACGATGTTAGCCAGAATATTAACAAACTTCTGAGGCAGTGGAGACATTGGTAATCAGGTGACCAACAACGCTCCAAAACAAGTTAATAAACAAAAAAATTACTTACCATAGAAAAACAAAGCTTACAAAGTATTTCATCAGAAGATATTATAAGACAAAGTAAAAGTATGTGTTTATCCCAATAATAATGCTCCCAATAATTGCCACATAAAAATGCTCGGTAGGCAGCGGCTTGGCTCTGCCCCTGGCATTGCTGAAGTCCATGGGCGACGGTAACCACTCACAATCAGGTGGGCCGTATGCTCGTCTGACTACAAGGGCAATAAAAAAAATAAAAAAAAATACCATCGGTATCTAATTTTTATCTAGAACTGTTTTGCCTTAAATGATATAAAACAATCAGGACTAACAGCTTATTTTTTACATTATACATAGTCAGTTCATAAATTCTGTCACATGTTTAATGTAAAATAATTGAAACAAGTTTATTCATTATGTAACCATTCATATACCAAAATGAACTTAACAAAACATAGATTATTATGACACTAAAGTTTATTCAAAATGACCTCCGTGATTTTGAATACAGGCCTTCAATCTGCGCGGCCAGTCGTCCAGAAAATAACCTCGTTGGACACGCGGAATACGGTTGCTCGCTTCTTCACTACTGTGTGCGTACACCTTATCATTTTGTTTGTTGTAGCTCTCTTCTACGGTAAAAAATTTTTCATCCGAAAAAAGAATTTCCCGATATTTTTTTCCCGCGTACCGCTTCAACAAAGCGCAGCATCTCTTCAGTCTCAGGTCCATTAGACGAGCATTCAAACGATGTCCTGTTTTTGTTCGATATGCCCGAAGCCCTAAGTCTTCATTTAACACCCTTTTCACCGTGGTTCTGCTTAACCCCATCTGAAGGGCCAACAGTTTCTGCTTACATTTGGGATTTCTTTGAATTCGCGCCTTCACAGCTTTTATCACTGCTGGAGTCCTAACAGACCGAGGGCGACCACTTCTTGACCTGTCATCTACACTAGAGTCTTCATTGTATCGTTTGATGGTACGATAAACGAATCTTTTGGTTATATTCAAATTTATCAGTATTTTAAAAAAATTAATTGGCGCGTAACCGCAACGATGTAACGCAATAACTGCAACACGGTCTTCTTTAAGCGTCCACTCCATATTTAAAAATGAGTAAAATTCTAAAAGTATACATTTTTATTTTCATGAACAATTCGAAATTCGAATTCAATAAACTTTTTTGTGGCCAGCATTCTAAAAGAAAAGTTTTTACTGTGTGACAATACTTATGACCTGACTAGTTATATATATTTACAACGCATGCGAAATCAATGTTTTATTATCGAAGGTAAACAATCTATTTCTGGTGGTTACCGGATTCTAAACACATCACAACCTGAAAGGCTTTGCCTGCCTGCTTTGCATTTATACATGATATCGAACCTTTTAAACCACAACGTATGATGCACAGCTATACAGTATATTGATACCTGCCATATCTACCTGCGAGCTTACCACAAACCCTACCACCAGTGCGCTTAATTTTTGTTACATGACCCAATTCGTTTGTTGTGGAAATCGGTCTTAAGCACATACTTCCCTATGAAATTTGTTATCTGTCTGGGGGATCTAGATAAAGCAATAAGATATGACCCTATAAACTTTTAATAGCCGAATAATTACAGCTACACATTACTATTTTTCATGTCCTTGGCCATATTTACACAGTTTAAATCCAAATACACAATCTGTTTCCAACCGACAGGGTAAAATTGTTTCTAAAAAGTATTTGGATATAACGGGGCTCGAAATTATCCCAAGATCGAACATTCCTCCCGTTTACATAAAAATACCTTACCTTCGAAAAGGCTGGGTCCGTGAAATGCTGGCAACTTTTAAAATAAATATTTTAGGGAGAAACTCTGAAAGGTTTCCTTTACTGTGGATAATGTCTGGCACGCCACCTTTTAATCCTTTCATTTAACGCAACCGAGTCACGGAAGCTGTTCTTTTTTATATTATTCTACTCTCTACGCGAAGAATACTTAATTAAAACTCTTAACTTACCTGCGTACTGAATAAAGAGAAAATGGCCCGCCCTCACATCAATTGCAGAATTATCTTTTTTTTTGTTTTCTAAGGAAAGAATTGTTAATGGTTTTGCAGGATTTTGGAATTTAAATATTTTTGTGACAGACGCTTCAGAACGTCTCCGAGCTTAAACTGTAACACATCAATACATAATATTCCGTAGTTCCCAAAATAATGTAAAAACATCTAAACCATTACAACAGATCAAGGGCTACTCTTGCAAATTTACATGAAATGCTCCGTTCGAGCTTTATGTAAATATTGAACTGGCCAGAGCTTTCGGAGCTATACTCCGCAAATATATACGAGATACCTTTCGGGAATTTATGGCCTCACGACGGCTAATTTGGCCCTGAAAACCGCGGGCTGTAAATCGAAGCGGGCAGAAGCATTAATCATGTGAGGCTGGATTTAAGCTCCGCCCGCGCTTTAACGCCGACCATCCCGAATACCAATGTCCGAACTAATTAAAAACCAATCACTACCACTTAACGTTCTCGTGAAACACACCTTTGTTAATTGCAAAGGCGTTCCAAGGTTTCTTTTATCGACCGCAGTATCCCAACAATAATTAAACATCCTAATGGAAGGTAAGATTTATTTTAATTTAGAACAGAAACAAAACGATTTGGTTTTATTATAATTAAATATCGTATTACGATGCTATAACGACTATTCGTATTTCACAGATCCAAATCTAAAATAACTTTAAATATATTTCTCAGTATTTCCTTTGATGAAGAATCAGTTTTTAGAAACCTACGGTTGAAGGTTGCCGTTGGCTTGGGATACTTTGATACCTTGTGTGGCGAAGGCACGGTGTCAAGAAGTTTAAGTGACTTCAGTGCAGACACTTGGTGCATAAAATTCAACGGAGACAGGTTCTTGTAGCATTTGCCTAACGGTTGGATCGTTACATCTGAGAAATTAAAAGGATACCAAGTTTTAATAAGTAATTATAATTAATAATCATGTAATTTTTCATTATACGAACATCACATCAAACATAATATTATAATGAATGAGGCAATTTTAGTATCTGTAGCTTGTTTCATATTCGCAAATTTAAATTATAACAAGGTTCTAAGAACCCTTTAGTTTATATAGGTGAACAAACTCATCGCTCATCTGGTATTAAGTAGTTACGGGCATCTATAGACATCACACCGTGAATTCTACTGCTCACCTTGAAACAATACAATTGAGACTTTGAATTGTAACTGAGGTTTCAATTGTTTTTATGACAGCTGTCTACGCTCTTGTTTTGTTTTTCCTACCTAAGCTTGTTATCTGAGTTGTGTTATGTATATGTTATCTGTTGAGAGGCTATTTCAGCGTAACCTTAACTAGTAGGTAGGTAGGCTCAAACCTGACGTCGTTGCTAACACAAACCCTAGCAAGAGCCGTGCTTCGCAGAATCTAACATCGGGTCGGAAACGCGACCCACTGTGAAGATCCGGTGAGAAACTCAGTGGGCTGTGTCTGTGGATTAATTTACTCGTCGAGCCCTTCGTCGCGAGCGACAGGTTCGACGAGAACCATGACCGGAGCTCTTTCAACGAGAACGCATGACTATAGGTAATTCTAATTAATAATTAATATTTCAGTTTTTTTTTATTTCTTCAAGTTTTTAACAATATTTTAACTATATTAATCCTAAATAAACTTAATAATTGAAATCTTCGGGTGCAGGCGTGTTAAACATAACAGAACTTTTCAATTTTGAAATTTCATACCCTAAACTATGTAGTACTCTCTGTTTCGCTAAAAATTTTTTAAAACTAATATATGAGTTTTTTTATTGTTCTGTATTTTATTCTTTTATTTTTAAGAACAATTTAAGAAATCTACAAATCCCCGACTTACCCCGAATCGAGTTCCATCGAGAATCGTACACGTACGGAATGTCAGGCACGTCTTTATTATTAAGCCTGGGAGTTTGCGATTGAAAATATACAATTTTCTGGTGTTACATACTCACTTAGTCCAAGTGCACAAGAGAACAAGTCTATGTGGCAATGGTTTATCATAGGTCTATAGCTGTACGTTTTCATATCCGTCTTCCATATTTGCGCGCAAGCCGGTTCGTATATGTCAGCGCAGAATGTTGGGCACGTATGATTACATGCCTGATGTCCTCCAACTATACTAAAATCATATAGCCTTCGTCCGTTCTTTTCCATGTGTGGCTTACGTATATTACACAGACGATCCGGTATTTGACGTATATCTTAAAAGTGAAACGTTGGCCCAATTAAATTTTGTAAACATTGCACAGTTTGATTTATTTCGCCTGCATATATCGAGTTTAGAGGCACATTTTTTATTATATTTTTGAAAAATAACATCTTATATGATATTTTTAGCTAAGAATATTTTCAATAGTTTATTTAAAATTAGATTGAAGAAATTTAAAAAAAATCCAAACAGAAAACAGTACACAAAATTACGCTTATGTTTGTCTGATATATCAAATTTGAAAACATATTATTCTTCAATATTATACACACCAAGTAGAGATTTAAATTGACATCTATATTTTTTCAGATGACAGATATTTTGATATTTTAAGATAACTTGGGCACCATCTGATGCCTCCGCCACTCCACACACGTTGTCAAAAACATTGGAGCATTTAATTTCTTCACATGATTCAGCGAAAGTAGCCTGAAAAACTACTTACAATAGTTTTAACGATACAAGTTTTCACTAGTACAACACTTGTTTATTATATATTTATTATATACCGGTCGAAACTCCTTTACCTTCCCTTTGGATCTATTGAAAAACGTACAAAAACATTCTTTTGTTAAAACTACTCCGGTGAAAGGTTCAGAGAGTTCACATACTTTAAAGTCAATTAAATAAAAATCTGTAAGCAATGCTACATTGGGTTGAAGATTATCAAATTGTAGATATTGTTTTATGAAACCTTGAAAAACAGTTTTATAGATTGTTTAAGTATGATATATTTGCCAGATTCTAATAATAAAGAATTCTGTGGAGTTAGTATTTGCTCTACTCCTAGTACCTAAATGTGAATAAACGATCACTGTATGTCAGTAAAAAAATCAAAGAACGCTGCTGTAATTCCCCGATGATACCTTAGTCATTTTCAATGAGGCTCTGGAGAACACGGAACATGCAATTCTAGACCTTAAAGATTGATTAAACATAACATACTCACATACTGAAAAAAGCAGAATTAATCTAATAAAAAAAAGTTGATTTTGCGAATCGTAGAAAAAATACAGCATTCCGATCTCATATTTTTACACAAAAATGAATTTTCCTTTTATGCATGTTAGCGAAATTGCTTTTTAACGTTTCCAGTGAAAGTTTAACGACTAAAATTTTAATTAAACAAGTTAATTTATATCTGACCTTAAGACTCAGTATCGCAAGAAAATTCCCTATATCACTTAGGTCGGCCGGTGTTGTTTAATCTGTGGGAGTGGGAAATTATTCTATCTCGCGAAGCGCACAAATTGCGCAAGGACACAGCTGATTTATGAATGGACGTTAACTTTGGAGGTCGGACATTAGTGGCAAGTGATAGCCTCGCGACGGCGCCTAATTCAACACCGGACAACCGAAACCAACCCTATCTACATCTATATAACATCCACGTTCATTTGCAGTCCATCAAAAACCGCACTAACCTACATATTCCATTTACGTGCTTTCTCAAAAGGAACAATACAGAGGAGACGTTAAAGATATCTTGTCAAAATTTATTTGTGTAATAACATCAACTAACTAACTATATAGAATTTTTTTAGCCGACATTTGCACACATGAGCTTGTTGTGACTGGTCACAGCCTGCCTATATGGAAATTCCAACTGTGTCACTTACACTTTTTTATGAATACAATGATTTTAATTATTTTTTTCCAAATTTAAATGAATAAAATTTTTTTTATTGCTTAGATGGTTGGACAAACTCACAGCCCACCTGGTATTAAGTGGTTACTGAAGCCCATAGACATCTACAACGTAAATTCGCCGCCCACCTTGAAATATAAGTTTTAAAGTCTCAGTATAGTTACAACGACTACCCCACCCTGCAGACCGCAACGCATTACTGCTTCACGGCAGAAATTGGCAGGGTAGGTTTTACCTACCCGTGCTGACTCACAAGAGGTCCTACCACCAGTTTATTGCTCTTGTAGACAGACGCACTATGGCCATCTGAGTGGTTATCTTCGCTCTTGGACACCAGCAAGGGGCACAGCCAAGCCGCTGTCTACTGCTGCGTTTTTCCGTAAGCCTCGTTTGGAGAAAAACATGTCCCGTAACTCAAGAAGGGAAATTCGTTTCAAAGTCGGATAGTATATGGCAGAAAAGTTTGATCTATTAAGTTAGATTAAGAGTAGGCGTTTTCCAAAGTTACTAAGCCATCAAATAGTATTCAATTTTTTTATTATTGAATGTAAGTGAATATAAGTGATGCTAGTGATGAAGACAAGGTTATTCGTTGTCATTCAAATGTCACCTTATGTCATCCACGTAAATTTTAAAGTACCAGTGTATTCAAAACTTCGGAAATAATGCAATGATAATAAAAAAACGCCATATTAAACAGTTAAAATAGTTTTAATTATGTCTATCACTCGCAAATATCGGAGAACTACTTACTAACTCTTACATTGAATTGAGATCATTGCACGAACTTTCCCGTGACACCCGCGTGTCCTCTTTGTGTAGATAAGTGAATCTCGGTCGTTTGTCACATGCTTGCGACAGCTAGTATGCAAGTCCGTAGCCTGGAAAGCTTATCGTGAAACGCAGCGAGCACACTCGATCCGACATTTGTCAGAAGACTACTCTTGACCCCTGCGCGCATATATCACTGAGGCCATTCGGGCTTGTTCTATAGACGATATACATAGATTATACTGGATTTGCCTCGTGCCTTCACACACATGAGATTTTCTGTTCAAAAAGAATGAAACACGCTGCCCCTTCACAAACATATTAATTGCATCAACCACTTTTCTATAAACTATCAATCGACTTATAAGACTCATTGGTATGTGTCATCACAAATTAGCGAACACGCTATCGGGTTTAGCATAGGAGATAGATATATGTACCTGGCGTCCCAATTTTATAATTTATTTTATCATGATGGAAAGTATCGTACATACCTTCGTGCGCAATGTCATACAAATACAGGGCAGCCATCTTAGCGTGATTGGGTAAAAAACAACAAAAAAAATTCACATTTCACTGAAGATTATCACACATTTGCGATTTTGTTTGGCTTTAATCGACTTTGCTTGCTAGTTCACTTTATATAGGGTTTCATTTTAACATTGCTTCATTGAGGACTCCTTGCAACCTGATGGTGGGTGGGACTGCAACACGGTTTCTATTACTGGCAGTCAAATGTACAATGCCTAAAATTGTACTTTGCTAATTGCTTAATAAAAACTATTATTGTTAAACTACTATTATTAGCTAGGGGTCTTGGGCACGACGTGGGAGGAGCTAGAACAGACTGCCCAAGACCGATATAAATGGAAAAATTTGATTCGAGCCCTACACCCCAGCAGAGGGTAATAGGAAAAAATGATGATGATGATGACTATTATTAACCTTGCTTTTTATTATTATTACTACGACATGTCTTGAGACTGCACAAAAAAAACACATTTCTTTCTATTACATGAAGCAATCAAACATTCCAGTTTCAAAAGCAAGGTAGACTTTCTCGAGCCTAAAGGTGATAATTACACACGTTTGCGAAATCAATGGGCTTAGCTTAGCTTAGCTTAGCTTAACTTTGCAGCTATTGAACACCGTGTAAGCATACGTGCATGACTGAACTAATGACCAACGTCAGTACTGGTGCTTCATACTGAAAGTAAAAGAATTAAAGTCTTAATAAAAACTAACGACTCCATCAAATATTCGTCAACGGTTCTTAAATAGTACAGTACCTAGTATACTATTCGTCTAGTTCTTATTACCTATTCCAATATATTTATCACTGAAATCTGATAAGCTAATCTGAGATTGTACCTGTGACGCGTAATAATAATGTTATTAGCTATTCCCACCGACTGACGCACCCGTAATGACAAGGATTACGTTTGAATTAAGGCAGCACTTTATGGATACCCATTCCAGTGAAACGGCACCAGTTCGCAATTTATGATCATCGAAATTAAAATATAACTCAAACTCCCAGTTCACCTTTCACTGGGAATACAAGTATCTCCAAGTCGTATTTATTAAAATTATTTTGGAATGTTATTTTAGATGTTTTTTCTTGTACAATAATTTTCATTGTGATCGCAATCTACCTATTCTTGATTAAGATAGAAGTTTTGAATTAGGTATGTCAACGAAATCCCAGCCTCCTTGTATTAATTGGTCCTGAAGCCTTTGAAAGTCGTCGTGGCCTAAAGGATAAGACGTCCGGTGCATTCGTATGTAGCGATGCACCGGTGTTCGAATCCCGCAGGCGGGTACCAATTTTTCTAATGAAATACGTACTTAACAAATGTTCACGATTGACTTCCACGGTGAAGGAATAACATCGTGTAATAAAAATCAAACCCGCAAAATTATAATTTGCGTAATCACTGGTGGTAGGACCTCTTGGGAGTCCGCACGGGTAGGTACCACCACCCCGCCTATTTCCGCCGTGAAGCAGTAATGCGTTTCGGTTCGAAGGGTGGAGCAGCCGTTGTAACTATACTGAGACCTTAGAACTTATATCTCGAGGTGGGTGGCGCATTTACGTTGTAGATGTCTATGGGCTCCAGTAACCACTTAAACACCAGGTGGGCTGTGAGCTCGTCCACACATCTAAGCAATAAAAAAAAAAAAAAAACACTAGATGAAAACTACTATCCAAACTATACGAGAACCCACTCAAATACGTAAATTGTGTAAAATATTTACTAATTAAAAACTTTCTTACAATGACACCTACAGATTTCAACATTATATCTAAAAAACCCAGGGACCGTATAAAAAGATCAACTTAAATATAATTTAGATGATATTCATTAGATTAAAGATTATAACATATTATAATTCACATAGATATATATAATAATATGATACAAAATCGAGTTTGTATTCAAATTCGTAATTAATAAAAATGAAATAAAAATGTATTTGTTCGTTATCTTCACTAATTTAACAGACTTTATTTTAGGTACACACATATACATACGAAAAGTGCAATTATACAACTAGCTTTAAATGTAATGGTCATAGAATAAATGTTAGGACATGCATTATTCTTAACAATACACATTTTGTATTATAAACTACATTTCACTATTGCTCTTAACAATACAGGAGCTCTTGTAATTATCAAATAGTAATTTCTTATTTTCAATTACGGCGATACGAAGTGTAGAGAAGTGTGAAATATGAATAAGCTGTGGTAAGTATCTGAAAATTATTATACAATTAATTTAAACCAATTGAAATGTTCATAAAGGCCTTTGACGTTTTTGGAGATTTCTTTAATCTAATGTACTCCAATCAAAACGTAAAATTATTTTTACTAATGTTCATCTTTAAATATTTTTTTTATTGCCCTTGTATGCAGACGAGCATACGGCCTAATAGTGAGTCGTTACCGTCGCCTATGGACTTCAGCAATGCCAGGGGCAGAGCCAAGCCGCTGCCTACCGAAATTTAAAAGTATTTTCCTTCAGTGTAGAATGGCTACGCAGAGTGTGTGAACTATTACAGAATCCGAAACAGCATCAAACTACTGGCCTTACGTTTGTCGAATTTATTAAATTAAGCAAAGATTTTTATGCTTTCAGTAGTGTTTCGTGTTTGGGAACACGAAAAGTTATGTTAAGTTAGCAAGCAGACGCTCTCGCTAGTGACCATGATTCTTACGCGTCAGACTGATTAATTCAATTCACCCAACGGTCGAAATTTGACCATTATCACTGAAAACCTAAAATCCAGATTCATTTTATACATTAATTCTAGTCTTTCATTTTACTATTATCATTTATTCTAGGACAGTTAGAAGAAAAATATTTCCAAAAAAAGATAAAACAAAATGAAGGATTGATGACCGAGGAGAAAAAAATTACTGAACTGTTTTATCATTATCTACTTATGTATATATAGATTGAAAAAACATCAGTAAAATATATTTATTCTATAGATTTCAGTGTTATCATGTCAGGATTTATTACCAATACTGTATTTTTGGAACGCATCCAACAAATTCTCCATTACATTCGTTTCATCGAAAAACATTATTCTCAATTCACAAAGACTATAATGTTTAAAAAGTATTATTTACTTACAGAGCTATACGTGGTCATTGTGATTGAACGAAATTTCAAAGCAGTGAAATACAAAGGTTTTTGTGACCTGCAAATGAATATGACTCATTTATTAAATTAGCATGAATATTTTAATTAAAAAAATATGCATAAAATTACTAAGCTTGTTTTTCAACGAATGAGACAAATAATGACATTTTCTGAGTAAAAAAACACCTGTAAACATTTACCGTTTTTGTTTGGAAAACGCACATTCAAAATTTTCCCAAAACATAAAACAGTATTTTAAGTGGAAATGAATTCAAAACATATTCGGTCACATTGTATTTTCATGTCCGGACATTTCCATATTCACGAATCGACCGTTCGACAGAATAAAACACATTCAACAAATCAAAATAAACATTGAACAATAATAGCTGAAACCTTTTTCAAAATACATACATAAAATATAGAACATCGAATTCCTGCACCGATGGGATAAAAATATTTCTAAGAGAGGATTGATTATATGAATATAATGACCAACGGCGAATGAACGTAATCCATTACCTTTGAAGTACGACCAGGAGCGCCCGCCGGCAACGGGTGTTGGTTCTGTACCAGCCGCTTTCATACACCGCGTCAGATACGCCCACGCTCTGAAAACATTTTTCTGTCTTCACATACAAACATCTACTTGTAGGCTTTTAGCACATACATACGAACACAAACAACCCTTTGCCAAAAAAAATAATCTCTTTGTATGTTTTTCGTATTCGAAGTTATTATTGTAAGAAACCATTTCGTTTCTCGAATTGGTTCTTTTTGGTGTGAAACGAAAGTAAAGCTATGTGAATTATTTTTATTTCAATTTAGTGTTTTTTGCCGCGCATAATGTCTTATGAAATTCTTGGTAAATTCTCAGCTTCGTAATACTGAAAGGTTTCATTTTACTTTAACTAACTTAACTAACTTTTTACTGGTGGTAGGACCTCTTGTGAGTCCGCGCGGATAGGTACCACCACCCTCCCTTTTTCAACCGTGAAGCAGTTATGCGTTTCGGTTTGAAGGGTGGGGCAGCCGTTGTAACTATACTGAGATCTTAGAACTTATATCTCAAGGTGGGTGGCGCATTTACGTTGTAGATAACTATGGGCTCCAGTAACCACTTAGCACCAGGTGGGCTGTGAGCTCGTCCATTCACCTAAGAAAAAAAAAAAAGAAAAAAAAATTAGGCAGATAGGCAATAGATAGGCAAACTATATTAACTTTACTACTGTTAAAATCATCCATGACAAAGAAAACTATTATATAAAGTATTCGAAACGTCAAAAAGAATACAATGACAATAAAAAACGCGAGATTGAACCGTAAAACTAGTTTTAATCATGTCTACGACTCGCGGAAACCAGAGAAAATACTTAACAACCAGTTCCTAAAACAGTCTATATTAATAAATTTATAAAATTCCTAAAATATGTAGTCTTAAGAAGAACTATGACGATACATACATATATATGCACTTAGTAGACCTGTGTTTGTCTACGTCGTATTTTACGTTCATTTTCTTGTAAATAAATACCTTGAAAATGTTGTCATTATAAAAGTACAAATAGAAAATTCAATAATTAAAAGTAAGAAAATGAAATCCTATCCAATTTGTTAGGTACATAACCGTTAACATTTTATTAAGCTTGACCACACAACCATTGCATAAAAGTTTTCTTAAAGCCAATAATTACGATATACCATAAATGATGAGTAAAATACAATTTACGAGTGAATTTTGTAAAACAGCTATGTCACAGCAAAGATTTGTGTTTTTTAAACAGCATTGGAAAACACCCTATTGAATATTGCAAACCGAATAATGGATTTTGGTTTCACCATTTTTACGCTGCGCAACAAATCCTGCGCTGTGTAAAAGCTCTCAAAGCAGGTAACATAAGCAGAAATTCATGTTATATTGCCTTTATTTATAGCTTTTAGAGTTACTATTCTTACTAGAGAGCAAGCCAATTTTAAACTGAATTATAAAAGTCAGAATACCACTCTTGATAAATATTCAAAAGGCAATTTTTATTTTTTTGGTAGTGATTAAAATCCTAGCTACAGGCGCGAAGCTTATAGTGTATATCACTACTGCGAGCACTGTTTTGTATCACTCTTGTGTGGTTTCAGGTCGAAGCAATTTCAGATTTTTTTTTTATATTTCAACAGTGGAGCAGAAGATAACCACCGTAGACCTTACCAAAAAGCTTATGGGCCAGGACGCGGAAGCCAACATTCACGAATTTTAAATCTCAATTGTAATGGAATTTGTCTTACACTTTTACTTATAATTTCTTGGTGACAAACGTACCCAGAACGGCTAAGCTAAGTATTGCTGGCTCACACCACTACTTATTTTTCTGTAAGGATTTCCGATAAAATTTACAGCAGAACATTAAAAAAAAAAACTGAAAAATGTTAATCCATTTGAAATCTCTATATTTTACAATAGTTAATTTCAATATAATATGTTTTTTTTATTTATTTAAAACAAATCCAGTTCTCTACCTACCCTACAGTACCTAATCTTACACAAAGATTTTACTGAACCTAATTTGTTCGAGATAATTTTATTATTATTCACTTTTTTCAGTTCAATAATCAAAATGCGAAATAAATTTCTTACAAAATGAGTCTCTGGTTTTTTTTCTACTGAATCCAACCGTATCCAAAACTCATGGTAATTGCACAAACATGGAGATAATAAAGCGCTCGAACATGTGAAAGAGAATTGTGCTTATAACAGAGCTATTCAAAAACATTCGCCACTCCAAATCCTTCTTTGGAATAAAATGAATATGTGCTGAAACATCCGACGCCCCGGGATTACTTACTTGCCCAAATAACATTCCACGGATTCTTGAGACCTATTGTCTTAATTAGAACTCTGAAGCTAATACACTAAACCAAATGTAGAACAGCGGTTCCGTAAGCATATTGTTATTACGTTTCAAACTTTCTAAGTATGTTTATGCGTTATTAAACACGACTACTTAGTCTTATAGTCTTTAATAATCCTTAAGATACTTTTGTTTGTACTTGTTTTAGCTTGAGTAGGTGAAAATATAAATCCACTATTATCTGTGACGCAAATGGATATATTGTTATTCCTTTAAAATAATTAAAAAATTTCCATGACCTTCTCAAGCTTGAGAATATGTTCCCCGAGGAGTGAATAACTAAGGCTGTCTAGACGCTGTAATCGCAAAAGACGTGGTATGTGTGTGACAAGTTATTTATATTTAAATCAATACAATAAATTTTCATTTCTAGTATTCAAAGATATTAAAAGTATTTACACCTTTTTTATTGATGTACAAAAAAACTGTTTAATAATTTCAAAATAAATAAACAAGCATAGCGATCCAATATTAGTAATTATAACTTAATAAAATCAATATGTGTAAGTAACAAGAATGAAAGAGTTCAAAAGATACTTACCGCTCTATAAATATCGTCAGCGTACCAGCAAACGATTCCCATTTGAGTCAGAGCAGCGCCTAAGAAAAACTTATCACTCATTTCCATCCAGGGCTGTAGAAACTATAATAAAATTTAAACTTCAATCTACGTCGCTTCTCTACCGCTTGACATCTAAATAGTTTTAGATAATAACGTGAAGTTAAACATAATTTGCTAAACCCAAACTCGGTTGCAGACTCTGGCTTATTGGTTGGTCTTGATATTTTAATGTTATCTGCAACTTGTGATGGCGAATTTAATTCTTCTAGTTGGATCTTTAGTATTATAAAATTTACTCACCACGATCGTAAAAACGACGCAGCAGATATTAACAGAACTGAGGAGGACGTTTATGAGATTAACGACCGAAAAAGCATTCTCAAGATCATTGATGTAGCTAAAAATTTACAAAGGAATTATCATTGATATTTTAATTTATTGAAAGTTTTTTCGTACTGAAAGGCACTGGCATTGCTTACGTGCATGAGCGACTATGACTACTGCATTAGGCATTAGGTAGACCGTATGTTCATCTGGATCGCACCGCCCGCCACCGGAGTAGAGTTCATCAATACTACCTGGAGTCACTGCGGTCGTCAACAGTGCGTTTCCAGAGGTATTTTTTGCTACGTACTATCCGGCTATGGAATGGCTATTTCCCGAGCGCTACATGTCCTTCTTCAAACGAGGCTTGTGGAGAGTATTAAACGGTAGGCAGCGGCTTAGCTCTGCCCCTGGCATTGCTGAAGTCTATAGATGACGGTAACCACTCACCATCAGGTGGGCGTATGCTCGTCTGCCTACAAGGGCAATAATAATAATAATAAAGGCACTATCCTAATATAAGCGTATTATTGAAATCCAAAGAGTTATAGCACTGATATTTAGTCTCAAAAATTGTTTTATTCTTTTTAAAATTACCTACACTGGTCAAAGTCAAATAAATCCTCTTTCCTCAAGTACATAAATACTCACTCCATTATGTTTCATTTTAAGATCGTTTATTATAAAAAATATTTTCAGATTAATTTTATAAGATTACATCAATAGGCAAAAAGAAAACTTTTCAATACGATTTTCTTCTTTGTTTATTAACTGATTTCTTTTTTGTTTAGGAACCACTGACGACTTATAGAGATAATGTCCATAAAAAATTTGGAAACCGTATTTTTCCTACCTTACGAGAATATGTGAAATTAATAAAATTGTGTCTTAAGGTCAGATGTTGACAGTTCGGCGAAAAACAGTCATTCAAAATCACGTGATTAAAACGACTACCACTCATATAAGAACATTTGTGTGTGTATAAAAAATTGAAGTATATGCCGCTTTTAAAAAGATCATTTTGGTAATTTGGCAAATTAGCAGCGGCGTATTAACACAAAGGGACAGTTCCATACGCGGTAGAAGACTACATTAGACTGTTACTATAACAGAAAATTTTATAATTACCCAGCCGATTTACTGAACCTAATTTGTTCGAAACAATAATTTTATTTATTATTCAGTTTTCTCAGTTCAATAATCAAAATGCGAAATAAATGTCTTACAAAATGAGTCTCTGGTGTATTTTTACTACTGAAATGATTTCATCGTAGCAGTCATTGTCGGATTCGTAATTGCGCCCCTCGGTTGTAGCTAAGCGACGTATCTGCACTTCCAACAGACGTAACAACATGCTAATGTGGCTGGACATTGTCATGAATAACAGGTCTGAGCCGAGCATACAGCATACTGATATAACCCCTGGGAATAAAGCAAAACTGTTTAGCTGAATCGAAAAAGAACAAAAGCGGGTGTCCGTGAATAGTTGATACATTAAATTAGTTTTGCTTTCACATTGTTACTCGGTAATTTGGATATTATATGATGCAACTTTTGAGACGTGGCATTTTATTAAATGCTACTTATTGCACAGAGATGAATAACTATAATTTAATTCAATTAACTAATTTATTACGACTATATCCCAAATTATTCTCAGAACCTTTATTTACCTTTAAACCTTTATTATACTCTATATATATACTTTATTTCTCACTTAATTTGTTGAACGAGAAATAAAATATAACTAAATAAAATAAAATATAAAAAACGTTAATTTAATATATAGTAAGTAATACCTGAAAATGTTTCGAAAACATAAACTATTTCGTGAAAGATTGGTTGGGTTTTGTCGAAAGGATAAAGAAGCTGCCATACGAAGCCAAGCTCTCCAGGAGTCCCTCGCATTTTTCGGTACAAAAGAATGGCAATTGGCGTTAAATTGTACAACCAAACTCCGAGAACATTCCAGAATGCGTATACTAAAATACGTTACAATGTGTGATTAGACAGAGTATTATTTTTAACGTAGACGGTGTTTTAATTTCTTCATCGAAAATTACTTATATCACTTCTTTCAAAAATATCAAATTCCGAAACCATCGCTACTAAATAACAATATTCTTTATTAATATACTTAAATCGTTCTAAATAGTTTTGTAAAAATTTGCATTTTCTAAAATCCGTAAAACCTACATTGTAGAGACTTGTTGGTTCGACACAAGTTTTTTAAATATTTTCATCGTTTTCAAATCCGATTTCTCTTTCTCTTTCTGTCGATGCCATTCTAAGCGATAAAACTCGTTCGCAAAGTAAGTAAAATATGAACTTATTTAAATTAATGAAAATTACAAGCTCACGACCAATATGAAAAAATTCATATCCGACCTTTTTGACATCAAGAAATGTTGTCTGTTTTGCGTTAACTTACAAAATTGTCTTAGCTTTAAAGCGGATAGGCTGTCTCGTTTTATTTGCGCTGCTACTTCATCCTTAATCGAAACAGGCCATATGACTGCCAGTTCCTCAACTAACTGCTTGAAGGTGTTTCGTTTATACCATATCGTTATCAACTTCCCGAAACCTGGTTAAAATGTTTTTTTTATTATAGATTTAAAAGTAATTTATTTTATAGAGTCTCAGTGCTGTTTGAAATATTTAATTGACGAGTTAATTGATTTAAATGAACAGATGAATTTTCTTCTCTCTTTGATTTGATTAATTATGGGAGCCAATGGACATCAAATACGACGGTCGATTTAAAAATTTAAGACAAATAGGCTTCCATTGATGACTCTTCCAAAGAAAACTAAATATTTATCTTTAACTCAACGGTCGTACCAAAATAGTAGTGATACATATCTGTGTTCACTCTCGCAACACTGTGGTAGGTAACATGACGGCAAATTAAACATTAAAAAAAGATGTGTGGTATCGTGGGACACCCGATATGAACGAAGTCCCTTATTATAAAAATACTAGCGGCCCGCTCCGGCTCCGCTCGGGTATTTAACAAAAATTTCAACGATATTTTACGCTGTTTTATTTTTTTTAATAAAAGAACACTTATTGCGGCATAACTATAATAGATAGACATATGCTGTCGCGACACTTTTTGTAAATAATAATGTGTTCTACAAAGTCGTAGTACATTATTTTATTCTTTTTACACCTTGGGTTACATTATTGGAGTTTTAGTAAGGATCCCTGATTTTTTTCAAAAAAGATTATAGCCTATGTCACTCGGGAATAGTGTAGCTTCCAAACAGTGAAATAATTTTTCAAATCGGTTCTGTAGTTTCGGAGCCTATTCAATACAAACAAACAAACAAATCTTTCCTCTTTATAATATTAGTATAGATTAATTTTAAGTTTTATTCGAGGTATAAAGAATATAAAACTGGAGGTTTCGCAACAACCCACGATCATTCGGTAACGTGCGAACTTATTGTGGTACACTTCATTCACGGTTGTTTGCATAAGAATGTATTGCGCAAACGAACGCTCTGAGATCGTGCTCTATGAATGATAAAAAAATATGTTATTTTTTGTACGTTATTACAAAGTTAAGTCGTACACTGTGTGCATTACTAATAAAAATCTTACGTTACGAACCTTTTTTCCCGGTTAGGGTACCCCCCCGCATCGTCCCATAAGGAATTCCATCCAAAAACAATATTAATCTCATCTTATATACTGAATGATACTCTAATTAAAATATACATACAAACATACTCATCGTATCGTATCCCGCAATGTGTAAATAGCTTCCAACGAATTCTTCAATAGAAGCAGAATTTATCATCTGCCCAGCAACGTAGGCCACCTCGCCAGCGAGCATCAGAACTAACATCGACGATGAGAAAATAAACAAAAAGTACTTTTTTAATTTAGCTAAAACCGTTAAAGGTACTTCGTCGATGAATGATAATCCAACCCTGCGGATGCAAAAATTACATAACTTTAAAGTTTCTAATATTTCCATTCTGGCAAATTTTTGGTCGCTTTCAGACATATTTCTATCTGTTTATGAGGTTTGAGTACGAGTTACGTCCTAGCTCTCAAAGAAAATCTCTTACAAATGAACAAGTCGATATTTTCCGTAGCCTATATAAATGCTTTATGTTGTATTAATAATTTCGTTACTTTGAAAGTTATACCATTTGATAACATATACATAAAATATTCATTATCAAAAAAAATCTACATAAAACGCAAATGGGTTACGAACTCTCCCATAAATAATGTACGTTTTAAGAATACGAGCATTCATTAAAACTTTTTTTCAGACCTATCCCAGTTATGACTTTGACGAATGTTATTTGTCGAATATTAAACTTATTGGGGCTCTTTTGTGAAACTTTTTGGATTACTTCGAAAACATTATTAAATCTCTAACGAAAATTAGGCTGAATAGCACAATATGTAACGATCCAGATATATTTTCAAATTCATTTTAGTTCTACGCCGATCTTACTTACATTTAGATGCTAACAATTCCGAATTACTTATTGTATTATTTCACTGAGGACTTTGTTGCACACCGTAATTACGTACTTGCGTGGTTCCTTAATAAATAAATAACAGTCCCTTATCTACGATTAAGTCAAAAAATAAAAAAAAAAGCGACATAGACCAAATACAGCTACTATAATAACAAAAATCCTACTCTAGAGAATTGTACTAGAATTGTGGGTATTTTAAGATAAAAATCGCATAAAGTATACATTGCGTGATAGGGCGTATTGTAAATCAAGGAATCACATGCTATACGTATAGATGGCACAGCTCTGGTTGTTTTTGCCGCGAAATAGTTGTTGAATGGTGGCATTAGTATAATAACGTCTATGAGCTACGGTAAAATAAAATAAGGGAAAGGGAATGTTCACATGCTTTTGCTTTTGCCGTTTGCTTTGCGGGTAAAGAATAAAGAATTCCAGAATTTAATTGGCCAATTCGCTTTTTCTAAATCCTCTTATTATATAATATTTAATTCTATTGTTACGATGCCGTAGATTTATCCTTCGTCTCACCAGATTACTATCTCACTCGAGTATTTCATAAATTGAAAATGCTCGTAACCTGTTTCACTGTCAGACGCCATGCTCTAACTATAACATCTGTTTAATACACACCATACACAGAACAATCCATAAGGCATAATATTAAACAGAGTAGATAATTACACGACAACGACATTTTAAAATCCGTATGAATCCGTTAGTAATGGACATTTAATGATGAAAACTCTTTTTTACATTACTTACAACAGTTACAACATTTCATACTTGTACATGGCGCATCTTATCCAATTTGTGATGAAGGTTTAATTTTTATTATTAAAAACATTTGTTTTGTTTTAATACAATGCATCAAAACAAAATAATTTATGGTCGCTAAATTCTGACGTTTCTTGTTTACAGTGAAACAATATACGCACAAAATTACGACCGAGCATAAACATCAGCATAATTTAAATTTGTGTCATGTAAATTAGTGTCATTTGAATAATTTCGTTCGGAAACTCTGCTCTTTTTAGCTAATTACCTTTAATAGAAAACAAAACAAAAAACAGAAAATTCTACCGTGTACTAAATAGTAAGTAAACTGCCAAAGCACATTATTACCATGATTTTCATGCAAATTTATGAGAATGAAAACAATACAGTAGTTTTAGGTGAATTATTTTGAATTTAATTATAGTTTGTGAGCACACATCACGATAAGACGTTGATGAAGTGCAATAAACTGAACCCATTAATGTTAGACCGTTATCTGTTAATGTAAAGAGTCAAAGAGAGGATACGGTACCGAATATTTATAAGACATCCATTGATTTTTACACGAGATTAATAGAGGCACATGGAATAGAAAAAATTGTGGGTAAAATAACAACGTAACAACAAAAATAAAAAGAACAATCATAAAAAATAAACATGTCAAACGAAATTGTAATCACGTACATTCATATCAAAAATTTCAATCGTGTAACATAAGATACTTATCTAAATTATTTATTCACCTGAGCGTCAAATTATCTTTTATATGTTGCCCTATATCACATACATATTTAGGATAAAATGAGTTCGATTTCGTCGGAAATTATTATTATGGAAGCAAATCATGTGAATTTTTCTAAACCAGTACACTTGGCCTCTGTTCCTGAACAATGAAGCTCGACTACTAACAAGATCCGAAGGTCTGCAAATTTCGGATGGGGCGAATGCAATTAAAACTGTATCAAAAACAGAAAACTTATTTAAATTATATTTTAATAAGTATTAATTTGATAATTAATTGAATAATTAAGAGTTTTGCTAGTAATTTAATCGAAAAATCATAAATCATCGCATCGTCTACGATCTTGCACGATAATAAATTAATGCAATATCATACATACATACATTTTTATGTAAAACAATGATTATAAAATTTCTGGGACATCATAAAAGTTCAAGTTAAGAATCATAATGAGATTTTAATAAATAGAGGTCTTCACCATTTCGCATGCCCAAAGGTTTTTTTTTTGGTCAGTTGGAAATCGCCGAACTTCCACTGCAGATGGAGGGCGGGGCATGTCAGAGTCGAACTGACTAAAACCTCCTGTTGCTCAACAACCAACGTCCAAACCTCGCATGAGACAGAAAAGGCAAAGGGGGGAAGGGGAAGCGTTTAGTGCGGAGCACATCTCTCCCATCACCCTCCCCTCGGGACGCCGGACCGGCGACCGTCGGTGCCACGACCACCAGCCCTCTCGGTCGGCAGGCTATCCGGAGCCCGCCTAGATGGCGCCGGTTAGAATGGATTATCCTACGGAATACCCTGCTGGGTCAGAACCAGCGTGGGTCGAGGATAGCCGGCCTTCCATCGCCCGGATGCTCTTATGTAAAACGCGTGCAGAGCAGCTTGCACGTCGTCTTCTTAGGCCCCCCTCGCCGGTCCCCAGACTGACATGTGAGGGTGACTCGAAACACTTAGAGGGCCAGGGCTTGGGCAAGATCCCTGGCCCTGGATGCCCAAAGGGTAAATTAAATTTTAGTCTGTCTATTTAATCCGTAAAAATACAGTAGTTTTCACCGGAAACATGCAGTATAAGGCGATGATAAATTGATATAGCTCACTATAACAACAAGTAATTAGATTAGTTCAATAAATGAACTTGCTTTCCACTTACGAGTTGTTTTCGCAGTTTCAGCTTCAGGATCGATTACACCACATATTTAAGTCTCCTTCTCCCTTCAGTAACAACGACAATAACTATAATGATAGAATTTAGTAGCCCTAGTTTTTTGATACTCAATGAAAATTCTGTATGTGTTTCATCGCGAGAACTATCTATAAATCTATCTATAAAATGTAAGTTATATAAAAAATAGCACGAAATCACTTTAAAAAAAAGAGAGAACTTTAAGTATTGATGTACAATATTCCTTATTATGTGAAACATTGACATCGCCCTAAATATTCTATCGACTTTTTTTATAAATGTTTTTCTACTTGTAGTTTTCGGTTTAATTTATAAATAAGATTTTAAAAAATAAATCCATCCGTTGACGTAAGCAAACTATGTGCCGCAAATCCCTGGCTTGATGCAGTAAGAGGCTCACCTGTCCTGAGATTATTCTGTTCCCGCATTTAGAAGGCTTTGCAGCTTTGCGGGATTAGGTACAAGCGCGGGATCTCGTCTGTAAGCAAGCTGCTGCTGGATTCGCTTCTAACAAATCTTCAGTTTGCTGGAATTCTCCTCCGTAAAATATAACGTACCGAACATTTAATTATTCTGAAACATCTTCTTCGAGATATTAATTCAATAGGCAGCGGCAGTGGCATTACTGACATCCATGAGTCTACTTACCATCTACTACTACTTACCATCAGGCCGAATGCTAGTCTGCCAATATGGGGAAAAAACTTTCACACTTTTATAAATTTGCGTAATCCTTTGAAGGGTGGGACTTGCAAGCATGAGAAGGAAAATTTCGACCTGATATTCTCATAGAAACGTTATAATGTAATTGCTGCCCATCTTGAGATATGACATCGAATTTCCAATTGAACTGTATAACAAACTATCCTCTAACACAAGTAATTACGCAAATTAAAAAATTATGCTATTTTTGTTACACAACGAACTATTCATCATGGAAATAGTTCAAAAATATGCTGTGTTAAGGAATGTATTTTAGAAAAATAAGTGGAATTGGAACACCGATGACATTAATCGATACGAGTACACGGGGTATCTTTTCATCTAGACCACGATGGCTTACGAGACGAAAGATCATCTATGTCCAAGTACAATGTCCAAGCAAACTGATGATAAAGCAAATTATTTAAAAAAACAGTCCTTTATCTAAAAAGAACTGTTTCTTTTAATAATTTAATATTTGTAGAAATTTATAAATCATTAAATCTGTTAAAAAAAAACACGTTTTCCTTTACGATTTCTCGTGTTCATAGCACAGAATTCAAATAACATATTTAAAGAAAAGAACATCAGCAAAGAGAAATCAATCTCTTATCGGGGTAATCACATCCCTCAACGATAAGGAAAACAACACAAGGAAAGGAAAGAAACTTATAACTCAAACAGAATTTGAAAATAACAAAAACAAAATTACGTGGTTTAAAACAAATCGTGAGGAATCCATAAATAATAATAACAGAAATACAACTCCTTCTATCAGAAATTCATAGACTTATAAGCTTGGAACGTTATAAAGCTTTGAGTGGAGTTAAAGAAAATGTAAGGATTCTCAGCAGCTTATACGATTTTTCCATTGCATTGCCGTTTCTGTCATGTAATCCGTATCTCTACCCGCTTTTGAATCATTCATATTTCGACAAAGACACAATTCATAAACACATAGACAACAATTCGACATTTAAATTTAAACTTAAGCTTTCCTGTTACAATTTAAACTCATATTCTAACTATCATTCAAGATTATTCAGACCTCTCAAAATTTAGTATCCGTTTTCGTAATAAACCACACAGGAGAAAACCGCAAATTTCTCATGCCGCTTGCAAATCGATGTCTGAAGTGAGAAAACATAGTACTAAAGGACTTTTATATTTAATATAATAGCAAAAGCATCTAAAAACAACATTTAACTATGTAGATAAAGTGGAAATAAAAACTCTGAAATGTACATATTTTTCTTTATTCTTTGAGTTAAATCATCTAAGCAATTTCTACAGACCGAAGCGCACCGTCAATCGAGATACACATTTATCTTAATGATACACTTTCAGGGCTGTATTAGATAATATTTTCAAATACTATTCTAATACTATTATCATTTAATATTAATAATAGGGCGCATAGCATGTAGATAGCGTAGCGTAGTAAGTAGGTTGCGACTGTGCATATGGTCTAAAATAAATAAATATTTTTCTCTAAGTACGGGTCACTTCTGTTTATACTGTCATTGGCAAAATCAATGCCTAAGGAATAGGCATAAAAAAAATGACAATTATTATAATGCAATACATGCTTAACGCGGTATGTTCAATTTCACGATGAACGAATAATATAATTAAATAAAAGTCAAATCTGTACAGATGATAGCTTGCGTAACTCTTGTAAGTACAGAGTAGTTACAACCAAGTACACCACGCGGCTTATTTGCGGCATTTGTCCGGAAGGGTGGGACAACCGTCATAGAATTGATTAACTTTGTCTTTGTGTTCCAGTAACTACATAACAAGAAATGGAAAGTCGTCTGAGTATCTACAACTATAAAACAAACGAATCACTAGCAGTAACGTAGAAATTTGAAAAACCTTAGTATTGCGTCTGATGCTTAGATACTTCTTTGATGTCTTTATCAAAACAGTAGCATAAAATATTATATACATATATATATTTCGAATGGGCTAGTAATAAAATATTTTTATCTTTCTTCTCTTTTACGGTTCAGAGGCACGGTATTTACACAATACCTACTAGTGAATGGCTGTCGCCTTTCGCTTTATGTATCACTAAAGATTTATAATACACACATTTTCTTTAATCTAATCGGGTGCTCTCATAACGTGAAACTCTAATTTACAAATCAAAAAAACATGTATTTGCTAGCTAGCTAACGATGTAACAGAAGTTTAACACTATTATTTTAAAGGAAATGGGTAATTTGAGCCGTTTAGATATTAAAAAAAAACTGATTTACGGCTAATCAACAAAAACGTTCCTTTAGAAGTTATAGATTTTATAAGAACTAGAGGTCCCGCAGTAGTCGAAATTCGACTATAATTAATTGGAATTGTAAGTTTGTACACTATTATAATTGTATTTTATACTTCTATAATCACAAATTTCGCCAAGACACTATAAAAAATATTAACAAAGTCAAACAATATTTAATCTCAATTTGACAACAGACGTCAAGAACAAAAGTTTGACAATAAATAGTATGCATGCGTGTGTGCGTCAAATACATGGTATGTAGTGTGTGTAATGTTTTCTTTATTGATTTAATGTATCTTTTATGCATTATTTAAAAAAAAAATTAGCATTATGCACTTTTTCTCTATATTCTCTATAAGTGTGGAAAATTTCATACTCCTCCGTCCGCGCAATTTTCGTAAAAAGGGATACAAAGTTTTTGCTTCACATATTAATATATAGATAATGGGTATAGTAATAAGAATAATGGGTATAGGAATGTAAGTGGTTCATAGTTTCGAATTGATTTTTTATGTAATTTTGTCGTTGTAAGTTGTTGTAGACTATAGATTTCTTTGGTGAAATTACCATAGAACCTGAGGTCGATTATGATCGGTTAGTGTTTTTATAAAAAAGATATTTGGCATTCGGGGTCTGCGTGTGTGTTCTTGTCTCTTATGCGCATATTTCTGGCACCCGTAGCTCAAAATAAAATCCTAATTTAATGTATTGAGAGTATACTCGTAGAAAAAACATTGATATTGGATCTAGAGCAAAGAAACGTTTTCTTTTAAGGTGCCAATTATGTAATAGCTTAGGCGAAAGTTCACGTTTTCGTTTAGAAAATAAAATCCTTGACTATTTTAGTAGCAAGTCGCCGCGCCGCAGCCCTGACTACTGCAGCGGTCAACGATAGTCGCGACGCCCAGTCACCGACAACATCTACACTTGAATTTGTCCCCATCTCCCTGCTGAATTCAATTACACTAACATGAATAAACATTTATTTCTCTTTGTATTTTAACACGAATAGCTGCATCGCACTGCAGTAACTTTGTGGGAATTATAAAACTGTTTAAATAAAACTATTTGTAGATGATTTTTGTGCATTTGTAGAGAACTTTATTTCTTTCTATGAATATCAATGAATTGATAACGAGATTAAAGTTGTTATCGAACTGTTTATACAAAACCATTGCAGATCTTTTGAAATTTATTCACCATTTCGTCAGCAACGTATTTTCCAAAATTCAATAAATATTAATAGGGGAAATAATCTTCTGAACGTCAGTTTTACCAATGGTAATACATTAAGTTACCGTCCACTCAATCCCTAAACATATCAACGTGTATTTTAAGCTATCTATGTAAGCCTTGTTTCAAGAAAGCCCCATCATAGCATTTGAGTGATACTAACTTCAAAGTTATAGAACTCAAAATTTGAAAGAAAGGATCTTCACTGTTTTTCATGTTCAGACTTCTCACTCTCGTTCCGCGTAAAATATGTGGCCTCGAAATAATAAAGTGGTAAAAAAAATGTGACCACGTCATTTTCATTTCTTGCTCGAACTATTGACTGGGAAAGTGCGGCGACGGATTTAGGCTTGATGCCGCCCTAGGCCCTGTTTAACGGGCCGCCCTTATCTATACGCCATTTACTGGTGGTAGGACCTCTTGTGAGTCCGCGCGGGTAGGTACCACAACCTCGCCTATTTCTGCCGTGAAGCAGTAATGCGTTTCAGTTTGAAGGGTGGGGCCGTCGCTGTAACTATACTGAGACTTTAGAACTTATATCTCAAGGTGGGTGGCGCATTTCCGTTGTATATGTTTATGGGCTCCAGTAACCACTTAACACCAGGTGGGCTGTGGGCTCGTCCACCCATCAAAGCAATAAAAAAATCAAAAAAATCATAATAACATGTGTTATTAAAATACGTGCTAACACCTGAAAACGTTGAGTTTTGTGAACCGACAGTTCTTAGATTAGATTAATATCTAATTTATAATACAGCTTAGATAAGGATAAATATTAATCATGGCGGTGCGTTTGATTACTTTAAGCGTTTAGTTTCTTTCCTGTAATTATTCTTGTCCATCTGATAGTTGTCTGGAAGAGATCGCTCTTAGCGATAAGACCGCCAATTGTATTTTTGTATAAATATTTTGCGTTTGTGTTTATTTTGGTATACAATAAAGCATAATCTACTCAACTCTACAGTAGTTGTCAGAATAAAAGGGTGTGTTTCTAAATGGGAAACCCCCAAAATTTACCATGAGTACTATTTGTTTTAAACTTTTACGGCTATCTACAATTAAAACATTATTATTTCCCGTTATTGTTATTACTAATACTAATCTATATTGGACATCAGTTGGAGAGGCCTATGTTCAACAGAGGACAGTGGACAAGCTGAGATGATGATGACGATGATGATTAGTTCCTGATATTTTTCGTTAAATAATACTATGTACTTATAATTTTAAGTTCTATTGGCAAACTATAATATGTTATAAGTAATTACGGACGGCTATTATCATCATATTTATTTCTGATATTAATGGTCGTTGTATCAACAGAGTTATGAATTAATTGTATTTCCTTCTAGATATCTTTTTTTTAAATTAATTTTGTTTTGGTCTAATAAAGTATTTTCTCTCTCTGTGTCTCTCTATGATCGGCGGCGACCATGTGGTGGCTACAGCAACTTTGTCAGCTAGGCCGTTAGATGTTCTCTTAGTCAGTCTTAGTCAAGAAAATATGTTCTAAAATATGTATATATGTATATGAATAATCGATTTTCTATGGCATCGGAGAGTTAAGAAGGCCCTTTAGTTTTTACATTCTACTCATAATGTGAACAAACTTGAAAAATAATCACATAGTTTTCGGTCAACATTGTCGAATATGTGAACTTGGAAAAACATATCTTATTTTCTCACAATACTGCCGTTTGTAAACTCAGTGGTCTTATTTATGAGGGTACGTGACACGCATTTGTGAAAATATTGTCAGCTCCTTACACGACACCACACAACGCGGGCCCTCGCATCCGGAAAACAATGCCCTATCGTCAACTACAAAAGACAAGGACAAACAACAAAACAGTTCTAGTGATGTATACATATTTATGAACCCTTCTTTATCAAATTCAATATCTGTCCAATTTCAAAATAGAAATAGTGATCTTCTTCTTCTTCTTAGTCGAATACTTCATTGCTGAAGGTCGTGTCCTTGAAAGCCCTTCGTGGCTCTTTGTACCCTCAGCTTCCATTTGCTTCAGTTTTCGGCTTCTCTCAGGGCGTTCGTAACAGAGAGTCCAGTGAGCGAAGTTATCAGAAATAGTGATATTAGGTACTTAAAAATGGAAAAATTAAGTATCAACAGATTCAATACAGAAAATATGTAAATGAGCTGATAATAGCGTTCAAGCCGTAAAATTTTTTCCTCTACCTAATCGTTGGTAGCCTTAGTGGCTATTCCGACTTCGCGCGGACCGGTAGGTGAGCTCACGGACTCGACCTGAGAGAATTGCTAACACTAGCCCTAGCAAGAGCAGTGCTTCGCAGAATCTACCACCGGATCGGAATCGCGAACCACTGAGAAGATCCGGCGAGAACGTCAGTGAGCTGGGTCTATAGGATCGTTCGCTGACGGTGACCGGTGCTTGAGGGTCCTAAATGTGTAACGCGTGATTGCTTCGCGACCGTTACAATTATTTATTATGAAACCAATGTTGTAAGAAATTATTAAACTAACTATAAGACATAGGCAGGGTGGTGGTACTACAAGGGGGCTCCTCCTCTTTGCGTCGATAATCCTCAGTGCTGAGGGTCGTGGCCCCCTCTAACAACTTTCTCCTGTATTATCCTGCGCCATTCCTGCCTATCCTAGGCTGTGTGGATAGCAACGTAGCAACGTGACACGGGCTCATACCCACACATTTATACTCAAGCTAGGAGTTAGGTTCAATTTGAAAATAACCGGCTAATAATTAACTAGGTTCAATTTGAAAATAACCGGCTAATAATTAATTTTTGAACATAACACGTCATGATAAACTTGTTTTTCGGTGTTGTAAGATCGTCTTATGACCGGTCTATAAACAATAAACAGGGTGTATCTCTATACAGTCGATATTGACGGAGTCGTTATAAGTATTTATTCTCACAATGTTGAAAACTCATCCGGTGGTAGATTCTGCGGAGCACGGCTCTTGCTAAGGCTCGTGCTAGCACGTCGTCAGGTTTGAGCCACGTGAGCTCACTTACTGGCTCGGCAAATCTAGAATAACCCCTCGAGGTTAATAGAATAGGTAGGAAAAAAAAAGATGAAAACTTTCAATTAAAAAGAATAGTGTTCTTATTGTACTCTTAGAAGCAGCTATAGTGGTGTGAGTAATATCCAGACTGTTCGTATGAAAAATCCTCTAGCCTTGTTTACGTCTTACGAAAACAACAGAAAAAAACTAACATCGTCAAGTGAAATCTCTTATCACTTCACATTTATATATCGCCCGTGATTTACGTTACGCCGGAAAATATGTCTTTCTTACATAAACCGGAATTATGACAACAAAAATAGGTCATACGAAAGGAAAATCTATAAAATCACAAAGATATTCAACGATATTACAACTTCGTCGAATATTCTATTGAAGAATCCCGAAAACTTTAAAAATAAAACGATTAAATTTACCCGTGTATGTATAAGTAGGTATATATCACCTTTTTTGTTATGTTTTTGCATTGAAAATATTATTTTAAAAGTTGATTTTTCATCAAATTCGTGGCGCTATTGTGGAAAATACAATGTAAGAAGTTTTCGTTGTGGCTATTTCTAGTAAATAAGTGCCTCATGGCATAAGGAAACTAAATGAAAAGCTAATATATGTGTTCAGGTACATCAAGTTGTGTTCAAGTACATATGAATGAAATAATAATTATGTTTTGCATTTACCACCCACTTACTACTTACTACTACTGTAACTCGTAAACAAATAACTTTTCCTTTTAACTTTTATGTACTTTATTAGTTTTAATTTAATTGATTAGTACCAAGCGGTGACAACAAATACCGATTCACACCAATAAATTTGAATAAGAGAGAACTTGATGTAGTTGTAGGCAGCGGCTTGGCTCTGCCCCTGGCATTGCTGAAGTCCATGGGCGACGGTAACCACTCACCATCAGGTGGGCCGTATGCCCGTCTGCCTACAAAGGCAATAAAAAATAATAAAAAAATAAAAAAGTTATTCAATGGTAAACGTTGTCGTAATAACATAATTTTCGGCCTAAAAATTGTTTATTCGAAGACTCTAGATACAGATAAACGAGAGAGCAGATTTCCTTTAAAAAAAATACTTACCTGCAGAAAAATAGCCGTCCCCAACTAAATACTTTCCGTGATTTTGTTTCAAAGGCTGTTGAAGAGTATTCCTTCACATTAAAAGAACTTAACTGAGACGCCATTTTACCTTAGTGAAGCTAATATTAAGCCCTCTTACACTACTTAATTAAGTCAGTAGTGAATGAGTCGTGAGACCGCACGTACGTCGAGCACTCCAGCTACCAATTGCTATTTCCACTACGAACCGAGTGCACTAATGAACAACGCAAATGAAGTACGGCTACTGGGTACTGAATACATTTGCTAGTTCAATCTGGAACTGTTAAACCAAATCACATTGCAGTTATCATTCATAAATCTATGAATTACTTGCCGGATTGCCGGACCACATAGTGTAATCCGTGGTCAAAATGAACGTTTAAAATTCAATTAGAATTGGCCACCCTCATGACTGGGTACAAAAACACGCTTGCCAACTAAAATGGTATCACAATATACTTTCGCCACAAGTCTTAAGATGGTATTCACGATGCGATGTATATTTAGTACCACTTGATACCAGTTTCACAATGAGTTAGTCTATACCTACAGCAATAAACGAAACTAACAATTTTGTTAGAGTTCTAAAAATCTGTATAGACTAAATACGCACTCGTTTTTTCGGTTTTTTTTTTATTGCTTAGATGAGTGGACGAACTCACAGCCCACCTGGTGTTAAGTGGTTACTGGAGCCCATAGACATTTACAACGTAAATGCTCCACCCACCTTAAGATATAAGTTCTAAGATCTCAGTATAGTTACAGCGGCTGCCCTACCCTTCAAAGCGAAACGCATTACTGCTTCACCGCAGAAATAGGCTGGGCAGTGGTACCTACCCGCGCGGACTCACACGAGGTCCTACCACCAGTACAATTACATTAAGTACCAGTACAGTTATTTATTATTTATATTATTTAGGTATGTTTATTCTTATGTCATTCAGAGCCAATTAACTCTAGGATTATTGACGTACATAGTAGTACATCTATATACGAGTAAATCCGTACACGGCGTGAATACATTGACAAGACGAAAATGCATACTTTTCAGGGCAGCCATTTTTAAGTTTACATCTTATTGGTAAATCTATTTTTTTATCCTTTTATATAATTTTTATGCGTATTTAAGTAATTTCATCGGAATTTTCACACAGTGTAAGTATAATAATCAATTAACGTTTTAATCAAGAAAAAAATGACATATCAAGTTGCTCACCGACGACTTGTCAATTTATTCACCTAAGCAATTTATTAAAATCCGAGAAAAGTAATAAGATTGTTAACATAAGAGATTTAAAAAAAATACATAAATACGTAATAGCCATTTGATGGTGGTTGGATGGTGAGATGGGATGGGATGTGATGGGATGGTATGGACATGTGAGACCTTAGAACTTATATCTCAAGGTGGGTGGCGCATTTACGATGTAGATGTCTATGGGCTCCAGTAACCACTTAACACCAGGTGGGCTGTGAGCTCGTCCACCCATCTACGCAATAAAAAAAATGTGCTGAGACGAAATGATAATGAGGTTGGTAAGAGAGTGTTAACTATAAATGTGGAAGGATATAGAGGAAGAGGTAGACCTAAGATGAAATGGATGGATTGCGTGAAAGACAATATGTGTAAGAGTGAGCGAAGAAATGCTATATGATAGAGGAGTATGGAAGGAGAAAACAAGTTGCGCCGACCCCAGGTAACTGGGAGAAGGGCAGGAGAATAATGATGTAATAATAAGTCATTTGAATTGATCAATCTCAAACTAAAACCCAAAACGTGTACTTAATTTTATTTTTTATTAATTAAAAGAAACTGAAATTATTCTGCTTCTGGAATTACTATTATATTATTCTTTACTGTTCTTCTCCGTTTCCCTCTAAATCAGGGTCTTCAGTATCAGAGTCGTGGCATTTTTTGGTGGGTTGTCAGTCTTTATGTTTTTATAAAAATCGTGAAATGCTGTGTCTATTAAAGGTAATAAATCCACCAAATTCTTCTCTTTTCTGTACTTATTGGCAAGATGTCTTTGGAGACAACTTCTATCTGGACGTTATATACGTTACGTCTATATTATATTTTCTCCTTTTCTGAAAGTTGATTACCTTAAAAGAGCTTTCACTGTCAAATCTATCTTGAAACGTATTTCTCCAATAGGTTTTTTGTATTGCAGCCATTTTACAGTTTGCCGCAAGAATTTATCTTCAGAACTGTCTTTTTTAAATCGTGAATGGCTCTTTTTCGAACTTAATTTAGGAAATTTTCGCACTTAATTGGTACAACGGCATATGCGTTATTAATCTTACAAGATCTTGAGTTGCAACCAGTCATTAAAATAGATAGTTAATTTTAAGTCGCCTTTTCTTGTTGGTTCTCTCAATCAAGGCATTATCCGAATCACACATCATGTGAATCACAATCCAAGAAACTTGTGATTAATAGTATCTTGCGTTGGATACACATGAAGTAAATACATGAACATCGTTGCACCCGTATTATTTTTGTTTTGGCCTCCACATGTATCTGAATAAAATGTGACCTGTTTATCTTTTGAAGGCAAATTCTGAAAAAAATGCCACAGACACGACGCGATTTCACGAGCACCGATGGTTTCGTCCTACATGTAACATGTAGCCTTATTAGTTGCTAAATCATGGATTGTGAGATTGTAGGACCATAGCGGTCGTTTATAAAAAGAAACAGAAGTTTTAAGATAGGGGGTGGGTAAGCACTGCTGAAGATCATATGTATATGTTCGACTGGATGAGTTGCACTTTGCTTCATCTTTATCCTTTCTTTTTTCTAAATATTATTATGCTTTTTCATGCCGGTAATAACTTGACAACCGGATATGTATAGTCGCGAACACAATTATGGGCTATGTGAATAATTGATCATCTAAAGGTATTCTGTTAGTTCATTTAATTATGTGACGTAAATAACTTAACGTGTTGAGTTAATTAAATAAAAAACACTAATATGTTTAGACATATCTAAATGTCATTATGTTCTCGTTGGAAACAGAGTTGTTTAGTAATTCACAAGTGCGATATCCCAAAAATACGTGAGAGAATCGAGTTACTCATTTATTCCCCATATAAAACAAGTAATCTGGACGACAATTCTGCTATAACTTAAAATTTGATATTAGTCGACTTGTCAAGTTATTCACGCCGTGTACGGAAATAATCCATAAAGAACCCAGGCGACGCGCGCCGTCGTCTAATAAACTCTTCGGTAAGTCTTCCCGGCGTGTTAATTTGCCCACAGTGATAATATTTGCGTTTTTACGCTGAGCCGCTTTTATTGACGCCTTCACTGGCACTGGCAGCACAACATTGTTTACGCTCCAGTCTGCAAACACAAACAACCGTTCTCTACGGTCGTTTAGCTATACATGTGTACTAAAATCGATTGTCCGTACGTATGTGGACGTTAATCTCCATAATGATTGAACTAAATTGTATTCATGATGATCACGTATGTTTTCAGTGAGAAATAGCGATTTAGTGTGTGGCGGTAGCCATCATAGAACGTAACTATACTGAGACCTTAGAAGTTATATCTCAAGGTGGGTGGCGCATTTACGTTGTAGATGTCTATGGGCTCCAGTAACCACTTAACACCAGGTGCGCTGTGAGCTTGTCTCGCCATCTAAACAATTAAAAAAAAAATATTTTTGAGATACCTGAATATCACTAACGACATTTTTAAGATAAGCTTGCTTATATACAAATTCCACACAATAACATTCGGACCGTCGCCACGTCTGTCTACGGAGCAATCAAGGACGCTCAGTGGAAGATCTTCTCTTCTCGTTAAAAGGTATTGTTTCAGAAATCGGTTAATACAAAAATTATTCACATTAAATAGCCCCAGATTAGGATTCTTACATTTGTTATTGATTCCGAAATCTCACTAATTGTTGATAAATATGTTTAACTCCGTGCTGTATTCTGTGTAACTAAGACCGACGTAGCTCAGAGGTTCACCCAAGGTAAGAAAACTAAACAAAATAATAAAAATACTATAACATCTAAACGTTATTTAAATTATATTATATTCTTATATTATTTCATTAAATCATATTCACATATACAACGTTGTACAAATTAATGACCTCTTTTTCAATACATATTATTAATAGTATAGTTAGCTCTAGTAAGGTTTGACTGAAATTCGTCACATAGAAAACTCCAAAGAATTTTGAGAAAGTCCTAGAAAGATGGAGACACGAAAATTAATAGGTATTAGGAGTGCCTAAAGATTTATGGACCTAATTTGCATTCGCCTGACCTAGTCTTACTCAATAAAAGTTGAACCGCCATTTTTACGACCTTCGCTTCGAATTCCAAGCACTTTCGTTCAAATTGTCTTTTGACCATTTCTTGAGACAAACGAGTAATTTACTGTCAGCTGTTAACATTAATATGTAATGTGGTCCGACTTGTTTCAATAGACTGGTTGTAATGCGACAAACCCGCACATGTAAGTAGCACCGCACCATCTTACATATTTCAGTAACCACGTAACACGGAGCAGAGCGTGAGCTCATACAATGATCTATGCAATGAAAACAAAATTAAGCTTTCACTTTGATTGAATTTTTGTCAAATCTATACTATTATTATAAAGCTGAAGAGTTTGTTTGTTTGAACGCGCTAATCTCGGAAACTACTAGTCCGATTTTAAAAAATCTTTCAGTGTTAAACAGCCTATTTATTGAGGAAGGCTATATAACATCACGGTAAGACCAATACAAGTGATACACAAATAAAGAATGTTTCAAAATAAGGGTTTAAATAGCTCCTTAACATTCTACAATTCAAAAATATTTTCACTTTCTACGTAAATGAAGTGGGGAGTAAAATATAGCGTTATGCCAAATTAACTATTCCACGCGGACGGAGTCGCGGGCAAAAGCTAGTTTATAATATATAGTAGTATTATCTAATTATCAAAATATTTTTCTAGCGTAGTCTGGTTTTAAGCAGTTACTCTAAGATATGAGTACCGCTGTCCACTTGAGGGGTGGTGTTGGAATACCAATTGCTTCCAAACCATCCCGCATCCTGAAAACGGAATTGTGTGGATTACAACTACAAAAATCCTATTGCTATTATTAGTTGATGTAGCAACAATCAGACCTGAAAGAATCTTTGAGATACTTTTTATCGTGTGGTAGTACCTACAATTTCGCATCCACAACTTATTGTAATCGGGCTACGCATCAAAATGAAAACAGTCTCTTAGATTTACGTTCCTTTTTTTAAAATCTGGCATTAAGCAGCTACCAGAGTCCATAGCCAATGTGAATGCTGTTACCCACGTTGAGACATCATGATCAGTTTAATTTGCATTGAAATAAAGGCTTTCGACGCTTCAAGTATTTTTAAATATTCTTGTTTACTAGATTTTACATACATTGTATTACGTTATAAGTGATGTTTAAGAACCATGCTTGATAAGAATAATACATGTTATAAGAGAGAGGGACGGTGAAAATGTAGGGTGCGGCGAACGCCCCAGGGGAGAAGATCGGAGCGAGTGTCCCTCCTAAGATAGGCATGTGTGATTTGGACTCTATTGTATTTTTCAAAAAGACCTTTTTATTCCTCTTTTATATTGTACCTTTTGAAATTTAACGATTCTGAATAAGAGTGATTTTGCAAATTTTGTTACCAAAACATTGTAATTTTTGCTTCGCCCCGCTTTTTTTTTCTTACTGTAGGGATGCATGAAAAGCGTCAAGACCTACTTGATCTAGTGACCTAAACCTATAGATATCAATTACAAAAATCGCCGCCCATCTAGAGACATGAAAATCTAAGACCAGATACAGACGACTAAAACTGTTAAATATTTGAAACGCCAGAACGTCGGAAATAATAAAATAACAATAGAAAACGCGATATTAAACCGTAAAACTAGTTTTAATTAAATTTACGAATCGAAAAACCCGAAGAAAATACTGTAAAACTGTAAAACAACATTTATCACATCTTCTATTCGCAAATAGGTTAGTAAAATATACATAATAGTTATATAATAACAGTCCATTGTTAATTTAAACCCAGTTCTAACATCAAAATAAAAAAGAAGAAATAAATGCTTCTTTTGATTAAAACTAGCACTAACAAGTTATATTGCTCATTTGAATATCATCAACGTAGTTTTTCCATTACCGTAGTTGTTGTTTTGCTGTGAGCGCCGCGGAAAAGCTCTCGACACTTGAATAAAATATAAATCGCACCAATTTTAAATCCAGCTCGTGGAAATCCCTCTCGCGCTCCATTTGAGGAGTTGTTTTTTTTTCTAAATTAAAAAAGACTATTCTAGTTAGATGTTACATTTCAGGCTAATATGGGGCAAGAAATGTTTATATCATTAACTAGCTGACCCGGCAGACTTCGTAGTGCCTCAATCGATAAATAAAAGACCTAAACTTGTGTATAAAATAAACTTAAAACAAACAAAAGGAATCCGTCCGACGGGGGACACATCAAAGGGAAAACAAAATTGTTATTTTTATTTAATTCCGAGCTTTTTCATATTTATCTACCTTTTAATACTTCTCTGAACTTCCACAAATAATTCAAGACCAAAGTTAGTCAAATCGGTCCAGCCGTTCTCGAGTTTTGGCGAGACTAACGAACAGCAATTCATTTTTATTTATATAGATAGATTATAAAGATTGATAGCGTATTGAACACACTTTAAATATATATATTTTTCATTCGATGAGATATACTGATACACTGATAGCATCGTTGCATTTCAATGATAACCTATTCAATCGCCACAAAGGTAATCAATCTAAAAGTAGCCTTCTTAAAGGAAGATTTAGTTTTAGATAATATAAAATAAAATACAGATTATTAATATTGAGCAAACAGGTTTCAATCATACTTCAGTGGTTTCAAGCTTCATATCGGTATTTTAAAAGAACTTCCTTTTTCATATTGATATTTTAAATATATGGACAAGGTATTTTATTTACTTCAGTATTTCAAAAAGTACCAATATGAAGAATCTGAGAAGAACAAGAATGAAGAATGAAGATATGAAGAATACAATATTACAATATAACAAAAATTTTAAAGTCTGGAATCCCTCAAAAGATAAAACAATTCATCTCTAAAAAAATTGACGTGCAGTTAATTTTCTGTCAACATATAAGTACACATGATTTTTACCTACAATGAAAATTGGCGCGTGAATGTTAATCATAATGTAAATCAATACTGTTTCCATTCAATTTGAACGACTGAAAACGAAGTCTTTTTTTTTTTTTATTGCTTAGTTGGATGGACGAGCTCAGAGCCCACCTGGTGTTAAGTGGTTACTGGAGCCCATAGACATCTACAACGTAAATGCGCCACCCACCTCGAGATATAAGTTCTAAGATCTCAGTATAGTTACAACGGCTACCCCACCCTTCGAACCGAAACGCATTACTGCTTCACGGCGGAAATAGGCGGGGTGGTGGTACCTACCCGTGCGGACTCCCAAGAGGTCCTACCACCAGTGATTACGCAAATTATAATTTTGCGGGTTTGATTTTTATTACACGATGTTATTCCTTCACCGTGGAAGTCAATCGTGAACATTTGTTGAGTACGTATTTCATTAGAAAAATTGGTACCCGCCTGCGGGATTCGAACACCGGTGCATCGCTACATACGAATGCACCGGACGTCTTATCCTTTAGGCCACAACGACTTCAAAAGACTTCATTAGCTATTTTTATTTTCAAACGAGAACATTGACGTAAACATGACTGATGAAATAGTATTTAATTTTTTTACTAATTCCAAATTTAAATTCGATATTTCAAGCTTACTAATTGACCGAATATAGTTCGCTTAGGCTAGAATAAACTTATGTTTAGGCTTCATAAACACACGCTACAGCATACTTTCAGCAATTAAACAGTATAACTAAGTTGATTAACTATATTCAATAATTTACTATATCTCATCCTCATCACCTCAGCCTATCCACTGTCCACTGCTGAACTTGGCCTCTCCAAATGATGTCCAGTGCGGCCGATCCGTTGTCACCTGCATCCAACGTGACACAACAATTTTCACTAGGTTATTTTTACTGGTGGTAGGACCACTTGTGAGTCCACGCGGGTAGGTACCACCACCCTGCCTATTTCTGCCGTGAAGCAGTAATGCGTTTCGGTTTGAAGGGCGGGGCAGCCGTTGTAACTATACTCAAGACCTACTTCGAGAATCTCAAGGTGGGTGGCGCATTTACGTCGTAGATGTATATGGGCTTCAGTAACCACTTAAGACCAGGTGGGCTGTGAGCTCGTCCACCCATCTAAGCAATAAAAAAATAGGTTGTCGCTCAATCTATTAGGAGGCCGTCCCTCACTGCGGTTGCTAGTACGTGGTCTCCGCTTGAGGATCATTCTGCCCCATCGGCCGTCCGATCTTCCTGTAACACTTTATATTTAAAAGAAACCAAATATACAAACATAGACATATGTCCTGAATTTTGTGTCAGTAAAACAGCTAACATACATATACATAATTATAATTCGAGATTGCCATTCGAAATTTCACATATTGAAAATCTTTTGTTGATTAGGGTTTAAATAACTACGCAAAACGAAATAGAAGATGCGTTGAATTTCTATTTAGCCCATCTATTTATTTATACTACCTCATTTTTCTCATGCTCATTGATTTTGCGAAGTGAATATACTGTTTCTATTAAAGGCATTTTTTTTCCGTAACGCGTAACATCAAAGCCGGTAGGACATTTAGCTTCCGCAATATCACTATCACTGGAATTTCCGATAGATTGAACACAAGGCAAAAGGAAATCTGATTTTAAAAAGTGAGTACTTCCGCGAATTTCATTCTTTTTTCTTTCTCTATAATTACAGATGTTGCAGCCTATTGCAAGCATCACCACCCGCCTACTTTTATTGTAGAGACATTATGCGTCACGGCTTGCAAAGTTAATAGCCGTAATTATATTGTATGGAAGGGAATGAAAATTAATAAATAACAGCTTAAAATTTAAGACTTATTTTTTTGCACTACACCAGATAACTGACCGGAGCCGATGGAGGCTGGTAGTCAACAAGCTGGAACGGAGTCACGATCCTCAGCAATGAAGGAGCGATGGAGAAGAAGAAAGAAGTGAAAATTTACATTCATTGTTGAAGTTTTATCACTATGTAAATTTTCCGAAAACTTGTTTTACCTAAATAACATTTTGAAATAATTTACATATCGATAAGATCGTCGGTTCAATTTATAAAGCTTTCGTTCTTTTTCTACTGTCTTCTACAGTTGAATGATGATTAGATTGTAAAGGAAAATTGTAAAAATTAAACTTGCGTTGAATTATACGTTTGAATAAATTCTTCTCTCCTAAAATCAAAATTAGATTCAGATACACATATTACGTTTCCTTGGTAAAACAAAATGGAGGGTAAGATGATCCCAATTCGAGATCGACTAGATAAAGCACACCGCCTCCGCTACGTGGTGACCTGGAAAAACAAGCACACTTCTGCTTGCTTCAGATAGACGCTTTATCAATATTTAAAAACCTTTTTCTAACCTCTTTTCTATTTGAATATATTTGTCATGAGACAAACTGAGATGAATAACAGAAATGACATTCAAAATCATGACATATTTCTGAGTATATTTCTTATTGGTTCATTTAGTGCAAATGTTAAGTAAAACTTAGTGCAATATTTATTACCAATAATATTTTAATACGATACAGTTAAATCATCTACCCTTACTAACGGTCCACACTGTACAATTCTCCCTGTTAATTCCTATGGTTATTGATCAACGTCTTTATATGTTGAATATGTTTTTTATAATAACCAACGTAAATGCAATCTCGAAACTCTTAAAAACCGTTGAGAATATAGCTGAAAAACATCCGTACGTCGTTGCTTTATTAACGGATACAAAAGAGTACTCTTGTACTGGATCTATTATAAATAGCCAAACTGTTCTAACATCCGGAAATTGTGTACAAACCGCACCTGCTTTCGTCGCTGTTGGACTGGCTGTTTTAAGTCAATCAATGAATGAGAAGAACATTTTTAAGGTTACCCGTATCGCATTACACAACGACTACATCTTCGAATCGAAAGCCACAGAACTAAATATCACAAAAATGCACAGTAATATTGGACTAGTTTTCACTCTTCGAACAGTTCTAGATGTTTTTATACCTCCAGTTGAAATTGGCAATAGCTTTGCATCCGAATTGAAGGAGAAATATCTCGTTACTTTAGGATTTGGGTATATTAATTCAAATGTTATTGTTCTTCAAAAACAAAGCTATCAACAATCGCCCTGTGAGAATCCTAAATGGTATTACTGTATTTGTGGAATCGAAAAAATGTCTAGAAAATATTATGGACGAGAATTCGGCGATGGAGCTCCAGTATTATTCGGAATGGAAATTATAGCTATAACAGCTTCACCTTGTCGAAAGCTATCTCTTAAAAGTAGGAATACAAAGTATAATATCTTTACAGTCATTGGACCATACGTGCCGTGGATCGAAAGAACTATAAGATACGCAAATGCCACATATCGTCTTCAAAGTAACAGAGCTATTGGAAAGATACTTTCAGTTTTATCACACTGGCTTCTATTGCTTCCATTATTCGTTACAATATAAACGAGAAACACCTTCTCACCAAATCAAATAACATTTTTAAAGCATTTCGATGGAATAATCCTATTAAATATAACACTTCAATAAGTACTTCTAAAATTTACGTTACAAATAAACGATAAAGCTAAATGAAAATTTTTCATTTTCACATTTGGTCGTTAAACATGTGAAGTGCAAATTAGTTTGAAATTAGCGAACATTAATTAAAAAATTGTTGGACTTCCTTATATTTGGCCAGGTCTCGAGAAGTATCATTCTTATGGCAGAATTAGTGTTGTGAATTAGTGTTGTGTTACGAAAGCTTAGATTGGTCTTCTGAAATAAATACCTTCGAGTTAAAACTATAAACAAAATACTTTTTAAGTACGGATTTATAAAACAGTTTGTTTACGTCAACTTTATAACACCTTTAACATTGTTTAAAATAAAATCAAGGTTTGTTTTTTTTTTAATTTAACTACCCACTTAATTTCTCGTCGTTATCAAACAAAAATAATCGATATTTCTGATGTTTGTGTTATCAAAAATGATGTCGTCTAAACCTTTGACCTGCGCAGGGAGATAATGCTACCAGAAATTTTAGTCTCTAATATGTTTCCAAGAGATCAGTCGGTGATATTTACATGTAATTGTATTGAAGCATAAAATTAACCATGAATTTTGTTAAAATTTTTGTTCGTAAGATGAGTCAAAATACAATTTTGAAGCCTTTGAATCGAGTTGGCGTTATCGGTGTGCCGTTTGAAAAGGGACAAAAGAAATACGGAGTTAGCATCGCACCGGCAGCTGTAAGAGCAGCGGGTCTCATTGATGAACTAAAAGAAATCGGTAGGCCGAGTATTTTTTATCTAATCGTTTATTTTCGATAAGATGACTGAATATTACTTTAAAAACTATTGAATTCATGAACTATTATTACTTGCTTGTAGATGGTTTAGATGTAAAAGACTTCGGGGACATTGAAACAAGTTCATGCGAAAATAATGTAAATGTCAACAACATGAATCATTTACAACTAGTGTCGGCTTGCAACAAGAATTTATCAGAACGTGTGTCACATGTTCTCAAAGATGGAAGAATTGCAGTAACTGTAGGCGGAGATCATTCTATTGGTGTAGGTCAGTTCATTTATAGTTTTCTAAATGCAATAAGACACGATCTTGTATTAATATTATCTCGCTATTAAAATTTTAATGTATTATATTTAAGGTACCGTTGATGGACACTATAACGTGAATGAAGACATGATTCTAATTTGGGTTGATGCTCATGCGGACATCAATACGAACAAGACTTCGGAATCTGGTTCGGTTCACGGTATGCCAGTGGCTCTGTTGGTCAGAGAGCTTTCTGACTATTGGCCTTATTTGCCTACTATGGACTGGCAAGTTCCTAGGTATAAAAACTTTACAATTTTTTTTTTAATGTCAACTTTGACTATAACTAAAATAATAAAACACGGTAATTTTTTTGCTATAGTACAATTAAATAGATTGTTCCTAAATTAAAAAAAAAACACTTTTCTTCAAGATTTTCAATAAAAAATTTGGGCTATATTGGTCTACGATCGGTGGACAAATATGAAAGACTGGCCATAGAAAAATATAATGTTCCAACTTTCACAATGGAAGATGTTGATTTGTAAGTACAATTTTATATTGAAAATTATGAGAAAATTGATTATATGAGTGAAAATTTAAAATCAAACTTTCAGACACGGAGTAGAAAAATCAATAACGCATTTACTTAAAGTGTTAGACCCAGAAAACAGGAAACCTATCCATGTGAGCTTTGACATTGATTCACTAGATGCTTTGGAAGCTCCAAGCACGGGAACACCAGGTTTTTAAGTATTTTTATTTTAAAAATTTAATTATGAAAATGCACGAAAAATCCCATTAATCCTATTAATGCAATGCCTTTTAATCTGGTAAATGAGCATTTGGATAAAAATATGTACAAGCGTAGATACTTTAAAAAAACCAGGATGCTTACTAAGCTAATCGAGTTTTAAAAATAGATTAGGTGTAAGATATTTTCATATCTTTTTATATTACACTAGCGACCCGCCCTCGCTTCGCTTCGGAAACTGTTATTTATTATTGATTTCTCCACTATTTAATGGATGCTATTATAGATATAAGCCTTCTTCTTCAATCACTCTATCTATTAAAAAAAACCCGCATCAAAATCCGTTGCGTAGTTTTAAAGATTTAAGCATAGGTACATAGGGACAGACAGATATAGGGACAGAGAAAGTGACTTTGTTTTATACTATGTAGTGATTTTGCCGACATGTAACGCCCTATTTCTTTGTGTCCAAAACTCTTGTGGTACTTACTTTTACTATGTTTTTCTTTGTTAATTACAGTAAGAGCTGGCCTAACTTTACGAGAAGCAATTAAGCTGATGGAGATAATTCACACAACTGGACGTCTGAGAGCCATTGACTTGGTAGAGATTAACCCGGCAATCGGCAACGAGAATGACAGGAAAAAGACGATAGAAGCTGGTTTATGCGTGTTGAAAGCAGCTTTAGGGTTTTCTAGGAAAGGCTGTCCTCCTAAAGGCATAACAGATTTGCCCATACAAACAATTAGTAATAACAAAGACTTTGCTTAAAATAAGCTTAGGTAAGAAATAAATCGTATTAAGTTAGTTTTATTGACAATCTGTTTTTTGTAAAGACACTAAAGGCACAACTGTTGTGAAATAATCACTGACGTCTATGCCATCAAATCAGAACACACATTCTAAACAGGGAATCCTAGTGTTAACTAGAACATCAACGGTATTTAGCGCACTATTGTGTTAGAACTTCTTCAAAGTCAATGAAAATATATAAAAAACTATAATACGATTTTCGATTTTTTAATACGATTTTCGACGCGGAAGTCGGAACTAACGCTGCAGAAACAGCTCATAAATCAATATTGCGTTTGCAAATGTTGCGGAGAAATGATAATGAACGCACCGTTGCGATTTTGGTTCAAACGCTTTCGTGATGGAAATTTTGATTTGAAGAACGTGGTTGACCGCCCACACATGTGAATAACAATTAATTGAAATTTAATTAATTAATTCCTTGATTACCAATAAAGGAAGTAGCGAACCGGAAATACGGAGACGGACTGGCATGGCAAAATCTGCAATGACCCAACTGAGCAAAATCTGGAGAGACCATAATATTACCCACCGAACTAAAATACATCTGGTCCGCACCCTTGTCTTCTCCATTGCTCTATATAGTGCAGAGACGTGGACACTCAAAGCCGCAGATAGGCAGAGAATCGACGCTTTTGAGATGTGGTGCTGGCGACGTATGCTACGAATACCATGGACGGCCCGCCGCACCAACATATCTATTCTCAGGCAGTTAAAAATAGAAAAGATTCAACGTCTATTCACAATCTGCCTACAAAGAATATTGCGGTATTTTGGTCATGTTACACGTAGTACAATTTGGAACGCCTTGTGGTGACCGGTAAAATAGAGGGAAAAAGGCCTAGGGGTAGAGATCCCAAACGATGGTCGGACCAAATAGCGGAGGAACTGGGGATGCCTATCAGCGACGCACTCCACCGGGCTGCAGGGCGGGATCGATGGAGACAGTTGGTTGACGAAATCGGACGGAGTCACGATCCTCAGCAGTGAGGAACCGATCGAAGAGAGAGAGAGAGAAAGAGATGGTGGAAGCCGATCCGAGCCAAACTACCCAGGAATTAGCGGCATGGTTTAACCAACAATATTGACTCAATTGCGTAAAATAAATATGAAAAATGGGCACCTCATGATTTGACTGATCTGCAGAAAGAAATGCGTGTTGAAACTTGTGTTGGCTTGTTGAATAGATACATAAATGAAGGAATATTTAATCGAATTGTGACATGTGATGAGAAGTGGATTCTTTACAATAACCGTAAGCGAAAAATGCAATGGCTGACCCCAGGTTAAACTCCACAACAGTGTCCTAAAACGAAGCTTACCAACAAAAAGGTAATGGTAACTGTTTGTTGATCTCAGCATGATATTATTCACTATAGCTGTCTCCGATCTGGTCAAGCAATAACGGCAGATATCTACTGTGCAGAACTGCGAACAATGATAGCAAAACTTGCAGTGAAACAGCCCAGACTCATGAATCGATCTTGATCCATTATTGCTCCAAGATAACGCAAGACCTAATACAGCACGAGAAACCGTTTTAACTCCACAGGAACTGCAATTAGAAACCATTCACCCTCCGTATTCGCCAAACCTTGCTCCAACGGACTATCATTTTTTTTGGTGATTTGGACAATTTTCTACGTGATATAATTTTTCTTCCGAGGAGGCAGTACAAAATGCTTTCACACAGTTTGTAAAGTCTAGATCACCAGAGTTCTATCGCAAAGGCATAAATTACCTCGCTATTAGATGGCAGCAATGTCTAGATATTAATGGTAGATATTTTGATTAAATAAATGTTAGGAATATAAATAAAAAACAATTTTCAATTTTTCAGTACAAATCCGCAATTTCATACATTAACCCCTAATATAATAACGAGGATATATCGCATGCTGATTTCGGCTGTGACGACTTGTATGTTTTTGCAATTATCAATATGGGTGCTAGCAATCACGTTGTGAAGTCTACTGTAGTAGCACCAGGGCTCATCTAGATCGGCCGCTCTTTTGAATTGGTAGTAAAAAAACATGAAAACGCAAATTGCAGACTTTATAAATGTGATTATTAATTTCAGTAACCGTTTAATGGGAGGTGAGCTATCTACTCATCTGCCCCTCTTCTTTAAGTTAAAAAGTCTACGTTAGAAACTCACATTTCAATCAGTAAAACATAATAAGCGTAACATTCATAACGAGTAATTTTTAATCTAACTTTATGTTCCTATGTATTTGATTTCTTTATCTTACTTCAAATGCATAGTAGTTTAATTCAAGATGGTAATTTTTTCAGTAAGTTTGGAAACAGAAAATGTTTACTGAAACATATTTATATTTAATATATTATATATTATTTATATTTTTTTTTATTTAACAAAGTACTAATAAATATTCATTTTCGCAGGTGTTCATATTATATTTATCAGTTGTAAGTGCATTAAAGCCGATGTCGAGTTTAAAAGAGGAAGAAATAAAAAAAATCGTTGGAAAGTACATCGATGAAATACCTGACATTGAATCTCAGTATGTTGTCAACGAAGGACTCTCCAAAGCGATTTCTCATTTCTTCAAAGGGAAAATAAAATCGTTTCCTTTATACAAGATAAGCTTAAAGATTGATAAAAATCCTGTCAAAATACCGTGGAGTCTAAGCGAAGGAGGTCAAAACACGAATGTGAAAACCAAACAAATCAAATATAAAAAGAATAATAAAAGGGAATAAAAGACATTTTCTTTTTGTTTGTATTTTATTTAAGTCTTTGCAATACACATTCTGATCTATTATTAGAGTGAATTTTAAATATTGTTTTCAAACTATAATATTTAAAACACCCAATTGAACTTCGGAAAAATCACAGCCAAAATTTATAAATTAACATTTAAAACATAGGCTTTGTTTTGCATGCATAATGCCATTGATTTTGCAGAAAAATTAAAAGGCTTCCTCTATTCATTGTGATAAGCAGCCATTGTGTTTGGATATCTGTTACTGGATTGTACACACATTGCAAATCACAAGAGTTTGATGGTCATTTCCAAATCATGGATTGTTTTCAACAATTGCCTGACATTTCCATGTTGATTGGGATATATTGTTTGCTTAATAACAGAACAGCAATGTATAAGCGATTGCCTGAAATCGAGATGAAGGATCTAGAAATTTACTTGTGGTCGGTAATGTTTCTGGAACTTGTTGGTTTTCATGGACATCTTCATCTCCCATTTTGCTTGTACACGCTTCATGAAGTGTATATCCCGAGCTTTCCTGTGTTGAAACAAATATATTACAATGGTTTCGTATAAATGATGCCAAAGACAGCAAGATATTTCATTTCAAATTGTGATTATATTTTATACAATACTATAATGTTTACTAATTCATTTTGAAATTATGAAAATTTAAAGAAACTACTTACTTGGCAGCCATTTTCTGTTCCTTTGGCGCCCATCCCAGGGCTTTATAAACACCTAAAAGCCTGTGCAGTTTCCTATCAGATTTTTTTATTAGTGCTTGACTGCTCTGTGTCAAATTCTGTTTGTAGTATCTGTAATAATAAGTTATGTATTGCAACAAATAGAACATACTGTAAAAAAATGTTTTAGATCACATTTCAAAATTTGGTTGGTGACAAAATTCTAATGCATAACATATGTGTAATTGAGAACTATTAAGGTCCACCTCAAAGAGACATTTGGAAATCTCAATTTTATTTCATTTTACTAGAGTAGTTCTACAGACTAGCTCAGTCTTTGCAATCAGAGATGATTGAAGCCTAAAACAATCACATAGTAAATATTGCAGCATCCTTTAACATCAAAATGCCTTGAAATAATGTCTTTATCAAAATATTCAAATCAAAATAAGCCTTCCCCTAGAGATTGAAATGTATGGCTAACCTTACAAAGAATGATGATAGCACTGCATACAGTTGCCAAGATATAATAAAATAATTTATTTGAAATGTGTAGGAAATTAAGATAATGATTACTATGAATAACAGATGATAGGACTAATTGTCAAACTATTATATTATATTAATTCTCAATTAATTTTGCTAATTTGTTCTATAAAATACCTCATCAAAGATCTATGACCAACAGTAACTCCAGATGGCAACACCAATTGGAAATCATCTCCTTCCAGTGTTGCAGGACCATCTATTTCTTCATCAACATTCATATCTTCCCTTTCATCTTCATGATCAGGATATGAAGAACTAGAAGACAATGATACATATTATGGTGAAATATGTAATTGTTTTGAGAAATTATTAATCATATTACAGTAATTTTGTGCACTATGTCCTGTCCATACACTGTATCCGACCTCATTTACTCTAAAATACTGTGTATGATAATAAAGAAGCTAAAAAACAATCTGTATTTATATAATATATGTACATATAAAATTCATTTAAGAAATATGTTGAAACCTGTTGCATTTTTTTAAGACAAAAGTTGCATATGTCACTCTCTCGTCCATAAACAACCAGTTTTTTAGCAAACAATTACCATTTTTCCTATTTGTATGTTTTGCTATTATGTATGTGATGGTAGATAAAAAACCCATACAATCAATAAGATTTGCATAAGTTCATTCTAAATAAATCTCTAATTCACAAAAGGAGTTTCTATGCCAATTCTATCAGAGAGATAGTTTCCAAGATATTTGAATGAGTAAGCAGTATATCCCCTTTTACCCTTTTATTATGCCTTGAACTAAAGTTGATGATTAATTTGCTTCTTAGCAAGTATTCTACCTGTAATCATAGTAGTCTGCATACTCCGCTAAAGCAAGACCTTCGTGTAACATCTTGCAATGTCCCTTATCAATCATGTGGGCCCGTGCTGCCTCCATTGAGTAGAATGTCCTTCCAGTGTCATTACACCATAGGCACATATATCCCTGTGATATCTATTTCAAAGTAAAAAATGCCTTTAGATTTGCTAGCAGTTTGTTAATAAATACATTTATCACTATTTTGTGCTTTACCTTTTCTCCTAAGTACAACAGCAGACCTCTAATATTTATACAAAATTCTACATCAGGAATGAAGAACGAATGTGCTTCTGACATGTGTTTTAAGTTTTTTACCATATTCTTACTGTGATGTACACAGAACAAACAATCCCGGGGTTTGATAAGTGAATCACTTTCTTGGATGCGACACTCATCCCATTCGTCGGAATCTAGCTGTTGATAAAAATAAATAGTTAAGCTTTGGTCTTCAATCAAAACCCTTTGGTACATAATTAAAATTTACCTCCTCTATTTCAGAGTCAGTTTCTATATCTTCTCCAGAATCAGTAGTATTCACAACAACAAATTTATTCCTTTCGTTGGTTAAGCCGGTAGTACATTCAACTTTAACAAAACTGTCTGTATCAGATTGACCGCTGTTCTCTTGATCCTTTTGACTTTCTGTGTATCTTTCAACACTCACTTTGTGTTTCTTACTATTCAAATGATTGTTATACGAGTTCTTGGTGCTGAATAACTTTGAGCAGCATTGGCAGTATTGTGAATCATCTTGCTTTTCATTTTGACTTTCTCTGTGTTCTTTAGCTCTCTCTTCAAACTCCTCAAGGGTGACAGGTTCGATAGACGCTACTTTTCTTTTTAAATTATATCTATGCCAATCTAATTTATAATGTTCACGTTGTAATTCGGATGTGTTAAACAACACCTTACAGGTTATGCATGAAAACATTGTCATATTGTGCAATTAATAACTATGTTAGCTAAAATGGTAAAAAGATTATGGATACGCAATTAAATTTTTCAAATAAATAACAAAGAAATCTCGTATTTTCACCTGCGTAGATATTGCGTTTTAGCTTTGGAGGTGGACTACTTTGAAGGTGTTTTAACTTCGTGCAGATAATTTTAATATAAAAATGAGTGATTGATAGTAATTTTCCTACTTCAGTGATATTGAAGTGTAGTGTGATATTATCTGTGATAATTGTTGGTTTTTTTTCTATCAGAATGGCAAATGAAACATAGTCCATAGTATGTAAAATTTACATTCTTAAAAAAAGAATGTCTTCCCAAAAAATTGTAAAGTGAAATAAAATATAGACCAGGTATGTCTACCAGAATCTGATGGCAAAAAAAAGTGAAAAAAATAGCGATTTTCATATGGCAACAAAAAAAATGTCATCTGTCAAAACTGAAATTTCGAGTAATTGTTTTTGGTTTGGCTTCAAATTTCCTGTAAAAAGTGGTGAAAATGTCGAAGAAACCTCTTCGATCGCAAGCAAGAAATATTGTTTTCAATGTTTATCAAAGAATACTTGATGAACAAGGTGCAGAACAAACACAATCATCGATATAGAACCATGTGCGTTCACGGGTTAGTAGGAATGACACGTCTTGATGCTTTGGTTTATTACATTTTCGTGTGTATTATATATACTAAACTTTGGTTTATTTCAGGCTTGGTTTATTTCTAAAACTACCATAAGACGAATTGTTGCTGAAGAAAGATCTAACAGAGGCGTATTTAGTACGCCCGGTAAAAAGAGGAAAGGTGGCAAAAATACTGCGCCTTCCTCAAAACGTTTTACTTACTTTACTTGCTACCCAGTATTGCTAGCGTCAATTTCTTTTTTCCCTTTTTGCCATCAGATCCTGGTAGACCTAACCACCATTTTAGTAAGATTACATCTGATTACATCTCGTCTCGTCTCGTCTTGTCTCATCTCATCTCATTTCACTTCATATTATCATTTTTCATAAAAAGAAGAATATAAATCAAAATAAGACTTGACCTAAAGGTCTTAGTTACCAGGTCATAAAATCCCTTAAAAAAATTACGGCATAAGTGTTTTGACGTTTACAAATTGACACAAATAAATTTCACAATTTTATATTAAAATCGCCATAGAGTTGCTGCAGATGTGAATGATTTAATTTAATAAACTTTAATTTATAACAAAAACTAGGTAGGATATCGAAAATGGGGACCTATGGACAATGTGAAGTTTTCTTTTGCGATGTACTGGATTAATTTGCAAATAATTGTCGTTCTAAACAGTTGTTAATTTAGTGACAACTTAAAAAGTTTATATGAAGAACTTTAGAAAGTGTCCAAAACAAAAAAATACTAAAGTATTTGATTCATGATAACAGAAGAATTCTAATCAAATTGTGCAACAATGTTGGAAAACGATGATTTTGACGACGATTTCTTTACGCCCGTAGCGAGGTAATTAGTTTTAGAAGAAAATTTTCAGATAATCTTCGAATTACAATGAAAACAGTTTTAACTTTTCAGCACTACATTGGCTGACATCTTTGGTAATAAAGAGCCTAATTTTGGAAACTCAGAAGACAAAACATTAAAATATACACCACCTAAACCACAAATTTCTCCAAAACCT